>NC_062283.1:70232321-71438371 GCF_902655055.1 Lutra lutra | reverse complement strand
AACATACTTACTGATGAGGTAGGATGTTTTCCATGCGTTTTCCATATGGCTTATGTCCTCTTTGTTGCCGTGTTCTCCATTACTGCCCTCTTCTGTGCTTGATGTAATTTCTAGTGTATCGTTTTAATACCCTTTTTCTTCTTTTACTGTATTTTTGGGGGTTATTTTCTTAGTGATTCTCTTGGGGGTTATTATAGTATCTTAATGTATAGCCAATCTAATTCAGGTTAATACTAATTTAATTTTAATAGTATATAAAAATTTTGTTCTAGTAAAATTCTGTTCCCTCCACCTTCTTTTGGGCTATTATTGTCATACATATTTGATCTTTATACATTATAAGCTGATCAACATGGTTTTATAATTTTTGCTTTCAGCAGTTTTTACTTAAATCAGAAGAAAAGAGTTACAAACAAAATTACATTGATACTATCTTTAATATTTACCTATGTAGTTAGTTGACTGGTGTCTTTTATTTCTTTATGTGTACTTGAGTTACTGTCTTAGTGCTCTTTCATTTCAGCCCGAAAGACTCCCCTAGTATTTCATATAGGTCTGGTCCATTAGCACTAATTTGTTTTTGCCTGGTATTTTTACTTTACAGTAATGAAATTGTAGAGTGTGTATTCTTTTGCTCAATATTGTATTTTAATATTTCATCTGTATTGTGTTTATTAATCTGCTCGTTTTTTACTACTGTCTTATTCCTCAGTATGAATATACAACAATTTCTCTATCTGTTCTACTATTAATGAACTTTCAAGCCTGTTCTGTGGGATTTTTTCCTTCTTTAGTCTGTTGATGTGATAAATAATATCAATTGATTTTTGCTTGTTGAACCAGCCTTGCATTCCTCAGGTAAATCCCACTAGGTCATAATGTGTAATTCTTTTTATACATTGTTGGATTTAGTTTGCTAATATTTTAGTATATGTGCTGCCAAAATGAGCCCAAGATTGCTAATATTTTACCGAAGATTTTAGCATCTATGTTCATGAGAGATATATAGGCTGTAGTTTTCTTATAATGTCTTTGTTGGGTTTTGGTATTAAGGTTATGCTGGCATAGAATGAGTTAGGAAGTATTACCTATACTTCTGTCTTCTGCAAAAACTGTAGAGAATGGGTATCATTTCTTCCTTAAATGTTTAGTAGAATTCACCAGTGAAGCCATCTGGGCCTGACACTTTCTATTTTAGAAGGTTATTAATTATTGATTCCATTTCTTTAATGGATATGGGCCTATTCACATTGTCTGTTTCTTCTTATGTGAGTTGGCAGCTTGTGTTTTTCAAGGAATTGGTCCATTTCATCTAGGTTATCAAATTTGTGGGCATAAAGTTGTTGGTAATATTTCTTCTTTATCTGCTTCATGTCAGTAGGATCATTTCTGATATTAGTAATTTGTGTCTTTTATCTTTTTTTCTTAGCTTATCAATTTTATTTATGTTGTCAAAGAACAGATTTTGGTTTCAGTGATTTTCACTATTGATTTCCTGCTTTCAACTTCAGTGATTTCTGCTATAATTTTATTATTTCCTTTCTTCTGCTTGCTTTGGATTTAATTTGCTCTTCATTTTCTAGTTTCCTAAAGTGGAAGCTTGTATTATTGATTTAAGATCTTTCTTCCCTTAGAATACATGCACTTATAAGCACTGTTTTTACTGCATCCGACACATTTTGATAAATTAGGTATTCGTTTTTATTTAGTTCAAAACATTTTTAAATTTCTCTTGAGATTTCTTCCTTGTCCCAGGTGTTATTTAGAAGTGTGTTCTTTAATCTTCACATAATTTGGGATTTTCTAGTTCTCTTTCAGTTATTGCTTTCTAGTTTAATTACACTGTGATCTGAGAGATTTATGATTTCTTTTTTAAATTTGCTAAGCTGTGTTTTATCGTCCTGCATATGGTCTGTCTTGGTGAATATTCCAAGGGATCATGAGAGAAAAAAATACATTCTGCTATTGTTGGATGAAGTCCTTTATCGATGCTTGTTCTGTTCAGTTGATTGATGGTCCTTTTAAGTTCAGTTATGGCCTTACTGATTTTCTGCCTGCTGGATATGTCCATTTCCCATACAGGGGTGGTGAGGTCTCCAACTATAATACAAATTCATCAGTTTCTCATTTGACTTTCACTAGTTTTTACCTTAAATATTCCGAGGCCCATAAATATTAAGGATTGTTATGTCATCTTGGAGTGTTGACCCCCTTTTATCATTATGTAATGTTCCTCTGTCTCCCTGATAGTTTTTCTTGCCCTGACATCTGTTCTGTCTGAAATTAATAGAGTTACTCTCATATTTTTTGGATTAGTATCAGCATGGTATATCTTTCTCTGTCTTTACTTTTAATCTGCATGTCTTTATATTTAAAGTGGGTTTCAAAAAAGTGAAAATAAAGTGGGTTTCTTATAGAGAATGTATAGTTGGGTCATTTTTTATCATATCTGATAATCTGTCTTTTAATTGGTGTATTTAGACTATAAATGTTCAAAGTGATTATTGATCTTGCTGGATTAATACTTGCCATATTTGTTAGCATTTTGTATTTATTGCTCTTGTTCTTTGTTCCTGTTTTTATCTTCCACTTTCCTGCCTATTATGGTTTTAATTGAGCATTTTATATGATTCTAGTTTTTTCCTCTCTTACTATATCAATTATGCTTTTTTTTAACTTTCATAATTGGTTGCTCCAGAGTTTGCAATATACATTTACAATTAATCCAAGTCCACTTTCAAATAACACTAAAAATACTTCATGGGTAGCACAGTACCTTGTAACTAGCAAGATATTTCTAATTCTTCCTTCTCATCCTTTTTATTATTGCTCCCATTCAGTTCACTTGAACATAAACACATATAAGCATACTTATTTGAATACATTATTACTATTATTTTTAACAAACTACTATTAGGTGAATTAAGAATAAGAAAAACAGAAGTTTTTATGTTATATAGTCCTTCTTCATTCCTCCTTACTTTATGTAGATATGAAGTGTTTTTTTTTTAAGTTTATTTATTTATATAGGTAATCTCTACACCTCATATGGGGTTCAAACTCACATCCCCAAGACCAAGAGTTGTATGCTTTTCCCACTGAGCCAACCAGGTCTCTTCGTGTAGATCTGAGCTTCTGACCTATATCATTTTCCTTCTCTCTAAAGAACTTCCCTTAATATTTCTTGCAAAGCAAGTCTCCAGGCAACAAATTGCCTCAAAAAATTTTTTTTTCTTCTTTTTCACTTTTGAAGATAATTTCACAAAAGGTACAGAATTCTAGGCTGGCAGGCTTTTTCTCGTGATACTTTGAATATTTCACTCTACCTTTGTTACTTACGTGGTTTCTGAGGGGAAATTTGATATAATTCTCATCTTTGCTCCTCTGCAGGTAAGTTGTATTTTTTCCTTTGATTTCTTTCAAAATTTTTTCTTTACGTTTGATTTTCTTTCTTTCTTTTTTTAAAAGATTTTATTTATTTATTTGACACACAGAGAGAGAAATCACAAGTAGGCAGAGAGGCAGGCAGAGAGAGAGGGGGGAAGCAGGCTCTCTGCTGAGCAGAGAGCCCGATGCGGGACTTGATCCCAGGACCCTGAGATCATGACCCGAGCTGAAGGCAGAGGCTTAACCCACTGAGCCACCCAGGTACCCTACATTTGATTTTCTGACATTTAAATATGACATGCCTCCATGTAGTTTTGTGGGTTTTTTTAAACAGTTTTCCTGCTTAGTATTATCTTGAGTTTTCTGGATCCATGGTTTGGTGTCTGACATTAGTTAATCAATTAATGACTAATTCTTAGTCGTTATTGCTTCAAATATTACCACTGTTCCTTTCTCTCTTTCTTCTCATTCTGGCTTCCCATGACATGCTATACCTTTTAGAGTTGTCCCACAGTTATTGGATATTCTGTTGTGTTATTTTTTCACCTTTTCTCCTGTTTGCTTTTTAGTTTTGGAAGTTTCCATTGAAACTTAATATCTTTACATTCAGAGATTCTTTACTCAGACTTGTCCAGTCCACTAATTTGAGCCCACCAAAGGCATTCTTCCTGTCTTTTCCAGTGTTTTTGATCTCAATAATTTTTATTTATTTTTCTCTTTGACTTTCCATCTCTTTGTTTATACTATCAGAGAAAAATTGCCAGTATTTAATGTGACAACCTGGGATGACTTTTGGAGCTAAAACTCATAAAAGTCTAGAGTCCCCCATGAATGGAGATTTTAATTCTCAGAGTTGTCCACACTGAGCCTCTAGCAATTCATCAATTACAGGCTTTCTTTACTGGTTCCCATAGAGGTAACAGTCCTGGTAAATTTCTCTGTCTGTCTTCCTAATTTGGGGGACATTGGTTTACCCTGTGACCTCATTTCTCTAATACATCTTAAAATAATTACTGATATTTCAGTTTGTTCGGGTTTTTACTTACTGTTTTTAAACAAGTGGCAACTTGTGGCAACTTCTGAGCTCCTTAAATGCTGAACTGGAAAACAGAAGAACTCACATAGATTTTCTCTTGTATTTTCTTCTATGAGTTTTCATCTATAAGTTTTATGTTTTTCATTTAGATCCTTTCATTCATTGAGTTAATTTATGTATCAGATTTGACATAGGGATCAAGATAGATTTTATTTTCCTTTTTGCATAAGGCTATCCAGTTATTCCAGCACCATTTATAGAGCAGATTATCTTTTCTTCATTGAATTGCTTTTGCATTTTTATCAAAATGTGTGGACCTATTGTTGGACTCTATTCAATTGTTCTCTCTGTCTTTTCTTTTTCTTATATGACGCTGAATTAATTACGGTAGCTTTGTAGTAAATGTGGAAATTAAATCATGACCTTCTACTTTGTTTTTTGGTTTGATTCTTCTATTTCCTTTGCTTCTCCATATAAATTTTGGAATGACTCTGTCAATTTCTATAAAAAGAAAAACCACGTTAGGATTTTGTTAGTGGGGTGGTGTATCTGGGTGGTACAGTCGGTTAAGTGTCTGACTCTTGGTTTTCACTCAGGTCATGATCTCAGGGTAGTGAGATTTGAGTCCTCGTCATGTTCTGTGCCCAGTGCACAGTTTGCTTAGGACTCTCTCTCCCTTGGCACTGCCACCACCTGCTTGCTCTCTCTTTTCTCTCAAATAAATAAATAAATCTTTTTAAAAAATTTTGAGTTTGGAATTGCATTGAATCTATAGACCAATGTAGGGATAATTATAGAACAATTTGGGAAAGCATCTTTAAAATACTGCATTTTTCATGGATGTCTGTGTGGCTCAGTCGGTTCAGCGTTTGCCTTCAGCTCAGGTCATGATCCCAGGGTCCTGGGATCGAGTCCTGTATCAGGCTCTTTGCTCAGTAAGGAGCCTGCTTCTCCCTCTTCCTGCCACTCCCGGCTTTTGCTAACTCTCTCTGACAAATAATAAAATCTTTTAAGTAAATAAATAAATAAAATACTGTTTTTCAATTCATTTCATGAACATGGAATATCTCTTGACTTAATTAGTTATCTTTGATTTCCTTCATTGGTGTTTTGTAGTTCTTACATACAGATCTTGCACATTATTTTTTATAATTATTATTTTTTTTTTTTTAGTAATCTGTACCCAGGTGGGGCTCAAATTCACAGCCCAGAACTTGCACATTTTTAAAGATTTATACCCAGATATTTCATATTTTCAGGTGCTATTATAAATTATATTATTTTTATTTATTTATTTTAAAAAATATTTTATTTATTTGAGAGAGAGAGAGAGCATGCAGGGAGAGGGGCAGAGGGGGAAGAAACTCCCTGATGAACAGGGAGCCCAACAGTGGGGCTCGACTGGGAACACTGGGATCATGACCTGAGCCGAAGAAAGATGCTTAACTGACTGAGCCTCCCAGTGCCCCAACTTGTATTATGTTTTAATTGCAGTTTTTAATATTTTTCTAATATATAGAGATATGACTGATTTTTGTATATTGACTTGCATCCTACATCCTTGCTATACTCGCTGAGTTCTAGTAGCTCTTTTGTACATTACTTGGAATTTTATACATAATCATATTGTCTGAAAATATATAGTTTATTTTTTCCTTTTGATCTGATGTTGGTTAATTTCTTTTCCTTTATTTTACTGACTAGAACCTCCACCAAGATTTTGAATAAGAGTAATGAGAGCTAATCTTCTTGACTTGTTCTGATCTTGGGGATGATGGTGGGGGTAAGCATTCAGTCTTTTATGATTAAATATGTCATGATTTTTGTAAATACCCTTTGTAAAACTGAAGAAGTTCACTCTATTCCTGGCTTTCTGAGAGACTTTTTAAAATCATGAATAATTGTTGAGTTTTGTCAGGTTTTTCTCCTGAATATAATGGCTTGGTTATTTGCTTTTTTCCTCCTAATTTGATATTGATATGGTGAATTATACTGGTTAATTTTTGAATGTTGAATTAGCCTTGCAGTCCCTAGATAAACCCTACTTGGTTATAATCTATTATTTTATGGATTGTTTGATTTACTTGTCTTTTGAGGATTTTTGTATCTGTGTTTATGAGAGATACTGGTCTGTAGTTTTCTTTTTTTTTTTTTTTTTTAAAGATTTTATTTATTTATTTGACAGAGAGAAATCACAAGTAAGCAGAGAGGCAGGCAGAGAGAGAGGAGGAAGCAGGCTCCCTGCTGAGCAGAAAGCCCAATGTGGGGCTCGAACCCAGCACCTGGGATCATGACCTGAGCCGAAGGCAGCGGCTTAACCCACTGAGCCACCCAGGCGCCCCTGTAGTTTTCTTTTAATATATCTTTATCTAGCTTTGGTATCTTAATAATGCTGGCTATAGTAAATGTGTTGGGAAGTATTCCTTGTTTTTCCATATTTTTGAAAATTTTGTGTAGAATTCGTATTATCTCTTTCATAAGTGTTTTGTAGAATTCATCATGAAGTCATCTCAGTCTGTAGATTTTTGTTGTTGTTGTTGTGGGCTTTTTAACTACATAGCCAATTTTCAAAGTAGATACAGGAGTATCCAAGCTATCTATTCCTTTTTAGATAAACTTTCACAGTTTATATATTTCAAAGAATTTGACCATTTCATCTAAGTTATCAAACCTAGGGCATAGAGTTGTTCATTGTATTTACTTAGTATTAGTTAAATATCTGTAGAGTTTATAGTGATATCCCCCTTTCATTCCTGATATTTGTAACTTGTTTCTCCTCTTTTTTTCTTGGTCAGTCTAGCTTATCAGTTTTTATCAACAACAATTATAAGTACTCAGTATGTGTCATATACCTTTTAAAGAGTTTTATTATATTCTATTTGAACATCCAAGACTCTGTAAGATACATTCCATTGTTATATGTTTTATAAAACATATTAGGAAACTTGCCTACAGTACTGACAACCAGAATGACAGATCCAGAATTCAAGATCCAAGTCTGTGTGACTCCAAAGCCTTTGCCTTTTTTTTTTTTTTTAAGACTTTATTTGTTTGTTCATTTATTTTAGAGACTGCACACGCACAAGTTGGGAGAGGGCCAGAGGGGAAGGGAGAGGGAAAGAATCTCAACCAGACTCTGCACTGAGCCCACCACAGGGCTCAATCTCATAAACCCAAGTTCATGACCTGGACTGTAACCAAGAGTCAGATGCTTAACTGATGGAACCAGCCAGGTGCCCCCAGAGTCTTTGCTTTTGACCACTCTGGTATAAAGGATGAATCAATACCAAAAAAGACATATTAAAGGAGTCATCTTTCTCTGCTGTGACTAGGAGCAAACTTTTCTTTTTTATCATTGGACTCTAATATCTCCTGTTTTCTGTCTTTTGGACCTTCTCTATAAACAGCATATTATATAGAACTTCTTGTCAGAAGATCTCTGAAGATCTATTTGCTCCTTCTTTTCAGTAAGGGTACCTAGTAAGGAAAGAGAAAATTTGGAGACTTCCGGTTGCTATAAAATACTTAATAACATATCTTATATTTTTAGAACATAGGATCTTCTGAGGCCTTCCAGTGCCTGGATACCAGAAATGGTTTTCCTAATGCCATCCATTTTTTCTTAATGAAGTATAGTTGACATACAATATTATATTCATTTCAGGTATACAACATAGTGATTTGACAATTAGATACATTATGAAATGCTTACAGTGCTCAGTCTAGTTACCATCTGTCACCATACAAAGTTATTACAATATTATTGACTATATTCTCTATGCTGTACTTTATTTACATCCCTATGACTCATTTATAAGTTTGTACCTCCTAATTCCTTTCACTTATTTTGTCCATCCTCCCATTCCTCCTCCCCTTGGGAACCTCCAGATCTCTGTCTGATGCCATTCACTCTTGACAGATTAGAAATAAAAGCATTGACTCTTTTCCATTTAAAATGTAGGTACTTTTCCCTCATAGGTATAAGATAGGCTTTGGGAAATAAAAGCTGACATAGCTTGCTTGTTTCCTTAGGTCTGACAGTAACTGCTGTGAAAGACTCAGGAGAATGGAATTTGGAGGCTGGTGCATTAGTACTGGCAGATGAGGGCCTTTGCTGTATCGATGAGTTTAACAGCCTCAAAGAGCATGACAGAACCAGTATCCATGAGGCAATGGAGCAACAAACCATAAGTGTTGCTAAGGCTGGGTAAGAGTTCCTTTTCTTTAAAATCTATGGGAATAATGAGATTAGTTAATAATATGATCATGGAAAAATGTGAACCTTACTGAACTGCAAGGTATGTTTGGTCTTATCAGGGATTATCAGTTACGTTCATCAAGACACAAGTTAGCATCCCCATGGAGGTGTATGAGGAAGTAAAAATGAGTTGTTGGGACAAAGGATGGCAAAACTAAAGTATAAATGTAGGTTGACTTAATTTATGAAGGGGAATTATGAAGAACTTTCAGTGTAGGATCCAACTTATTCTCTCATTCAATAATGTATATCTACAGTGGGCATATTACTATGTTAGGAATTTTTTATTTAAAGTGAAAATATTTGATTACTCATACCTCGTACCTTACCCTCTGCTAGGTGTGAATTAGTATGTACCTTTTTTGCTATCTGTAAATATGTCGTAAGATTATTTTAGAAAATGAAATTAAAAAGCAAAGATATACAAAACATAAGCCTAAGTTGTTCTTCCATTTCCAGGGTGTGGAAAGCTGTAAGAGCATGTCACTCCCATCCTAACAAGAAAAATCTAAATAGCCTGCAAAAATCATAACTTCCCTTGAACATATCAGAGAGCTGATTTACAAGGAAATCAAGGGAACTTAATTCTAAAGTGTGACAGCCCATCTGAGGAGGGATGAGGCACACAAACTGTTCACCTTTGACAGAGATGAGAGGAAGAGGTGGCTACTGTAAAAGCAAATAAGAAACAACTAAAATTTTTAAAATTCCCTGATGTCTAAGCATGGCTAGCATGTTAGTTTTTTTTTTTTTAAGATTTTATTTATTTATTTGACAGAGAGAGATCACAAGTAGATGGAGAGGCAGGCAGAGAGAGAGAGAGAGAGAGGGAGGGAAGCAGGCTCCCTGCTGAGCAAAGAGCCCGATGCGGGACTCGATCCCAGGACCCTGAGATCATGACCTGAGCCGAAGGCAGCGGCTTAACCCACTGAGCCACCCAGGCGCCCCTAGCATGTTAGTTTTGAATAACTGGGAGCTCCAAATCCAAGGGGAGTTCTCAGTTGCAAGCCATTCTCCACAGGCTGCAACCCATGGCGTCTTGGCAGAATAGAGGCAAAAAAAACCCAAAACCTTTCTACTTCGGGAAGAGATTAGAGCATCATCCTTCCCTCCCACAGGAGCTAGGCAAAATGGTTCTTCCGGGAGAAGGGTAGAAGTAAAAGCCTTCTTCTCGTGAGGGAAGGGCTGGAAACACTCTTCAGGTTCAGGATCCTAAACCAAGGCAAAACAGAGGTCTGTACCATGGGGATAAGAACAGAACAACTCCTCCTGCCCCAGGACCATCACAGATAGATGGCAGGGTTCTGCTGCCACCAGGTGGAAGGGACAGAAAGGTTTACAGCTTTGTAGCCCATCCCATCCAAAAGCAGGCTCACAGACGCTGCCTCAGAACAGGAGACCAAAAACCAACTTGGCCCCCAAATAAGCCTAACACCTAGTAACAAGCAGTCTGTCAGTAGGGAAGGCGCAGGGATATGGAAAGAGACCCCTCTGTGGTGAGGTGTGCGGTGACTGCTGAAAGCTGAAGGTAGAGTAGAAACACTGAGAATGGTCTTCAGCACTGCGCTACATCCCCCATCTGGATGCACAAAGTAACAACCGCTCAACAGTGAAAGAATTCAAAGTCTGTGCTGTATTGAGGGTAAAGATAACAACAAGGCCAATACCCAGAACAATTCTCATGGCCTTACAGACACTAATGGCCTTACACTATACACGAGGTGTTATAATATTATTTGAAGGTAAACTGTAAGAAGTTAAAGATGTAAACTCTAGAAAAACCACTAAAAAATAAAAGAGGTGTAACTAACAAACCAGTGGTAGAGGTAAAATGGAATCATAAAAAAATAACACAAAAGAATACAGGAAGAGAAGAAAAAGTGAACAAAGAATAGATGGGACAAATAAAATGCAGTTAGCAAGATGGTAGATAGAAATTCAGCCATATCAATAATTATATTAATAATCATGTAAACAATTAAAAGGCAGCGATTTTCAGATTGGATAGAAAAGCAAGACTCAACTAAATGCTGCCTTCAAGAAACTGATTTTACATTCAAATGCATAGGTAACTTAAAAGATGGCAAAAAATATTCCATGGAAACACCAAAACCTGACCAAGACATTACAAGAAAATGAAACTACAGATTGATATTCCCCGAACATAAGACATGAAAATTCTTTTTTTTTTTTTAAAGTAGGCTCCACACCCAGTGTGAGGCTTGAACTCACAGCCCTGAGATCTAGAGTACATGATGTACCAACTGAGCCAGCCAGGTGTCCCATGACATGAGAATTCTTAATAATACTTAAGTAAATTAAATCCAGCAGTATACTAAAAAGATTATATGTTACAACCAAGTGGGGATCATCCAGAAATGCAAATTTGATGTAATATTTGAAAATCAATCAATGTAAATTCATAATATTAGTGGAATAAAAAAGAAAACATCTCAATAGATGCAAAAAACATATCAAACAAAATTAAATACCCAATAATAATAAACATTCTCAGCAAATAAGAAGAGAAGTCCATCTGCCTGTTTAAATGTCATCTATGGAAAACTTAAAAGGAACATTTCACACTTTCTGATGAAGTGAAATGTTTTCCACTTAAGATTGGGAGCATGTCAAGGATGTCCAGTCTTAACTTCTGGCCAGTATTATACTGGAAATTCTAGTCATTTTAATAATGCAAGAAAAAGAAATAAAAGACATTCAGTTTGGAAAGGAAGAAGCTAAAACTATCTATATGACATGGTTGTCTCTATAGAAGATCTCAAAAGAATCAATGAAATAGGTATTAGAACTAATAAATGAGTTTTAAAAGTCACAGGATGCAAGATGGGTATATAAAAATTTATTATATTTCTAAATGCTACAATGAATAATTAGAAACTGAAGTAAAACATACCACTTACAATAGTATCCACAAATATGAAATGTTTAGGGATAAATCTAGCAAAACACATTCTAGATTTTTCCAATAAAAACTACAGAACATTGGTTTAAGAAATTAAAGACCTACGTAAGTGGCGATACATACTCTTTCATTCATCAGAAGACAATGTTGTTAAGATACCTGTTTTCCTCAAAGTGATCTATAGAATCTGTACAATTTCAGTTAAAATCCCAGCAAGCTTTTTTGCAGAAATCGGCAATTTTAAATTTTATATGGAAAAGCACAGGAACTAGAATAGCCAAAACAATTTTGAAAAAGAACAAATCTGTAAAATTTAATTTATTTCAGGATTTACTATAAAGCTACAATAATCAAGATAGCATAGCATTGGTATAAAGATAGACATAGATCAGTGGAAGAGAATATGGGTCCAGAAATAGAATCATAGGTATAAAGTTAGTTGATTTTTAAGAACAATGCCAAGATAATTCAAAAGAAAAAGGATAGTCATTTTTTAAAAAAATGGTGCTAGAACACTTGGATATTTATTTACAAAAAAATGACTTACACATAAATGCTTATTCCAGCTTTATTCATCATCACCCACGATTGAAAATAACCTAGAAATCCATCAGCTGGTGGATGGATAAATATTTTGATAAATTCATACAGTAGAATACTACTAGAAAGATAAAAGAACTATTGATACATACAAAAACATGATTGAATCTTCAAAGTGCTATGTGAAGTGAAAGATGCCAGGCACGATAACTACTTAGTTTATGATTCCATTTATATGAAATTCTAGAAAAGGCAGAATTGTAAGAAGAGAAATCAGATCAGTGGTTGCCAAGGACTGGGCATTAGGAGAAGAGATTGACTATAGAGGGGCACCTAAAAAAGTTGGATTTTACTCTACGTAAATTATACCACAATAATCCTTAATTTAATGTAAACCCATGTTTTTAATTATTTCTTCCATATATTTTATTTTTAGATTCAACAGACTTAAAATCATTCTGTGAAATTGCTATTAAAATTTCTAAACACTTACTTTTTTTGTACTTATCTCTTCCTTGATTGGTAACAGTGTATGGATGGGTACAAGTTCATGGCCTACGTTTGACTGCTGCTGGTGGACTTGGATAGTAAGCTACCACAGGAGGATAGATGAAGGGAATGGAAAGGAACAACAGTCCAGGGAGAGAGAATATATTTATCATCAGTAAAACCCTTTTTTTAACTTGTAGTGACATCTTCTTTTTTTTTTTTTTTTGTAAAGATTTTATTTATTTGCCAGAGAGAGAGATAGAGCAAGTGAGTACACACAACAAGGCAGAGAGGCAGGCAGAAGCAGTGAGAGAAGCAGGTTCCCCGCCGAGCAAGGAGCCCGATGCGGGACTCGATCCCAGGACCCTGGGATCATGACCTGAGCCGAAGGCAGCGGCTTAACCCACTGAGCCACCCAGGCGTCCCTGTAGTGACATCTTCTAAAGGAAATAATTTTAATGAATAATTTTCATATTGGAACTTTTTGTTCATTGGGAAAGGAGACAGTTTACAACTAGAAAACATGTGCTACTCATATTTACAGTCAGTTTCAAATTATTTCTCCTTTAAACCATTTGTCAAATATGTTACATGTACTGAACGTTAGCATGAGAAGCACTTTGAATGATATGATATTACGAACTTTTCTTAAGGGCTTACTTTTTGACCATTGTACCACAATAGATATTGATATTATGGTTATTATTATGGTAAACATTTGTATGGTTATCTTTTTAAGATAAAATTCTTCAAATGTTTCTCTTTTGTCTTGGCTACTATCCAAACTTTAATACCTCTTTGAACTGTGGCATGGATCAGACTTGATATTTTAGCCTTTCAGCTTCATTACATTTATGCAAGAATTTTTATTTTTTGAAGCTTTTTGGCATATCTATTTCATTTAAGGATTACTATAATTTACCACATTCCAGGAATTACAGGATCTTTGTTCTCTTCTAGTTATTATCCTTACACTAGTTCTTATTCATCCAGGTGTTGGATGTTGGTGGCATTCTGATTTGTTCCACACCCTACATAACTATTTCTGGATTCATAAAGACATTTTTACTATTTAATTTTTATCATGCATTTTAAAACACACTTTGTAAATGTTGCATAACTATATTATTATGTAATGGTTTGCTTTTTAAATTTCTTCAACTTGAGCAATTTAGTGAAGATATTTTTTAATTACCTTGCTGTACAAACACAGCTTAGGTTCCTGAGGTCTCTGAACTTACCGAACAGCCGGTTCCCAGGGGTAACAGGGCCACCACACGTGGATGAGCATTTAGCAGGTGCTGCTTTTGCTTCTGAACACGATGTTTCTAATTCATGCTGGCCCGAACATGTATTTCAACCAGATTTCACATTTTTTATACTATTTAAGAGTTTAAAATTGTGTTTAAAAACAGATTAGGCATATGACTTGGATTTGAATCTCTTCCACCTTGAGTTGTTAGGCTCCATATTTTCCAGGCAGAGGCTGTGACCTGAAACAACACCTAGGAAGGGCAGATGTTAGTGTCCAAAAGACCAAACACCTTTCCTCTGGAATTATTTCCCTCCTTGTGAATTCTTGGTAAAAGTCCTTAAAACTGCCACTCTCACTACTCATAACAACAAATACTCAACAATAACAAAAGCAGTGAGTGTCCCTTCATTTAAATAAAGCAAAAGTACGGGGCACCTGAGTGGCTCAGTCCCTTAAGCATCAGACTCTTGGTTTCTGATCAGGTCATGTTCTCAGGGTTGTGAGATGGAGTCCAAGTGCACCTTGCAGAGTGGGCTTGAAATTTTTTCCCTCTTCCTCTCCCTCCTCCTCTGCTCCTCCCCTGCTAGTGCTCTCTCTCTCCCTTTCTCTCTCTCAAATAAATAGATACTATCTTTTATTTATTATTTATCTGATTTATTTATTTTTTTATCTTATTTATCTCAAAAAATAAAATGTTTTAAAAAATTAAATTATATTTAAAAATAAGTAAAACTAAATTGTTAATATTCTTTTTGAAAAATCTATTGGTTATGGTGGAAAAAGCATAAGCTTTGAGGTCAGAGAAACCCACAGTCAATTCTAGTCTCTGTTACTACTTTCTGGTCTTATGCAATGTAATTGCCACCTCTGGGCCTCAATGTAGTCATTTGTGAAAGGAAAATAACAAAACCCTTCTTCCAAGGGAAGTCTCAACTTACCGGTTGGTAGATGTCAATATCCTGGCTCCATGCCTACCATATGGTAAAATTCACAAACATGAAATTTCCCATCTTAACCATTTTTTTTTAAAGATTTTATTTATTTGCCAGAGAGGGAGAGAGAGAGAGTACACACAAGCAGGCAGAGAGGAAGGCAGAGGCAGCGAGAGAAGCAGGCCCCCTGCCGAGCAAGGAGCCCGATGCGGGACTCGATCCTAGGACCCTGGGATCATGACCTGAGCCGAAGGCAGCAGCTTAACCAACTGAGCCACCCAGGCATCCCCATCTTAACCATTTTTAAGCATGGTTTAGCAATATTAAGTACATTTAAATTGTTGTGCAAGTATTTGTATACTTTTTTTAAAAAAAATCTTTGTTTTCTAACCAGTCCTGTTAGGTTAGGGTAAGTTAGGATTTACAACTCTCCAAAAATATTTTATTTCATATGTATATGAAAGTTCACAGAACTCCTTGTGTTTCTGAACTCAATCGAGTCTGCCAAATAATTTCAGAATTATTATACCAACACTGTTGCCAGTAACAACAACCACAGAAAAACTAATATTCAAGCCTTCTTTGCAGTTTTTCGTATTCTTAGAATATACTCCAGTAAAGTCATATTTGGTCAGAATGCATATTCAAAGGTTATTTGAATTAATTATTTTCTTTGTGTGGTCATCTTATTGACTTGATAGTTAGGAAATAGGGTTTTAAATTTATGCTTGTGTTCACTTTTAGAGTTTGCTTTTTTTAGTCTTTTTAAAATTTTATTTTATTTTCTGAATTGTTAAAACATGTTTCAAAAGTCAATACTACATAAAAAGATATACCAAAGATATCACACTCTTATCCCTACCTCTTCCATCCTATTTTTTCCTGTCTTTTATGGTTATATTTTTTATTGGTTTCTGATTTATCCTTCCTTGTTTCTTTTTTTGCAAAAATAAGCAAAAACACATTGTGGGGGGTTGATGAGCATGTGTTTGAATCTTTTATGCAAAAGATAGTGTATAGATAGATAGATATAGATATATACATATGTGCTTTGGTACTGCTTCAATAATTATTATATGTAGTATTCTCATTATCATCTTTTCATATTTTTTTTTTAGAAATTCTGCACTTTGAATTTGTATGTCCTCTTTCTACCAAGAATTTACTTAGAGATTTTTGGTTTCAGGTAGAAGAAACTTTTAAAATTTACTTGTGTTTTGATGTTATTAATTTCTAGTTGTTGTTTGTATTATTTGTACCTTAAAGAACTTCATAAGGTTTTTGTTTGTTTTGTTTTGTTTTGTTTTGGTGGCCTAATATAAAGACAGTTCCATGGCTGGTGCATGTGTGCTTGAGAAGTTCTGTTCTCTGTGATCACAATGTAATACACACAGGTACACTATGCCTTATAAATGATGTTGTTTAGGTCCCCTATATCTTAATTTCTGTATGTTTGACATGTCTTAGACTGAGAATGCTGTGTTCATCTGTTGTTATTCTGTGTCTGCAGGTTCTCTTTGTATCTCTCATAGCTTTTTCTTTCTGAAGGTGTTGCTGTGGCTTTGGCATTTGTACTTCTTTGTCTTTGGCTTTTGGTCGGAATGTTGCCTTGCCTGGTATTGAGATCACAACTCCTGATATCATATTAGTGCATTTGCCTAATATATATTTGTTCATTCCTTCATGCTTAACCTTTAGATTTCAGTTTGTTCTTTTTTAAATTTTTCAAATTTTTTAAATTTTTATTTTTGGGGTGTTTTTATTATAACATGGAGACAGGACCTATGGGCAGAAAAGCTGCCTCAGTCTGTTCTCTTATATAGAGCATACAGTTGGTCTTACTTTATTTTGCTTTATGAATGACCTGAAGATCTTTTTCTTCTAATGTATGAATTAAGCACATTTACATTTATTGGTATTACCAATATGGTTAGAGTTAACTGTTTCGTTTTTTAAAAATTTGCTACGTTTCTTTTTCTATGTGTTTGGGATTTAGGAAGGTTTGTATTTTTGTTATACATTAGGAGTTGGCCAACTTTTTCTATAAAGGCCCAGATAGTAAATATTTAAAGCTTTGTGGACCATACCATCTCTTACACAACTACTCACCTCTGTTAATTTGGACAATATGACTACATTAATGTCTAAAATGTAGACAGAGCAAAAGAAGTCATAGACAATATGTAACTGGATGGATTTGGCTGTGTCCCATTGAAACTTTATTTACAAAAACAGGTGAAGTGGATTTGACCTGCCACCTAAAGTTTGCCAACAGCTATTCTAGGAGTTAACCTTTAAAAAAAAAATACCTTTTATAATGCCAGCAGCCCCTTTATCCTCAGTTGGAAGTTTTAAATAATACCTTTGAGTCTGTTACCTGTGTGATAACCAATGAGCTTGTACTTTCCCCCTTCTCCCTTCTCTTTACTATTAAAAAAAGATTGTATTATTTATACTTTGACAGGACAGATAACACATACTCTTCTACTTGTATCCCTTCTTGTGTTTTGATCTTTGATCTAAAATTAATTGTCTTCACAGGTGCTCACCATCAGTCCAGAGCATCACTAACATCTCTTACTTAAATGAAGCTTATCCTCTTAAGAGATTCCTTGGAAAGGGCTCCTGAATACTACACTGAGTTTGTACAGGTTTCAAACTATTTTTCATAGCTTCGATACTTGAAAACAGCTTGGCTGGATATGAAGACCTATAGGGACTTACACTTTCTTTCCTGTAGTCTTGCTATGTGCGTTGCTGTTGGCAAATATGATGCCATTATGATATCCTTTGCTTTGTAGGTGACTTGATTTTCTTGCCTAAAGGCCCAGAAGGGTTTCTTTTCTTTTTTAAAATACAATATTTTTACTAGGCTATGTGTCAGTTGATTATTCTTGGTCGGTTTGTCTAGATGTTAGTGGGCCCTTTGAAATATAAAATTCTTTCTGAATTTTTTCTTGAATTACAGTTTTATATATATAAGCTCTGTCCTTTGTTTTTATTTTTCAGAAATTCTAATTACATATAGTTTAGGTCTTCTTTGCCTAGATTCTATAGCAACCAATTTGTGTCTTAGACTTTTTAGCTCTTTTGTATTTTGTTTTTATTCTCTTGGTGTTTTTATGCCTCCTCCCAGCACTCTTTATTATATTTCCAGTCTTGAGTCTTTGGCGTCTCGGATTTGAACATTCATTTCTGAAATTCTTTTTTTTTTTTTTTTAAGATTTGTTTATTTATTTGACAGAGAGAGAGAGAAACAGTGAGAGAGGGAACACAAGCTGGGGGAGTAGGAGAGGAAGAAACAGGCCTCCCGCCGAGTAGAGAGCCCAACACTGGGCTCCATCCCAGGACCCTGTGATCACTACCCCAGCTGAAGGCAGACGTCTAGTGACTGAGCCACCCAGGTGCCCCTGAAATTATTTTGTCTTTTCTCTCTCTCTTACTTTTCTTCCCTGAGTCTTCTCTGGATATACATCTTCTTTTTTGTACTTTTCTGTTTTGAGTTTTTGAATTTCTGATTTGGAGTGTTTTTTCACATATGCAAATGTTTGTTTAAGGATATTAAATTGAGCAGATTTCTTCTGCTTTGTGGATTTTATGGCAGATTATCAGAAAGGGGTTTTATCACCTGAGGTATTTTGATTCTTATAGTAGTTTTATATAGGTGTTGCATGTTATTTCCATTACTTTTAAATGTCTTTTCTTTTTCTAAATCAATAATAGTTATTCTATAATGGTGATGGTAAGAAGTTTGGAGAATGTACTAGTTTTTAGTTCAGAGTAATCTTAGTGAGCGCCTATTACTCAACAGATACTGTTTTTTTCCTGAAGGTTAAGGGAGTGGTTGATGTGTCTTCTGATTCTGTTTCTTATTTGTTTAGTAGGATCTTTAACATCCACTGCTTATCTCCCCTTCCCCTGATTGCCAGGACTCCAAGGGACTCCTGACCTTTGCTGGTCACTGGTCACTGGTCACTGCCATCTATTCCAGGAACTTTCCCAAGAAAGCCACCACTGCTCTCAAGAACTTTCAGATCCCCCTTTCTATTCCCCAGTAGTCACTGCTTTGATCCTCAAGGTTTCAAACCTTTTCTCAATATTGCCCTATTCTCTGTGGAACTCTGTTCTTCTAAGGGTGATGTTAGCTGTATTCCACCATCATGAGGAACCCATTGGTCTCTTCTCCTTTTCACTTAGTCTCCACTGATCTTTCTATTGCCTTGTGGGCTTTAAATTAGCTCTGCCAGATTTTAAAATTTCCATGTACATTGAACATTGCAGTATTCTCTCTCACTCTAATTTTTTAGTTTTGTTTTATGGGTTTATTTGCTCCTTTGATTATCTGTAAGGTCTCTGAAGGACATGTGGAGAAATTTAGACATAAGTAGCTGCCATCATCCTCTGGAAACCTGGAAATCAACATTTTATTTTTTAAGCTATTCTTTCTCATTTAACTCATACCAACTTCTGCTGTGTATTTTTAAAATATTACCCATGTTTTCTTTGAACCATTTCTAGAAAGAGTAATTGGAGAAATACTTTTCTATAATTGTTTTAAAGGGTTCAAATATATAGAGATGGAATTAAACTTTTCTATATCCTTTGGAATCAATAGCCAGAAAATTCAGGGAAGTGTTTTAGAATTAGTACAAGGAAAACCTCTTAGTGGTTAGAGCTGCCTAGAAGTCAAAAAGACAGCCTGTACGGTTGTGTGGTCCTTCAAGTATAGTCTAGAAAAAATTTGTGTAAGGAATTCAGACATCTAATGAGTAAATAGATAACACTTAAGGTACCACCCATGGGATGCTGTAAACCCCAGCCATGACAAAGGCTGATTGATTGCAGAACATATACATATATAAAATACGGTTAGTGGTTAGGACCTGCTAACTGGAATTCTCCTGTAGAATGCTTGTGCTGATGCTTAAAGCTGTATGATTCATTTTACTTCTTCTTTAGTTGATGTCTAAACTCCTTGTTTTGAAGCGGGGAAAACCACCTTCAGGTATATATATGTGGGTAACTGACTACAGGAAAAATAGAAGTCCAGTCCAGTGACTCCTGTGGGCAAATGGAGCAACAGAAGGCAGGCTTTGCATCACTTAAGGCTTCAGGAGGTTTCTTAATGAAAAATAGGGAGGAAAAGAGAAAAAAAGAGAAAATTATAAGAAAAGAGAAAATTATAAGTAAAAAGGAAAGAAAAACCACTACCCCCAACAATGAAAATTGGAAAGGTCTGGGCTGGATGACCCGCTGCATGTGATTCCAGCGGTACCACTGAGAATAAGCAGCAGTGATTCCCTACCACATGCTCATATTTTGGGGTGGGTTTTCAGTTTGTTAAATCCACATACTGCTCGAGAATCCCATGCGGCACTTATTTAGTGCTCTTGTCACTGTTTTTTGCTGCCACCCTAGCTTTGGTGAGGGACACCAGGACCCAGGCCTCAGCTATGAGGGGATGGTTGCTGGCAGGCTGACAACATCAGGCACGTGTTGACAGTGAGGACCAAGACCACCTCACCTTGATTCGCACCGATGTCATCCCCCTTCAGCACATACTAGTCTTTGATGAATGAGGTCCCATGGCAGCATTTAAGGGGTCTCACTGTGTTTCTAAGACTTGATTAGTGTCCTGTGCCCAAATTCACTGGATGTCAGTATTGATGGCTTGCAGAATGATCTGCTCAGAAGTCTCCCTCTTCGTGAGTGCAGACTCGCTGGGGTCACTGTCCATGTTCTCATCTGGGAGCAAGTAATTCGTCATGATTCTCCTTTCAAACATGTAGTCTGGAGTGAAGGACCCCTCCTGAGTAGTTTGCTAAAGGTGACAATGTACTACTCAAAGAGGAACAGGTGCCTTAACTTGGTCTGGGACTGCATGCTTGTATCCAGCTCTATCATGTAGAACATGTCCTGCTGCAACAGTATCTTCAAAAGGCAGCCTATGGAATGGGAGAAAATATTTGCCTACCATATATTGGATAAAGGGTTAATATCCGTGATACATGCAGAACTCATACAGCAAACAATCAGATTAAAAAATGAGCAGAGAACTAATTAGACATTTTTCCAAAGAAGACATAGGGATGGCCAACAGTACATGAAAAGGTACTCAACATCACTAACCATTGGGGAAATGCAAATCAAAACCACAATGAGATATATCATCTCATACCTGTTAGAATGGCTCTCACCAAGAAGACAAGAAATAACAAGTACTGGAAAAGATGTGGAGAAAAGGAAACCCTTGTACACTGTTGGTAGTAATGTATTATTGGTGTAGCCAACTATGGAAAATAGTATGGAGGTTCCTCAAAAAATTAGAAAAGAACTACTACATGATCCAGCAGTCCCATTTCTGGGTGTACATGAGAAGAAATGAAAATGGGATATCAAGGAGATATCCTGCACTGGCATGTTTACTGCAGCATTCTTCACAATAGCCAAGACATGGAAACAACCCAAGTGCCTACCAACAGATGAATGGATAAAGAAGATGTGGTATGCGTATATACAGTGGAATACATTCAGCCATGAGAAAAAAGGAAATCTGCCATTTGACAACGATGGACCTTGAGGACATTATGCTAAGTAAAATAAGTCAGACAGAAAGGCAAATACTGTATGGTATCACTTATATATAGCATTATAAAAAATCAAACTCATAAAAACAGAGTAAAATAGTAGTTGTCAGGGCCTGGAGGTTGGGGGATAAAGAAAGATGTTTTTTAAGGGTACACACTTAAAACTGGTAGGCCAGTCCTGGAGATCTAATGCATAGTATAGTGAATATAAACAACAGTATTCTATTATAATCATCAAACTTGCTAAGAGACTAGATCTTTTTTTTTTTTTTTAAGATTTATTTATTTTGCTGGCGGGGAGAGCAGAGGGAGAGGGAGACAGACACCGCACTGAGCACAGAGCCCAACATGGGGCTTGATCTCACAACCCTGAGATCATGAGGCAAAACCAGGAGTCAGAGGCTTAACAGAGGGATCCAAACAGGCACTCTGAGACTAGGTCTTAATCACTCTCACTATTAAAAAAGAAATGGTAATTAAGTAACATGATGGAAGTGCTAACTTTCACTACAATGGCAACCTATTACAATATGTAAGTGTAGCATATCAATATGTCATATACCTTGAGTTTATATAATGTTACATGTCAAATGGAATTCAATAAAATTGAAAAAGAAGGTTGGTAAATCACACAGCGTGGTATCTGGCACATGATGAGGTGCTTAACTATAATAAGTAACACAAGTATCTCTAGCCAAATCTATTTTGTTCCAGAATTTGAGTACCAGAAATTTATCAGAAAATTTATCTTACTATATTCAAATTCCTTTTTCAGAAAACAGGAGTTTGGATAATAAGGGATATCTGTATTTATCTAGTACTTATTAGGTGCTAGGCTCTATTCTAAATATTGTGCACGTAATAACCCATTTCTTTCTCACAACAGTTCTATATCAGGCTATCATTTTAACCCCTTTTTCACAAGTATGGAAACTGAGGGACAGGAAAAAAGAAGCTGCTTCCTTTGGCTGGAACATAATTTGGGGAATGGGAGTCTGTGCAAAGTAGATATAAAACATCAGGCATTCCTGTTCTCCCATTATTGTGACTCAGATACTTTCCTGTGACTGTTTCTTTGTGTGTGTATGTGTGTGTGTGTGTGTTTGTGGGTCTCTCAGACTCATTCAGTTCTCTTTAGTAGGTCAGTTCTCCCTGTTGTGTCCGTTTCAGATACCCTCAAAAGAGGGTGGATTACATTGTCCCTAGTAGACTCATCCAGCAGCAGCTCCAGGCCTCTGAGCATGTTGGGGAGTGACTGCCGTTAGTTGGTTCCCAGTCTCTGGTCTGGCCCACTGTTCCCGCAAGGCAGTTCACAAAGAAGGGTCTATGGAGTTATAGGCCTCACGAACCTTCCAGTGACTGGCCTGTCCAAAACTCCTGTATACTGAGGACAAAAGAATCACTTAAGCAATACAGTTGTCCGAGCTGGTCGGCTTGTCAGTGCTGGGAGCAATAGTTTGGGCAGACAGAATAGCCTGGTGACTATAGTACCTCCATCTAATAGGAGGTACTTCTGAATGAGGAGGGTCTCGAGCTCAGTGGGTCTCAAAGAGCTAGCTAGAAAGGGTGTTGGGGTTTATAAAGACACTACTTAGTCACACCTGGTCAAGCTCTATATTAGGTTTTATAGTTTGTCCCCAGATCACATCTACCACCAATTATGTGATACTTTCCCTCCAGCTGGAGGAACTGTCCTTTGACATAATGTCCCTTAGGGAACAGTGCAAGAATAGCACATACTGCTTTTGTTCTTGGGATGGCTGTCAAGTGCACCTTCAGTGCACAGTGCGCATGTATCCTCTGCTCCGTGGCAGGAATAACAGAAACATTTTTAAGTTCCCCTGTAGTTCATGTTCATGTTTCTTTCTTTCTTTCTTTCTTTTTTTAAGATTTTATTTATTTGAGAGAGAGTGAGAGAGAACACACGTGCATGCGAGACAGAGAGAGAGCATGGGCAGAGGGAGAGGGAGAAGCAGACTCCCCACAGAGCAGGGAGACCAACGTGGGTGTCGATCCCAGGACCCCAGAATCACAGCCTGAGCTGAAGGCATCTGCTTAACTGACTGAGCCACCCAGGCACCCCTCATGTTAATTTCTCATGGCACCTAATCTGTGTGTCACTGTGCAGTTTATGAAAGAGTTTGGGTCTGCCTCCAACAGGAGCTCATCTCATTTTTTTGGCTAACAGTTTTCAGAATCTTCAGTTCATTCTTTCCTTAATTAGAAGCCTGTTAATCTTCCTGATGCGAAGTATACAGTTATTTGCCAAATTCAGAGCTCTTGAGAAAATGTCTCTAGAGACATGAAGTTTATCAAGTTGTTAATTAGTAAGCAGATTAGAAGGGTTACCTGTGAAAAGGGAATACTTAATCATGTATTCTACCAAAGCAAAATAAAGATGCTCTGAATTTTACCCTTAAAAGACCTTGCCTACTCCTCACTCCTCAGTTCAAAGACTTCTTCATTTAGCTAGCAGTATAAAAGCTAACACCATCCAGATGTACTGAGCCCTTTTTCCTGAGAACACTTCATGTTTTTCTTTAAGATGTTTGATATCTTATAACATCATATTTAGGAATTCTTAAATGTATCTGGTTTTGCTTTCTTTCTTTCTCTCATGTTTCAAGTGACTAAAGTCTGATTGCTTTGTGAAGGATTTTTTTATTATTAACATATAGTGTACTACTTGTTTCAGGGGTACAGGTCTGTGAATTATTAGTCTTACATAATTCACAGCACTCAACATAGCACATACCCTCCCCAATGTCCATAACCCAGCCACCCCATCCCTTCCACCTTCCTCCTGTCCAGCAACCCTCAGTTTGTTTCCTGAGATTAAGAGTGTCTTATGGTTTGTCTCCCTCTCTGGTTTCATCTTGTTTGACTTTTCCCTCCCTTCCCCTATGCTCCTCTGCCTTGTTTCTCAAATTCCACATATGTGAAGGATTTTTTTAAATTTGAATTATAATATCCTTTAAGGATATTAGTATAAACCACTGAATCAGAGTATCTGCCTGACCTCCAAGGCTGCAGGAAATTTCTCAGGTGTTTGTTTGTTTGCTTGCTTGCTTGTTTGTTTTTAATGTGTCTCTTTGCACACACTGCACAGAGTTAGAATTCCAGGGTGGGGTGTCAGTAGACTCTTAAGTAATAGAGGATTCCTTTGCCATTTGCTAAGAACCATTATAAGGAAAAATCTGATATCGCAATTATATATTTGGTGCTACTAAATTATACTCACAAGGCTAGGTAGGAAATACAGTCTAAATTTTAAAAACAACCATGTTGGCAATTTATTGTTTTGCTCAGTACACGTATCTTGAGCACTGAGCAATGTCATGCTCTCTGCTAGCTGCTCACACCACAAAGACGAAAAGTCGGAGCCTTTGTTCTCAAGATGCTCAGAACTTCGTAGCGAGACAGACAAGTAGGCGTTTATTTTACATGCGATTCTAACGGTCATAGAAGAGCCACAGCACCAGTCCCACTCCGCTGATCTTCAGTTTCCTAGGCCACACCCAGCCTACGCATCAGACTCTCAAAGATGGGACCTGGGACTCTCTATTATTAAAACCCACCTTGGGGGGCGCCTGGGTGGCTCAGTGGGTTAAGCCGCTGCCTTCGGCTCAGGTCATGATCTCAGGGTCCTGGGATCGAGTCCCACATCGGGCTCTCTGCTCAGCAAGAAGCCTGCTTCCCTCTCTCTCTCTCTCTCTCTGCCTTCCTCTCCGTCTACTTGTGATCTCTCTCTGTCAAATAAATAAATAAAATCTTTAAAAAAAAACCCAAAACCCACCTTGGTTCTCATTGATGAGCCAGGCGTAGGAACCCCTCCCCCCAGGTAAGATTGCTGTGCACACCAGGCTACCTGGCTGCCTCTTCCTCCGGATCTTGGGAAGCTGCATCTCTGGTCTCCTCCACCTCCCATCAGTCCCAGGTTCAGGCAGGGAGACAGGGAGAGGTGGGAACAAGTCCTCCCTGACACCCCACTGAGAGGACTCTGACTCCTAGGGGACTGAGGACGCTCTGAAGCAAGTCAAGCAGTGTCCCTTGGAGGCATCCAGGCATGCCACCAGGATGTGAAGATGTATGTTCACATCATGTATTTCGAGAGTTTCTGTTCTTTCTAGATGCTCTGTATAAGCAGTACGTTGACTCCTATCCTGGCCTGTGACCTTCTCATTACCCTTCATTGAATCAATCTAGCTTTATCAACCTTAAAAAAAGAGGAGAGGATGTGTATACCTAGCATTGAAGATATCAAATATGTATCTAATGAATTGTGAGGATATCATTAACATATTCTTATTTTGTATATTTTTGTGAGGATTTTTACCCTTCTAGAAATGTTGGATGATCTAGAAACATACATGACTATTACATTGCAGGCTGTTTTTTGGCCTAATTCTTTTGGCGAGGAGACCGCTCAAACATTGGAGTAGTTTTTGCCACAGTCAAAGGATCTGGTGCTCATTAGAGAGATTTGTCATGTGTTATTCAGGGTAGGCTCTCTGCACTAGCAGTCAGTGGCTTAGCGCAATCTAAGTTGTGTCTGGCTTGTCTGTATGTGGGAGAGGAGTTCTAGCCCATGAAGTCCCTCAGGAGCCCTGGCCCCTTCTGTCCTAGAGCACGCTAGCTTTCAGGACTGGTCCTGAAGAATATTAGCATAATGTTCCCAAGGTTCATCCAAGTTGTTGCATGGACCTACAGTTTGTTCCTTTTCGTGGCCAAATAGTACTCCATTATATGACTAGACCACAGTTTATCCATTCATCAGTTGATGGAACTTTGGGCTGTTTCTACTTTTTGGCTATTATGAATATTACTAAGAAGACTCACATACAAGTTTTACGTGGATATATGTTTTCATTGCTCTTGGGTATATAATAGGAGGGATTGCCAGCTCATATGAGAACCATATTTAACTTGTTAAGGAACCATCAAACTATTTTCTAATGACACGGTACCGTTTACAGTCCCTTGAGCATTGCAAGAAGGTTCCCATTTCTCTACATCCTTGCCAACACTTGTTGTCTTTGTGATTATAACAATCCTAGTGTCTAAAGTAGTATCCCACCTGTGGCCTTGATTCGCCTTTCCCTAACGACCTATTTAATGAGCATCTTTTCACATGTTATTGGCCATTTGTGTATTTTCATTGGAGAAATATCTATTCGAATCCTTTGCCCATTTTTGAACTGGGTTATTTGTCCTTTTATTGTTGAGTTTTAGGAGTTATTTGTATGTTCTGGATATAAGTCCTTTCACAGATATATGATATGCAAATAATTTCATTCTGTGGGTTTCTTTACTTCTTTGATGGCACCCTTTGAAGCACAAAGTTTTTAATTTTGGTGAAGTCCATTTTATCTGTTTTGCCTTCTTTTGCTTGTACTTCTGGTGCCCTTTCTGCCCCAGGTTGTTTTGCAACTTGAAAGCAACAGAGGATTTCTTTAGAGGGGGGTTGTAGTTTCTTGGGCAGCACACATCCCCTGGAAAGAAGCCTCTCATCTCTTTGCTTCCCACCAATTGGTTGTGCCAGGACCAGAGTTCTTTTCTTCACAGATTCTCGAGCCTGGTTTGTTGGGTTTTTGTTTTCTTCTTGTAAAAAACAACTACTTCCAGACCACAGAGAGTAAGAGCAAGACTGAAAAGGCTTTGCCCAAGGAAATTTGCTCATTTGTACAAAATGATCCAGGGTAAGTAAGGGTGAAGCCTTCAGTTTTAGACGGCCTGAAGATAGCCACCATTGGGATGAGTAAAAGAGGAATGTTCACAGCAATACTATCCACAATGGCCATGAGGTGGAAGCAACACGAGTGTCCACAGAGGGACAAATACATAAACAAAATGTCACACACACACACACACACACACACACACACACACACACACACACGTGCACACATGAAATACTATTCCACTTTAAAAAGGAAGGAAATTCTATTTACTACAACAGGGATGAACCTTGAGGACATTAGTATACTAAGGGAAATAAGTCAGCCCCAAAAGATAAATATGGAATGATTACACTTACATGGATTTCTAGAGTAGTCAAATTCATAGTGACAGAATGTAAAATGGTGATTTCCAGGGACTGGGAAGAGGGGGAAATGGGGAGTTGTGGTTTAATGGGTATAGAGTTTCAGTTCTGCAAGATGAAAATAGTTTTGAAGATTAGCTGTACAACAGTATGAATATGAATATACTTAACACCACTGAACAGTACACTTAAAAATAAGTAGGGGGGTAAATTTCATGTTACGGATAGTCTTTTCCCACAATAAAAAAACTGGAAGCTATTACGGACTGAATATTTGTGATTCCTCCCAATCCACCTGCTGAAACCCTAATACCCAGTGTGATAATATTGAGTTGAGGCCTTAGGGACGGTAGTGCCTCCATAGTAGGATTAATGTCCTTGTGGGAAGAGGAGAGACCAGAGTTCTCAGTCTTTCTTTACACACACACACACACAGAGAGAGAGAGAGAGAACAAGGAAAGACCGTGTGAGCACTGTGAGAAGACAGCTGTTTACAAACCAGGAAGAGGGTTCTCACTAGGAACTGAATCTGCCAGCTTTGACCTTGTACTTCCAGCTTCCAGAATGGTGAAAAATAAATGTCTGCTTCTGAAGCCACCCAGTCAATGATATTTTGTTAAAGCAGCCCAAAGTAAGACCTTTGTCTAAAAACTGAAGGCTTCACCCTTACTTACCCTGGGTCATTTTGTACAACTGAGCAAATTTCCTGGGGCTCTGTTGTTCAAAGCCTTTTCAGTCTTGCTCTTACTCTCTGGGGTCTGGATGTAGTTGTTTTTCACAACCTTTTAACATGTGACTTTTCTGAGTTGTGCACTGTCTTTACTGCTTGAGAACTGCTCAGTTCTTTCCTGTGCTCCTCTCCTTCATCAGTATTTTGCCAAAGGAAGTTTTTCTTGCTTCATGTCACAGTCAGATGTGGGTTGAGGGTGGGACGCTCTGCTCCACACAGTCACCCAGGACCCAGGCTTCCTCCCTCAGGTGGCTCTCTGACTCCATGGCCTTATCCTTGTCTGTACTGGCAAGGAGACAGAAGGAGGAGGAGGGTTACACGGGAAGGCTTTTAGGGACTACCCTGCCCCCGCCCGCCGGAAATGGGATGTGTTCTTTCACCCCCATTCCATTGGCAACACTTCTTCCCTGCAGTCCTACTTGACCATAAAAGAGGATGGGAAACATGGTCTGGCTCTGCTCCTGGGCGAAAGGGAAACAAAGTTTGGTGAATACATAGCAGCCACTGTCACAAGCGAGAACTGAACTTAGGGGTCCCAGCATATCAACAGTGACTAAAGCCATGAGTGGAGATGGGAATCACCCCTTAAAGGATGCCCCGAGAATACTGGGAGAGGATTGCAAAAACAAAAGCACTTCCCGGAGGGCCTGGAACAGTGAAAATAATTCATGCAACCTAACTTTGCAATGTCTAGAAAAGTTATTACTATGGTTTTGGGAAAGTATAAACAAGTGGACTAAAAATAGGAAAATTATATGATTTCACTCACATGTAGAGTCTGAGAAACAGAACAGAGGACCATAGGAGAAGGGAGGGACAAATAAAACACAATGACATTAGAGAGGGAGACAAACCATAAGAGTCTCTTAATATCAGGAAACAAACTGAGGGTTGCTGAAGGGGAAGAGTGTGGAAGGGATGGGGTAACTGGTGATGGGCATTAAGGAGAGCACGTGATGTAATGAGCACTGGTGTTATATGCAACTGATGAATTACTAAACTCTACCTCTAAGACTAATTATATACTCTACGTTAATTAATTGAATTTTTAAAAAGGTAGATTTTTCCAGAAACTGGAATGTTTTCCTTCCTTGAAGTAAATGTAGAAAGACATATATATTAGCATGATTATTTTATTGCTGTTGAAACCTGTAACTATAGAATGGCGTTGAATTTTAGAAACACAGAACTAGGTAAAGCTTTATTTTTTATTTACCATTATTTAGTGGATGTTTATAAGCATTTAATATGAGACAGGCAGGTGAGGATAACAGTAAGTCACAGTCCCTCAAGGAGGATTGAATCCAATAGGAAAAAAGTAAGGCAAGTCAGTGACTACCTAAAGCATCAGGTGGGTTCTCTACAACCATAGGAACTGTTTCAGATGGTCCACCACTGGGGGGTAGGGGGTAGGGGGACAGTCTGCAGATAAAGAGCACTGGTTGTGGAGCTAGCCAGTCTGGGTTTGAATGGCAGCTCTGCCGCTCTCCATCACCTGTCGGGGAGTTACTAATATCTCTTAACTTCCACTTTCCATATTACCAAGCCAGTGATATGTTATCTACCTTTCAGGTGATTGTACATCTGAGGGAGAGTGTTCATACATAAAGCCTAGCACAGTGCTTGCCATTACAGATATGGTAATTACCTTCATTACTGTTATCAGAGAAGGCAGAGGTCCTACGGGTTGGAAAAACGACTGTCACCTTACCCCAATTCATGAGTTCATTCAGTAGTTACTCAGTGAGCCACCACTATACACAAAGTACTTAGGATTCGGCTGTGTATGGGTATCTGCATCTCCTAAAGCCCCATCCGGTGTTTGATGCAGTAATGTTTGTTTGTGTCACAGACCTGCAGCCACCAGGCACAGACCCTACCTTCCCCTCTTTCAGGTGACCGCTCCTCTGTTTTTCATCGCTCCCATTTCCACGAACTGCTCCTCAGGCAGCCCTTTCCTTCGCATAAAATTGTCCTTACCCCCTTCCTTAAGCTTATTTCATTTTGTCCTGATTAGGAATAATTCACCACCTTCTTTCTGTGTGTGTTTGTTCATCTTCCTTCTCACATCATGGATATCTTTAAGAGAGTATACCTCATTGATACCCAGGAGCCTCCACAGAGGTATTTTTCTGATGCTAATGCTGACAGGGACGCCATCATCCGCTGCTTGGCAGGCACTGTGCGGTGCCTCCCCATCCTCCAGCAGTTCTGTTGTAAACTGGCTGAAGGCAGGGACCAGTGTACACCTTCCTGAATTCTCAGTCCCGTCCTCTGCACACAGGAAATGGCTTAAAATCTATTCATTGATCAGAGAGAGGAAGAGCAGTCAAGTTTACCTCACATTGAAAATAAATTTTTAAATTCGTTTCTGTTGTATTTTGTCTCATTGCCAGTATTCCAGCAATATTCCTTTCTATGATAAAGGCAAACGGCCTCACTTCAGAGTGGATGAAATGTGTTTTGCGGGATTAGTTAGGAACAATTTACTACATTCTTCTTGGCAAACTGGATTCCAAGTTCTAAACAACTGCCTTTACAAAGCCATTTTGGCACATAAATTGTAAGATGCAGACTGTTCAGAATTTTCCCCTTTCAGTAATTTTTTAAAAGGGGATTTGGTTTTAAAGGGGGATTTAGTGCCTTGTTTGTCATTCTTTGATGAGTGTCGTCTTGTGCCATTTACCACAAATAAAGATTCTCATACTTTTTTCAGTCTCAGGGCATGGGCTGATCGCTAAAGCCAACTGGAAATAGATCAGACATTAACAAATGTAGCACGTTTGCTGATGTCACTGGTCTGTGACTGCTGAGAGGCAGACATGCCACTATAACTAAAAATGGCCATTGAGTGGAGAGCATTCAGATTTACAGAGAGAAAAGAATCTACATTTGTTATTGTTAATGAAGATGCCATGTTATTTTGGAGACTTGGCCATCATTAATAAGTTTAAGAACAGTATCTAAGTTATGGAATAGCCATACCCTTGGCGCCCCTGCTCTGTTCAGGACTTGTGTACCCCTACCCCTTCCCCTACCATTGCCTCATCTCCTCCACGGGTCCTGGCCACCTAACTTGCCCACGGTGCCCATACCTCCTCAGTCTACCCTTCACTGTTTCTCCTCAGAAACGTGATGTTTTTCTTATGTCTGTTGGCTGTCTGTATGTCTTCTTTGGAAAAATAACTATTCAGGTCTTCTGCCCATTTTTTAATTGGATTGTTTGGTTTTTCTGGTGCTGAGTTGTGTAAGCTCTTTATATACTTTGGATATTAACCCCCTTCGGATTTATCATTTACAAATATCTTCTCCCATTCAGTAAATTTTCTTTTGTTTCCTTGTGGTTTCCTTTGCTGTGAAGAAGCTTTTTATTTTGATGTATTCCCAATAGTTTATTTTTGCTTTCATTTCCCTTGTCTTAGGAGACATATCTAGAAAAATGTTGCTATATGGGGCACCTAGGTGGCTCAGTCAGTTAAGCATCTGACTCCGTTTCAGGTCAGGTCATGATCTCAGGGTCCTAAGATTGAGCCCCGCTTCAGGGGCTCACTGTGGACTCTGCTTGTCCCTCTCTCTTCCCCTCTGCCCCTCCTCCCTGCTTGTGCAAGCAGACACACACGCACACACACTCTCTCTTTCAAATAAATAAATAAATAAATAAATAAAATCTATTGAAAGGCAGAGAAAGAAAGGAAGGGAGGGAGGAAGGGACAGAGAGAGGAAGGAGAGAGAGAAAATAAAAAGTAAAGAAAAGAAAAAAAGAAAAGAGTTGCTATGGTTGATGTCAGAGAAATTGCTGCCCATGTTCTCCTCTAGGATTTTTATGGCTTCAGGTTTAATGTTTAGGTCTTTAATCCATTTCATTTTTGTTCATGGTATTAGAAAGTAGTCCAGTTTTAGTCTTCTACATGTAGCTGTCCAGTTTTCGCAGAACCATTTATTAAAAATCTGCCTTTTCCCCATTGTGTATTCTTGCCTCCTTTCTCATAGATGAACTGACAACGTAATCATGAATTTGTTCCTGGAGTCTCTGTTCTGTTCCATATATCTATGTTTCTGGTTTTTTTGTGCCAGTACATTATTGTTTCAGTTACTACAGCTTTGTTATGAATCTTGAGATCTTGAGATCTAGAACTGTAATACCTCCATCTTTGTTCTTTCTCAGGATTGTTTTGACTATTTGGGGTCTTCTGTGATTCCATATAATTTTTTTTATTATTCTGTTCTGTGAAAAATAATGTTGGTATTTTGTTAGGGATTACATTGAACTTGTAGATTACTTTGGGTAGTGTGGACATTTTAACAGTTTTTGTTCTTCCAACCCATGAGCCTGGAAAATCTTTCCATTTGTTTGTGTCGCCTTCAGTTTCTTTCATCAGTGTTTTATAGTTTCAGAGTATAGGTCATTCACCTCTTTGGTTAAGCTTCTTCCCAGGTATTTTATTCTTTTTGGTGCAGCTGTAAATGGTGTTGTTTTTCAGTTTCTCTTTCTGCAATTTCATTGTTAATGTATGGAAAAGCTATAAATTTCTTGGTAATAATTTTGTATCTTACCATTTTACTAAACTTGTTTATTCTGGTACTTTTCTGGTGGATTGTTTAGGATTTTTCTGGACCTGAATAGACATTTTTCCAAAGATGACATACAGATGGCCAACAGACACATAAAAAGATGCTCAGTGTCACTAATCATCAGGGAAATGCAAATCAAAACTATCATGAGATATCACCTGTTAGAATGGCTAAAATCAAAAAGATAAGAAACAGCAAATGTTAGTGAGGATGTGGAGAAAAAGGAACCCTCGTGTACTGTTGGTGGCAGTGTAAATTGGTATAGCCATGGAAGACAGTATGGAGGTTCCTCAAAAAATTAAAAATAGGAACACCATATGATCCAATAATTCCACTATTGGAAAACAAAAACATTAACTCAAAAAGATACATGCACTCTTATGTTTAATGAAGCATTATTTACAACAGCCAAGACAAGGAAGCAAACTAAGTGTCCGTCAAGAAGACAAATGTATAAGGAAAATGTGATGTGTATGTACGTACACACACACATGCACGCACACACACAAATATTACACAGCCATCAAAAAGGATGAGATCTGCCATTTGAGACAACATGGGTGGACCTAGAGGATATTATGCTGAGTGAAATAATTCATACTGAGAAAGACATATACCATATATGATTCCACTCATAAATGAAATCTAAAAAAAAAAAAAAAGGCAGAATCAGAACTATAACTACAAAGAACAAACTGATGGTTGCCAAAGGGAAGGGGCATGGAGTTTGGGCAAAATAGGCAAAAGGAAGAGGGAATTAGTTCAGTTTTGTATTGAGTTAAGTCATGGGAATAAAAAGCAGAATTTAAGGAATATAGTCAGTGATATTGTAGTAGCGATGTAATGGGACAGATAATAGCTTACACTTGTGGTGAACGTAGCATAATGTATAAACTTGTCAAATCACTTTACTTATGCACCTGAAACTAATGTAACATTGTGTTAGTGTGTCAGTTATATTCAGAACAAACCAAAGGCATGATGCTAATCAATCCTTATTTTTCCTGATTTCCTTTCCCCCTCTCCCCGTCTTTTACTTCCTTTGTTTCTCTCCCTCCCTCTCTTTCTGACTCTTGTTTCTTTCACTTCTAGAAAAATCAAAAGAAGCGAACACACAGGAGGTTTTTCTGCATCCACTATCCATTCTCCAAAGTCCCCCTAACCCTGCCCCTCACCTTCACTCTCACAAATATGTGTGTGTGGTATGTCTGCATGTATATTTATGTGTAGGTGTGTGGATATATATACACACCTGTCTACCCCCACTTCAAGTCCAGATGTTATGAAGCTACTTGATAATGTTTCTCTAATCATCTCTTCCATCCACACAAAGGAGTATACGTTATCTTTACTTTCCCTGGGAACTTTATCCTTCTAGAACTTACCACAGTCTTCCCTCTCTTACCATTGTGGCATGTAGATTGCAAGCTCCTTAAGAGCAGTATTCATATTTAGTCAGTTTTGTATACCTCTTAGCACCCAGCAGAGGGGTCTGCTCATAGGAGGGGCATAAGAAGTGTTTAATCAGTAGTAACTTCTCTTCAGGATAGGCTACTGCAAGTGTACTTCCTTCGGCCCTGTTGTTTGTGATACATCCTTGTATCATTCCCCATCCTCTTACACACAAGCCTCTCTAGATTTTCGGGGTACAAGAGTAGCCCCTTTTTATTAACAAGTTTAATTTTGCTTTTTATTTGAATCTCAACATTCAGTGAATCGTTTCCTTTCTTTGAATAGCCTCGTGTGCAAGCTGAACACAAGGACCACCATCCTGGCAGCAACTAACCCCAAAGGCCAGTATGACACCCATGAGTCTGTGTCTGTGAACATCGCTCTTGGCAGCCCCCTCTTAAGTCGATTTGATCTGATCCTGGTTCTGCTCGATACCAAGAATGAAGACTGGGATCGTATAATTTCTTCCTTTATCTTAGAAAACAAAGGTACGTGAAGATGAATCATTCAAGTTGACCAAGAAAAAGTAGACATAACCACATGAAATTCTCTTTGAAGAAAATGAAATAAATACCCAAGGTACCCTACCTAAGCAGCATTAGAGCAATGCTCGCACAGAAGGCAGTCAGAGGAGCCATTTAGTGTGCCCAGAATAATGAGTAAAAGGACTAGGGCCTACCGATGATATTACAGTCGGTACATGTGTTCTTCGTGATGAAAGGAGGCAACCTTATGATATATAATTATCACTCATCTCTTGCATGCGAAGAAAAGTGGACTGAATTATGAAACAGAAATCTCTAAATGTAAGTTTCTCTTTAATTAGATTTACTCAAATACTATGTATTACTATAGGATGGACCAGAATTATTGTGGATAATTTTAGCCCCTGTAGGAAGTTTACCTTTATTGAGCTTAGATCCTAAGGCTACTTATTCTTGAACTCTGTGCTATGCAGAGTCAGATCTAGGTTTTAGTGGCCACAGACTTAAAGGTTATCTTTTTTAAAAATGAGTGTAAGAACTTTATCAAAACCCTTAAAGCGAGATGTTTACCTGTTCCTAGAAATTACTGACCTAGCACCTGATACATACAGGTTACCCAAGCAAATCAGAGAAGCTCTGGAGCATGGAAAAGATGAAGACCTACTTCTGCCTGATTCGGAATCTCCAGCCCACGCTGTCTGATGAGGGTAATCAGGTCCTTCTCCGGTACTACCAGATGCAGCGGCAGAGTGATTCCCGGAACGCTGCCCGGACCACCATCCGTCTGTTGGAAAGCTTGATCCGATTAGCAGAAGGTTTATTTCATTCAACAAATAATACTTCTCTTGGGTGCCCAATATGTGCATGGAGCTTGGCACCATGAATTCAAAGATGAATAAGAAGAATCCTAAGGTGCTCATAGTCACTTAGAGAGTAAAGGCTCTGAGCTATGAAACTTCCGTTCTTCTGGGGACAGATTATGGGTATTGAGTAGAATGTAGCATCATTAAGAAAGCGGAATCTTAGAGACATGATTAACTTAGAAAGTCTTATTTACTAATGTTTGTTTCTCAGTGACAGTCTGTTAGCATTTGGGGTGGAACACTTTCTTATTTAGAGTTGTTTCCTATGTAGCATCTCTGTCTTTTTTTCTCACTAATTGCCATTCACACCCCACCACCAACGTAAGAAACTAGCCCATCCCAAAGGCCTGAGACTTCGTGCATTCATACAAGGAACCTGCATCTCAAGACTTTTTTCCTAACAGTGACTTTTATTCATAGCTCTTGTTAAATTAACTCTTAAAAAAAATTCCACATGAACTGATGTATCATATGATGACAGAATGCTTAATAAAAAGTTCTGTAAAACCAATGCACTTTACATTGTCAAGGATTTATAGCTAATATTAAGACAAGAAGTACCCCAAATGTAGGCTGGTGAGTTTGGTAGTTTTGAAAAACCCATAGATGAAGAGAAGTGTCAGAGAAGAGAAACAAGTTTTATACTATATATTTCTATAAAAGACAAGATAAGGATTAAAAGTTATTGAATATTAGAGATAGGCTCCTAGAACCCCTTTCCTTTTGGAGCCCAGAGTACTTTTTCATATAAATACCCAGAATTGCCACGGGCTGTGCAAGATTAGGCCCATTATTAGAGAAACAACTTTAAAGCTAGTTGAAATTAGACCTTTGTACTTGTTTTAGTAAAATGAATTTGTGATTAGTAGTGCATTCATTAAATATAATTTTTAAGTGCCTCGGATAAAGTATGGCATATATCACCTCAAATACTCTCTAAAAACATTTCTGTCTTCCTGATTTTCTTAGCTCATGCTCGCCTGATGTTTCGTGATGCTGTGACTCTGGAAGACGCTGTGACAGCTGTGTCAGTGATGGAATCTTCAATGCAGGTGAGGGCATTTTGCACCTAATATTTGAACCCTAATTATAATCATGTAAAAAAAGACAAGACAATTTAGAGCATATCAGAAGTTATAACAATGATCCTATTCTGGATATAGATCCAAAGGAACTAGATCCAAAGGAAACCATGTAAAAGAAGGGGAAAAACTTGTGGAAATACCCTTTGCATCAGTAGCATTGCTTTGGCCCACTGGGTACAGTAGTGGGTCTCTCTCTTTTTTTCCCTCAGCACATCTGAGGGATGCTCATGGTCCCACTAGAGGCAATGTGCTTCCTGGAGCAACGCTCGCTGCCAGGAATGGGGGCAGAGAACTACTGAAATTTGGAAAAGGCCCCCAGGTGATTGTGATACCCAAGAGGGGGTGGAGAAAGCTGATCTGGGAGCTGTGGTCTCTAATGGGTGTTTTCTGGTGACTCCCCTGCTATTTCCCATTTTCTCACCCCTTCAGGGAGGTGCACTGCTAGGAGGTGTGAATGCACTCCACACTGCCTTTCCTGAAAACCCTCTGAAGCAGTACCAGAGGCAGTGTGAGCTTATTCTGGAAAAGCTAGAGCTACGCAGCCTCTTGAGTGAAGAGCTAAGAAGACTTGAAAGGTGAGAAAAGAAGTCCAAGCAATACTTACAATGGAAGATCTTTGTTTGACATTTAGTGAAATGAAAGAAGTGGAAATTAAGTGGAAAGTCTATCTGTACTATCTGAAGGGGATTGGCTCAGTTACCTGTTTCTGTGTAATCAATGACGGAAAAGCTCAGGGGCTTAAAAAAACAAACAAAAAACACCCCCACCACCATTTTAGTGCTCACTCTTCTAAGAAATTCAGGGGGGCTCAGTCAGAATGCTTCTCTCCCCTCCACATGGTGTTGGCTGGCAGCACACCTGTGTTTAGCTGGGAGCTCAGGTGGGACTGGAACATCCAGAAAGGCTTGCCTCACATGTGCAGTGCCTTAGCAGGGATGGCTGGCCGCTCTGTGCTAGAGGGCGGTAGCTTAAGGCACCAACAGAACAAAAATCGAAGCTGCCAGGCCTCTTATGAGCTGGGCCAAAAGTGGAACAACATCATTTCTGTTACATTTTGAAGGTCAGAGCAAGTCACAAGATCAGGCCCCATGTAGGGTAGGGGGAAATAGACACCACATCTTGATGGGAGTGACATAGACATACAAGAATGGGGGAACTGACGGCTGCCCTCTTTGGAGCCTTCCATAGCTACATTTCCTTGGCTTGCTGTTTTGGTGAGCCTCATAGAGAACACTGAGTGGTTCTTTACTATATATAGCAAACTATATATTAATTTACTGAATTTTTACCACTGGTTCCCAATTACATGAGAAGCACCAAGGTTGGCTAGTCACAGTTTACACTCAAGACACACAGTTTCCATGCAATCAAGAAATCTTGTCGGGGCGCCTGGGTGGCTCAGTGGGTTAAGCCGCTGCCTTCGGCTCAGGTCATGGTCTCAGAATCCTGGGATCGAGCCCCGCATCGCATCGGGCTCTCTGCTCAGCAGGGAGCCTGCTTCCTCCTCTCTCTCTCTGCCTGCCTCTCTGCCTGCTTGTGATCTCTGTCTGTCAAATGAATGAATAAAATCTTTAAAAAAAAAAAAAAAGAAATCTTGTTAAGTGGGCTTCATTCTGTTTATTGCGACTGCTTCTTCTGTTTTTCTTTGGCTCACTAGAAGTAGAGCAGTGCTGTTCAGAGAGGTGGCTAGGAATGCTGTTGAGAAAGAACTTGGACTCCAGGAATGTGCTCTATCCCAGGCCAGACCCAGACACAAAATATTTTAATAATTTGGCTTTATCATTTTTCCTTGCCAAGAGAGGACATGTACAAGGGAGTTTACATAAAGAATCTTAGTGTTTATTAGTATTTAAATTTTATTCTTAATGTTTTTAGAGCTTTCTTCCAAGCATAATAAGTATTTGATCTTTATATAAACCTGGTGAAAGAAAAATCACAGAAGACTCAGACCCAGACTGCTTTTAGGCCAGCTGTAGCTAGCATGTGGGGCAAGGTAGGGAAGTAGAAATAACTAGTACTGACTTTCACCTGGGAAGGGCCCTCCTGGTTCATTAGCAACAGCTCTGACCTTCCCTTCAGCATCATGATTTTCTTTCCCTACATGCTCAAAGTCATGACTTTTAAAATCTTACATATTTAACAAACTAAAAAAAAAAAAAAAAATCCCCAGTGAGAATGATATATTATGTTAAAGAGGAAAATTGGTCTCTCATCTCACAGGGTGACAAAAGTAATGTTTCAAAACTCTGCTTTCTAATCATTTGTTAAAATGTGGATACGTGGGAAGCAACATGTCACATGCATTACCTAAAGAATTTTTGCCCCCACTTTAGTGTTTGGTTGCTCCTGGCGTATATGAGCTTCTAAAAAGCTAGACTTGGAGTGTGTACCTATGGAACACAAGTATACAGCGACGGGATATCTTTTTGGGTATCTTCGTGGTCAGTGCAAGTGGCTCAGTAACTGCCCTGAGGCGGCACTTGGCCTTGACCTCAAATCTGGGGACTGGTGAATGGAGACGTGTGGAAGCAAAGCGGATGCTGAAGGAGAATGCGGGGACTGCAGTGGGACCTGTTGACGGAATCAGTAGAACCCTGAGAATTCTTTTCCTGGCTTTTCTCCTTTCCCTCACTGCCTTCATCCATTAGCATTCTGTGTCATACTCAGGCTCCAGCACAGCCTTCCTGGGGCAGTGTGGGGACTGGCTGTGTGTTGCTAATACCCAAGTGCCAGCCTGCAGTGATCTTGCCCTTTACATAAACTCAACCCCCTTTTCTTTTGGTCTTCTGGCTTTTGAATGATCCAGAGCATGGTATTGAGATGAAAGCTATTCCTTTGGTTCTTTCATGGTTTGATGTAGGGGATCCTTTTCAGCCTGCCCTGGGCCCGGCTTGGCTTTTGGAGAGGCTGCTCATTTTGACTGACCAGAAACTGGTCATGCAGACCGCCAAAAGCTGTCATATGCTGGATTCAGGAAGGAAAGGATTATGAAGCTCAGAATCAGTGTTCTGTGATAGAAAAATCGCAGCTGGACTTATCAAATTCAACATGACCAACCTGAAGGGAAAGATAAAGAAAAAAGAATAGGTAATGATCTGGGGGAAAAAAAATAAAATAAAATAAAAGGATTCCACCTTAAATATTCTTTCTTCTGGTATATACATCTTTGAAATGCAGGGTCATGTTCAGGGCGTTGATCCTCAAAGCTATAAACCCAGGTGCCCAGCAAATATAAGTGAACACCCTCCAAGACACAGCTAAAGCCAATCTTACCATGTGAGAAAAGCCTAAGTAGCGGATGGGTTTATCCCCGCAGGAAAGAGTTCTCTGTCCCTTAAGGGGGTCATAAATGAGTAATACAACTATTTGTATTTTATTACACTTTTCTTCTGGAAAATGCTTGCAAGTGACAGCCGTCCTCAAATGGTGGCCATTGTAACCACCTGAAAACAGAATGCAAAGAAGCTGTGTTTTAGGAAGGTAGAGTAAAACTGCCGGCATTTTACGTCAGGGAGAATTTAATTCCCAAAGTCAGAATTAGACTAAATTGGGACAGCTTAACTATTCTACCCGTTTAAAATTCCCTATCTTCTAGAACATTCTTATGGAGCTTTAACAATTACAAATATCCCTGACTTCAGTTTGATGTATATTAGATAGTAGTAATTTTGAAAGCTATTTCTTTTTTGTTTGGTTATGACTCCAATGAATATGGATTTTGCTATGCTGATATGTCCAAATCTACAGTAAGTGAATATAACCCAGTATTTTTACAATAATTTTGAGGGTTTTTTTTTTCCTGATCATAGAGTACACGTTCTCTATAGTGTACTTTGGAAAGTAACAGTAATAAATTAGGAAAGCAAAAATCGCATACAATCTTATTTCCCAGAGAGGCCTACCATTAACATTTTAATGTATTTAAATATATTTAAATTTAAAATTCACTTAAATTTAATGTCTTTTCTTCTTCGCCTTTTCTATGATTACACATGATTTTTAGAATAATTTACTCATCCTCTCTTTGGTTTAATTCCTTTTCGAATGTAACACGTGGAAGCAGGGTCATGTTGCCCCTTACACTGAGAAACTATTTCTGAGTTGTTAGGAAGGGCTTTCTGAAGGACCTCCTTTGGAGAAACTACCGTGTCTGTTACAAATTGGCCCTCTCGCATTATTTCAGTTTCTAATATGCCCACAATTAAAAATGATTGTCACTGATCAGATCATTCCAGGAGGTCAGTAGGTTTTACCTCTCTGTCAATTTGATAGAGAGTAGCTGCCCAGAGCTCATGTTGAAGTGTGGGCTGAGTTTTGCAGGAAAGAAGCCCCAGCTGCCTGGAGGCTGTGTGCCATGAATGTGATGCCCCTGGGGCAGCGTGAGCCACAGTGCAGGGGAAGCGTGGTCGTTCCCTGGGAAGGTAACTTTCAGGTGTACCAACATTCAGTACTCAGGTAGAGACATGTGAGGAGATCATAATTTCTGCTCTTCCACCTTGTTTCTCATTTGCTATAAAACAACCACTTGCTCAGCACTCGGCTGCTGAACAGATAGCGACAAGCTTGTCTTGCGGTGGAACATTCAACTGGAAAGATTAGAATGAGCATTTTACACTGACCTTCAGACAGACTTGTAGGGAGAGCTTAAAAAGTAGACAAACCTGCTATTCCATTTCCTTTATTTAACTTTTTAAAATGATTATCAGAACCACTTAAATTCTGTACTGATGAGAAAGGATAATTTCCTCCTGCTGCTCTAAGAGACTGTATTTGGCATGAACTTGGAATTATGTTGGACTCAAGCCCTTTACATGGCATCTCAGAGACTCAAGAAATGGAAAGGTTAGTGTAAATTCTCTTTTCAATACATGTTCCTTATTTATCTCTGCTACAGGTTACAGAATCAGAATGTGCACCGATCCCAGCCACAGGCAGTGGAGGCAGAGACTAACCCAGGATCATCAAAAAATGACCCAGGAGAAGCAGCAAAGTCCGGAATCTGGTCAGCACAGCAGGAAGTGAACTGGAGCATGCTGATCTCCTCTCCTGGACCCAGTCCCGAGGGAAGCCCACTTTCTGATCCCCTATCCCATGGGGAGCCTAGCAGACCAGCAAAGAGAAAACATTCTGCTGAGCACAAAAATAGCAAAGATGACAGTTTGGACTGGTTTGACTCCATAGCAACTCATCAGCTTGAACCTCAAAATACTGTGCCGGTATCTCCCAAAACAAATGGTGGGAAAATGGCTTTGCAGACCTTCAAGAACAAAGCTCAGGGTAAGGGGAAGGGTGAGCCAGGCCAAAGGAGCAAAATGGAAACTGGACAGCTTCCAGCACCGGGAGAGACAGAAGCTTCACGGAGGCCAGACCACGTAGACCACGTTGAAGGGAAAGAGGCAAAAAAGGCAGCAGTCGTTCCAGAGGCAGCAGGTTCTGCTGGTGAGCCGGACTCGGTACTGACTCATCATGTCTCCAGGAAGCTGCACCAGCTGCGCAAGGCCAGCGCCCAGGAGTTGTGCAGGAACCCCGCCACGGTGTCTGTACATCCCGTAGGCCCTTCTCATCCTCGGTCCAGTTCTTTGTGTGGCCCCAAAGGAGCACTGGAAACTCCCAAAAGAAAGAGACAGAAATCCCTTGCTCAAATGGAAGAGCCTGAGCTTGGACGTGCTGAGAGTCCAGGTCCCCCACTGGCCAAACTGGCGAAATTTACTTTCAAACAGAAGTCAAAACTGACCCACTCCCCTGAAGACCACAGCCCTATGTCTCCTGGCACAACTAAAGGAGCAGTTCCAAGTCCTGGAGTTCTCCAGAGAGTGAGCAGAGAAGCAGTTGTGCCTGGAAAGAGTCCACAAAAGTTGGCCTCTACCTCAGGAAGCAAAAACTCAGATCAGCAACAGGATCAGGCAATGGATGTGTCACAGCAGGCACTGGAGGAAGACAGACCAAGAGAGAAAAGCAAACGTGGCCCTGAAGGAAGAGTTACCCAGCCTGAATTTGAGCTTGGGAACCAGACTGGGCATTCTCCTCCTACTTGCCAAAGAGACAGAAAGGAAGAGGTCTCATGCAATATTAAAAGCAGCAAGGTTCACGCTTGCACATTAGCCAAACTGGCACACTTCTCCTTTACTTCCCCCTCTGAATCCAAGTCAGAATCCCCTCCACCTCCTCCTGAAAGTGAGAACAAGGGGGCGAGAGGCACTAGCCCTCGTCCCGGGGCCTCAGCTACCGTGCTTGGCAAGAAAAGGAAAACTTTTCAGCTGGAGGGGTCCAGTGAGAGATTGTTTCTTTCCAAAAAATCTCTCTTTACTTTATCGGAACTAGATGACGAAGCACTGGATTTTGATTGGAATGAAGAAATGAGAAGAAAGCCATAATCATGAAAAGCTTTCTGGTCAAATTTCAGCCTCCCCAACTCCACACAGCATCTTCGGGGTATGGACATGTGTTTATATATGCACAGAACTATTGGCCCTATCGAGAGTACCATTCCAAATACCAGCTACCCCAACAGGTTTTATAATTTCAGGCTTATCTTCATGACTTGCAAAGTTGTATAATCAACGTTGGGCAGTGTGATACCAGCACTGGAATTAATTGACATCGTGCTTAACTTTGCAGATGGAATACTTGTATTCCCAAAGATGTTTCTGTTTGTTTTGATTTGGTTTTTTTTTTTTGATGGTTTTGTTCTCTCTCTCTCTCTTTTTTTTTTTTCTTTAATTGGGACTTGGATCTTCCTAAAATTGTTTCTCACATTCACTCAGGAACAAATGCCAGGAAGGTAGCCCTCAGGAAGCTAACAGGTTAGATGAACTCTTTTCTGTTTTTTTTTTGTTTCCTAATTTATTCTTCACCCAAGATAGGCAAAGTGTGGTGAATATTTATTAGCATTTACCAAAACCATGTGATTTTTGTAATATTATTTCTGTGTCTTTTCTCATGTGTCAGATTAGATGGGACTAATGCTTTTCCTTCTTTGAGAGGCATCCTTACAATTCCATGGTATTCCTAAAGATCTGGCAGCTGGTCAAACTGTAGCTTTGTGAAGTACTTAACCTTTTGAGTTTTCCCTGTTTTCTCGAGCTAACATTTTGTGCTTCAGATTCTTTGTTTCATTGAGGGGCCTACCCTCAGCCCAACCTAAATCCTGTAGTTAGAAGGAGAATGTTCAGTAATCTCAATCACATGTCATGGCATCTGCCCAAGTGGTTAGTAGGGAACTGTGATTCCTACTAAGTTACGATTCATTTGTCCTTCAAAACCAAGCAAATGATGACTGGTAAAAATAGACTCCTCAAGCTTTGTCTTTCTTAAGTCCTTTTAAAATCACTTCTCCCTTTGGATTCTAGCAGGGGCTTTTAGGGTTTGATAGTTATAGACTTTCTCTTCTGAATTATGAATTTTTAAAATAATAATTAATGGAGGCTTTCATTGTCTGAGGCACATTTAGATGTGAAGAATACCCAAAACTGTATATACTTCGTTTAAAGATTGCTTCATTAAATTCATACCAAAAAAGTAAGGAACCCCAAATTTTCTTGAGTATTTACACGTTAATTGCAAAATTGACTAATTAAATTTTCTGAAAAATTTTAAATTGTGAGTACAAATTTAGTATGGTTGAATCATTTGAAATAACACCTAAAATAGCTGGTAAAAGACATCTATAAGCAGTGATTATAAAATGTATTATTGCACATTCACTTCAACCTATTCTAAAACATTAAGACCATGGTTTGGGTAATTTCTTATTATTTCCATACTTAATAACTTCCTAGGGTAATATGATTCTTAATGTGATCTATTCCCAGTGTCTCAGTACTTGCCTGCATTTCAGTAGTCTGACCAGAAATGAGGGAAAAAGAGAGGATCTGGGTTACTGACCAGGTAAATCTTGGTCTATACACTGTTTGGCCTGAATGTGTAGTGGACTGGGGTGATTCAATCGTGAGTCACCATGCAGAGCTGTGTCTCGTGCATGTGTGTGTTGCGGGGGGTAAACTATTAATTCCTCTTCTTATAAGTGTTTATCTTTGAAACTGCTGTGGGTTGCAGCTATGATGCATTAAGCTTTGCATGGCTCATAGTGCCTAACCTGTTGGCTTGTCACTCAGGCATTTCGATCTGTTCTGTTTTCATTATTGAAAATGGCTGCATTCCCTATTGGGCATCTTGATTCTAGAGCTTTCATTTCTTGGTAATGAGGGATTTAGTTTGTGTAGTTAACTTATCTCTTCAGGACATTGAATAATTCATGTTTTAAAATATGGTGTTAAATTGTCTCTCTTCCTTAATTATTGTATATTATCACCTGTGCCACCTGCTACCTGGTTATTATTTGTGCTCACCTGATATCCTATTATTTATGCTAATAAACCCACCCTGTTTTTTATTTTAGTACCTTCTATCAGGATCCTTTGGCCAGCTTCCTAGTTCTGTGTATTTTTTCTTTGATGCTTACATGGTTGGAAATAACTATATATGTAAATACTGTAAACAGACAAAATTATTAGAAGGAATAAAATATTCAGTGTGGGGCGCCTGGGTGGCTCAGTCTGTTAAGCGGTTGCCCTTGGTTCGGATCTTGATCCCGGGGTCCTGGGACCGAGTTCCGCATTGGGTACCCTGCTCAGGGGGGCATCTGCTTCTCTCTCTCCCTCTGCCCCTCCCCCCACTTGTGCTCTCTCTCTCTCTCTCTCTCAAATAAATAAAACCTTTAAAAAAATAAAATATGAACACTCCTTTACTTACTAAAAAATTTAAACTTGCATCACAGTCTACTTGCTGTGCTTGTGCCTTGCTGATGCTCGGAGTCTCACAACTTGATCACTAGGAAGTCCCATTATATCGATGCCAGTGTCCTTTCAGGACTCTGACATTTCTAAAAGTATCCATAGTATCTGAAAACAACAGCATGCTCCAGACACGTTTTGATTTTTTTCCTGTCTCAAATCTTAGAATCAGTTACCCCCTAAGGCAATCTGTTCCCTTTCTGGGCCGATGGTATTACAGGCTAAACTCATGGTCTCGAGGATGCACAGGGGAGTCAGCAGCGGGCAGAAGGACTACTGCTGCGGTTTTCTCCCTGAACAAGTTTCAGAGCTGAAAATGTCTAATGTCCTGAGGTCACTTTTTATCCTGCTGTGTCCTATTTTTCTTACACTATGTGATTCCACAAGACTTTCTCTTACATGGTATTTAGTGTGTACCAAAGAAGCACACGGGTATCTTGAGGGAAATAGGTACAGTCTCCAAAATCGTATTTCTAGTCAAAAAAGGAAAGTGTAAAAATAACCTTTAATTCTGAATCAACATGGAAGAATATTTTTATTTCAGTTCAGTGAAGTCCTTGAAAGCATTTTAATAATATAAAATTATTTTTTTAAGATTTATTTATTTGAGAGCAAGGGAAAGAGAGAGAGAGTGGAGGGAGGGGCAGAGGAAGAGGGAGAGAGAGAGAATCTCAAGCAGACTCCATGCTGAGCATAGAGCCAAATGCAGGGGTGATTCCATGACCATTGAGATCATGACCTGAACTGAAATCAGGAGTCAGACACTTAACCCCAACTGAGCAACCCAGGTGCCCCAATAACATAAAATTATTTAAACACAATAAAAATTATACCTAATATCCTTTGTGAGACCAAACCAGAATTTTAACTCTATTATAATTATGAAATGAGTTTTCTGACTCTGAAAGATAGTGTCTTCAATGTATGCGTGATAGTCTAAGATTTATAATAGGGATTTTATTATTATAATTTTTAGTGTTTCTTAGAAATACAGACAATCAGCTTATTATCCTGGTACCTTTAACTGTTTGGACTAATTTAAACTTTAAACTTTTTCTGAAGGTATACCAGAAATTTAGTAATAGATATCTACTCTTGGTTGATGAATTTTAATTCTAACAAACACTGTACTTCTAATACCTTCCTCGAGTGCAAAACCCACCAAGCTGATAGAATGACTGGAAGACCAATTCTAGAGAAAATCTTAGGTCAACCACAAAGGGGATCTAGAACTCACATTTAGCCAATCCACAATACTTGGGAATTCAGAACCAAACTACACTGAAAATCTAGATCACCCAGGACGACCTGCAGCCAGGTTAACCTCAGTTTACCAGACAGCCTAGTTCCAAATTTAACAAACTCACAGTGTGGCAGTCTAGGCCACTGTGTATTCCTCAGTGTTCAGAATCACCTCTTCCATGTCTGCTTTCCATACTGTGAACATTCAAGAAGGATGAAAGAAGGCTCCTGGGTCACATATGTACTCACTCCAGTAGGGGTTTTGCTGTCCATGGCCCATGCAACACGTGCCATAGCCCCTCAGGTATATGGGGGGTGCCATTGCCCACATATTCCCTTCCCTGTTTCTCAGAAGACCTATACAGGAAGCTGTGGTAATTGCTCCCTATGACACACTTTTCTGTTGTTTTATCACTTCCACTGTCTCTATTAAAAGCTTAAAGATGCATCTAAATTTAATACTTGTATTAAATATTATTATTAAGCTTGTATTAAATATTGTACTTACTACTTAAAAGTGAACTTGACATAGAAGCTAGACTTAACTAAATTGTTGATGTGTCTATGTAAATATGCCGATTCAGGATACAGTCCCAGAAGGGAAATAGGATATACACACCGGGCCTGATCTCCCTAAGAATTCGGGTATGAGTTATTTATCTTGTGAGCATGAATGGTTTTTAGGCCAGTTTTCTCTCTGGTTGGTTAGAGTTCAAGCTGAACCACCAGGAAGCAAACATTGGTACCAGGTGCTTTTTTATGTGGGGGCTCTCATGGTTTAAGACTTTCATAATAAAGCAAGCCAGTATTGAAATATTGCTTAATACTTTGGGTCTAACTTTTTCAGAGCCTACTGATACATAAAGGAAACCAGAGAGCCTTGCAAATTAGGTATCAGGTAAATCGGTTCTAGAACTGAATGATCACCAGCCAGCAGTGTGACCTTCCTGTCTTCAAGGATCTTTCCATGAAGCAGAGGATTAGACATTTCTGACTCAAGTATTACGGAGTTACAAAAAGGAAAAATGTAAAAGGCTAACTGAAATAAAATCTTCAGCGTAAGGGTGCCTGGGTGGTATAGTTGGTTGAGCGCCCAACTCTTGGTTTCCATACCTGTCGTGATTTCTTGATCCTGGGATCGAGCCCCCAGTTGGGCTTGAACTTGGGGTGGAGTCTAAATGAGATTCTTTCTCCCTCCCCTTCTGCTCCCCCGCCTTTCTCTCTGTCTCTCTCCTCCCCACCAAATAAATAAATAATCTTTTTTTTTTTTTTTTTTTTAATGCTCCCTGTAAGGGTATAACAGGGACTTTCATTAAGGGCAGAAAAGAAATTCTAACCAGGCTCCATGATCCTAGAACTGGAAAGTTCTCTCAGTCTCTCTGGCATTCTCAAGGTCCCTTGTTGTTGCTGCTTCTTTACTGTCCCTCTCTGTGGCCCTGTTTTCCGTCCTAACTCAGGGTTACTCTGCTCTAGGTGCTTTGTAGATTCTGATCTACCTTGGGGCTGGCCCCCATCTGTGCCTTTTTCTGATCTTCCCGGACCATTCACCCATCCTCATGTTACAGATTCAGGGTCAGTGTTCACTCGGTTCAAGAGGGATGTGGAGGGGGGCGCCTGGGTGGCTCAGTGGCTTAAAGACTCTGCCTTCGGCTCAGGTCATGATCCCAGAGGCCTGGGATTGAGCCCCACATTGGGCTCTCTGCTCTGCAGGGAGCCTGCTTTCTCCTCTCTCTCTCTGCCTCTCTGCCTACTTGTGATCTCTGTCTGTCAAATAAGTAAATAAAATCTTAAAAAAAAAAAAAAAAAAAGGAGGGATATTGAGGGTGTGGGAGTGAGCAGCCACCTGGTGGCAACATAGCACCCAACGCCGTGGGTGGGGTCAGTCTCCAGCAATGGGCTGGGAGGCCTGCGTTGGCGGGTCTGTCACACTTGTCTTCACAGGGCTTGGGGTTATTGGTTCTATAATTCTATGACCTTTATTGTTTTTATTACAGTTACTGAGTTGAGAGAGCATGTCTCTAAAGGATCATCTTTCCTAAAAGAGCCATGTAAATTCCAGACCTGACAACAGCCAGGATTTTCCGAGGGTTGCAAGCCACTCAGGGCGTGATGGAAGCGCAGTTCACACTGCCTGCCACAGAGGGAGCTGTCTGCTGTGTCACTGCTTATCAGGCCTCCATTTTCCTGTGAATTACTTTCTTACAAAACTATTACAGGTTTTAGAAACACTTGGAGGAAAATAAAAATAGATTGGAGTATGTGAAAGATATTACTCTGAAACTATTCTTTAGGAATAATCTCTGCAGTTAAGATACATTTAACATTTTCCAAATTTTCAACTTCATAATTGCCCACAAAGCAGGAAGTAGACCCAGGGTGACGGGAAGATACATGTGTCTAAGGTCCTTCTAGAATTACAGATAACCCAGGTTGACTTCAAATTGAGGATTCACATAACATTGATCTGTGATAATCTTATTTTATCATTGTTGGGAAATTAAACCGCTTTGCAAGAAGGGAAACGCAAAGCTGCCTTAAGGGCTCCAGCACATCAGAAAGCTTTGATTTTCTGTTTTTTGAGAGGACTCGGTGTGATGGGGGATGACACCTGGAGCACAGTAAACTCCTGCAGACGCTTCCTTATTTACAGACTTTGCCCCCAAGAACTAGTGAAGATTGAAAAACATAAAGTATCTGTATAACACAACACATCCTTGAATGGGAAGTCAGCTGCCAGATGCTATCCAGTCCTTTTTTTCCCAATATCATTATGTGTTCATGAAGGTTACAAAAGCTGTGAAATTTTAATTCCATTATAATTAGATATATGGATGTTGTTAGAGTTTTCCCCCAAAATGTTACAATAAACTGAATTTCAAAGAAACTTTGAGCCAAAATTAAATTCACAGCAACTGAAATTTTTCTAAATTGGTTTTAAGTACTTATTTACCCCGATGAAAATTTAATTATAATGTAACGTATCAATCATCATAATATTAGTACTTACTTCTCAAAACATATTTAATATATGATATTGATTTTCACATCAATACTATTCATAGTTCAGATGATACCCACTATGACAAATGAGGGTAAAGCTCAGACATTTAAGTAATTTTTTTAAAGTGGAGATGTTTGTTTCTTTTTTTTATAGAATATTTTTCTTTTTTTTTTTTTTAAGTCTATTTAAGTAATCTCTGCAGCCAACAGGGGGCCCGAATTCATGACCCCGAGATCAACAATTGTGTGCTCTCTCAAACCAGGCCAGCCAAGCACCCCTAAGTAATTTTTTTTGAAAGAATAGGTTCTGGAACATCTCAACTCCCCTCACTTTTTATTGCTCTATTAAAAATATCTGTTGGTAAAGGGTAAAAGTTACCTATTTTAGATTGCTTACTATGTGCTAGTTACTCCTTAAGCACTTTTCAATATTTAGATGAAAATATTTATTCTTAACTCATGTAATCCTCCCAGCATTCTCTAAAATGGGTAGTATTGTTATTCTCATTTTATAAATTAGATAACTGTAACCTAGAGATACTAAATAACCTGACCAAAGTGACATTACTAGTGTCAACCTGAATAAAAAGCTAAATTGAGGCAAGTCTGAATTACCAGAAACCTAGTTTACTTGGAAATAGCAGAGGAATTGCACCTTCTCTCTGCTGCAACAGAGGGACTGTCCACACTGCTATGACCTTACACTTGTGTGCCAGATCCCACCCCTCCTGCCTCTTCTGGACACAGACTCAGCACTCTTCCCCAGGCTCCCTCCCTACTGTATTATTCCACCATTGGTTAAAACACACACACACACACACCCCTTACGTGACCCTTTTTCCTCACTATGTTTGTGTTTCCCCTCTTAGCAAAATTTTTTGAGAGAGTTGTCTATTCCCCTGTCTTCAGTTCTCCTGCCTTCAGCTGAGCCCACTCCACTGAAATTTTTGGCCTCATCACTGTCTAAATAGCCTTATCAAAGTGACCTTCAGTGCTCGTTCTCTGTCCTAATCTTAGTTGATTGGATGGAGCTGATTACTCTCCCCTCCCTGAAATCCTTCTTCACTTGTCCTCCAGGACAGCACTTGTCTGTGGCTTACCTTACCTCTTCCGGCCTCCTCAGTCTTTTTGCAACTTACCCAGTTCCTCCTTTTTTCACAGACATTTAATGTCTGAGTGGCCCCTGGCTCTTTTCTATCCCCATTAGTTTCACAGAATCATAGGGCTCTCAGAACCTACCTAGTAGCTGATGATGCCTTTCCTGAGCTCCAAATGCCAGGATCAAGCTCCTGTTCAACATATCTCCTTAGTTATCTAAAGGACGTCTGAACCTCAATGTGTTCCAAATTATACTCCTGATCTTGTCCCTCTCCACGTGCTCCTTTCCCAGATTTACCCATCTTGGTAAATTAAGTGGATACTCTATCCTTCTGATGCTTGGTTCAACGACTTATGTCATCCTTGATAATTTACTTTCTATTGTATTTCACACCCCATCTGTCAGCAAATCCTATGGCCTCTCTATTAAAAATATATCCAGAATCTAGACACTTCTCACCAAATTTGCTATCTGCCCCCCCTCCAAGCCACTGTTCTCCCCTCCTTGACTCCCTACAGGCTGTTCTTAGCACAGTAATCAGAGCGATCCTGTTAATAAATGCAGTCAGGTCATGATAACTCTTACCTCAGACCCTCCTCCAGTGGCTCCCCATCCCGTTAAGGATAAAAGCCAAGTCCTTATAATAGTGACCTCTAAGCCCTATACGTCTGGCCACATGCTACCACCAACCTTGCTGTTCCTGTAATTCTCCAGACATGAACCAGCCTCCGGGCCTTTACCCTTATTGCTTTATCTGTGGAGCGCCCATCCCTGGGAGGTGATCAATCTCACTTTCAAGATTTTGTTCAAATGTCACTTCAGTGAAACCTACCATAACCATAAATTACAATACCTAAATTATCTAACCCAAAGTGTAAAACATCTCTCCCCTTAACCAATTTTCCATAGCATTTTCACCATCTAACATACTATAACATTTACTCATTTATGGTATTGTCCATCACAGGTGCTAACCAAGGGTGAGGGAAACCTAGAATGGAGAGTAGAAGAAAGAGGCCATGGGTTTCAGGCCTCTAGATCAGCTGCTGTGGTGGGGCCTGGGTCATACCACAGCAGCTACAAGTGGAACTGCTAATTGACGGAGCTTGGGATACTCTGCTGACTCCTTCCAGGACATAATTTGTGTAGGGGCCAGACTGATGAGTTAAGGAGGTATGATGGGAATTACCACTCTGCTTCCTTTAAGTCTTTAAGGATGGCACTAGTTCCTGCTATTTGCCTTGGGATGTTTGTAAGTTGCAGTCTGCCCACAAGGAGGGATCCAGGGGAAGCTTCAGAGCCTCCCACTTGTCCTTCCCTACTATAATAGCTTTTGCTCACAGGTCAATATATGCAATATATATGCAATATATGCAAGTGGGCATTCTGTCAATTTCCAAGAACTGATTATTTCAATGATACATCAAGGACCAGGGACATAAGCACGGGGTGGGTCCCCGGACTGACTAGACCCACTGTGAAGTGAACCTTGAGTCCATTTATTACCTGGCCCCCACACACCTGCTCTGCCAGAGGACCGTGATTTGTAGCATACTGGTTCCCGTTATCAACTAAGACCTTGTGTCCAACACTTCCCGAAGTCTGGGGCTAATTCCTTTGCCTGGGGTATGGGTACCCAAGTAAATATCTATTGGTCCCTTTGGGGAAGGACTGGGGTAGTCATTGTCATGCAGACATGTCAAGGTGTTGAGATATTTCTTCCTGAAGACCTGGCCTTCCCTTCAGTTAGTGGGCTCTGAGTCTGAAAATTAGTTCAGATCCAAAGCTTGTCAAAAAATTTTGACTGCTTGTTGGCACAGCTGCTCTTAGCCTCCTCTTGATCCTTTCTCCTTTTTTTTTTTTTAAAGATTTTATTTATTTATTTGACAGAGAGAGATCACAAGCAGGCAGAGAGGCAGGTAGAGAGAGAGGAGGAAGCAGGCTCCCTGCTGAGCAGAGAGCCCGATGCGGGGCTCGATCCCAGGACCCTGAGATCATGACCTGAGCCAAAGGCAGCGGCTTAACCCACTGAGCCACCCAGGCGCCCTTGATCCTTTCTCTTGACTGTACGGATCAGTACATCAGAATCACCTGGAAGCCTTGTGAAACTACAGATGGCTGGTCACCACCCCCAGAGTTTCTAATCTAGTAGGTCTGGACTGGAGCCTGAGAACTGGTGTTTCCAGGTGACATTGATGCCACTGGTCCAGGACCACACTTTGAGAATCACTGGCACAGACTGATTTTGCCTCTAGGGAATCCAACCATTCCCCCAGCTCTCTGTGCATCCGTCTCTCTGCCTGTGGCTCTGACTTGGGGCTCAGTATGGTATCTGTCCTCACCTGGCTTTTGACGGGTACCATTGTCATTTGGCCTCCCTGGGGGCAGAGATCCAGCTGTGAGTTGTCAGTACTCCAGCAGCTGGGGACCGCACCTACAGAGGTCTGGAAGGAGAGATGAGGGTGCTGCCCTTCAGACCCTCCCGCGCTTCCACCTGCATCTGTCTTATGGCCAGGGCTAATGAGGGGAGTGAGGGTGGCTTCAGGCACAAAATTTAAGGGACACCAAAAAAAAAAAAAAAAAGGCAAGATAAATATTTTTTTTAAAGATTTATTTATTTATTTGACAGACAGAGATCACAATTAGGCAGAAAGGCAGGCAGAGAGAGCGAGAGAGAGAGGAGGAAGCAGGCTCCCTGCTGAGCAGAGAGCCCGATGCAGGGCTCGATCCCAGGACCCTGAGATCATGACCTGAGCCGAAGGCAGAGGCTTTAAGCCACTGAGCCACCCAGGCACCCCGGAAAGATAAATATTTTGATGCAGTATTTTTAAAGATGAAAATGCAAAAAAAAAAAAAATCCATGATATGAGCAAAAATATCAACATTTGAAAGGCGGGATCAATGTTACTGATTTTTCCTTTGCCTTGGGCTCCGAGAGGGCTCATCATGGCACTGTCTTCCCTCCCTGGAAGGGAGGCTCCATGAGGGAAACAGAGGTTTTGTCTCTTTTACTCACTGATGTGCCCCCAGTATTTTAGAAGATTTCCGGGGCCCATAGTAGATGTTGAATAAATACTTAGTGAATGAGACACTTCAGACATTTAAAAGAAGAATGACCATTTAATCTACATTTCCACATTTCTGCCTCTCTTCTTTTCCTCAGTGTTTTCCACTAGGGTTGACTGTACCCAAGAGGCTCCTTTCACCTTTGAGTCAGGAGACTCAGAGTTAGTTAGGCACAACTCAGTGAAAGCACCTGACAAAAATAGGATGTATTTTATTATAAAGGTCAATTGTGAGGTGTTTGAAAATATTTTTTCAATTGATTTCATCATCCCGTCTAAGGGATATACAGAGAACATGTCGCTGTACTAACCACCCTATTTTTTGTCAGCTTGCCTAATTATGAGAAATAATTTCCAGAAACTGCTCTGTTGATCGTAGAAAATCATCCTGATTACTCCCAAGTACAGATGGACTTAAAAGTTGAACCAAAAGTTGAACAGAAAAACTTGACACAGAGGGGCAATATTATAATGGACAGCCAGCTGCCCACCTCTCCTGCACTCCATCCTGGGAGACCTATCTGGATCCTGAGGTTGGTGTGAGTACGTGGAGAGAACACTTCTGGGTTTGGGCAGGCTGGCATTTTTGCACAGGATGCCAGGAGAGCATGTGGCCAGAGCTGCTGGGCATTGACTCCAGGAGGGCCCCTCCTCACTGCAGGGCCTGCTGTCACCACACTTTATCTCTTTGGCACCCACAACTAATCCTAACTCCTTTTTAGCCAGTGCAGGGAACTTGGGAGTCTTTGGGTCAGATAAGAATCTCAGTGTGTTAAAGGCAACTCATATTTTCCACAGAAAAATAAGATTGCTTGTGCCCTACCAAGGCTAGATTACAGAAGAAATTCCAAGCTTCAGAGCTCCATTGTCATTTCAAAACAAAACAAAACAAAAACAAACCTGACAAATACAAGTTTAGACCTTTAAAGGGGATTAAGAGTACACTCATCATGATGAGTACTGAGTACTATATAAAATTATTAAATCACTATATTGTATACCTGAAACTAATGTAACACTGCATATATACTGGAATTTTTAAAAATCAGGCCTAAGAAATTTCATAAACAGGTGAACTGAGTCTGTTTTTCCTCTCTGTCTGTGGAATAAGAGCCATATATGCAGACTGCAGGAATGTTCATAGGGTCCCGCCCGATGATGTGCATGGCCTGCTGGCTTCTCTAGTACAGATATCTGAGAGGAGCATATACAGTGGTGAAAATGTGGGGGGATAAAGGAACTGCCTGTCACTGAGCACCTACGAAGTGTTAGGAATCATATTAGACACTTCATATATGTGTGTGAGTCTGTATGAGATGGTAGATAGATATTTAGTTCGCACAGGAATTAGGCGAGAAAGGTATCATTAACCCTGTTTACAGAGAGACTAAGTTAATTTTTCACAAGCACACAGCTAACCAGTGGTGTCTGGTGCAGGAGGAACTATTCGATTTCAAAGCCAGTGTGCTGTCAACTGTATCAAGACAGCTCCCATAAGAAATGCGACTGTATCAGGGCCAGGCCAAAGTCATCTCCCATTGAGTCGTTGTGTGCTTCCAGAAAGAAAACCATGGCTCAGCCCTTTCCTAATGGTCACTGAACTGTCCAGGCTGAGGGCGGGTCTCCTTTTCCTCTCCAAGCCCAACCCGAAACAGGGGAACCCTCAATGGCTTGGTCTTGGCTCAGCGCCTCGGGAGATACAGGAACACCGTGAAGGGGCTGAACCGTGCCACGCCAGGCGACCATTCACAGCGTGTTGGCCTCCAGGCACCGTCCACATATGATGACCAGGTGTGCCCTGCCGGTTTCCCTTTATTTTCATCAAATGTGCGTAAATACTTTTTTGTCCATGGAGAAATTTTCCTCATTAAAAAGTTTTCAACTGTTGGGCCCTGGACAACAGGGGGGCGGCGAGTTGTTTGTTGGTTTCCTACGCTTGCTTGCTCTGGACAGTGATGGCTCTAACAAGAGAAAGGCCAGGGTGGAAGGGAATCTAGGTCAGCTTGTGCTTTCTGCTGCTCACACCACTAGAGGGCATGAAGCTTCTCTAATAGAGGAACTAAAAAGGCTGGAATGTGTAAAATGCCCAGCAAAGGCTGGAGGCTTGCCTGCATGCAACTCTCATGATGAAAACATTTCTTCCAAAACCAGTCTCGTTTGGGCACTTCCAGCAGGCACACAGGCCAGCCGAGGAGTGGGCCAGGAGAACGATGACGGTGCCACAAGGGACACGCCATTTGGTCATTATAGAAAACCTGCTCTGTCTTCTGAAGACTGAAAATGCCTACCTAAAAAGCCAGGATGTAACTGAGCTTTGAAACCCTGTGAGCCATGAGATCAGAGTCTATTTCATAAAAGCCTATAATCTGAAAGAAGATGCACTTAATAATGTCATTTCTTTGGGAGGTGGGGGGCAAGCAGTCAGATTCCAACTCCACAAGATCCTCAGAAAGATTTTGCTAATCAGAAGCTTAAAACAATCCGTAGAATTTTACACAAGCCATATCCTGCATATTTTATTGAGATATAATTGACATATAATATTGTATAAGCTTAAAATGTATAGTGTGTTGGTTGGATAATTGATATATTGCAATAAGATGACCACGGTAACTCTAGGTAACACCTCCATCATGTCATATAATTATCATTTCTTTTTAATGGTGAGAACAATTAAGATCTAGTCTCTTAGCACCTTTCAAGTATATAATATGGTATTATTAACTATAGCCATCATGCTGTGCATCAGATCTCCGGAATTTATTCATCTTCTAACCGTAGTTTGTACCTTTTGACCAACCTCTCTCCAATTCACCCAGCGCTCCAGTCCCGGGTACCACCATTCAACTCCCTGTTTCTATGAGTGCAGATTTGTTAGAGACCACATATAAGGAATATCATTACGATATTTGTCTTTCTCTGTCTGCTTTATCTCACTGTAATGTCCTCAATGATCTGTCCATATTGTCACAAACAGCAGGATGTCCTTCTTTCTCATGGCCAAATAACGTTCCATTATATATACAAACATCCTACATCGTTCTATATATGCATGTAACACCTTACATCTTTATCCACCCATCCATCTGCTAGTGGACATTTTGGTTGTTTCCATATCTTGGCTATTGTGAATAATGCTGCAATGAAGCATGCAGAAAGCTCTCCAAGATTCTGTTCTCATTTCCTCTTCTGTATACCCAAGTGATTTGCTGGATCATACAGATTTTTAATTTTTTAATTTTTTGAGGAACCTCTGTGCTGCTTTGTATTGTGGCTGAACCAATCTACATTCCTGCCAAGAGTGCACACATGTTCCCTTTTCTCCACATCCTCGCCAACATTTAATACTTGCCTTTTTGAGAACAACCATTCTAACAGATGTGAAGTGATATCTCATTATGGTTTTGATTTGCATTTCCCTGATGATTGGTGATGTTGAACACCTTCTCATGTACTTCTTGGCCATTTGTGTGTCTTCTTCAGAAAAATATCTATTCTGTTCCTCTGCCCATTGGTTCTTTTTCTTTTTTCCATTATGAAACAATCCCCACAATAAGTCTAGTTACCATCTGTCTACCGGACAAAGTTATTACAATATTATTGACTGTGTTCCTTATGCCAAGCATTACATCACCATGACTTTTATAGATGGAAGTTTATACCTCTTAATCCCTTTCACTTATTGCGTCCACTGCCCCAACCCATCCCAGGCGCTCACTCAATGCTCCCTGTCTCCCAGGGGAAGGATCCTTGGACTCCTCTTTCTCTAAGCTGTGCTGTCTTAGGGGGGGAAGGGTAATGTGGGCCAAATTCCTCTTACCCACTCAAACACATCCAAACTCTTTGTTTTGTTTTGCTTTGGTTTTCATTTTGTTTTTGCCCCAACAGAGTGCTGGAACTTCTTCTGTAGACACTGGAACTTCTACATAGTCTCCCTTGTTTGTGGTATCTGCCCAAGTCCACATTTTCTGGGTGCTCCTGGACTACAGCAAGCTGAAAGGAGTTGGAGCCAGTTGACATGCTGCTGGCAGTTCCACAGCCTATACTAGGGTCTGTCAATTGCCCAATGCCCAGGTAGCGGGTCCTTTGGTGTATGCTGCTGGGCCCCACAGCTCCCACAGAATCCCTTCTGTTTGTGGATAGTTGCCAAATTTATGATGTTAAAAGGGACAAAAATGAGGGGCATCTTAGGCTGTCATGTTGCTGATGTCACTCCTCCCAATAGCCTGCATATTGGCTATCCGTACTTTAGCATCCATTCAGGTGTGAGGATGAAAAGAACACGAGATTGGGTGCTAGACAAGCTGCTACTCTCTGGCTTTGGGACTGCCAGAGTACTTAATCTGAACATCAGCAAAACGGCAGAGTATCCCCCCTATAGGATTGCTCAACACCAACAAATATTTATCAAAGACCTACAGTGTGCCAACATTGTGCTAGGCCCCAAGGATGTGCTCAGTGATCACACAGCCATGACTGGTCCTTGCCTCCCACACATCACATTGCAGTGGGAGTCATATCACCAGGAGGGACTTACCTAATGTGACTGCACCGTGGCCAGCACATCACAGAAATTAAACATGTTACTCATTTTCTCCCATCCTTTCCCTCCTCATCTCTTCCTCCTCAAAAATATTGACTGTAGGGCCAGGTCAAGATTCCCCTGGGCAGTGTGGGTTTCTAGAAACACAGAGGAGATTGATTCATACTTTACTTTTTACCTGTCTTTACTTAGCATTTACTATTTGCCAGGCTGTGCTAATCTTGAGGGATCTGTAGTAGATATTTGTCATGTTTTTTCTGGCCACCATTACCTGATTCACCCTCCTCATTTGAGAAATGTCCCCACCTTCTCTGACTAGGCTGCAAACATCAACTACTCACCTTCCCCAGTTTCTCCTGCTTTCAGACTCTTGGTACTTTGAGGCTTAGCCAATCAGATGCATGTACCGCAGGGTGATTTGGGACCCAGAGGAGCCTCAAAGGAAGTAGGAAGGAAGTAGGAGGGTGGATCATCCACCAAGAGGGAGGACTATGGCAAATGTTGTAACAGCCTCTAGTTTCTGGCAACACTCGGCAGTGCCAGTGGGAAGGCAGTGCCTTTTGGTGTCAAGTGGCCTATTTCATGTTATGGCTTAGACTGTGGCCATAGCTGCTTTTAATTTCCTTTCTTCACACCTATTTTCAAGCTTGACTTTCTGATCTCCCTACTGGTTCAGTGAGCTATCCAATTGCTTTTAGCAAAATCCTTGTGTATTTAAATCAACACAGGTAGATTTTGTTCCATGCAGCTAAGAACCCCAGTTGACCCAGGAGGAAAAATGAGTAAGATTCTGACCTCTGTCTCTTAGGAGATCCACCCACAAATGATTTCGATGCAGTCTGTGGAATGAAGGAAAGATGGGACATGTTGGGGGATATCTACTATACTAGACGGTGAGAATCAGTAATGAACACCAAGGGTTGCTGGCCACAAGGAATTCGGTGTATTGGGAGAGATGGACTCATCGATAGATAATGGCATAGCAATGTCATAAAGACAGAACTAGAGATGTGGACAGGGTGTGGGGGAAGCACCACGGAGGGATACAACGCCACTGAGGGCAGGTGGGAATGCTGATTGAAGAAGGCTTCAGAGAAGATGATGCCATGTTTGAGCCAAGTCTTCAAAGAATAAAAAATGTAAGTCAGATCAAAGCAGAGGAGCCTGGGAGAAAAGAAGGCATTCCCTTGTGCAAAAGCCAAGGTCCAGAGGAGAGCTTTTTGACATGGGGTGTGTGCAGTCACACAGGTTGGTGTTGCTAGAACCACTGTATTCCCTGTGAAGAATACGAAAATTGTCATGGGTACAGGACTGAATGTGAGGTAAAAATGGGAAATAGCTGCCTAGAAAAATGGGAGACAATGTGGACCAGGGATAAGGAAAAAGATTCAGGAGTGCAGAGGGTCCAGGAGAGGCTGGATATCGTGGTATTTTAGTGAAGCCACCCCACAGGGTCATCACATTTTCTCCAGAAATATTTAGCTACCTGTGTATAGCAGTAAAGAAGAACCTTGGTCCAGAATTAGGGTTTTGTTATGAAAATGAAGGCAAACATCTGAATTTGGAAGCCCCGATCTTGGACCAGGTTTGCTCAGGTGTAACTACAAATGCAACTGCAGTCTGTCATTGGTTCGATGAGGGAGGAGATATAGGACAGGCAAGAGGAGGATGGCAGGGGACGGGCTGGACTGAAATCTGTGATTATATTTTTAAATTTAATTGATTTTGTAATCACAATTTTATTTTATGCTCAAAACATAATGACCCTTGCATCAGGGCATGAAATGGATTTGGGCCATATGTCACAGATTTCAGTCAAGCCTATACTCTGCCACCATCCTTGCCCCTGTCCTAAAAAAATAATCTCAATTCACTAACCACTAATCTCAATTCACTAACCGATTCACTAATCACGTTTTTATAGTATATTGCACAGCATTCATTTCCCCTATGAGGAAAATGTATAAACACTTCTCAAACATTTTAAGGAAAAATTTTGAAATGATTATACAAACAATTTACTGAGGGCTTTCACGTGTATAAAGCACTTATATAATCTTTATAAAAGCCCTCTGAGGTAGGCATGATTATTAACCCATTTCACAGATGGAAGAACTGAGGGCAGAGAACTTAAGTGGTTGGCCCAAGATCACGCAGGGGGCATGTGGGAAAGCAACAATCTGAATACAGGTGGTCTGCTCCAGAAGCAGCGCCCTCAACCACTTAACTCCACTCCCTCCCCTTGGAAATGTCACCTCTTCTTCCCTGTTATGAGTTGAACTGTGTTCCTTCAAAATTCACATGTTGAATCCCTAACCTCTGTACCTCAGGATATGATTGCATTTGGAGAAGTTGCCTTGAAAGGGGTGCTTGTGCTAAAGTGAGTCCATTTGAGTGGGCTCTAATCCAAACTGATGAGGGGCCTTATAAGAAGAGGCGATTTTGACACAGACATGTACAGAGGGAGGATGGTGTAAAGACACAGGGAGAGAGAACAATCAATAAGCCAAGGAGAAGGGCCTCAGAAAAAACCAGCCCTGCCAACACCTTGATCTTGAACTTCCAGCCTTCAAAATCCAAAGAAAACAGATTTTTGTTGTTTAAGCTCCACAATCTGTGGTATTTTGTTACAGCAGCCCTAGAAGACTATACCCTCATTGACCATTGGTTAGGAAGGAGCAGGAGAAGGGGGAGGAAAAACAGAAATTAATCTTTTAAGTGAATTCCCATCCTTATTTAAAACACAAAATATGTACGTTTCATTAGTTAAGTGAAGCTTAATTGGATCATGCTTTAAGCAAATTAATCTGGAATTCAGTTCTATGATGGGAGTCAAATACAGCAGGATGGACCTTCATTTATATTGAAGTAGTATCATAGGCAGGAAAGGGCAGCTTAATTAAGGCCAAACTGTGTTTGTTAATTAGTTGTCATCCTCTCCACTGAGCCTACCAAAGGATGCCATAAACAATTAGGGAGCATGGATTTATTGATGGAAAGATGAGGTAAGCTGAACATTAAGTGCCCTGTGTTTCCTTAGAGGGCACAGTCCTTTCATTAATAATGAATACTGTCTTTCCTCCTGTCTTCTAAGTTTCCCACTACACTGGAATTATTGGTGTGAAACATGAGGCCTCCAGGAGTTATAGGTCATTGAGAGATTCTTAGAAAGGGCAATAGTGTTGTATTCCAGAGGAAAAGTAATTTATTTTTTCTCTAATGAATTAGAACCCACATGTGTTTAGTACCAACTACCTGCAAGATGGCTCCTGGAAGCTTCACTGTGGTCAGGATTCTGGAAGTACTCAGAACTGAGGCCCTGTGGACGTCTGTTTTCCGAGGAATAAATTAGCAAGTATCCCAGACACAAGTCTGAATTGTTTGGAGATTGAAAAGTCTTGTTTATAGATTTGGGAAAACTCAAACTCTGACCAGTTTGTCCTATTTTCAGTTCCTGTTCCATGCTTTACAGAGCCATGTGTTTTATGTTTGGAAAGTTTTTAAAAGTTTAAAAACAGTTTGATTAAATGTTCCATTTTTACAGAAATTATTGTCTTTTCTTTCTCTCTGCCTGAAAGCTCCAGTTCTCCTTTTACCAACTTATTTCTTACTGTTCTTGAAGGGTATCAACATTCTGTGTAGACTAACACAGGATTGACATGATGTGTAGCCCTAGAAAACTCCATCACAGGTCAGGGAAATGGTCAAAACAATTTTTTTTTCCTCAATTGTCACTGACTTTGGAAAATAAGACCAATCAAAATGCCTGCATGAAAAAGCTACTAGATTCAGAGTTGAGGGGAAGGAGGAGTTTTATAATTTCTGGAAACAATGTACAGTGGCTGGCAGTCAGTCCAACTTTGAATAAATGAATGGGAAGAAAAGGAAGGGAATGTTCAGGGAAAAGTGGCAAAAAAGAGGAGAGAAATAGACGGAAACAGATGGTTTACAAGAAAAGTAATACAGAGAGAAAAGCAGAGAAAGATGTTTCCAGGCCCAGAGACATATGGGCAGAGATACATAGATGAGAAGGTGATACACCAAGTCAGACCGGGGTCATACACCCCAACTTCCACAACATCTCATGCCTCATCTCCAGTACTCCATTGCTTTCAAAGCTGCGTCACATTTTTCACATCAAAACAAAAACAAAAAATGCAAATTAAAAACATTAATAAGAAATGAACATTGTTCCACAAACTAAAGTAAAATAATATGGAAGGTCAAATCTGAATGGGCAGGATTTTCTTCTTCTCCATTTGTGTATTACACACATGCATGCTTACACACACACACACACACACACACACATATACACACACACACACCCCTCAATGCTTTTGGATAATGAGAGACTCTACTGTTTTGCCAATCAAACCATGGGGTGGCTCTACAAAGCCAGGCAGAATGAGATTTGCAGTCATCAAGATTCACATTAACTCCCAAATATGCCAGCTGCTGGCTGGGCCCACAGGGCTGCCAACTGTAGTTGCTTTGACTTGTATGTAGAAGTGGCCAGAGGCTGTTTTAAACTGTGTTCAAATCTGCATTCAAATCTTCACTCATTCTCTCTGCAGATGTCTCTGATTTTCTCTTCTTTCTTGTTAGGAACTTGCTCTGGGTGCACCTCCCTGGCCCAGCCTGCTCCCCTCCTTCAGTCTCACCACTTTTCTCTAGTGCACTCGCACGCTCTTCAAGAGGCCATGCTTCATGGCTGGGACAGAATGGAAATAGTCAAGCAAGAAGGAATAGCCAAGCAGGGAGAAGGAAGATCTTGCCCTTGATTGGCTCTTCTCCATGAGCCTCAGAGATGTGGGTCAATCCAGTAAATCCCATTTACCGATATTTTTCATTCTGTACCACTTGAAAGCATCTCCCGAGTCCTCTTACAGGAATAATAGTCTAGTGGTCTTTACGTAGTATACTGGTCTTCTCACATTTCTGTCTCTCCAAAGGGCTTAGCTGTATGATTTTCGCCCACTCAACTCTGCTGACAGTTTAAACTAACAGTTAACTACTGAACCCTGATATATTTGAGAGTGTGTTTACCTTGGAATTATTCTGAAAGCAATAACAAAAATAAAAAATCTGCTGGGAAAATACAGTAGTAATGCAATGGGTGGTGAGATCACTCAATTTACACAAAAATGTAAACACACTTTTGTTTTCGAATACTCCATTCCCCCAAGACATCCCCAGAGCTGAGGAGTTTGGGGAATTCTGGGGATATGTATTGGTCGCTCATGTAGGGGATGGTCCACCACCTACTCTCAGGCCACGGGGCATTTCACAGCCAGTACCTTTGTGGTGGAGGGTCCAGGCAGCTGAGGATGGAAGCCAGCAGTAGATATTTCTATCTTCTCATTCAGCTTTCTTTCAAATGCTCATCTCTTTTCAAGAATTGTCGAAATGCCTTTTTTTTTTTTTTTAAGTTAACATTACAAGGAATTGAAATCTCATTTCCTGGAAATACCGGGCTGGACGGCAGCCATCCCTCAAACGAGCCCCCGTGGAGAAGACTTGGAGACGTGAGCTCCCAACTCAGGTTTCCTGTGGATGCGTCTTAAATCCCACGGACTGGAAGCTGAGGTCATAGATTACTTTCTCAGTGCCATCAAGGGTCAGTTCAACTTATACTTCCTGTCATTATTGTCTTAGATCATGCATGACTCAATCCTTCTTAGCCCATTTCCTCACATGCAGATTTCTAATCAGCTGTGAAAAAATAGTGTTAATATCTGTATGTTCAAGAAGTGATGTTAGTGGAATAAGGGCTGAGGAGCTGCTCTGAACCGGCAATAGCAGGAGTTAAATAAAATAGGATGGCAAATCCGGAAATGGGGTAATGGTAGTCATTTAAGAAGAGGAGGTTAAGCAGACTGGTCAACATCACCACTAAAAGGCTTCTTGCTCTGCTCTCAACTTCATTTGCATAACTGGGGAAGCATGGGGTTACAGTGGGTGGAAATGAGCTTTGCTACCAGATAAATACAGGTAGGAACGCTGCCTCTATCACTGGGCTCTGTGAGATTGGACAAGTTCCTTTACTTTTCTCAGCCTTTTGCCAGGGAAATTTCCAAACTTTCAAAACTGTAGCAAGAAACAGAGATCATGCATGAAGAGCAGTTGGTACAGATAGGTGCTCAGTACATGGGGAAACAAATAATAATATTAACTGTGTGCCCACTGGTGGACTGGCCTGGTGCTCACTGTAATGGGGAAGGGAAAGACGAGACATAACCAGGAAGCTAGCTGTCCCTCATGAGAGCAACATTAAACACACTCAATTTGCCTTTTGTTGTTCTCATCACATCTTCACTAACATTTCCCTTAACTTCAAGTCAAATGATGACTCGAGATGACAAGACAAAATAATATCAAGAATTGTGAAGGGTCTGAAATTTCTACCCTGCTCTCAAGCTAACAAGTCAGCCAACCACAGCTTCACTAAAGGGGGCAGAAGACATGAGACTCCTGGTCAGAGACAAAGGACTTTATCACAGCACGGAAGGCAGAATGAGCTCCATGTTCTCATAAGGTCTGCCCTGAACTCCCCTCCTTAGGGGGAAGGAGACACCCAATCTTATAGTGAGATGTTAGTGAGACAGGGAAACTGAAGGACTCCATAAAAATCTGCTTTTGCTCCTTTTCCTGCTTCTATTCTTTTTTTTTAATTTTTAATTTTTTATTAACATATAATGTATTATTAGCCCCAGGGGTACAGGTCTGTGAATCGCCAGGTTTACATACTTCACAGCACTCACCGTAGCTCCTCCTGCTTCTGTTCTTGCTGGGACCTGCTCCCTCACCCCACTTTATGCATGCCTCAGAATGCAAATCGTGGATGTCCTCCTTGCAAGGGACAAGGACTTAACAGTTTCTTTAGAATAAGTAACATCTAACGAAGTACTAGGTGATAATGACCAGACGGAGCTCTTACATGCATATTCCAGACCACCAGCACTAGGCATCCAAAGCCAAGACCCCCTGGCTCCAAGGAATAACACCTGGGCTGTTGTCTTTGTTCTAACAGGTTCTCAGATGCCTAAGAAGACACATACACCAGACAGCAATCCTCAGTAAAAATCCCCAGACCATAAACAAAGACAATACTCATGCTACCTTCCTTTCTGAGTCTCCCAGGCGCTGCATCTGTATCTGCTCTCTCTAGATCTTCAGTGAACTCTGCTCCCACTTCCTGTTGGCTTGCATTTGATTTCTATCCTGCACAAAGCCAAGGACTCTCTTGGCGGGTCCCACTGGATCTCCTTCGGATCTGAACTGCTGGCAACATTAGCAAACCTACCCAGACTTTGTCCCAGAGGGACATTATCTTTATTATCCTCTCCAGGAAACAAATCTGCCCTCTTCCCCAGAGAGAGACTCTATCTCTGTCTTTCAAGATTCTTCCATATACAAATATCCTTGAAAAGACATCTGGAACAAGAGCTGTCATAAGACATATAAAAATAGCACGGGGAGTTGTCCCCCACCTCCAACAAATGAGACACAGCCAAAGACAGAACTCAAAAGAAGATGCAGTGATCAAGTGAGATGTCTTGAAACACTCATTTAATCAATAGAATTGATAACTCACATAGAACCTTAAATAACATAGTTCCTGTAGCTGCCTAGGACTACAGAGAAAGATCATTATCTCTCCATTACTTACTGGTAAGGAAGCGCCCACCTGCACAACATCAGAGCACTTTAGCTGTGTGAATGGAACAGAGCACCCCCTCCCCCCATTGCCACCGAAGGGCCTACTGGGATGGTTTCCTTCACGCAATTTCCAATCAGCGTCAAATGGAACTTTAGCCCATTGAAAGAAAATGCATTAGGGTTTTTTCATTTTGTTTTGTTTTGTTTTTTATCCAAGGAAAAAAGAAAGAAGCAGCTTGTTACTTTCTAACTTTCTTTGGGCCTTATGAGATTAAAAATGGTTTGGGGAAAAGAATTCTTTTAGAGGCCACTTGGGAAGATTATGGAATCCTGAGATTTATCCAGATCAGTCTTCTAATTCATGTGCCTTTGTAAGGTCAGATATGGTTCTCCTAACAGCTTGAGAACCCAGGGCACACACCCGCAAAGAGCTCCTGGCATTTCAGATCCAACCATGGAGCTTAACCTTGGAGCCCTAAAACAAGAACCACCTCAAGGATCTTTCATCCTCATTTGGAAGACTGTTTTGCCCATGTCAGACCACACAGGAATATGTATCCCAAGTTTTAGTTAAAAAAAAATTATTATCAGTGGTAAGATGAAGTAATTGTCATAGTAAGGAATTCAGGGACAGTCTTATCTGAGAGTTTGACGACAGAGCAGCCGGCTGTGGGTGGCAGGAAAGAGGTAGGTGAGTCAGGCAATGTCCTCCTGTCTCCACTGCTAACAGAAGGATACAGGCCCAGTTGCTAAAGGCACAAATCTGGTTATAACTCTTCCTTTTCCCTTGCTTTCCATATCCAATCAGTTGCAAAGTGCTACTGACACTCCTAAATGTTCCTCAGATCTGTCCACAATCTCTTAGTCTTCGCTAAGTTCTTTTTTATTCTTCTGTGGTGTTTTATATATATTTATATATTGTTGCATCCCATGAGGTAAAAATCTAATCGGATTTTTCTCAAGCTCCAAGAAGAGTTGGCAGTGTACTCTTAGAACTCCCACTCCCTTCCACAGCACACTCAACACACACGCACACACCCCCACACATGCGCGCTTGCGCACATCAGTGGGAGACAACACTTCCTATTGTTCCATGCACATTCTTTCCATTTGCCCAGAACTCGGTTTTCCTGTCCCCTCTAGCTATTATCCAAGAGGAGCCCCTCAAGTGCAGACTGTCAGCACGAGGCAGGAGGCTTGGCTGGCCCAATGAAACGGAGAGAGTGGTCCCCACCAAGGTCCGGCCCCAGCTTCAGGTGTCTTCAGCTTGCCCTAGGCCTGAGCCAAGCCCATCCTCCAACGGGTGAGCTGGAGCTGTGTGAACTGAACTAAGGGGCAAACCTTGCATCTGAACTATAGATGCAGAAACACACATATGAAATCCATTCATGTTTGAATCTGGAAAAATATATTGCCGGTTACCTCCACTCTAGTTTCTTGTAGCAGGGCAGATAACTACAATGCAGGCCTGGAATCAAACCTTCTTCTTAGAATCCTGGGATCCTAGCACTGTTTTAAAAAACAAATACTATTTCTTTTTAATGTTTAATGTTTTATGTAAATAGCATTTTCCCATATGTCAGACGTGACTTGGATATATGATAAATAAATTTCAGTAACCTATTTAAAAAAAAATCCCTTTACTTTAAGGCAACTTTAAAGCGAGTCCTCCTCCCCCAGCATTCCCATTCCCAGGGAAGGAGAATTGACCACTGTGATTTCACAGAGACTCTGCCAGCAAGAGCTGCTGGGGAGAATACACAATGAGGCTCTCTGTATCACTGCCCGAAAAGGGGAACAGAAATGCTAACATTTCAGTGAGTATATATGGGATCTGTTGTTGCCCTGGGGCATCCCAAAGATCACTTAATAGATGAGCTTTATTTTGTTTTCAGAGCTAAAATTAGCTTTCAAATATCCAAAAGGTTAGAGAATATATCATTTAGTTAAGGAAACCTAGTTTCCTTCTCTGTTTCCATCAAGCACTAATGCGTGTGTGTGTGTGTGTGTGTGTGTGTGTGTGTGTGTGTGATTTCACTTTTTTTTTTTGCATAGATTTTGCAACGCTGGGAGCAGCCAACAGCTACAGACTTCACGCCCTCTACATAAGTTAACCACACATTAGGGCAGTTATTTCAAATATTCTGTTCTTCCTATAGGACGGGTCATGGTTTTTTATTGAGCAAATATGTTTACTGAAATGTTTTAGTATCAGTACCGAATGCCTCACACAGAATACTGAATAAATGATTAATTTTATGGCCTTATACACTCTGGAATTCTGTTAATAAAGATGGATAGACAGAAAACCCACTCAGTAATATTCCTTAATTCTCCTATGGTAAAACAGAAATTCCAATAATGCCTGTACTTCTTCACACACAGCCTTGCAGGGATCATACTCGTCACAGAAATAAGCCATCTGGTTGCTGCCCTCAGGTCCCATGTCACCCAAATGTCACTGTTCTGCACACGCTCAGCAGATTGTCTCCCTACCAACCACAAGAAGCTGTATCTTTAATAACTACAGCAAAATTGTGTTTGTCAAATGTCAAGAACAACGTGCATTTCTGTAAGTCAGTAGTCTTGTTTATCATCAACTCAATTTCCTGAATATTCCATATTCCATAACCTGGCTTTAGGCTTCCAGCTCCTTTGCAGAAACTAATAATAATACTTACTAAACCTCAGAAACCGCTTCCAGCTAAGTCTTCACACTGGGGGTTCCTCAGACTGAGGAATCACAAAAAGGCATCTGCCCACCCTCGTAGAGGTGCCTGTGGACCCTTGAAGGCCTGGCCAGCTATTGGCAGTTGCGATTCGTGCCCCCGAGCCACACCACAGCTCAGGTGTGTTAACCTGCCCGGGGTTTTCACCTGCCGCTGAAGAGCTCACGCAAACTCGGGCTCCACTCATCGCGCTGCAAGTTAGCTTAGTTCGACTAACACCGGCTCCTGGCTGGAGCCAGCTTGAGTCTGCCTTGTGTTTTCAAATGGGAGAGAGAACCATAACCGTATGAACCGAGGGATGGTTTTTCAGCTGAAACAGAAAAGAAGTCTTATTTTCATGTTTGCCTAGGTACCTGGGAGGAAAGTGAAATGGCAAGGACCTGTATCTCAGATGTCAGTTCCCTGGTCAATCCTAGGGGCCAGGGGGCCAGGACAGAAGACGTCCTGAGCACAGGAAGACCCTGCTATGGGCAGGGACATCAGCTGCCCCTGGGAGACCATGGCGGTGATGGAGGGTGCGGGTTGCTTTCCTGTGATTTTATGAGCAGCCAATAACACAGTGAGGGTTAGGATTCATGGCCACAAGAAAGATAGTATCTAGAACTCTCAGAAGGAATTTGTGAATTGAGGAAGGAGCTGAAGACCTTCACGAAGAGGTGGTTTGAAAGCCATGAAACTTGAGCTGTGACTATTGTCAGGAAACAAAATCGCAGTGTCCTCAGCCTGATCTTTTTCTGGGGAGTCACTGTCAGAGAGGACTTTACTGGTATCTCTCAAGAGACTTTCAAAAAGAAACACAGTTCATAATCTCGTCTCTTTACAAATCTCCTTTCCCCATCCTCCCAGGCTCCCACACACTCCCACACTGTAGCCTGCTCCCTGCTTCCTTCTCGCAGGCTTTTCTGACACAAACCTTCATTTTGCTGTGCTCCTTACACAAATTAATCTGATCTGAAATGTGGGTGTGAGTTTTGGTCCGGATGGAGGTGTAGTGGTACAGCATGCTGAGCAGGAAAACACCAGCATCTTCCTCCAGGGATAAGGGAAGGGGAGGCTATGAGTACTTAGACATTCATCATCTCTGTGTCCTGCATTATTGATGGGGCCCTAGCTGATGGGCTAGAGAGACCTGGGGAAACCTTTGTTACGGAAATTGTGAAATCAAGCTTTGTATTTAGGTCTCCAGCTTCCCTTTTCTACAAAGTTTCCCCAGCATTCAATTATTCATATGTTTGGCAAACACAGAATGCCTCTTCCTGGCTAGCAATTCAGAAAGAAAGAAATATTCTAGAGAAGGACACAGAGAAGTAAATACATCAGCGTAGCAAACACTATAATCGTATTATAAGAGTAAAATACAAAACAATGATTGGTTTTTACACATCCCCATTCCCGAACTCAGTGGCTTACACAAGAAAGGAGTTCCATTCTCTCTTACACAACAGTCCCTGTGTGAGTAGTCAAGGGACGCTGTGGAGGTTCCCCGTGACAGGGACCATCGCTGCTTCTCTCTGGAGCACATTTTCATCCCTGGGGCATTGCCCTGGGCTGCATATTAACAGATACCTCCCCACCACCCACGCCGGACCTGACTTCTGACTGGCAGGACAGGGGTAAGGAGAAACCGCTCCTGGTAAGGAGATAGCCTGCAACTTGGATTCTGTGCACATACTATCAGCAAGACTTGACTCACTTCATCCCATCGAGCTGCAAGGGAGGCTGCAAAGTGTGCCAGCAAAAGCTTGGATTTTGAATTTTCTAAATGAAGACGCAAAGGATGGACGTGGGGAGGACAACTTCTGGACTCTGCTACCATGGATAACTAACTCATTATTCCCTAAGACTGTGTTGGCCAAGCAAAAACACCTGGTTCTCCGGAGCTGTGGCTTCCAACCCTACCGTTTCCTTACTCCCCTGCCCCTGAACAGGATCACGCATGCAGCCCAAATCTGGCAAAGCCACAAGACAAAGGGAAACTCCAAGACAGGTACTTCGAGTGCAGGCAGCACAAAGTGTTTGGCAAACAGGTAAGGCTCTAAGCTGAGAAATCAGAGTAGCAGACACCACTGGGCTCATCCCCAGCACGTGCGTTCCTCCCAGTGGTGATGAAACACGTGGGACAACCTGTAAGTACTCCAGGTTTGAGAATTTATCAACATGTAGCATCCTGTGTCCACCTACTCCCATCAGGGGACGCACACACACTGTCTTCAGGGGGTCCTCATTGTCCCCCCAGATTGCTCTTCTACAGGCAACCTCAACAATATACTGACAGCCTGGCGGAGGAAGGAGCAAAGCTTTCGTCTGGACCAAGACCTGGAGGTGTAGGAAGGGTCCTAGGGGCCAGAAGAGCCTGCACAATCGCTCGCCTCCCTGCAGGAAAGAGCGCACGCCAGGGGGCGTGGTGCTGCCATTGCAACCTGGGTACTCCGATGTGGTCGTCTGGACCAGAGTAAAACGAAACTGTTAACTGTTCTTTTTATTTTCCAAAATGAAAACCACTTTATTATTTTCATCTGATGACAAAACTAATAAATACCCATTTTAAAACAACCAGACAAGGTAAAAAATTATAACGTAAAACCCATCCAACGTAAAATACTTGCCGGATATGTTTTTGCCAGAATTTGTCCACTGGGTATGTGTAAAAACCACTGGTTAGGTTTTCCACGAAGCAGATTCTCAGATGGAGTTTGTCGTGAGAGATACTTCTTAAAAATTATTCTTGGGGTCAGCAACCCTGGTGGAAAGATGGGGATGAGAACAGCACTGGGTATTGAGGGAAACGGCTGTTTCAGGCCTGATGACAGCCTCAGCGGACGCCACGGGAAGCGCCGCCGTGAAAATCGCCCATCAGAATGGCTCTCTGTTGAGGTAAAATGACCGCCTTTTGTCCCCGCCTCTGTCAGGATGTGCCCACCAGCCCCGCTTAGAAGGGAGGGACACTGGGAAGGGGCTCTGCAGTGAGGCCGTTCCTGAAAGGGCTGACAGTTGGGGCAATAAGTCCTTTTTTTTTTTTTTTTTTTTAAGATTTTATTTATTTATTTATTTGACAGACGAAGATCACAAGTAGGCAGAGAGGCAGGCAGAGAGAGAGGAGGAAGCAGGCTCTCCGCAGAGGGGAGAGCCCAATGCGGGGCTCAATCCCAGGACCCTGGGATCATGACCTGAGCCGAAGGCAGAGGCTTTAACCCACTGAGCCACCCAGGCGCCCCAATTAGTCCTTTTTTGAAGGGGCATCTGGGCAGTGCCTCTTCATGGCCATTATACACATGCACACACATGCACACACACACAAACAAAAATGGGATCATGCCATCTATGCTTTTATGGCACTGACATTTTTTACTTAGTAACATAATGTCAGTATTTTCCTCATGACCTAAAATACAGATCATGTTCATTTTTAATTTAATTATTAATTAAAAATGTTTAATTTTTAACCACGTGGATACTCTGTTGAATAGATGTATAATCATCAAGTCCCTGTTGATGGGCATTTGAGAACCTTTCTTTCTTCTTTTTTTTTTTTTTTTTGTCTTTACAAATAACTCAATCATGAACACACTAACATATATATCTTTTCACACATGTGTAATTATTACCATCAGGTAATTCCTCAAACTGGAATTGCTGGGCCAAAAGGCATGCATATTTACATTTTGAAGTAGAGTGCCAAATTTCCCCCCAGCAAGGCTATACCATTTATCTAAGGATAATCAACACCAATCTTCTTAATCTTTGCTAATCTCACAGGTAAAAAATAGCTCATTGTTTTCTTCTTCTTTTTTTTTAAAGTAGGCTCCATCCCCCAGTGTGGAGCCCAAAGCCCAGTGTGGAGTTTGGAGCCCAACCCTGGGCTTGAATCCATGACCCTGAGATCAAGACCTAAGCTGAGATCAAGAATGGATGCTTAACCAACTGAGCCACTCAGGAGCCCCTGCTCATTGTTCTGTTAATAATAGTTATTAATTAGTAGCCAGGCTAAATGTCCTTTGATTATATTTTATTTTATATATATATAATAAATAGATATATTTATTATATTTATATATATTTTTATATATAAATATAATAGATTATATTTATTCACTTTATTCACAATAGATTATATTTACTCACTTATTTTTCCTTTTGTGAATTATCTATAGCCATCCTCTGCCCACTTTTCTCTGGATTGTGTCTGTTATATTAAAGATAGTAAACCCATTTGGTATGTACGATACAATGTTATTTCCTGCTATATCATCTGAGTCTTCTTTCCTTCCTCCCTCCCTTCTTCCTTCTCCCCTCCCTCCCTCTCTCCTTCCCTCCTTTCCTCCTTCCCTCCCCACCTCTCTCTTTCTTTTTTCTTTCCTTCCTTCCAGCTTCACTTGGGTGTTATTCCTACCAAGTTTCTCTCTACCCACCTCTAGAGATATTCTCCTGAATTTTCCTATTGCACTTCCATAAATTCTCACACTTTCAAGTTTTCTGTTAGTAAGTAATGCAAAGAGAAAAGAAAAAAAAAAAAAAAGCCATGCTCTCCCCCAGCCCACAGTGCCTTAGTGTCATCTAATTCCCCAACCACACTGAATTACCTCATACTGAGAAATATTGTGAGGAAAACACAGTTCTTACACTTCAAAAAAAAAAAAAAGTCATTTTGAAGCAGGTGCCTCAAGCCAGCAGCTTTAATAGTCTTCCCTCCAACAGAAGTGCCCCTGACCGTCAGAACTTCCATCCCAGGGCACAGAAGCCCTGCCCTAGCCTGCAGGAGGGGAAATGCACTTTGGGCCCCTCACATGCGACCTTCCTGGACACAAGCTATGGACAATGTAAAGTGGCCAAAATACAGTTCCAAACAGCAGCACCCGTCCTGGGCTTTTTTCCTGCCCATCCCTAACTTACCCCACATTCCCTTTCCTTTTTATTTAGTGCGGGGTGTAGGCTTCCCGGCTTCCCGGCTCTGTACCTGGGTTTACACAGGCCACTCATCCTGCTTTTCCTTCCAGTTGCTATCTGAAAAAACTACTTTATGGAGGTATAACTCACATACCAGAAAATTCACCCAGGTCAAATGCACATTGGAATGATTGTTAGTAAATTTACCGAGCTGTGCACAGTCCAGTTGAGGACATTTTCCTCACCCCAGGAAGATCCTTCATGCCCATTTATAGTTAATCCCCATTCCCATCCCCAGCCCCAGGCCTCCACTAGTCTACTCTCTATCTCCATAAAGTTGCCTTTTCTGGACATATCAGATAATGAAATCGTATACGCCTCTAGTTTTGACATTGCCTCTTATCTCCTGTGAGAAACCCCAGGTTCAACCTCTGCTCCGTGGAAACTGACCAGCCAGCCCCAGGTTTGCATAGCTAGTACATGACAGAGCTCTGACTCAAATCCAAGTCTTCTGATTCCAAATTCTTTCCACTCCCTCCTGTTTTCCTGATCTGAATGCATTTAACAACGTTGAAGGGAAAATTTGGTGATGGCCATTTAGAAAGCCTCAAAGATCACTGACCTTCTGGGTCAGGACAGGGAGTTCTTGATTCTTCTCAGCCACTAGGGGGTGCCCCAAAGATCTATCTTCGAACTGGCTTTTGCTTGTCGCAGCGGGGCACCTTAAGAAAGAGAATGTCAGTTGTGACCTGAAGGGGACTTTTCTGGGTGGGATCTCTCTTACGTGTTTCCTCTCTGGGTGATTGCAAAGAGCAATGGAGAATAAAAGCTGGAATGTTTTTGGCGCCCATTGAAAGTTTCATTTCAGGCTTCTCAGACCAGGATTTCTTTTTTTAATATAATTAAAGGGGAAAATACAGACTTGATTCAGGAAGCGTGAAGAGTTCTTAAGTTACGATGATCCTGTGTCACAGATATATTGATTAATCATAGTATGAACAGGATGTTGCTACTCTTTTGCATTTTTACATAACTAAATTGATCCTTTGGGGGAAGGAAAATGGAAAGGTTGTTTTTTTTGTTTCTGTTTTTGTTTTTTAAAGATTTTATTTCTTTAAGAGAGAGCAAGCGCAGGCGCAGGTGCAAGATGGAGAAGCGGACTCTCCGCTGAGCAGGGAGCCCGATGCGGGGCTCAATCCCAAGACCCTGAGACCATGACCTGAGCCAAAGGCAGACACTTAACCGACTGAACAACCCAGGTGCGCCCGGAAGAGATGTTTCAAAGTTTTTTCCTATATCGAGTATCTGTGTAGCTAGAATTAACTAGATAATAATTGAATGTGACAACCAAATTTATTTTTTGAGAAATAATGTATTGTGATATTTCCCCAGCTATGTGGGCTAAAAATGGCTGAATTTGGTGGACAGTTTTGACTTTAAAAGGAACTCAGCATTACAGTCACCCAAATGCAGAGGGCATATGTGCCTGTTGGCCTCCCCAAACTGAACACCTGCTACACCCTCTTCTAATCTGGATGGATGGATGAGGGCCACCCAGCAGCCAGGAGGGGAGCTTCTGGGAGCATCTTCAGGGAAACTTAATGATGAATTGTGCTCAGCACCATACCTGCCAGTTGTCCAAGTCACTGGCACCCTACATCTGGTGGTGCTGCATCCCTGTTCCCCTCCTGGACTGCAGGACCACCAGAATCCTGGCTGCAGCTATGGAACCAACATCAGGCCAGAGTCACAAGACATGGGGTTTAGGACTGGCTCTTCCCATAGTGAGCTCTGTTTTCATTTATCCTCCCTGTATGTCACTTGTAAAATCTGTAAAATAGCAATAATAATATTTGCCTTGCCCACCTTCTACCTCAGAGGGCCCATTGGGAAAGAAAGAAAAGAAGCTGGGGAGAAGACTTGGAAACAGATAACTGAAAGGAGAAACTCAGGGACGGACAGGTGGGGAGAGAGAGAGAGAGAGAGAAACGTCTCAGCTCTGCAGACACCATCCTTCTTGCAAGCGCCCTGTGGGATCGAAAGACACCCCACCCTGTCTTTATTCTAAGACAACTTTCTCTGAAAAGTAGAAAATAATTCATGCCAGGTTCATGAGATGATTTTACTAATATTATTCAAGCATCAGAACTTCAAAAACAAGTTTATGCTTGTTTATGCTTTTCCAGGAGGATTAATTTGCTTTCACAATATTAATGCCCCAACCAAATATCAAGATTGGATGGTTCGAGTTGAAATCTCACATTAATGGCAATGAGAGGTCAGAACTGACTCACCAGAAGTGGGAAGCTGTGCCCCTTAACACCCATCCTTCGCTTGACAACTAAACTGTCAGTGAAAACCCTGCCTTTAGGTGATGACATTGAAAGGAGGGTGCTTAGAATATTTAAAAATAGCAAACCTTCCAATTCAAAACATCTAATTATATACAATTAATTAATATGCAAATTAAGAAATACAGCCTCTGGTTACCTCCATCGGGTCCCTGGTACCTGTGGGAAGCAGCATGTTAGCTGTAGGTGTTCACCTCAAATGGCAGGCCATTCGAACCGGGGCCACTGAATGCTCTCTGACTAGAAAGTATTGTGTCTATAAAAAGTGATTAAGCCATAATGTTGAAATAGCACTTTCTGAAATTGTGGCAAAATATACATAAAATTTACCAATTTAGCCATTTTTAAGTGTACAGTTCTGTGGCTATTAAGTACACCTACAAGGATGTGTAAACATTATCGCTATCCATTTCCAGAACATTTTTTTATCATCCCAAACAGAATTAAACATTAAACAATAACTCCCCACTCCACCTAGCCCCTGGTAACCATGAAATATCACTTTTTTTTCTTTGTTTTTATTTAAATTCCAGCTAGTTAACATGTAGTGTAATATTAGTTTCAAGTGCACAATATAGTGGATTCAGCACTTCCACACAACACCTGGTGCTCACTGGGACAAGCGCCCTCCTTCATCCCCATCACCTTTTTAAACCCCGCACCCACTTCCTTCTGGTAACCATGAAATACCACTTTTTAAGCACATTTATTTAGCATGTCTGATGTGAGAAAGTCATTTTGCAAAAAGGAAAAGCAAGGGAGTCACAAAATGGCAAAACTCCACAAGAGTTATTGTAGTGAAAATCGTCATCTTGCCCATCTTCTCCTAGCCCAGAATGAGCATCAGAATCATCTAGGATGTGTGCTTGCTTCAACAGGACATATACTAAAAAACTGGAGTGATACAGAGAAGATTAGCATGGCCCCTGTGCAAGGATGACATGCAAATTCGTGAAGCGTTCCATAGTTTTGTGGAGCATAAGAAATAATACGGAGGACATGGGGAGATGGAGAGGGGAAGAGAGTTGTGGGAAATTGGAGGGGGAGACGAACCATGAGAGACTGTGGACTCTGAGAAACTAACTGAGGGTCTTGGAGGGGAGGGGTGTAGGAGGTTGGGTGAGCCTGGTGGTGAGTATTATGGAGGGCACGTATTGCATGGAGCACTGGATGTGGTGCATAACCAATGAATTCTGGAACACTGAAAAGAAATTTAAAAAATAAATAAGAATTAAAAAAAAAAAAAAGAATCGTTTAGGATGTGAAAGGTCCTTGCATGCAGAAAGTGAATGAAAGTGACACCCAATCCGAGATGTGTCTGCTGACCACGGAGGAAGCTCCCACAGAGTAAGGAAGTTGGGGAACCCAGAGGAGCCCAGGCAAGGCTGGGAGGCAGGGGCCTGCCTGGGACCAGCAGCGGGGGCGAGGCCTCGGTTTCATCTAAAAACTTCTGTCTCAACATTTTCCCAAAACTATACTTTTAATTACTGCCCCAAAGAACATTGTTCTACAGTTGGAAACACCTACACAATTACATCTTGAATAAAATTCAGTCCCTAAACCAACCACAGTTCATACGTTTAAAAAAGCATATAAAAAATGTTAATGAAGATATTAACGATAATAATGACCTATCTTTAATCTGGACTCCTGGAGTCTCTTCCTTAATGCTTTATTTACAATCTTAGGCACCTATGGTAACTGGACCCTTTCCAGGATACCATTTCTTTGGAAAGCACATGGATTTCATTGTGAAGGAAATACACTTAAAGCCTTTCTAGGCTCCCTTCCCCCTTGGCGTTTTGCTAATGTGTACCAGAACATTCTTGAAAGGAGAAAAAAGAAAAAAAGAGAAAGAAATGCTTTGTAAAGAAAAGCATTCTTTTCTTTGTAAAGAAAAGAAAAATGCTGGCATTTCTAGCACCACTGCCTTCTATTAATGTGCAACCTAGTTAAGAGAACCGGAAATAGTTGTTGTGTGCAGTGCTTTCTAGAATAACAGCTAACCTTCATTTGAATACTTACTACCTGCCAGCCGCTGTTACTACATTCTTCCTGTGGATAATCTCACTTGTTCCACACCACTACTGGAGAAGGTAGGAATCATTTTTATCAATACTGCGTGTATTGAGGAAATTGAGGCTTAACGACTTGAAGCAACTTGCCCAGAATCACATAGCAAGTAAGTGGTCTAGCCAGAATTTGAACCCCAAGGAGTCTGACTCCAGGGGCCTCACTGAATTAAATTACACTGATTTAATTTATGCAAAATCTCTATAGTGTATACATTTTTACTTTTATTTTACAGATGAGAAAACTGGAGTTTAGAGTAGTTCATTGATTGGCACAAGATTGCAGCTATTACGTGAATGAGCAGAGAAATCAGGCTTGGTGGTGCGTTGGACGCCAAACCCTTGTCCATTCCCTTAAACACACATCTCTGAGCTGTGCTCATTCCCCGCGGAGCAAGAGTGGTGTGGTGGCAGCTTGTGATTCCCGCAAAGCTGTTGCTTCTGGGAGGGCTCCAGGGTCTGAGAGATCTTTGCACATATTCTGTCTCTTCCTGCAGTTTCTTGAATGGCACTTGACAGGAATTTGATAATCAAAGTTCAATTACTGAAGGGGATGAAAATAACACCAATTGTAGGCTTTGCTTTCATCTCTCTGACTCTGATAAGAGCCGCCAAGCAACAAATGTTGGAGGGTCCAATGAAAGAACAGAGAGCGTGTGATAATAAATGTACCATGTGTTTTTCGGGATGCTCAAGTGCTCTTACCCTTAAACGTTTGATTTTTCTCTCAGCAACTCCAATGATCTAAACTCTATAAATTAGGACAGGAGCTTTTCCTTACCCTTCGTGAATTTCTTGCAGACTTAAAGTTATGACCCAGCAAGCTTCTCTCCAAACCAGAATGTGATGTCAAATTTGGACTGAGAAAAAAATTGTATAAACATACATAAATTTATTTTTTAGCCCAAAATGTTAATTTTATCCACGTGACTGTTGACAAGGAAAAATGGTTATAATCATCAGAAAACGAACATACTCTCAGTCAGGGGGCTGGTCAACTAATAACTATAGAAAACTTACGTGCCTTCAATTCTAAAGGTGCCCTACGGTGATAGCATTTAAAATGAGCAACTATTTTGGTAAATGTGAAGAATCAGTGCTTCTTTATCTGTTTTTTTAAAAATGTATTTTTCTTTACTTTTTTTATTGAGTTGTAATTAGCATAACATTATACTAGTTTTGGGTGTATAACATAATGATTCGATACACATATGTACAGCAAAATGATCGCCACACAGAACCTAATTTCCACCACCACAGGTAATTATGAATTTCTTTTTCTTGTGATGAGAACTTTTAAGATTTATTCTCTTAGCAACTTTCAAATCCATACAGTAGCTTTTTTTTTTAAAGATTTTATTTATTTATTTGGCAGACAGAGATCAAAAGTAGGCAGAGAGGCAGACAGAGAGAGAGAGGAGGAAGCAGGCTCCCTGCTGAGCAGAGAGCCTGATGCGGGGCTCCATACCAGGACCCTGGGATCATGACCTGAGCCCAAGGCAGAAGCTTTAACCCACTGAGCCACCCAGGTGCCCCCATACAGTAGCTTTTGTTTCAGACTGAGATTTAAAGGCCAGGAAGAGGATGTTCGGAAAGCAAGTTAGCTACCCAAAGTAGGTTGGAAAAGATAGCTCTAGAGCAGGGAACTGTGGAGCCAAGAAACTCAGCTTCTCTTTCTGTGTCCGAAGGCAAGAAAAGACAGATAGGTTACTGAAAGCTTAGAACTAGCAGGGCCACTAGAGCTTTCCTTTGAAGGAGCAGTAGTAAGCAGACAACAGCTCAAAGTACATCCTTATCAGAGCTGCTGTAAGGAAATGCTCCCTTCTCATCCCATGGTCATCCAAGCCGGCCGTTTCCGATGGCCTCCCCAATGTTTCATTCAGAAAGCAGGTTCTTCTGGGCCAAGAGTGAAATGAAGACAAGTAGAAGTAGGTCAGAAGACTGCCTCAGCCTACCAGCTCCTTGGAGAGATTCTTTTGTTTCCAGTTTCCTTCATCAGTTCCTGCCCCTCCCTTTATTTTAGACTCTAGAGCTCGTGTTCCTGAAACTGCTCACTCAGACGTCACCCATCATGTTGCCTCCATCTTCGGCTTTCTCTCGGACATTTCTGTTCTTTCTGTGCTGCTAACTGTTCTATCCTACAAGGTGGTGGAACCCCAGAGCATCTGCCAGCAAGCTCTTTCCCAAATGGAAAGAGATTCTAAAGTCTGGCCTTTGGAGAGAATGCCCAAGTTCAGTGGCCAAGTTCAGAAGGAAGGTCCTCAGTCAGATTCGGGGGAAGGTCAGCAGTCAGATTCAGAGGGAAACCAGATTGCTAGAATAGAGAAAGTGGGAACAATGCGTGGAAGGCTGAGCATAACAGCTTGCTCAGACTCATTGGAGACCACAGGTGCCCCGGGAAGAGGCAGTGCCCAAAGCGCAGGAACTGGAAAGGAGAGAGAATCCTGTGCTGGCAGTTATGCACAGTGGGGATGGGAATGGCGGAGAGCAGAGCTACAGAGACAGCAGCCTTGAGGCTGGAAACTAGCTGTAGCACAAGAGGGGCTTTGCAGCTCGAGGCCCAACCTCTGGAGACACCACTATGGTTCTTAGGGTGATGGAAGCTCTGCTGAGTGAGACACGAAGGGGCAGTTCTCACGCCTAATCCTGCCCACGAGAACTTGCCTTTTTCTGTCATTTCTGTACACTATATTGACTATTGCCTCATCCTACCCTGTGACCTTTGGTCTTGTCTTTTTTTTTTTTTTAATTATCTTATAAGGTATTATTTGTTTCAGGGGTACAGGTCTGTGATTCTTCAGTCTTACACAATTCACAGCGCTCACCATCGCACACATCGCACCTCCCCAATGTCCTTCCCTCCACCACCTCATCTCCCCCACCCCCCTCCACTCCAGCAAGCCTCAGTTTGTTTCCTGAGACCCAAAGTCTCTTAAGATTTGTCTCCCTCTCTGGTTTCATCTTGTTTCTTTTCCCCTCCCTTCCCCTATGATCCTCTGGCTTGTTTCTCAAATTCTTAAAATTAGTGAGATCATCTGATAATTGTCCCTCTCTAGCTGACCTATTTCGCTTAGCATAATACCCTGTAGTTCCATTGGCCTTCTTTGTCTTGATTATCTCTCTTTATCCTAACTTCATCTTCTGTTTTTCTCTGTAGCTCCCCTCTTCCTAAGTACCTGCCTTCCTTTTTCGCTATGTTCTGGTGCTTCTGCACACCTTATCTCCAGCCCCATTTGGTGCCTACATGCCAATTCCATTGCTTGATCAGCTTCCCAGACCGTGCTCATGGATCTTTCACTGTCACTTTCTTGGCCCACCCTTTCACAGCTTTCATGGCAGAAGCTTACAACAGGGGTACCACCGTTGGACTGAAATATGGTACCACTCTCTGTTTCCATCCTCTTGATTCAGGGGATGGATGGGGTTTTTTCTGGTTTGTGTTCTGGAGGCTAATGGTCCTTTTAAATCAGAGTGTTATCACTGTATTGGAATCGGCACTTCTATTAAGGGATTCTAATGGCCAGGGAATTCCTAAGTGTCCCAAGGAACACTTGCTTCACTCAGCCCAAGGAGGCAGACCTGAGCCGCTCAGTTCTGGGACTCTGGGGCTGGTCAAGGTCACCTCCGCAGTAATCTCTGTCCACTAGGTTGGTATGAGCACTCTTCCATCTCTTCCATCATCTACTTCTCGAACTCACAGTTGGGGCATTCGCAGATTGGTCTTTATTTATACAAAATTCCCTGGAACCTTTTTGTTTGCTTAACGTAGGACTTTGGTATTTCTTTGCCCTCTTATGGCCCCACCTCTTTTCTACACAATTCTTTTAGCAAAGAGGTCTAAAAAAGGTTTTGCGAAACTTCACTTTGAAGTTAATTCAAGAAATACTGCTTGTAAGACAGTGGGGAAAATCTTACTGAAAGAGTGAAATATTAATTATATCTGGTATTTATCTGGCCTTTGATGTAGAATGAAGACTGTCTTATTTGCCTGGGACAAACAGTGCTTTCTCTCATCTCCTTTTTTTTTTCAATAAACTTGAATTCCCTTGTAGCTTCTTACTTGCCTTCATGTCGGAACATGGGAAAGGTCTGTGATTTTGAAATGTAGAGTCTTTCTGAGATAGGGGTGAAGATACTGCAATTTTATAACATGTTTTAGAAAAATAAAGGATAATGAGAATAAGAAAAATGGCAGGAATGACACTCAAATTCACATTGAATCCAGAGTTGTGTGGATCGAAACACTTTGCAAAGGATTCTGACCAACACTGCAAAGAAACTTATGATTTACTGAATTATTCTGATACCAACAGAAATTACCTTGGGAGTGTCTAATACATTAAGATTGATTATTCTGTCTGTTATCTCTCATGAATTATGGGCCTCAAATTTTGTAATTTAAGTACTGTAAACTTTGGAGTGAGCCAAGGAGGACTTGATGCATCTTATAAATGTGCTTTTAGAGAACTCTTTAAATAGTCTTGTTATTATCTAGAATAATTAGTATTCATGGACAACTTTAGATTTTACATTATAGATGGAGTTGAATTCCCTATACCATTTCCTTATCTTCTTCCACAAAAATAAATACTATAATAAATTTGATATTTAACATTCCCATGCATGGTTTACATGTGTATTATAAGTTAATTCATCTTTAAACAATATATAATATTGTTTCCATGTTTTGAAATTTTATATAAATATACTGTATAAATCCTCTTGCAACTTGCATTTTTTTGCTCAGGATTCTGGTAAGATTTAGTCCATTGATTCATGTAATTCCAGTTTATTTATTTAAATTTCCTGCAGCATTCTTTTGAATGACTACACCTCAAATTATTTATCCATATTTCCTATTGATGAATATTTAGTTCATTTTGATGTTTCTCACCATTAAAAACAGTGTTGCAGTGAGTATTTCTGGGCATGTTTTCTTGTGCTTATTTGTGAGGATTATTTAGGATATATATTCTAGGAATAGAATTTCTGAACTTGAAGCTTTTCTTTCACTTTACTAGACAACTGTTCTATCAGGAAAATTTTTGATTATGGGTTAAAAGAAAGCTCGCTAACAATTGCTTAAGCAATAAAGATTTAGTTATCTGACTGTCAGCAAAAGACCTCGCCAATTTTTATCCTCTTGTTGCTCTTGCTTGCCACCTCATGGTCACACAATGGCTTCTAGATCTCCAAGAATCACAGTCTCATTCCAATCAATGTTCCAAAAAAGAGAATAGGGTAGGTGGACAAGGTGTGTTTGTTTGTTTGTTTGTTTGTTTGTTTTTGTTTTATTTTTGCTTTTGTTTTGGGGGAGGAAAAACTCCTTATGTTTTTGGGGTATCCAACTTTGGAATTTGGATGAAGACATGGATGAGGAATATGACGACATGCCTACTCCCACCCTGCCCTTGAATAATCTCATGTCCTGGCAACCAGAAGTTCCTCATCAGAGCTCCTTTTACATTCCACTGGCTAAAATGAGGTTGCCAGGGGCGCCTGGGTGGCTCAGTGGGTTAAGCCACTGCCTTCGGCTCAGGTCATGATCTCAGGGTCCTGGGATCGAGTCCCACATCGGGCTCTCTGCTCAGCAAGAAGCCTGCTTCCCTCTCTCTCTCTCTCTCTGCCTGCCTCTCTGTCTACTTGTGATCTCTCTCTGTCAAATAAATAAATAAAATCTTTAAAAAAATAAAATAAAATAAAATAAAATGAGGTTGCCAAACCCTTGGTGTCAAGGAAATGGGAAAGCAAGTGCCTAGCAAAAGATTATGGGATGGTTATGACCAGCTTAAACCAGACATGATTCATACACTGGGGCTCAGGATGTTACTCAAAAGAGAAAAGAGATTCCACCGGTTGGCATTCCCAGGAGGAGTATCTGAGCATTCTTATTGGGCCATATCCTTGACAACACTTGGTATTTTCTTTTATTTCAGCTTTTTGAGGAATAAATGACCAATAAAATGGTAAGATATTTAAAGTGTACATCGTGGTGAGTTGCTATACATTGTGAAAGGATCCTCCTCTTCTAGTTAATTAACACATCCATTGGGGCACCTGGGTGGCTCAGTTGGTTAAGCAGCTACCTTTGGCTCAGGTCATGATCCCAAGGCCCTGGGATCCAGCCATGGGTCAGGCTCCCTGCTCAGCAGGGAGTCTGCTTCTCCCTCTGCCTCTTCTCCTTGGTCATGCTCTCTCTGTCTCAAATAAAATTAAAAAACCAAAAAACAACCACACCCATCACCTCACATACTTATCTCGTTTTTGATGAGAACATTTAAGTTCTAATTTCTTAGCAAACTTCAATGACATAAAATACTGTCATCAGCTCAAGCCACCAGGTTTTACATTACATATGTTACATTTTCAGACCTTTCCATTTTACAGCTGAAAGTCTACCTTTTACCAACCTTTCCCTGTTTCCTTCCCCTCCCAGTCCTGGCAGTCACTTTCTACTCTGTTTCTAAGAATTTTGATTTAAAAAAAAAAAACAACTCTACAGATAAATGACACCAAGTAGTATCTGTCTTACTCTGTCTCGCTCATTTCACTTCACATAAAGCCCTCCAGCTTCATTCATGTAGTCACAAATGGCAAGATTTCCTTCTTTCCCACAGAAAAATAATATTCCATTGTAGGAATATAGCACATCTTTATCCATTCATCCATTGATGAGCTCTTAGTTTCTTTTCATATCTTGGCTATTGTAAATAATGCTGCAGTGAGCATGGGAGCAGAGATTATGTCTTCATGATTTTGTTTTCATTTCCTTTCCTGAAGTGAGATTGCTGGATCATGTGGGAACTCTATTTGTCGTTGTTTGAAGGCTCACCATACTGTTTTTCACAGTGGCTGCACCAGTTTGCATTCCCACCAGCAGTGCACCAGGGTTCTCTTTTCACCACATCCTCACCAACACTTGTTATTCCTTGTCTTTTATTATAATAGCCATTCTGATCAGTGTGAGGGGATATCTCATTGTGGTTTTGATTTGCATTTCCCTGATGATGAATGATGTTGAGCACCTTTTCATTCACCTGTTGGCCATTTGTACATCTTCTTTTACAAAGTGTTTACTTGGGTCCACGGCCCATTATTTTAATCAGATTATTTGTGTTTTTGCTATTGAGTTGTGCAATATATGTTGTGTGAGATGCATTTATATATTTTGGATATTAACCTCTTATCAGTCAACACTTGATATTATCAGCCTTTTAAGTGTTTTTCCCAAAATGATGGGTATGAAATGATAATTTTTTTAAACCTGGGACTTGGAGCATTTTGTCAATGTTGAGGTTTTAGTCCACCTGGAATTTATTTTTATGTGTGGCATATAGTCAGGATTCATTTTATCTGTCCTCCTCCACAGGGCAATTTGCTTATTTAATATTGCGATAATCTCCTTGAATATCTGGCTAGAACTTATCTTGAAAAGTATTTGGGCCAGGTGTTCCTCTTTGAGGTATATGTTATAGACTATTTATATGCTTCTCCCTCTCCCTTTGATCCTTCTCTCTCTCTGTCTCAAGTAAATAAATAAAATCTTAAAAAAAATAAACTATGTATATGCATACACACACATACTCATATCTGTACATATAAAATGTTTTTGTTAATTTTGTAGACTACATATAGATGATACATATGAACTGTTAAATTATATATATATATCATATAATTTTTTAAATTATATTTTTCTAAGAATTTGTTCACTCCATCTAAGTTTGAATGCTTAGCATGACGTTTTCCATTGTATTTTCAGTTTTTTATCTGCTGTATTTGTACTTACGCTCTCTTTCCATTACAAACACTATTTACATTTTTTTCTTTTTCCTTGATCAATATTGCCAAAGATTTGTCTATGTTATTAGTTATGTCAAAGAAATACCTTTGGTTCTTTTGATTATCTTTGTTGTATCTTTGTTTCCTGTTTTGTTAGTTTCTGCCCATATCTGTGTTAGTTCTTTCTTCCTGTTTCCTTAGTGTTTATTTTCTTATTGTTCCTCAAACTTCTCTACTGGGAAGTTTAATACATAAATTTTCTGTGTTTGCTTCTAAAATAGGTACTATACATTTCCTAAAGAAAAGACTTTCACTCTCTTAGTTTCTGTAATTCTTTAATACATGTATTTTCTTACTCTGTGTGTGTGTTATTTTTCCTGTCACAAAAACAATTAAGTCCTATATGTTGGAGCAAAAAAAATAAATTCAGAGGTAACAGATCCCAATTGAGGCAGTGGCAATTCTGGGAAGTGGTATTTGCTTTGAGGTTTCTAATGTTAGCAGCAGCCAGGCTCTCCTGTGTGTCCCTCAATGTCCCCATGAGGCAATATGCCACATCAGAGGGAAAAGGTATCTGGCCAGGTTTTTATGTTCCAGGGATACTTAATGTGCTACACTCACTGGCGTTATTCATCAGCACCATTTCCTCTTTTCCTTCCATTACTAGTTCCTTTACACCCCAAACCAAAGTTATTAAAAAAGAATGAATTATCCCCAATTCATTCCAACCCTGAGGGAAGTCAGAATCTTCTATGACTCTCTTTCTCTTTTTAAAAAAGATTTTATTTATTTATTTGACAGACAGAGATCACAAGTAGGCAGAGAGGCAAGCAGAGAGAGAGAGGAGGAAGCAGGCTCCCTGCTGAGAGGGACTCTGGGATCTCAGGACTCTGGGATCCTGACCTGAGCCGAAGGCAGACGCTTTAACCCACTGAGCCACCCAGGCGCCCCTTCCATGACTCTCTTATTACTAGCATTATAATTCATCCTGTCATGTCAGGATTTTTGGCATCAAGTCTTCAAGGAGTTTTTCAGTACAGGACAACAAGCACATGTTCAACAAGCACTATGTGGAGAACAGGTTAAGGTATAAGGATAATAGGGCATTGTCAAGGACTGAATGTTCATATGTTGAAGTTCTCACCCCCAGGACATCAGAAGGTGTCTGTATTTGGAGATAGGCTCTTTAAAGAGGTGCTGAAGTTAAATGAGATCATTGAGGTAGGCCCTAAGCCAATCTGACCAATGACCTTATAAGAAGAGAAGATTAAAACATAGACACAGCACAGAGGAAAGACCGTGGGAAGACACAGAGAGAAGATGGCCATCTCCAAGACAAGGATGGAGGAAACCAGCCCTACTGCCACCTTAATCTTAGACTTCAAGCTTCCAGAGCTGGGAGGAAACAGATTCCTATTATGTAAGTCTCTCAGTCTGTGGTACTTGTCATAGCAACCCTGGCAAAATCATATGGGCAGATTCTCCATGGCAAAGGCTTTTATATTCAGTAGGGGAAAGGGCATCCTCTGCCCAATGCAAGGGCAGGTATGGGTAACCACTATTTGACAGGGATAAACATGGTGTGAGAAAGGAGAGGTCATTTGTAGCTGTGGGAATCTGGGACAGCTCTGTGTAGGGGGTGATAATTGAGCTGAGTCTTACACATGATATAGGATGGATGGATATTCCAGGTGGAAGAAGTGACATGAGAGGGGCTCAGAAAAACAAACAAACAAACAACAAACCAGAGTCTTTTAGGGAAAATAAATATCCTTCCAATTTTAGTATATGTGCTGCCGAAGCGAGCACGAAAATAAATATCCTATAATAAGTTCTGTCTCGGTTTAGCTGAAGCTCCCCAAAATTAGAATTTTGGGGAGCTTCAGCTAAATCAAAGGATCAAAGGAGTTGATGAGACATGCTTGTTGGTTCAAAGTTAAATTTCCAGACCACCTTCATAGGACAAAAACCAGTTTTGTATCTCTTGGCACCTTACAGAATTGGAAGATGTACAAAAGACTAAACTTACATACGAGAGATTATTGTTAGCAAGAGATTAAAAATCTGACAGATAGGGAGAGGAGTCAAGATGGCGGAGAAGTAGCAGGCTGAGACTACTTCAGGTAGCGGGGTATCAGCTAGATAGCTAATCTAAAGATTGCAAACACCTACAAATCCAACGGGAGATCGAAGAGAAGAAGAACAGCAACTCTAGAAACAGAAAATCAACCACCTTCTGAAAGGTAGGACTGGCGGAGAAGTGAATCCAAAGTGATGGGAAGATAGACCGCGGGGGGAGGGGCCGGCTCCCGGTGAACGGCGGAGCAACGGAGCACAAAATCGGGACTTTTAAAAGTCTGTTCCGCTGAGGGACATCGCTCCAGAGGCTTAACCGGGGTGAAGCCCACGCGGGGTCAGAGTGGCCTCAGGTCCCGCAGGGTCACAGAAGGATTGGGGGTGTCTGAGTGTCGCAGAGCTTACAGGTATTAGAACGGGGAAGCCGGCTACAGAGACAGAGCCGAGGAGTAAGCTCTAAACTCAGGGTTACCTTGAACCGGTCGCAGGCTCGGTCAGCTCCGAGCGTGGCCGGAGGCCAGGGTGAAGGGAGTAATAGGGCGCTGTTCTCTGAGGGCGCACTGAGGAGTGGGGCCCCGGGCTCTTGGCTCCTCTGGGCCGAGACCAGGAGGCCGCCATCTACATTCCTGTCCTCCGGAACTCTACAGAAAGCGCTCAGGGAACAAAAGCTCCCGAAAGCGGACCTGAGCAGATTACTCAGCCCCGCCCCAGGTAAGGGCGGTGCAACTCCGCCTGGGGCAAAGACACTTGAGAATCATTACAACAGGCCTCTCCCCCAGAAGAGCAACAAGAAATCCAGCCAGGACCAAGTTCACCTACCAAGGAGTGCAGTTTCAATACCAAGGAGAGCAGCGGAATTCCAGAAGAGGAGAAAGCAAAGCCGGAGCTCATGGCTTTCTCCCCATGATTCTTTAGCCTTGCAGTTAATTTTTTTTCTCTTTTTCAATTTTTTTCTCTTCTTCTGCTAAATTTTTAAAACTTTTACGCTTTTCTTTTTTAACGTTTTTTAACTAGTTTATCTAATATATTTTTTCCTTTTTATATTTTTTCTTTATTCATTTTCTTCTTTTAATTGTTTCATTTTTTTTTTCTTTCTGAACCTCTTTTTAATCTCCTTTCTCCCCCTCATGATTTGGGATCTCTTCTGATTTGGTTAAAGCATATTTTCCTGGGGTTGTTGCCACCCTTCTAGTATTTTACTTGCTCCTTCATATACTCTTATCTGGACAAAATGACAAGGCGGAAAAATTCACCACAAAAAAAAGAACAAGAGGCAGTACCAAAGGCTAGGGACCTAATCAATACAGACATTGGTAATATGTCAGATCTAGAATTCAGAATGATGATTCTCAAGGTTCTAGCTGGGCTCGAAAAAGGCATGGAAGATATTAGAGAAACCCTCTCGGGAGACATAAAAGCCCTTTCTGGAGAAATAAAAGAACTAAAATCTAACCAAGTTGAAATCAAAAAAGCTATTAATGAGGTGCAATAAAAAATGGAGGCTCTCACTGCTAGGATAAATGAGGCAGAAGAAAGAATTAGCGATATAGAAGACCAAATGACAGAGAATAAAGAAGCTGAGCAGAAGAGGGACAAACAGCTACTGGACCACGAGGGGAGAATTAGAGAGATAAGTGACACCATAAGACGAAACAACATTAGAATAATTGGGATTCCAGAAGAAGAGGAAACAGAGAGGGGAGCAGAAGGTATATTGGAGAGAATTATTGGAGAGAATTTCCCCAATATGGCAAAGGGAACAAGCATCAAAATCCAGGACGTTCAGAGAACCCCCCTCAAAATCAATAGGAATAGGTCCACACCCCGTCACCTAATAGCCAAATTTACAAGTCTTAGTGACAAAGAGAAAATCCTGAAAGCAGCCCGGGAAAAGAAGTCTGTAACATACAATGGTAAAAATATTAGATTGGCAGCAGACTTATCCACAGAGACCTGGCAGGCCAGAAAGAGCTGGCATGATATATTCAGCACTAAACGAGAAAAACATGCAGCCAAGAATACTATATCCAGCTAGGCTATCATTGAAAATAGAAGGAGAGATTAAAAGCTTCCAGGACAAACAAAAACTGAAAGAATTTGCAAACACCAAACCAGCTCTACAGGAAATATTGAAAGGGGTCCTCTAAGCAAAGAGAGACCCTAAAAGTAGTAGATCAGAAAGGAACAGAGACAATATACAATAACAGTCACCTTACAGGCAATACAATGGCCCTAAATTCATATCTCTCAATACTTACCCTGAATGTTAATGGGCTAAATGCCCCAATCAAAAGACACAGTGTATCAAAATGGATAAAAAAAACAAAACCCATCTATATGTTGCCTACAAGAAATGCATTTTAAACCCAAAGACACCTCGAGATTTAAAGTGAGGGGGTGGAAAAGAATTTACCATGCTAATGGACATCAGAAGAAAGCAGGAGTGGCAATCCTTATATCAGATCAATTAGATTTTAAGCCAAAGACTATAATAAGAAATGAGGAAGGACACTATATCATACTCAAAGGATCTGTCCAACAAGAAGATCTAACAATTTTAAATATCTATGCCCCTAACGTGGGAGCAGCCAACTATATAAACCAGTTAATAACAAAATCAAAGAAACACATCAACAATAATACAATAATCGTAGGGGACTTTAACACTCCCCTCACTGAAATGGACAGATCATCCAAGCAAAAGATCAACCAGGAAATAAAGGCCTTAAATGACACACTGGACCAGATGGACATCACAGATATATTCAGAACATTTCATCCCAAAGCAACAGAATACACATTCTTCTCTAGTGCACATGGAACATTCTCCAGAATAGATCACATCCTCGGTCCTAAATCAGGTCTCAACCGGTATCAAAAGATTGGGATCATTCCCTGCATATTTTCAGACCACAACGCTCTGAAGCTAGAACTCAATCACAAGAGGAAATTTGGAAAGAACCCAAATACATGGAGACTAAACAGCATCCTTCTAAAGAATGAATGGGTCAAGCAGGAAATTAAAGAAGAATTGAAAAAATTCATGGAAACAAATGAGAATGAAAAGATAACGGTTCTAAATCTGTGGGACACAACAAAGGCAGTCCTGAGAGGAAAATATATAGCGGTACAAGCCTTTCTCAAGAAACAAGAAAGGTCTCAGGTACACAACCTAACCCTACACCTAAAGGAGCTGGAGAAAGAACAAGAAAGAAAGCCTAAACCCGACAGGAGAAGAGAAATCATAAAAATCAGAGCAGAAATCAATGAAATAGAAACCAAAAAAACAATAGAACAAATCAACGAAACTAGGAGCTGGTTCTTTGGAAGAATTAATAAGATTGAGAAACCCCTGGCCAGACTTATCAAAAAGAAAAGAGAAAGGACCCAAATAAATAAAATCATGAATGAAAGAGGAGAGATCACAACGAACACCAAAGAAATACAGACAATTATAAGAACATACTATGAGCAACTCTACGCCAGCAAATTTGACAATCTGGAAGAAATGGATGCATTCCTAGAGACATATAAACTACCACAACTGAACCAGAAAGAAATAGAAAGCCTGAACAGACCCATAACCAGTAAGGAGATTGAAACAGTCATCAAAAATCTCCAAACAAACAAAAGCCCGGGGCCAGACGGCTTCCCGGGGGAATTCTACCAAACATTTAAAGAAGAACTAATTCCTATTCTCCTGAAACTGTTCCAAAAAATAGAAATGGAAGGAAAACTTCCAAACTCATTTTATGAGGCTAGCATCACCTTGATCCCAAAACCAGACAAGGATCCCATCAAAAAGGAGAACTACAGACCAATATCCTTGATGAACACAGATGCAAAAATTCTCACCAAAATACTAGCCAATAGGATTCAACAGTACATTAAAAGGATTATTCACCACGACCAAGTGGGATTTATTCCAGGGCTGCAAGGTTGGTTCAACATCCGCAAATCAATCAATGTGATACAACACATTAATAAAAGAAAGAACAAGAACCATATGATACTCTCCATAGATGCTGAAAAAGCATTTGACAAAGTACAGCATCCCTTCCTGATCAAAACTCTTCAAAGCGTAGGGATAGAGGGCAAATACCTCAATATTATCAAAGCCATCTATGAAAAACCCACCGCAAATATCATTCTCAATGGAGAAAAACTGAAAGCTTTTCCGCTAAGGTCAGGAACATGGCAGGGATGTCCGTTATCACCACTGCTATTCAACATAGTACTAGAAGTCCTAGCCTCAGCAATCAGACAACAAAAGGAAATTAAAGGCATCCATATCAGCAAAGAAGAAGTCAAACTATCACTCTTTGCAGATGATATGATACTATATGTGGAAAACCCAAAAGACTCCACTCCAAAACTGCTAGAACTTGTATAGGAATTCAGTAAAGTGTCAGGATATAAAATCAATGCACAGAAATCAGTTGCATTTCTCTACACCAACAACAAGACAGAAGAAAGAGAAATTAAGGAGTCCATCCCATTTACAATTGCACCCAAAACTATAAGATACCTAGGAATAAACCTAACCAAAGAGACTAAGAATCTATACTCAGAAAACTATAAAGTACTCATGAAAGAAATTGAGGAAGACACAAAGAAATGGAAAAATGTTCCATGCTCCTGGATTGGAAGAATAAATATTGTGAAAATGTCTATGCTACCTAAAGCAATCTACACATTTAATGCAATTCCTATCAAAGTACCATCCATTTTTTTCAAAGAAATGGAACAAATAATCCTAAAATTTATATGGAACCAGAAAAGACCTCGAATAGCCAAAGGAATATTGAAAAAGAAAGCCAAAGTTGGTGGCATCACAATTCCGGACTTCAAGCTCTATTACAAAGCTGTCATCATCAAGACAGCATGGTACTGGCACAAAAACAGACACATAGATCAATGGAACAGAATAGAGAGCCCAGAAGTAGACCCTCAACTCTATGGACAACTAATCTTTGACAAAGCAGGAAAGAATGTCCAATGGAACAAAGACAGCCTCTTCAATAAATGCTGTTGGGAAAATTGGACAGCCACATGCAGAAAAATGAAATCGGATCATTTCCTTACACCACACACGAAAATAGACTCAAAATGGATGAAGGTCCTCAATGTGAGAAAGGAATCCATCAAAATCCTTGAGGAGAACACAGGCAGCAACCTCGTTGACCTCAGCCGCAGCAACATCTTCCTAGGAACATCGCCAAAGGCAAGGAAGCAAGGGCAAAAATGAACTATTGGGATTTTATCCAGATCAAAAGCTTTTGCACAGCAAAGGAAACAGTGAACAAAACCAAAAGACAACTGACAGAATGGGAGAAGATATTTGCAAACGACATATCAGATAAAGGGATAGTGTCCAAAATCTATAAAGAACTTAGCAAACTCAACACCCAAAGAACAAATAATCCAATCAAGAAATGGGCAGAGGACATGAACAGACATTTCTGCAAAGAAGACATCCAGATGGCCAACAGACACATGAAAAAGTGCTCCATATCACTCGGCATCAGGGAAATACAAATCAAAACCACCATGAGATATCACCTCACACCAGTCAGAATGGCTAAAATTAACAAGTCAGGAAATGACAGATGCTGGCGAGGATGCGGAGAAAGGGGAACCCTCCTACACTGTTGGTGGGAATGCAAGCTGGTGCAACCACTCTGGAAAACAGCATGGAGGTTCCTCAAAATGTTGAAATAGAACTACCCTATGACCCAGCAATTGCACTGCTGGGTATTTACCCTAAAGATACAAACGTGGTGATCCGAAGGGGCACGTGCACCCGAATGTTTATAGCAGCAATGTCTACAATAGCCAAACTATGGAAAGAACCTAGATGTCCATCAACAGACGAATGGATAAAGAAGATGTGGTATATATACACAATGGAATACTATGCAGCCATCAAAAGAAATGAAATCTTGCCATTTGCGACGACGTGGATGGAACTAGAGGGTATCATGCTTAGCGAAATAAGTCAATCGGAGAAAGACAACTATCATATGATCTCCCTGATATGAGGGAGAGAAGATGCAACATGGGGGGTTAAGGGGGTAGAAGAAGAGTAAATGAAACAAGATGGGATTGGGAGGGAGACAAACCATAGTGACTCTTAATCTCACAAAACAAACTGAGGGTTGATGGGGGGAGGGGGGTTGGGGGGGTGGGGTTATGGACATTGGGGAGGGTATGTGCTATGGTGAGTGCTGTGAAGTGTGTAAACCTGGCGATTCACAGACCTGTACCCCTGGGGATAAAAATATATTATATGTTTGGGCGCCTGGGTGGCTCAGTGGGTTAAGCCGCTGCCTTCGGCTCAGGTCATGATCTCAGGGTCCTGGGATCGAGTCCCGCATCGGGCTCTCTGCTCAGCAGGGAGCCTGCTTCCCTTCCTCTCTCTCTGCCTGCCTCTCTGCCTACTTGTGATCTCTGTCTGTCAAATAAATAAATAAAATCTTAAAAAATATATATATTATATGTTTAAAAAATAAATAAATTAATTAAAAAAAATCTGACAGATAATTTCTTTGGAGAAAGTTGTGGGAGTACTACCAGTCTCCCTCCCCTTTGGAAATATATCCTTTCCTCTTGAGCCAATTGAACTTTAAGGACACCACTCAGAGATGTGGACCTATGTCCACTGGATTCTATAAGGACAAGAGGCTGCTATTGGACCCATGACTGGAAAAATCCTAAAGTCAAGAGTCTGTGACTGAATAATTGCATAGAGAATGGAGACTGTTGGGACAAAGGGTACTTGAGTGTTTTTTCCATGGGCCAGAGTTGGCCACAATGGAGAGAGTAGCCTGTCCCAGTGCCTTGCCTAGAGCAGGCTGTGACCTTAACAGAAGGAGTAGAATCCGAGGCCCCAGGGGCTGAGGGAGGGTACTGGCTGGAGGAGCAGGTATACCCTGTCTCAGGAGAAATGCCAGGGTTTATTCCAGGTGAGGCTCCTTAGATCACAAATACATTCCAACAGGAATATCAGCTTTAGGCCTCTGCTACCTACAGGAAACCAGTGCCAGGTCCCCTGCTGCCAGTCAAGGCGGAAACTCTCCTCCTACTTGCCTTTCCCTCTCTCCCCTTTTGTGAGGATACAGGTTAGCCCCAGGAGCAGAGGACGGAGAGGCAGCGTCAGAAGCTCAGATACAGTCAAAAATGAAGAAGACAGTAGTGCTGTCTTTTCTCACAGCAAGCGTGAGACAGCCTACAATGAGGAAGAGAGGCTTTGAGTGAGATTTGGAGTTCTATTATATTGACTCAACAGTTTACTGGAATGAGGCTATTATTAGGACTCATATTGACGACAGGGCTTTTCATTATCCATGAGATATCTGCCTGAAACTTCCCTGAGGACAATGATGGTGTTCCAGAGCAGGTGGAGTGGGCTGTGAGGGGAAGAACCCGGTTGTCTTCTGATTGTGCTCTGTGAATCCTGCTGTTCAATGTAACGGCTTCAGCAGTTTAGTGTGACATAAAGAACAAAAAGAGGAACAGTGGAAAATTCTGCTTTAACGGTCGTGAGAACCTGCCATGCTGTCTACATAGTTTAGAATCAATTCTGGACACCACAGGAGAAATTAAAGATGGGGCAGAAGGAGAGTAAAGTGATCAGACATTTAGGCAAGCTAATGTGAAGACAAGCCATGGTGAGCTTAGCAGAGGAAATGCAGAGCACCCCATTCCTCACCATTTTCCTGCTGAATGCCCCAACTTTACATTTCCAGGACTCACTCATGACCTGTCCTGATGGCCCAAAAGGTTATAGTCTGAAGCCCGACTATAACCCAGAGAATCTTTTCAGCTGATTTTCTAGTGGTAGCAAAATTGTCACGTGCATATATATGTACATATGCATTCACATATATATTTATCTTTACCTTATATGTATGTGTGTGGGAGTGTGTTCATCTCTACTTAGATATGTATATGAAAAAATCAAGGAAAAACAAAACAGTGATTAGTTCAAAAGTCAATATAGTTGTTACCTGTGGGAGGAAGGAAGGGGACGGCAATTGGGGAGGAATAATGTTAAAGACATAGATTAATTGGTAGGCTATTCAATATAGTAAATATTATTAAATTAAAATTATTAAATGTAAGAGGCAGTAGAATCAAGGCCCAAATAAAAGAGTTAATCTTTGAGACCAGCAAGGAAACTTCATCTTTTATAAATGATGGGAAGAGTGTCTTTAAAAAAATTGAGAATGTAAGGGAGAAGATTAAAAAAATTCACATCAGTCATTTCAGTAGAGTGGAGTAAAGGTCAACTGCTGAGAGTACGAGGAGCCATGGGCTGTGGGTGTCCAACCCCCAGTGTCTGCAATACATTTGTTGCTCAATAAATGTGCGTTGAATGAATGCTGATTAAGAGAATTTTTTAAAAAAATTAGAATAAACACTTGGTCATTTGTTAGGAAATAAACCATGAAAGAATATAAGAATAAAAGAAGACTTGGACAGCTCTGTAGTTTCATCCGAGGTTAGTAGCATAAATCTATTGCAGTAAAGCCAACTGGCAACCCAAGAGTTCTAAAGAAGAAAGAAAATGGTGGGCTTGGGAAGGAAGAAGTAAAAAAAGGGAGGCATTCTAGGGGGTTAGTAATGACATAATAGAAATAGCCAGTCATGGGACCAGGCTAACTAAGGAGGGAAATGAAGAAAGGAGGGAAATGAAACCAGCCTTAGAGGCTGAAGAACTAAAATTCCCTTCTACTGAAGTTTCTCTCTCTACTGGCCCTTTCCCATCAACACACAAACTTGCTGTTATTCTCTCATCTTTAAAGAAGGCAAAACAAAGCCTACTCATGACCTCAATTCCACTGCCAGCTACTGCCCCATTTCTCTGTTCTACTTTGCAACAGATGCCCTTGAAAGAGTATCCTATACTTAGTGTCTTAAATTTCCCTTCCCCCATTCTCTTTGGCTTTTCTCCTACCTCTCTGGCTGCTCCTGCCTCCCTTTCTTTTGTTGGCCCTCCTCTTCTCCCTGACCTCTTAAACTTGGCATATCCTAAGTTGAATCCTTCTTTTTCTCTTCACTATCTATACTCACTCTTTGGCATTGCCTTCCTGTCTCAAGACTTTAACTGCCATCTATGCCTCTCAAATGTCTGTCTCCTGGCCAGAACGCTTTCTTGAAATTCCATCTCATACATCCACCTTTTACTCAGCTAATAGATATCTCAAGCTAATTTTGTCCAGAACAGAATTTCTGGGTATCCCTGCCTTCCCTACCCTTGCATCTGTTCCACTCTTGGTCTTCCACTTCTCAGTTAACGTCAACTCCATCCTTCCATCGTTCAAACTAAAAGTCTAGGTGTCAACCTTTACTCCTTTCTCTGATGCTGTACATCCAAGCATCCTGTAGTTTCTTTTGAAATATATCTAGAAGCCAACCATTTCTCACTACATCCATCACTGGTACTCTGAGCCATCATATTTCCCTTACACAATAGAATAGAATACCTAGAATACCTTGTCTTGCTTATACCCTTTACTTCCCATCATCTCCCCCACCTCACTGTATTCTCAACGTAACAGTCAAAATGGTCCTGTTGAAAGTATATTAGATCCTGACATTCCTCTGTTCGAAAACCTCCAATAACCTTCCAGTAGTCAGAGTAAAAGTTTAAGTCCCTCCAATGACCTACGATACCCTCCACAATCTCCTCTCAAGTTATTCCACTGAGCTCACCTTACTGCTCCCTTTGCTCTCAGTTTCACTGCATTTCTTGTTATTCCTCCCACACTTGTCTTGCTCCTTATTTCGAGCTTTTGCTACAGTTGTTCCATGGCCTCGAATGTTCTTCTAGAGCCCACAAGGCTAATTCCCTCACCTCATTCATGTCGTCAGTCAAATGTCAATGTTTGATCTAAAATCACATCAGTGAAACGCTGGTAAATGTTTATCAGGTGCTTTTCTGGGAAAAGAGAAGCTGCACTTCGTGTCATTTGCAAGTTTTCATGGTGCAAATGTTCAGCAATTTCGAATTACCACTGTGATGTCACTGAATTGATGTTGCTGAGCATGGCAGTGCGGAAGAGAATCCACATCAGCTCTCAGGAGCTGGTGCGAGATGACTGTAGCACACCACTGACTGCAAGCCCCTCTTCACCTCTGCCCCCATTTCTTGATCCCTCTTAGCGTGCCCTATTTTTTCCAGAGCCGTATCACCTTCTCACGTAACATGTTACTTATTATCATATATCTTTTGTTTATTATCTACCTTGGGCTACCATACCCCCCCAGGGATTGTTGTCTGCCTTGTATTGATGTCTTGGAAGAACAATGCCCAGCACAGAGGAGGCTGTTAATACATTGTTGGAGGAATGGACTTCTTAATGAAGGGCTATAGTGCACATATGGCAATGATTGACTAGGAGAATGTACAGAGTAGAGAGCTGTAGTCAGACTTGGAGATATGAGTATTCAGGACAGGTGTGGCCATCCTGAGAAAGGACTGAAATGGAATGAAATGGAATTGATGCCTTTGGAGCTGAGAATGCTGTGAGGTTAGGGAGTTCTGAGCAGCCGTCGTCTCCATGTGGTTTGAGAAGCAATCTCTTTTCTTGGCAGTAAATCTGGAAACATGATTAGAAACCTCATGGCTTTATGAGACTGAATAGCAGCCTGCTTGTTTTGAAGCTCTAAATTTAACTTAAAGAACATTATTTTAGAATATATCATTATTATCAGTTTGAACAAAAAGAATAATGTGCACTGAAAATGAACAAAGGAAATTTATAGGTGTGCACTCACTAAAGAGAGAGAAAATTCTTGATAGTTTTAGGAAATTCTTTGCTGTCACTTTTCTTTGAATAATCTGCCCTTGAGGCTTACTTGTAACAGTCAATATGTTAATGTGACACGTTCTCACACCCTGATCCAGGGCCTTGAACATCTGGATTTTTCTCCTCTTGCAAATGTATGCTTTTTTACAATTTAGCAACACCACTTGCACTGGAGCTTCTAATAAAACTTTTCTCCTCATGTACCACAGAAACCCATTTCTTCTCTATACATTCAGTGACATAGGACAATGCCAGCAAGTAGGCGGCTTTTATGAGTTTTAACCAGCCATCAATTGCTTTTCTGAAACCCAAGGTCATACTACTCACATGCTTGGGGATAATCAGCCTCTGCCCACATTGCCCTTGGTTTGAAAGCTGCTTAGCCTATTAACAGCAGTCTCAAGTCTTTGTAATCATATTTCCTATGGCAAGCTGTTCTCATTTGTTCAGTTTCTCCAAAGGATACCTTTCACGAATGACGTAAAGGTTGGGTGCCATTTTTTATTTTCCTCTGATATGCTGTTGGTTTTGCTGGCTTCTATTCTATTCATGGATACAGGGCAGTCAGGATAGAACATAATGACATTATGTTTATTTAATTTTACCTACTTAAAATTTTTAAAAATTTCATACCTAATGTAAATTTCCCAAATCAGAAGTGAAAGGAAGACCAGAACACAGACGATAAGGTTAAGTGCTCATTCTTGGCACTTACAGTGAGTGCCAACCTCCAGGAGCATCTCCAGAAGGACACTGTGTTAGAGACCTCCTGAAGAATCATTTTCTTGCGGCTGTTTGTGTTGGCCTGGGGAGAGCTCTGGCATGTGGAGTGTGGGGTGAGGTGGAGTGGTTGCTGTCAGCAATGTGGCTGCTGTGAATTCCCTCCCTGACTTGGAATTCTCCTCGCCCAGAGCTGGTTCAGAGCGGGACCCACTCTGTTCATCCAAGAGGCAGGTCTGAGTGGGTTACCCTCTGCCCTTTGCCCCGATGGCTGCCAGATGTTCCATGTTGCTCACTGCCCAGCTTACTTGCCCCTACCCCAGTAGCTTCCTGATGGTTCCTCACAAACCTTTCATCTCCAAGGCGAGGCTTTGCTGGTCTGAGCCATGCTGATGAGGCCTGAGCCACAGCTTCAGTTCTGTCTGTTGATTCCACACTGACCATGGCCAGGGGCCAGCCCAGTACACGGCCTTGTCACATTAGGGACCAAACCACAGATGCCACTGGATACGTCCAAACTCATTTCCCCACACCCTTTCCTAGAAAAACCAAAACCAAAACCAAAAAAACAAAACAAAACAAAAGCCTTTATGGTCCTTGCCTTAATGATAACTTCAGTCAACAAATATAAATTTGAACACTTCATTCTGGCATCTGTCTTTATGAAGCTTATGTGAGGAGTCAAGAAATTAACATTAAAAAAATGACAGCAAAAAAAAATGCGTACAAGGAAAATGTGGTGGAGAGAGTAACTGGGAGAGAGAGGCCTCTCAGGGAACATAAAGATGGTAGTCAGGGGTTCCATTAGAAAAGTGTCCCCACATTTAAATGGTATGTACTCCTGGAAACCAAGAACTACAGCAGTTCTCGGGACTCCTGGATGGTTCAGTCGTTGGGCGTCTGCCTTTGGCTCAGGTCATGGTCCCAGGATCCTGGAATCGATCCTGCTTCTCCCTCTCCCTGTGACCCTCCCCCTGTTTGTGTTCCCTCTCTCACTATCTCTCTCTCTCCATCAAGTAAATAAATGAAATCTTTAAAAAAAAAAAAAAGAATTACAGCAGTTCTCCATATGGTGAAATCCTACTGCACATACGTCGGGCTTCCGTTCATGAAAATAGTCAAATGAGAAGAGAGGAATGGTGAGAGGTAGAATGTAAGTCTTAAATTAGGACGAGCCAAAGGAACACACTCAGTGCTAAAGGGAAACATAAATATGGAAAAGCACAGCTTCAGGTTAGGGATTCTAATGATTTCAAGCCTCACCTGTTCCTCCCAGTGAGGTGAAAGCTAGCGTGCGACGGACAATGGCATAACTCTGCCATTTCTGTGTCAGAACAGAATGTGTGCAATGCCTGCTTGGGGGTGGGGGTGGAGTGGCTATCCTGCTCACAGTCCCTACGCTCTTCTCCGGGAGGAGTGGTCATGCTCTGTGTCACTTGACTGTCACCCTCAGAGACTGGAGCCAGGGTTGTCCTACCCCACCTAGGACAACCAGCCCAGAGGCTATCTGAACTGGCCCAAATTGATCAGCTCTGCGCCAAGGATGATGGCAAGGGGAGTTTGTCAGTCAGCTTCTCTTTGAATCACTCTCTCTCTGGAATTAAAACTAGGAAATATGGTACAGCTGGATGAAGCAAGAAAGCAGAGCCTGAGAGGCTGAGACACATTTATGCTGAGCCCTGGAGGGAAGACCATCCTTCCTCAGCTGCTGGTGAGGGGTAGCCAGAACCAGCACTATCTCCCACTCCTCACCTCCCCATCTCCCCCTAGCCCATCAGTGCTTCTGGCTGACTCCAGCGGCCAGTATCCGTGTCTCTGAATCTAAAGGCCTTATTTGCTTCGTTGAAGATTATTTACAGTGGAAAAAAGACAGTCTCTTCAATAAACAGTGCTGGGAAAATTGGACAGCTATGTGTAGAAGAATGAAACTCGACCATTCTCTTACACCGTACACAAAGATAAACTTGAAATGGATAAAAGACCTCAACATGAGGCAGGAATGTATCAGAATCCTAGAGGAGAACAGCCACAGCAACTTCTTTCAAGATATGTCTCCAAAGGCAAAGGAAACAAAAGCGAAAATGAACTTCTGGGACTTCATCAAGATCAAAAGCTTCTGCACAGCAAAGGAAACAGTCAACAAAACAAAGAGGCAACTCACGGAATGGGAGAAGATATTCACAAATGACACTACAGACAAAGGACTGATATCCACGATCTATAAAGAACTCCTCAAACTCAACACACACAAAACAGATAATCATGTCAAAAAATGGGCAGAAGACATGAGCAGACACTTCTCCAAAGAAAACATCCAAATGGCTAACAGGCACATGAAAAAATGTTCATCACTAGCCATCAGGGAGATTAAAATCAAAACCACATTGAGATACTACCTTATACCAGTTAGAATGGCCAAAATCAACAAGTCAGTAAACGACAAGTGTTGGAGAGGATGTGGAGAAAGGAACCCTCTTACACTGTTGGTGGGAATGCAAGTTGGTGCAGCCTCTTTGGAAAACAGTGTGGAGATTCCTTAAGAAATTAAAAATAGAGCTACCCTGGGGCGCCTAGGTTGCTCAGTGGGTTAAAGCCTCTGCCTTAGGCTCAGGCTATGATCCCAGGGTCCTGGGATGGAGCCCCGCATCGGGCTCTCTGCTCAGCAGGGAGCCTGTCTCCCCCTCTCTCTGCCTGCCTCTCTGCCTACTTGTGATCTCTGTCAAATAAATAAATAAAATCTTTAAAAAAAAAAAAAAGAGCTACCCTATGACCCTACAATTGCACTACTGGTTATTTACCCCAAAGATACAGATGTAGTGAAAAGGAGGGCCATCTGTATCCCAATGTTCATAGCAGCAATGGCCACGGTCGCCAAACTGTGGAAAGAACCAAGATGCCCTTCAACGGATGAATGGATAAAGAAGATATGGTCCATATATACAATGGAGTATTATGCCTTCATCAGAAAGGATGAATATCCAACTTTTGTATCAACATGGATGGGACTGGAAGAGTTTATGCTGAGTGAAATAAGTCAAGCAGAGAGAGTCAAGTCTCATATGGTTTCACTTACTTGTGGGGCATAAGGAATAACATGGAGGACATGGGGAGAAGGACAGGAGAAGGGAGTTGGGAGAAATCGGAGGGGGAGAGGAAGCATGAGAGACTGTGGACTCTGAGAAACAAACTGAGGGTTTTGGAGGGGAGGGGAGTGGGAGGTTGGGTGAGCCTGGTAGTGGGTATTATAGAGGGTACGTATTGCATGGAGCACTGGGTGTGGTGCATAAACAATGAATTCTGGAACATTGAAAAGAAATTTAAAAAAAAAAGAAGAAGAAGAAGGGGGGGTGGTGGAAAAAAAGCCCTATTTGTAGAACCTAGAGCAGGCTAGAAGTACCAGGAAATAAGCACCTCTCAGGAACAGCCTTCTCTCACCAGCTCACAGGAATCCATATATAAACACTACCATGGTCCCTAGCCCCTGGGGTTGGATTCCTCTGGGTTTCTGTTTCTCACCATTTCCTCCAGTTTCCCTGCAAGATAAAGCCTCAGTCACCCACAGCAATAGTGACTTAATCCCACAGCCTTTATTACCTGCCTACTCCTCTATTCTCTGCCCTGTTCCTCTGCAAGTATTTCCTACATCTCCCAAATAAAGTATTTGCATATGAATTCTCATCACAGACTCTCCTTTCCTCAGGAAGCAGGAAGATGACTTTGGCCACTGAAGCAGCTTGGATCTTGAACACAGGTTGCCGAAGCACTGTGCTTGGAGTCTTGGATGGCTGTGCTTGGAGTCTTGGAGCTTTTTCCTTTTACCGGGTGTGTCCTTACTCAGTAAGCGGCCATTACAAGTGACCCAAGGAGCCTAAATTTTCAAGACAGGAAACAGGCGGTTAGGGAAGGAAGAAGTTAGTGGGTTCTATGTTACAGATAGAACCATATCCTCCTTTAGGAATATTTCTGGTAAATATTTGTTTCATGCTAGGATGTTCTGTCAAAGCAAAGGCAGATTTCTAGTCAAAATATTTAATCAGGTGTTCAAAACTTCCTATCTCTGCGAATGTCCCGTGATTGACTGCCATGTGGACACTGACACCACTAAAGATAGGAGGTGACTCTCCCAGTACAATCTGTTGCTGACACTGTCTTCAAAAATTAATAAGCTATGATATTGGAGGACATGTTTTGGAATAATACATAGTTGGGTGAGGAATACTTATCTCTTCTAGATGCCACTTCAAGAAGGTCAGAAGACCAGGGGCCTCTCTTCTATTCATTCTGAAGAGAAAATGTTTCTCCACAACTTGAATCCAGACCAATTTGTGTGGTGTGTGCGTTCAGTGATTACATTATGGTATATTCATATAATAAAATATTATGTTCAGGATCTTGGCAAAAGTGCAAAAAGAACTTGAAATTGGTACAAATAACTGCTTAGTGTCCTGTGTAGCCCACTCTTCCACATTCTGTCCACTTTTCATTATCTTTGAGATATTTTGTACTCTAAGTTGTAGAAAATGGTCCACAAAAATGCAAATGAACTGTGCCAGGTGCAATTGATTATTGCCTTGCAGCTCTTGACCAGTTTCACAAGCAAGTTAAATTCATTTCAGCATTTCAGCATTATCTGTGTTTATTTTATAATAACAGAAGAGACATAATTTGACCCTTTTAAAAATTGTCCTTAGGCTGGGACGCCTGGGTGGCTCAGTTGGTTAAGCAGCTGCCTTCGGCTCAGGTCATGATCCCATCGTCCTGGGATCGAGTCCCACATCGGGCTCCTTGCTTGGCAGCGAGCCTGCTTCTCCCTCTGCCTCTGCCTGCCACTCTGTCTGCCTGTGCTCACTCTCGCTTCTCTCTCTATGACAAATAAATAAATAATAAAAATCTTTAAAAAAAAAAATAAAAAAAAAATAAAAATTGTCCTTAGGCAATGACATGTGGGTAAAGGGAAGAAAAAATACCAAGTTGTGCCTTAGCATGAATTGTGTGATCAAGCTTCAGAAGAGTAAGGATCTTTTCTGAAAACCAGTGGGAAGTAGGTTCAGAGCCAGAGGAATCTTTAGGGTGAAGACTGAAGACTATTTCTCTTCGCAGGGAGGCCGCCTGATGTGAGGCTAAGCATATAGGCCTTGGAACTAAGCCGAGATAGGTCCAAATTTGGATTCCACAATTTACTACCTATATGGCTTTGTGCAAAACTCTTAACCCTCTTGAACATCAGTTTCCCAATTGTAAAACAGCAGTATCTTAGGCCACTTGAAGGATTAAATGACTTGGTGTGTGCTGCACCCTTCATGGTTCCCAGTCATATGAATATGTGGGAACTAGATATGACAAAACATATCCCCATGTGAATTTTTAGAATGTTGCAAGAAAAAGAGTTGAGAGTAACCTGTGGGAAGGCACTTCCTGGGCCAGCGTCTGCCAGGGCCAGTCTTGGCCAGAGAGATGCAGGAGAAGCTTTGCCTATCTGGTAGGGTGGGAGATGGTGGGCTGGACAGAGGGAAGTCATCAACTTCTGGGTGATCAGTTGAGAGGCTTTGGAGGAAAAGGAGGTAGCCAGTGTCCTTCCTTACTCTATGGAGGCCAGTGCTGGTGTTCTCACACAGATTGCAAGGTCCATAAGAGCCAGATGCAGGAGTTATGCAGAGAAGATGCATAGAGCAGAGGGCTCAAGGAGTCTGCACCTGCATTTTGGCATCAATCTGGGTTCTTGCTAGAGAGGCCAGAAGAGCCAAACGTATGAACTGGGAAGCAGAGCCGGCAGGTTAGACTGGAGAGTTCATGGTATCGGTCAGGGGCTGCTTCAGGCCATGTCAACTCACATCAAGGTGGATGGTGAGATTTCCAACTCCTTCATTGTAAACTGTGAATGTTGGACTTTGATTCCCTGAGGACCTTCAGCCCAAAGATGGATACGAGTCGCGTGTGTACACACATACTTACACGTGTATGCACACACACGTGCGCACACACGTGCACATATAGGGCTCCGGAAGGTATCAGCAAGAGGCAGCCAAGAGGCAAATTTTATCTGATGGGGCAGCAGCAGCAGCAGCTGACCTTTACACCCAAATTCAGGGTTCAGGTTGCTTGATTTCTTCTCCTCACAGTGTTCTGAGGAAGCACACATTTCTCACGAAAGAGAAACTGTGACTGGATAAACAAGAGGCATGTTACTGGACAGAATGGCACAGAAGTCTCCAGAACACCATCCCTGTTGCTACTGCTGGGTGCCTTTTTCACCAGATTATTTGCCTGATTCCTTCTCTTTTATGTATTTATTTTTTTCATTAATAGTAGTGTTGAAAAATTTATTCAGTGTACAGCAATCCATATGCCCCCCAAATATAGTTCTCTGTTTAGCTGGGCAAATCCTTTTGCCAGGTTCTCATTTTGGATAAAGAGGAGGTGGGATGTAAATATACACCTGGTCAGGTAAATATACTCCCTAATTGCTTTTCATGTTTTAACTTGTTCTTTTACATAGCAATACTGTATTTTTAGATTTCTTCCCCAATCCCTGCTCTTCCCAAGGCAGTAACTATGATCAGATATGGATATGACTTGGTGTCCACAGACCGATTTCTCAGACTTTCTAGACTTCACAAAAGTCCTCCAGGTGTCCTTTGGTCACAGGGCTGTGCTGGTGTCTGCAGCTGAAGCCCAAGGCTGTTGATCTATGGCCTGTTCTCTTGGCTTGTCAGGGCCTGGGGGTCCTCCCTTGCCGACTGAGCCTCACCTCAGCTCCTGCTGCTACCGTGAGCTCCTCCATGTCTTAGCCGAGTTCTGCATTGGGCCTTTGGCTTACGTTGTCCATGCCATGGCCTCTGTGTAGAAGTAGCCTCACCATTTTCTTCTATCATCATCATGGCAGTTACCTTTCAGCTACAGAGGAGGAATGGGGCCTTAGGAGCACCAATGAGAGAGCACCTTCCCTCAAGGTTGGTGCCTGCTGTTTACTTGGGGCCACCCTGTGTGTCTCTTTCCAGACTTTTAACTGGGGAGTGGGACACAAGATCCCTCTGTTTTCTCTTTTCCCGCAACTAGCAGGACCTTCTTATTTGGGATTTTATTTGAAGGAAAATCAGAACATCCTCGACTAAGTGTTTGGTTTCTGGACTTCCATTTTTCTCTCCTTCCCTCTCTCCGTTGGGCCGGGTGGAGTGGGTCATCCACTTCCTTTTAGTGTCTCTTTGGAACGTCTCTCATGTCATTGCCTTCTTCCCTAGAACAGCAAGTCTTGCCACCTATTTACCCACTAACTTTAGAAGGAATCCCACCTTCTGAGCCCACCAAAGGTTAACAGAGAACTACCGACCCTGAGACAAAAGTACCTCAATTAACATCTCAAAAATATGTCCCCGCATTCACTCATGTAGTCATCAGGTCACACACATGAGCACCTCTGTAGGCCAGGCACCAGGCTGACATAAGATGCAAACAGGAGAAGGACTGTGCTCAGTGAGCTCTGTAGGCTGGCTGAGGAGGCAGCCAGAAACGAATGCTCATAGTCCAGTACAGGAGTTCTAGAGTCAGGATGAGAGCGTACAATAGGAGCACCCAGGAAAGTGTAGGTAACCCTGTGTTGGTCTGAGTGGTTCTGGAAAGGCCCAGTGAAGACAATAGTTCAGAGGGAATAACCATTGAGAAAAAGAGAAGTGTAACCCTCACAGGCTCAGTGGACCAAGGCTAGAAAGAAGGTGCAGGGCTGGAGAATGGCGAAGGTTGGGGTGGGTTAGAAGAAACTGGTTGGGGAAGGAGGTCTGGGACAAGTTTATGAGTTTGAGGTTGAAGAAGTTGGGACTTCATCACATAAGCAGTCGGGCTCTATTGCAGTGGCATGTCCGGACATGGCACATAGCTGAGATCTGAGCCTGACCCTGAAGCGTGTCTGGGGAAGCATGTTTGTTGCGTCTGTCTGCTCCTGAGCCTGTTCCACACTGCGGGTGTTGTCTTGTCCCTCTCATCCTTCCTACCTCCACCTACGTTCACGCTGCCAGTCACCCCCTAGAGTGCCAGGATCACTGAGCTAGCTGCTTGGCGCAATCATGCTCCTTCGGCACTGTCATCAGCTGAGAGGTGCACGTGGAAGCCACACTCTGTTTATTTCCCTCAATACTGTTGTACAGGCTGGAAAGACATATCAGACTACTGAAGGTTTGGGGTGATGGAAAAGGTTGATATTAGAGCAGAAAATCTACTTGGAGTTGAATACATGTCCAATCCCATGATTGTCAATCCTTAGTGCCAAAACACCTCTGAAAACCCATTAAAAAATGTTAGTACCCACCTGCCAAGCCTCCGCTCTGTGATATCATTATTTGGCTATGGTTTCTGGAACATCTCTGGCTGCTGAGCTGAGTACATTCTGGGAGAGGTTCAGAGTTCGCATCAGTCCACTAGGAACTCACTTGGATGTGAATGACCAGAGCCCCAGGTGGCTCTAGGACCCCAAATGAAGCAGTAACATGGTAATGACAAAACACTTTTCTAGAAACAAAAACTGTGACAAGGTGCTGCCAAAAGAAATAAAAGAGCAAGAGCCTTTTTCTAAGGTACCTCAGAAATTAGGGCCGTTTTGCTGCAGAATTTATCTCAAAGCAGGATTTGTTTTTATTGCCAGATAGCCTTTTGTTGGCAGAACTAAAGTCTACTCACAATCGTAGGTGAATCTTTCTCAGCAACAAAAGTTCACACTGGGGATTAGGGAAAGATACGGTTAAAAAATTCATTCAGGGCATAAAGGTGTAGGCCTTACATGACAAATTTAGGAATATAAACTGTAATAATGAGGAGTTTTTAAAGCCTTTTAAGCAAAGCATACAAATACAGTCAATTGTCATTCTTTGTGTCAGGTATGTTCTATGAGTCACCAGTAAAACTGAGTTGGTGAATATTGAATACTGAACGGGTCTTCCCAGGGGAAATATGGGGTTTGATCCCTGGGAGTCTGGTCACAACGCACACGTCAACGGTTCAGTATATAATTTTGTTTAGTTTGTGTTTCTGTAAAAGACACCTTATTTAATGTATATGGTTGACTCACAACATTGATCATACAACCAGCAGCACTGTAATTCATCCATGTATCCAACCCATAAAATTTCTTCACAAGGCATATCACAGCCTTCTAATGTTTAGGAAGACTATAAAGCACTTCTGCCCTACACGTAGAAGCCACGTTCAACAGTGAAATCATCAGCAAAAAGCACACAAATGTGAAAAACATGACACTAAATACACTGTGGAAAGCGTACTCATGGATCGCATGGGCCTTGACCTCCGCTGTGAACACACATGTCAAGTGACTCAGACTTTTCAGCACTCTGCATGTCCATGAATGTCTGGGAGAGCACTGGACTGGGAACATTGATTTGGGGGTTGTAAATAAGTTTTAGCCATTACGCAAATTTACAAATACAGAATCTGGGAATACTAGGGATCAACTACATGATTTTTTAAAAAATGTTTTTATTTACGTGAGTAATCTCTACACCAAATGTGGGGCCTTGACTCATGACCCCAAGATCAAAAGTCGCATGCTCTTTCGACTGAGCCAGCCAGGTGCCCCAAACTTTGTGTTTTAAATGAGAAATTCTGGTGATAGTGTCGGGAAAAACATAAAGAAAGTATTGCTTTAGGCACTCTATTTGTGTATGGTATGTTGTTTGGGGCATAGGTGAGAGAAAGAAAAGAAACCACTTGGAAGGCTCCCAGGTAGTCCTGCAAACTATTTCAATGCTAACAGGTGCCTAACAGGGAAAATTATTAAATTTATATATATAATATTAAATTATTAAATTATTTAAAATTACTAAAGTAGAATATATCCATAACAAAAGATTTATTCAATGTAAACTTGTAAGTCTAATTCTGGGAATCTACCCAAAGGAAACAATCCAAAATATGGAAAACGTATATACTGAAGATCTTTGCTGCAGTATTATTTATAATAGGGGGAAAATGGGAAACAATCTAAAATATTTAACAAAAGGTTTATGGTTAAGTAAATTATTATATGTATATATATATCAAACAGCACATTATATAGTCTTTTAAAGTGCTCATTAAGGAAAATACACACTCTACCTCACCCCCACTAGGGTGGCTACTATAAAAAATTGAGAAAATAACAAGTGTTGATGAAGATGTAGAGAAATTGGAACCCTTGTGCACTGTTGGTGGAAACGTACAATGGTGCAGTCATTATGGAAAACAGTATAGACATTCCTAAGGAAACCAAAAATAGAATTACCGTATGATTTGTCTATTCAACTTCTGGTTATACACACAAAACAGGGTCTTGAAGAGATATTTATACACCCATGTTCACAGCAACGTTAGTCACAATGGCCAAAGGGTAGAAGCAACCCACATCCGTCAACAGTGAATGGATCAATAAAATGTAGTGTATCAATAAAGAGGAAGAAAATCCTGACACGTAAATGACATGGATGAACCTGGAGGACATTATGCTAAGTGAAATCGCCAGTTACAAAGAGACACGTACTGCATAATTCCATTTACATGAGGTCCTTAGAGCAGTTTCATTTATAGAGATAGAGAGTAGGATGGTGATTCTCAGGGGGCTGGAGGACAGGAGGAATGGAGCCTTGTTGGTGAATGGCACAGAATTCCAGTTTTGCAAGAGAAAGAGTTCTGGACCCTTTTTTCACAACAAAGTGAATGCGATAACACTACTGAGCTGTACACTTCAAAATGGCTATAAGGGTCAGCTCTCTGTTATGTGTATTTTACTATAGTTATAAAAAGAAAAACTATATAGTGACATAAGAAAAATAACAGGGAGGGGCGCCTGGGTGGCTCAGTGGGTTGTGATCCCAGGGTCCTGGGATCGAGCCCCACATCAGGGTTTCTGCTCCAGCGAGCCTGCTTCCCTTCTTCTCTCTCTGCCTGCCTCTCTGCCTACCTGTGATCTCTCTGTCAAATAAATAAATAAAATCTTTTTTAAAAAAAAGAAGAAAAATAACAGTGAGCTAATATTAAGTCTAAAAAGCAGAATAGAACATTAATATAGCTTGATAACAATTATCAATCTACACAAATGAAAAGATACGAGAAAATTCAAATGTTTAATATGATTATATATGGTAAGATTCTAGATTTTTTCTACTTTTTAAAATAAAATATATATTTATTAGAAGTGAACTTGATAGTAAAAATATGATTTGGTTAAAAAATTAAGGAATATTTTTGCTCAATGTTCAATGTGCACTAACTCTAGACTTCTGTTGAAATGATGGCAAGAATTATTCTATGGTTCCTCCTTTTAAAAACTCTCAGTAGTTGCAATGTAATCAATAAAAAGTGTGCTTAAAATACTCACAGGACTTTAAAAAATTGTACAGTAACAATAAGTAGATGTCTACTATCTTCAGGTTAGGTTGCTCAACAGTCACTTGAAAAGCACTCCAGGGATTTTTTTCTTTTGAGAAGAAAATGAATGAATGAATGAATGAGTAAGTGAGTAAGGGAAACTTGCCAATCCAGCTTTCTTCAAAAGAAATGGATTGCCACATGGGAAGTGAAGATGACAGACCCAGTCGCTACAGCTGTAGCAAGTTAAAAAATGAATATTAATGACTGACTCCAATTTAGCCAGCTCTCTTTCTTTTGCCTGCAACTGACACTCTTAAGAAATATTGAGTCTCAAGAGATTATCGAATTTAGGTGGCTGTAATTCATCTGATCACCATTCAAAAAAAAGTCCCTGTTCCGTTCAGTTTCATGAGATTTAATGTTTCTAGCATTCTAATTGTGTTTGTTCACTCCAGTGATGAAACAGATTTTTCCCCAGACTGCTTTCCATCTGGTTGTTTTGTAACCACAAACAAACTACATTAGAAGTAATTTTTTAAAAACCCAAACTCCAACTTGCTATTCTGTTTAAGGTGGGTGAGCACTTGAATGAAATCAATTATTTTCTGACTTTCCTAGTGCACATTTATTATTTAGGTATGTGGGTGTATTTGAATCAACCTATTTATCTATCTGCATATACCAGTATACATACACACACACACATCTCTGTAAATATATTTGTGTGTGTAATATACATGTGCGTATACATATGCACATATATTGGAATATGTATGTATGCGTGTGTATGTATATAATACTGATATACACAGACAGATACATACACACACACCCACACACCCCTAGCTTTTCTCTTGTCTATGCCCTTTAGAGATTTTCTGTTATATTGTTTCAGATGATTATAGTTTTAGGAGTTGGCTTGCAACTTCAGGTGTGTGGCAAGAGGCTGACATCACTGTCCCAGGACAATGGAGCTTGTTTTGACTCCTCTATCAGGAAGGAAAGATGTGCCCTGGAGAACTCCAGGAGCCTGCCTGCTGCACTGAAATCGCTTGGAGCACATGCTGGTGATTGATCCCAGGGAAGCAGGGAAGGGCGGCACCTTCCACATGGTCTCTGCCCTGTGGACTGAGCCAGTCAGCCAGGGGCTTCCCTGCTGCACCTGCCGTCAGTGAAGATCAACGCACCTCACATCGGTTCTTTATAATCAGTCCTGTCTTCATGAGAAAGACACAGTGTGGCAGTGAGGTACAGCAGGCGAGGGGCTGGGGTGGAGGGGCAGGGGCAGCCTTTCTGTGCCTTCTAAACCTGCTCTCGCTAGCCTGAAAATGCTTCTTTAGGGAAGGATGTCCCAGAGCCGGGGGCTGCCTTGTGTCTGCGAGCTGCGCAGGTCAGTGCTCCATACTAACGGTTGGGGGTCCCGTAGAGATATCCCCCCTTCTGCTCTGCGTGATGCCCAGGGGATGCCTGCTCCCCTCCAGCTGCATGCTGGGCCTTGGAGAACAAGCTGCTCCCGGAATCCTGAGCACCTACCTCTGCCTCCCAGGCAGTTTTGCTCTTCCACGTTCCTAGATAAAAACCTGATTAGGTGGACAGCTGTGGCAAGCGGGGCCCTGAATGGGCTGGGGAGGCCAATCCGGGTGCTGTTTCACCTGTGTGTTAGCCACTAAGACAGGACGGGGTCAATGGGAAGAGCAGGGTGGAGAGCACAGAGTGAGGGAAGGAGGAGGAAAGAAAAAGCTTCTCTCTGTCCTGCTTCTCTAACATTCAGTGAAACGTGTGTGCTACCCTTAGGTTCTTTCTAATTGGGATGCTATTTTAGAGGTCCCTAGAAAAAGGAACAGTACCAGAACAGCTTCCCCCTGGGGTGCCTGGGTTGCTCAGTGTTTAAGTGTCTGCCTTCCACTCTGGTGATGATCCTGGGGTCCTGGGATAGAGCCGTTCATCCAGCTCCCCGCTCAGTGGGGAACCTGCTTCTCCCTCTCCCTGCCCCTCGCCCCCTGCTCATGCTCTCTCTCTCTCTCTCTCAAATAAGTAAAATCTTAAAGGAAAGGAAAGGCAAGAAAGGAAAAGAAAAGAAAAGCTTCCTCCTACCTGCACACTTAAGATGTCCTTGGCTTGCAAGGCTGTTTGAGAGTCTCCCCTCCCATCTGCTTCAGAACCTGGCTCCATCAAGTGTCCTCTTCAAATCTTCAACTACTTCGAATTGTATTTCCAGGCTTCCTTTCTCTGGTGGCTAGCCTAGAAATGCATACAAGTCTCTCTTAGCCAAAGGAAAACAAACATTCATTTGAACTCGTGCTACCCTCTATCAGGAGCCCCACGGCCCCTTCCATTTTCTACATCTTCTCAAAAGAACAGTTTACACCCACTATCACTTCGATTTGCTCAGGGCATAGCGATCTGTCTTCTGAGTTTATCACTGTTGGAACTGCTCCCCAAAACATTTCACTAATTGCTCCACCAGAGCCATGTAAGTTTCAACCCAGTGGCCTCTCTTCAGTCTTCATTTAGCTGGACCTTTTTGCTACACTGACACCAGAGTGTACATCATCTCTGGGCAGAGATTTTGTGGCTTTGCTCTGTGCTGTATCCACAGCATCTGGAACAGTGCCTGGCATGGAAAAGAAGCTCAGTAGGTTTGGGGAAGAAATGAGCTAAGACTCACTCAAGAGCCCACTCTTGGCTTCCGTGACTCGGCACGCTCCTGGTTCTCCTCTCTGGCCATTCCTTTTGGCCTCTTTTATGGACATCCTTTCTGTCAACAGCTCTCTGTTTGTCTGTTCCTGAAATTCTTACTTATCTGCATCTTCTCTCATTCTATATGCTTTCTCTGAGTAATCTCATCAGCTTATCCCCTGCATTCCAAGGACTCCCAAATTATATCTTCAGCCATGACCTACCTCTCCCTTGAATTTTAGCCTTGGTCATTTTTTGCATCCTAGAAGTGCCTCAAAACCAACATTTCTGACACTGAACCTTCAATCTCATCCCCCAGATCTACTTCTCTAGATCTTTCATTTAGTAACACCTTTTCACCAAAGCCAGTGTGAGGAAGCGAGATCTTCAGTAGGAGCCCCTGCATGGAATTAGACAAGTGTTGTTCTTATCAGGCCAACCGGAAGGGTGCGTCTGCCTCAGAGACCTGTTTATGTGAGGGATTGCAAGTCCTCTTGAGAAAGGACTCTTCTCAAGGGAGAGAGGGATGGGCAGATGCAACCAGCTTGGAGTTGCTGAGTCTGGGAAACCTAATGGTCAACTTTGATTCTCTTTCTTCCCGGTGTAGTCCTATAGGACAGTTAAGGAAACTCAGCATCTAATATGGTCCCTCAATATAATGTCTTACCTACAAATCTTCAACTTATGTCAACTTGCCTCTGAAAAGTTTGTAAAAAATGTGTCTCCTTATCCTGACCATTTATTTACCTATGTGCCCTCAAGCCCATTCACAGCCTGCCTTCTGTTCTGTAGGAGAGTACATTCCCCATTCAACTAGGAGGTTTGGGGCAATGAGAGGCACCACTGGAAGCTTGGAAGGTAGGAGGAGGGGAGAAGGCAGGGTAGCTCAGCCTCTCACTCTGCCTCTGCTAGCATTTGCTCTGAGACAGCCAGCCCCGCTATGACTCTGTCTCCCAGCAGATGGCCCATCTTCTGGCCCTGGCGACTCTACCTCTTCCTTTTGTCTCCCGGCCTAGGTGTGACAGTAACTTGTGCTTTTGCTAGCTTCTGGACCACATTATTGTCCTTTCTTAGGCTTTTCATCATTTTCATCACTACATAATCAATTCACTGTTTCCTTGTCTTTGAAAGACCTAGGGTAATTTCTGCTTTTTGACTGGATCCTCACTAACACTGTCTCTCCTACGTCCCATCATCCTCCTTACCTACTTACCTACCTCCTTACCTCCTTACCTACTTCAGACCCTGGTCATCCCTCAGCTGTACCTCTATGTCATTGTCTCCTACCTCATCTTCCTGCCTCCAGTCCACTGTCCTTTAACTTAACTTCCTCAAATGGACCATGGTGATGTGTCTGTAATACAAATAGGATCTCCCCACAGCCATGCTTAAATCCCTTTCATGATTCCATGTGCTTTCACCAAAAATTCCAGATCTGCACTGTCCATAGGGTGTCTACCAGCTACACGTGCCTACTGAGCACTTGAAACAGGGCCCATGAAAACTGAGATGTGCCTAAGTGTAAAATACTCAACGGATTTTGAACATGTAGTACAAAAACAAAATAAGACAAACCAGTTTATAAAACATATGATCAATTACTTTTAATACTGATTACATGTTGATATGATGACATTTTGGATATGTCGAGTTTAATAAAATATAGTCTTAAAATTCACTTCATCTGTTTCTTTTTGCCGTTTTTTGATGTCACGGCTACAAAATGTAAATATACATATGTGGCTTGCATTTTATTTCTTTTGGACAGCACTGCTCTGGACTACTAAGATAAGACCCCCCAGGACCTCACACTGGCCCACCTCTCTAACCTCACTGCTTACCACACCCTGCCTTTTACTTTAAGCTCCAGGAAACACAGAGTCAGGTGCATACTATCCTGAATCCCCCAAACCTTCACACCCTCTCCCAGATCACTTACTGTTATACTCCAACCACCAGGGGTTGTGTTCCCCCTGCCCCATCCTTAGCCTCACCCCACCAGGAAGAGAAAAGGAATGGTGGGAAGAGTCCAGGACAAACAACTGGGATGCTGGGAGGCTTGAAAACACTGGACATTAGAAATTCTTGCTTCCTCCTGAATGATCTTTCTTGGTCCTCCCCTTTTCCTTTGATTCCTCCTTTGGGTTGGATGTTGGTGTTCTTGAATCTCTCACTCCCCCAGGACTGGTGGAGCTTGAGACGCCAGATTCTCCCTGCTCTTTTCTTCACTTAAAGCAGGGCTACAAACTCAAGTGTATGGTCCTGCACAGCTCATCTGATACAAACACTACATAGTAGCCCCTGCTACCAATAAAATGGCCGTGCCTAGGGTCTGCCCCTTGACTATGACTCTTGCTTGGTAGCCTACAATGGCAGAGGGTTGAAAGATGGGATTCAAGATGTTGCTCCTGATGATGCCAAAGTAAGGCTAATGCACACTCTGCTATATCTGGGTTCTGGAACTTTGTTCATGTGTCCTCTGCTGCTCTCTTACCCTTCCTCCGCCCTGCTGACTCCACTTGTTCTGACACAATTCAGAAGGACTTCCAGGAATGCCTTCCTGACCCCTCCATACAACTCCAATGTTGGATTTATTGCATTTTATTTTACTGGTTAGTTAATATGTCTCTCCCTCTTGCTGGACTGTGAGTTTCAATAGTAAAAACCATATTTTGTTCATCTTTGATTCCAGTGCCTGGCCATAGAAGATGATCAATTAATATTAAATGAATAAATGGTTGGAAGGATGACTGAGTGGGTGATGGGTGCTTTTTTGAGGTTCTTCACAGCATCTGACACAATGCCTTATGTATATTTTTGGATCAATAAAGAATACCATTTGAATGACTGAAGGTTGGTTTCCAAGTCATGCTCATTAAACTAAGCTTACCAAGATAAAAACCAGATTGCCACTCTTTCTGCCAAGACTTTTGTATGTCAGAAATGTCCCTAGATTTGGATATTGTTTAGGGCCAGTTTAGAGGTAGAACCGGACAAATGTGGACGAGGCAGATTGGTAGAGTGAAGAGCTGCCAGGGTTCCAACAAGACAAACAGCTTATCAGTAGAGAATTCTCTCTTATGTCAGTTTACACACCTCTCAACTGAGGATTACATTTATTACCGTCATTTCTATTTTGGATTTAATACGAGTATACCTGAAGTTAGTACTGACTTGAAAGTAAGACACCTGAGTCATTGGGGCACTTGGGTGGCTCAGTGGGTTAAAGCCTCTGCCTTTGGCTCAGATCAAGATCCCAGGGTCCTGGAATCGAGCCCTGCATCGGGCTCTCTGCTCAGCGGGGAGCCTGCTTTCCCCATTCTCTATGCCTGCCTCTCTGTGTACTTGTGATCTCTGTCTGTCAAATAAATAAATGAAATCTTTAAAAAAAAAAAAAAGAGACACCTGAGTCATTGTGGCCAGGTTTTCTTGAGCAAGTCATTCACTCTCTGAATCTGTTTATCTGAAGTCTGGGAGAAATGATAGTCAGTCTGTCTGTTTCACCAGCTTTGGGGAAAGTCAAGTTGGTTTAGGTATACTAAAAGCTTTGGAAACCATACCTTGTTCTACAAATGTTGGGAATTAGAATTATATCTCACATTATTTCTTAATTCTTCATGGTGTTTAGAAGGAAATAATGGAGTAAGATTATAATTTGGTAGAAATATAATCTTAATTTGCAAATTCAAGTCTTAGCTCAGGCTACTTGTCCATATTAACCTTAAATGCTATTTTTTATTGGATGGAGTTTCAAAATACTTTAGTTATAAAGAAATCTGTCTGTATATAGGACCCAACCTTCCTTTCTGTCATGGTGGTAATATCTATTAAATGCCCTATGTGTTTTAATTCTGTCTTGTTTTTTCTATAAATAAGATAGTCTACAGGGAAACTGAAAAAGGAATAGGAAATACTTTTGCTGACACACAAACTTGTATGTGTATTTGTGTGTGTGTGTGTGTTTGTGTAAACTGGCCATTACTGAATTGAGAACTTCATTTGTTCATTTGTTTATATTTGTCCAACATTGTCTTTTTTCATTGTTATTATATTTTTCTTAATTATTTAAGAATATTGTTGAAATTATACCTTGGAATAGAATGAATAATGACCCCTAAAGATATCATGCCCTAATCCCCTAGAACCTGTAAATGTTACCTTACCTGGAAGAAGGATCTTTGTGGTTATGATTAAATTAAGGATTTTGAGATGAACAAATTGTCCTGGATTGACCAGGAGGACCCTAAAAGCAATTACAAGTTCCTTATAAAGGAAAGACAGAGGGAGATTTGACACGCAGAAGAGGAGAAGACAATGTGACCAAGGAGGCAGAAATTGGAGTTACACGGCCAATAAACCTAGGGGTGCTGGCCACCATGAGAAGCTGGACGCAGCAAAGAACAGATTCTCCCCAGGACCTCCAGAGAGAGTGGCAATTCTCGCACCTTGATTTTGGCCTTGAAACTGATTTTGGATTTCTGGCCTCTAGAATTGTGTAAGAATAAACTGCATTCTTTGAGGGCACCAAGTTTGTATCCAGTTGTTACAGTGGCATTGGAAAACACTATCTCTTCATGGGCTTGAGGAAAAAGGGCACTTAGAACTAGTTATAAGAACTGGTTATAGATCAGTGATTCCCAGCCACTTCTTCAAGATTTAATAAAAATGTGTTAATTGGGCCCTCTAAGATGCCTGGACGGGTGCTAGGTACAATAAGGAATATCAAAGAAGTGAGACACTGCCTCTTCCTTGGAAAAGTTTGTCAACTAGTTGAAGAATCAAAACAAATGGATATAAAACTCTTTTTTTTAAAGATGTATTTGTTCATTTCTGGGGGGTGCCTGGGTGGCTCCGTCATTAAGCATCTGCTTTCAGCTCAGGTCATGATTCCAGGGTCCTGGGATCAAGTACTGCATCGGGCTGCCTCATGGGTGGAAGCCTGCTTCTCCCTCTCCCACTCCCTCTGCTTGTGTTCTTGCTCTTGCTGTTTCTCTCTCTCTCTGTCAAATAAATAAATAAATAAAATATTTTTTAAAAAATTTATTTGCTCATTTTTAGAGAAAGAATGAGCAGGGGGGGCAGGGGGCAGAGGGAGAGAATCTTTCACACAGACTCCCCACTAAGCCAGGACCCTGATGCCGGGATTGAGCCCACAACCCATGAGATCATGACCTGAGACAAAGCCAAGAGTCAGACACTCAACCAACTGAGCTACCCAGGTGCCCCTAAAACTCTTGACTCATAATTCAAGACAGTGGCTAAATCAAGGGATAAGTTGCTTGGCACAGTTTCAGGTGGTGTGAGCAAAATGAGCAAAGGTAAAAGCCAGGATGAACAAGGTGTGTCATAGGCGGGGAGTCTACCCATGAGATAGAAATCTTATGCTGGGATAAAGTGGGAATAAGTTCAGTGGTTGGGAAGGGTTTTTACAAAGGAAAAAATCAAGCAGTGAAATAGCTTGATATTAGAAGCAGCAGGGAGACTTTGGTTGGTTGTGGCAGAAGAATCAGATGATGAAAACTGTGTCCAGAGAAGACTCATTTTTCAGATGGGGCAAGTTGGACACTTTAGTTGGTCAGTCTGCCATCCCTTAATAGGTGCAAAATGACATTATATTTTAGAATAATCTTTTCCTGAAATTTTTTCCTGAGAAATGTTTGGGACAGCTGTGGTGCTGCTTGGGATAATTGGAAAAACTCTGGGATGTCAAAAACAGGAGACCCAAACCCTTCTCTGCATATTCCCAATTAGATGTAATTGATATATCCCCAGATCTCATCAGCTAAGAAAGAAGAACCTTCTTCCTTTAAAATCCAGTTTTCCATGAAGCCCTATTTCATGGACCATAGGAAACCCATTTCTCTACTGAATTTACCTCTAGGGTTTTCTGGACATCATGGAGGAAGAAGGTGTGTAATCTGTTGAATCCCAGCTCTCTGGCACTCCACAAATCCTCCAGTCTAAGTTGGGTCTGGCTTCCTCAGGCTGCTCTGCTTCCCCATGCTTGTTTTTTGAACAGGAATTCTGGTTGCTTGCTCTCTTTAGTCCTCACAGCCCAGCAAAGAGCAGGCTGTGGTGGGGATAAACAGACATCCAGCATAGAGTAGTAGGCACTGCTGCTAGAAGAGTGCTCCTAAGGGTCATGAGCCCAGATCAGTCTCAGCAAGAGTTATTGAAGGAAACTTCCCGTTAGGCTTCAGCATGGAGGGGATGCTTCTTCCGAAGACCATACCCAGACAGCTTCCTACATTACAGTTTAGTGTCAGGAAGAGAAGCTCCTTCCCTCCTCTACTGTAGGCTAAGTCATTCTCATACCAGAATGGCTGACAATGGGAATATCCATCTCAAGTTGCAATTTCTTCCATTTAATGATGATTTCACAAATAATGTACAGATTTTTGCTCCATATGCTGGTTAATTTTATGTGCCAACCTGACTGGGCTAAGGGGTGCCCAGATAGCTGGTAAAATATTATTTTTGGATGTGTCTGTGAGGACATCTCCAGAAGAGATTGGCATTTGGAATAGTAGACTTAGTAAAGAAGATAGCCTTCACCTATGTGAATGAACATCATCCAGTCCACTGAGGGCTTGAACAGAACAAAAAAAGAGAGGGCAAATTTGCTCTCTCTGTGCTTGAGTTGACACATTCTTCTCCTGCCCTCGGACATATGTACCCGTGGGTTTCAGACTTAGACTAGGGCTTACACCATTGCCCCCCTGACTCTCAGGCCTTTGGATTTAGACTAAGTTGTACCAATGATTTTCCTGGTTTTCCAGCTTGTGGACAGTAAACTGGTTGAAGGAGTTCTTGGCTTCCATAGCCCTGTGAGCTAATTCCTGTAGTAAATTTCTTCATATATAGCCATATATATCTTACTGGTTCTGTCTCTCTGGAGAACCATAACTGAAACAGTACTTATTTATAATAAATAAGTGGTCCATTCTACTAATTATTTTCAATGAAAGGAAATGTGTTACAGAGACAGATAATTGGTGGAAACTTTAGTGTTCCTTCAGCTTTCAAAGATAAATTAAAACCCTGTCTCCACCATACTCCATATTTATTGAACTCTTAATGCAGTACAACAGCCTCTACCAATCAGACTCTACAAAATGAACTCCACCCTCTATTTCTCCTCTATTTGATCTTCCACTACCTCTTGTCTTTATTCTGAGCATTACTTTACCCATTCATCCATTTGGGGAGATGTTCAGTGTCAGCAGAAGATAGTGATCTCTTAGTGACATGCCTCAATTATCTTCTTTCTCAAAAGCACTTAGGGAAAGAGAAAATGAGAATGAGGATATGTTGAAGATATGCACTGTAATTGGAGAAAGGATGAGAGGTTGAAATACTGATGAAGGTCAGGAGGGAGGGGAAATACCAAGTCTGGGACTGTGAGAAAAAGTGAAAACAGAGAAGTTGGAGACAAAGAGCCTGTATCAAGTGTATTGATCACTGTGACGTGAACCTGTTGTGAGAGGGGAGAGGATGATAATCCATGCTAGGGGAGAACAAGCAGAGGGACTGACCTCAGTTCTCCCTCATTCTTACATGGTGCAATTTTTAGGTGCCTTAAATTGTTGGGATTAAGTAATTTTAAGGAACTAGTGCCAACAGAATAACCAGACTTTACACAATCTAATAATAAATTAGATTTGGGCTCCATTGTTTTTATAGGAAAACGTGGCAAATGCTACCATAATCCTCTGTTCAAGACTGTGAAAATGACTTAATGTAGGAAGTCCATAATTATTTCCAGGGGGATAATTATCCATGACAGGTCAAACCATCTAGGGTTACCCAAAGCTAAACTCCAAGGATGGCTTTTTCATTTGCTAAGAGAATAGTTCCAGAATGGACAGTCATTGAAACTGAAACAGAGATAGCCTTGAAACCACTACAGAGGTTGCAAATATGCAGCACTATACTAGACATTATAAAGAAAAACTAAGAGGGAAATATGTTTTAAACCAGGTAAGTGACAGGTTGAAAGCATGTTTATGGAAGAGTACTTCTTAACCACAGTCTCCAGTTATGATTTATAACCAACAATCAAATTTAATATGATAATTAGTATGGATAGAATCTCAGCATGGTTTACACATAAGGTTTCAGCTTGAACAGGCTTCTAGGCTACATAGAAAATATGATAAAATGTACATAGTTTATAAGTTCAAAACCATGACAATCTTGAGTCTGTTTCTAATGGGTTGTTCTTTTTTTAAAATCAAGAATACTGAAGCCAAAGTGGTTGCTTCAAAAATCTAAGTACATCTGATATTGACTTCATGTCATTGGTCTTCTCTGCTAACACCATTGTCATCATCCTTCTCCTTCTCCTCCTCCTCCTCCTCACCACCACCCATTATCAGTAAACATTCATAAAGTGTCTACATGTCTGCAGACCTGGAAAAAGGGAAATCAAAGGGCTATAAGGCATAGTTACATCTTTCAAAGGGCTTGGGATCCAACCAGAGAGAGAAGACATAAATTAACAGAGAAAAACAGGAGCAAAATGTGTACAAGTCACGAACAGTTAGGCTATGCTGCAGAAACAAATAACCCCCACATTTTGGAGGATTATAACAACAGAGGTGATTTCTCAGTCCTTCTACATGGCCATTACAGATTGGCTTGGGGGATTTGCTCACGGCAGTCCCTCAGGAACCCAGGCTAATGAGGGCACCTTACTGATATTTTTGTGATCAATGAAGCAGGAGAAAGGGAAGGTGATGAATCTACTCAATGGTTCTTTTTTTTTTTAAGATTGTATTTATTTATTTGACAGAAGGAGAGTGAACACAAGTAGGGTGAGCAGCAGGCAGAGGGAGAGGGAAAAGCTAACTCCCCGCTGAATTGGGAGCTCAGTGCAGGGCTCCATCCCAGGACCCTGGGATTGAGACCTGAGCTGAAGGCAGACACTTAATGACTTAGCCACCCAGGTGCCCCCCTACCCAATGGTTCTTAGAGCTTCCTCCTAGATATTACACTTGTCATCTCTGCTCATTGTCTAAAGCAAGTGCATGTTCACACCTAACTTTAAGGGGGTGGGAAAGTGTGATTCTACCATATGCTAGGAGAATATACATATTTGGTAGGCAACACAAATGCTCACCACATGTGCTTATTAAGAGTCAAATAATTTATATGGACTGAGTTCACATACTTGTAAAAGTTTAGAGGAGAGAATGAGAAATAAAATCTAGGATACTAATTAGTTCATTTACTCATCTATCCTTTATTCAGTGTACATGTGTAGAGTACTTCCTAGCACTAGGTACTTTTCTAAATAATGCTCATACAGCACTAAATAATACTGACCAGAATATCAGCCCTCCTACAGATTATTTTCTAGTAGGGGAAGATTTGAGATGGGTCTTGAAGGATGAGTAGCAATGAGACAATTATATAAAGAACATTGTCAGCATAGGGAATAGAGTTTGTTTCACATGAAACCAGAAAAATATCAAGAAGGTAATGATGAAAAAAGATTACTTCATGAATATAATTTGTTCAACTTCTATGTAATTAAGGGCCATTAAAAAAACCATGGTAGTATAGTTTAAAAAATTGTTGGGATAATATGGGTGTTTTAAATTAATTAAAATTAATGAAGTAGAATCTCTTTTTAATTGCTCTATATTGTTATTAGATTATATTATATATGAAATACAATGATTTAGAGATGTTTCACTGGTAATTCACTTTATAACATGTCTTTATTTCTTAAAATGTTTTGGTAGTAGAATAATTTGAGAAATGACTATTGTGGATTATGATTGCTCCCATATTTCTAGGACATGTATCCCTTAAAAACTCTCAGGAACCTTAAAACTTTGATGTTTTGCATATCTACAAAATATGCCATCACCTTTGAAAATAAATTTACTAGTATTCTGAAGGAGAGCAAAGTAAAAACAAACTTATAGCTACTTTCATATAAATAAATCAGGAAAACAAAATCAAATACTCATTGAGATCTTGAGTTTATTTTTTACCAAATCACTATTATTGAGGCCATCACTAAACTCTAGACTTGCATAGATAAAGTACTTTGTTGTTAGAATTACCCATCAGACTACAAATTAGTGAGGACAAAAGGGGTGGTATCATTTATCTTGAACAATCTGTGGGGAGGGGACTGACAGGATCATCACAAAAGCAAGTATGTGTTCACACCTAACTTCAAGGAGGTGGGAATGTGTGATTCATTCTACCATATTCTAGGAGAACCGTACATACTCGGCGGGTGTGGGAGGCAACATGCTCACTACTAAATGTACAAATTAAGAGTCAGATAAGCTATATGGACTGAGCAAATCTTTTATACATCTTTTCAGAGGATGAAAATTTAGATGATTTATGAAAAAAAAATAAAGCAATATATGGAGTGCCTGGGTGGCTCAGTCAGTTAAGTGTCTGCCTTCAGCTCAGGTCATGATCCTGGGGTCTTGGAATCGAGTCCCACGTCAGGCTCCCCACTCAGTGGGGAGCCTGCTTTTCCCTCTCCCTCTACCCCTTCCCCCAGCTTGTGTGCTCTCTCTTTTTCTCTAAATTTTATAAATTTAAAAAATTTGTTAAAAAAAAAGTTGGGGGAGCGCCTGGGTGGCTCAGTGAGTTAAGCCTCTGCCTTTGACTCAGGTCATGATCTCGGGGTCCTGGGATCGAGCCCCACATTGGGCTCTCTGCTCAGCAGGGAGCCTGCTCCACACCCCCTGCCTGCCTCTCTGCTTACTTGCGATCTCTGTCAAATAAATAAACAAAAATCTAAAAAAGAAATTTATAAAAAAAAATAAAGCAATATTATCTCACACCCATCAGGATGGCTACTCTAAAAAAAAATCAAGAAGAAAAGGCATTGAAGAGGATGTGGAGAAACTGGAACTTGTGAGCCCTGATTGGGGAACGTAAAATGGTGCCACCAGGATGGAAAATGCTGTGATGGTTTCTCAAAAAATTAAAAATAAAATTGCCATATGATCTAGTAATTCCATTTTGGGGTATAGCCCAAAATGTGGAACAGGGATTCAAAGGTTACTCATATACCATTTTCATAGCAGCACTATTTGGTAGAAGCAACCCAGGTGTCCATCTGTGGACAAATGGATAAACAAATCCAGTGTATGTACACAATAGACAATTTTTTAGCTTTAAAAAAGAAGCAAGTTCTGAAACATGCTAAAACATGAATGAAACTTAAAGACTTTATACCATATGAAATAAGCCAGTCACAAAAAGACAGATACCGTATGATTCCACTTACATGAATTACCTAGAGCAGCAAAATTCATAGAGACAGAAAGTAGTAGGACACATGCCAAGGCCTGGAGGGAGGGAGGAAAGAGGAGGTTAGCATTCATTGGGTACAGAGTTTTGCTTTTGCAACATGAAATGGAGACAGAGGATGGCCACGGTTGCACGATGTGAATGTACCTACTGCCATTGAACTGGACACTTGAAAATGGCTAAGATGGCAAATCTTATATTAAATGCATTTTACTGCAATTACAAATAATTTTAAAATATAAACAAACAAAAAACAACAGAAAGAAATTTTATAAAACTTGCAGACTTTGTAAAATCAGTTGCCGTTAATTTTTTTCCCTCAGTTTGAGGCATCTCCTTTTATATTTTATATTAGAGAGTAATTCTCTAATGTGGCACTTTCACATTCCCCACTGTCCAGACCTTGTTGGCTCTGCCTGCTGTTGCATTCCGAGAGTTCCTATCCTAATGAACATTTCAGTCTAATAAGATTTTCTGGCTCCAAAAGTGTGATCTATCAATTGCTGGCATATCTTGGGATTTGGCCAGGCATAACCCAGTTAACTACAGTTAACTACAGTGGAAAAGGCAGCCTGGGAGGGGCTGGGGACACAAGCAACAGGGAACAGGTGCCAAGAAAAAAATGCAGTCAACAGACTAGGTAGCAGGCCTGGGCCACTCCATAGGTCAGGAATTATTGGGGTGGTCCGTTATAACAAAATGGCAGGGTATCCCCACATGGAATTCTGGCAGGTGGTGACATTCTGAGGTCCCACAAGAACTTAGATAGGCAGAAGATATTGGGGAAGCTTATGAGAAGTTCATGGTTTAGATTGTTCCTCAAAGGGAGGTTGGCAAGAGCGCGGCAGAGGTTCAAGCATCAAGGGAAGAAAGAAAAGTTAGAAGGTTGGAAAGGCAAACTTCTCAGCACCCAGAATCCTCATTACCAGATCTTGCCGCAGAGATGGTCCAGAGTGGGTGACAGAGTCTAACTTATAGAATGTGGGGCTAAAGTTTACACCCCTCTTGCATGAAGTCAGGACTGACCACAGGCTGAGCAGGACATGGTTAGGGCCATGAGGACTGTGGGCTAGACAATTAGTCAGTATGACTCATGATACAATTAATTGAATCATCCATTCTAGAGACACTGAGCTTTGGCAGTTAGTATTCTCAGCAGTGTCTCAAATAGAAGGAGCCTGTTAGTAAAGGATCTAGCATCCTGAAGATCACAGAGCATGTCAGAATTTAAAAACAAAGAATACTTTGAGGTAGAGGCACCCTCAGCTCTGTGTCCCTGCTAAAAGGAAAAGTCTTGGCAATACGTCCATTCCCAGCATTTTTCTGGTGTACTCGACAAATGCTGTAGCATCACGACTGGCCTCCTGGAGAGAAAGATCCTGAGCAGAGAGAAAGTGCTGGCCCTCATGAGCAGACTCACATCAGAAACAAAATTTTGTATACTTTATATATATATATAATGTATTTTGTACATGTCATATATTGTTATAGATTGTAAACACACACATATACATTTGTAAGCCATTTCAAGTCTGATGGGAGTGTGCACAAAACCTCGGGCTTCACAACAAAGAGAAAGCAGCTATACACCAGCAAAAAACATCCACATGCTGCCCTTCTAGAGCTTTGGTCAAGTCCTGGCAGTTGTGCTCTTCAGAGTCTCTGACCTGGGCAGTGCTGGCATTTTAGCAAGGAGGACACTAAGGCTGGGGAGCTGAAGTTATTTTATCAAGATCTTTTGTCCAGGGGATGGCAGTTTAGAGGTAGAATCTAACCGCGAAGGGGATAAGGAGAATTAGAGATCCGTTAAGTCTCACTGCGTGATGATGGATGCTGACTCGACTTATTGTGGTGCTCATTTCACAATGTGCACAGACATTGAATCATTATGTTGTACACCTGAAACTAATATAATATCATGTTGATTACATCTCAGTTTAAAAAAGGAGACAAGCACATTTGTTGGTATATATTCATAGTCGTTTTAAATGGAGATTATAATGTAAAAAACTAATAAAGGCATTACTTCTAAATTTTTTTTTAAGGAGGGTTGGGCAGGGCAGGGCAGGGCAAGGTGGAGGGTGGTCAGGTCTAGTCCAAAAGGAGCTCAGAACAACATTCATCACCACTTAGGAAAATCACTGCTCTAAGAAATCTCTGTTCCAGAATTGTATTGGGGTGGTTTCCCCCCTTAGACAGCTTAGACATTAAGATGTAGTGACTGTCTTTATTCTTTGAAAGTGAAAAACAGGGATGCCTGGGTGGCTCAGTCGGTTAAGCGTCTGCCTTCTGCTCAGGTCATGATGTCAGGGTCTGGGATTGAGTCGCACATTGTCGGGCTCCTTGCTCAGCAGGGAGACTGTTTCTCCCTCTGCCTGCTGCTCCTTCTGCTTTACTCTCCCTCTCTCTGTCTGACAAAGAAATAAATAAAACCTTAAAAAAAAAAAAGGAAAAGAAAAAAAACAAAAAAAACCCCAGGTAAAATGACAGTTTGCAGGGTAACTGAATTTCCAGGTCTTTGCTGAGATGGAGGAGGAAGAACCTGCCCTCCAGCACCCAGTCCGCCCAGCCTGCTACCCTGGTCTCAGTGGCTCAGTGGGTTGGCAAGAGACCTCTGTTCATTCTCCCTTTCCCAAACTGAAGACAATGCCAAGTGCCAGGGCCAGCCTTGGAAGAAGAAATCAGGTATTTTAAATAAACTCTGGGTTCAGAAATGCTCTGATTCACAGTGTGTTATAATTGACCAAGAATACATCTGCATTAGTTTTCAATTGCTGCTGTAACAAGTCACAGATTTAGTGGCTTAAAACCACACAGGTGTATTATCTTATAGTTGTGGAGGTCAAAGTCTGCAGTGGATCTCACTGGGCTAAAATCAAGGTGCTGGCAAGATTGTTTTTCCTTCTGGAGCAAGGAGGGGAGGTTTTGTTTTCTTGTTTTTTTTTTCCAGTTTCTAGAGATTGCCCACATTCCTTGGCTTGTGGCTCCCTTCTGTCTTCTAAGCTAACAATGGCTAATGGAGTCTTTCTTGCCTGCTGTCTATCATATTAGCATATCAATCAAAATTGTTTTAGATTCCCAGTCTAATAATTACAATATTCTTGCCATGTTTGGCTTTGGTGCTTGATCAGTCTCTTCAAACCGTGTTTTTGGTCTTTTAATATGCCTTGTCACTTTGTAGCTGCTCATGATGTGCTGGGTGAAAGGAAGGGTTGTAAATCAGCCTTCAGGAATGTGGTGGTGAGGTGTGGGGGACCGGAAGCCTTCTAGACTCCTGCCATCAGTTCCCAGGCTTCTAGTGAGCTTGTGCCCCTGCAGGGTGAGCTCACAAGTGTGTCTCAGTTATGGTCTTCCCCACCTGAGGTGGGAAGGGATGACTAAAGTGGGCTGGAATCAAGCAATTCCTTTCCCAGGTCAGTTAGGCTCTGAGAAGACCCCAACTGGTCAGGCTCCGGTTAACTGGTCTCCTCTGAGGTCAGCCCTCGTTAAGAACAAGTGCTCTGGCCTATTACAAGATGGTTCTTTTTCCTCTCTCTCGGCCAGAAGCCTGTGAGGAGGTTTCTCCCATATTTATCATATGAACCTGGTCGAGCTCCTGGAGCTAAGCTCAGAGCTCAGGTTGTGATGTCAGGGTCTGGGCAGGTTGTCCTGTCTCAGCCCTGGTTCCCCTGGTGGTCTCCTCTCCTGTGTCCCTGCTGAGGAAAGCTGTGATCTGGGCCCATGGGGCCTGTCTCTCTAACCTTGTGGGCGGCAGCTGGCCCTGTGTCTTCCTTTCTCTTATGGATCTGAGAAGAGTTGCTGATTTTTCAGTCTGTTCAGCTTTTTCTGTTGTTGTTAGGATGGGGTGGCTACTTCCAAGTCCCTTGCTTGCAAAACTAGAAACTAGAAGTCATAGGGTCTTTCTTACACTGAATCACTCTGAATCTGACTCTGTTCTCCTGCCTCTTTTTTTTCTTTTTTTTTTCAAGATTTTATTTATTTATTTGAGAGAGAGAGAGAGAGCACGGGTGGGGGTGGGGGTGGTGGAGTGGCAGAGGGAGAGGGAGAAGCTGACTCTCTGCCAAGCAGGGAGCTGATGGGGGAACTCCACTCCAGGACCCTGGGATCATGACCGGAGCCGAAGACAGGTGCTTAACCGACTGAACCCCGGCACCCCGCCTTTTTTTTAATTTATAAGGACATTTGTGATTGCATTGGTCCTCACCAGGTAGTCCAGGATATTCTCTCCATTACTGAATCTGTTGATTAGCAACCTTAACACCATCTGCAAACTTAATTTTCCCTTGCCACATAACATAACAAACGTATTGGCAGGATGCAGGGACTCGGACATGGACATCTTGGGGGGAGCATTATTCTGCTTACCACAAGATCCTTTGTCAGAGATTTTTGGAGGGAGGTGGGAGGCAGGCAGAAAACACAGGGGCATTGCGAGGAGAGGAACCAGGGAAACTCAAAGCATCAGGGCAATTATCCCCATTTCCTGAACCCAAAGATGTCTCCACAATATTCTTTAAAGACTTGTTTTCCTTTCTTCCTTGTCTCTCAGTTCACCCCAGGAGAATTTAAATTTCATCTGTTTGAGGAGTGGGTTTCTCATGATATACAGACACAGTATGCATTGAAGGAAAATAAAGGGCCTCTTTCCTAGGGCCAGTGGACAGTGCTTCCAAATGAGTAGTTTTCAACATGCAAGTTTCAGTCCCCTGTTAATGACAGTGATGAATCCTGAGATCAGTGTAGAGGGCGAGGAATGGTAATAGAGAGAAAGAAAGAGAGAGAGGGAGAAGGAGAGAGAAGGAAAATGAGAGAGGGAGGGAGGGGAGGAGGGTAGGGAGTTAGGAGAAGAATGAAGCCATCAGAGTGCCTCACGTGTTCTAGGATGAAGTTGGTTTTGGTTCTATCTGCTCATGTGCACCAGCTTATGGTGCACGATGTGTATCCCCAGTGAACCAGTCTGAGCTCCAGGGGCTCACCCGGCAGCCGCAGATGTGCGAGGGGAGACGCTCCCCCACGCGGGCGGGAGCTGCCCCTCATCCCTACTGGGAAAAGCGAATCTGCTTACCTGTGCAGAAATGTTCCAAAGGACTTCAGGGGACCGAGGAAACAAAAAGTGAAAGGGCATCAGAACAGAAGAGGTAGTGATGGGAATGCAAAGGAAAAAGAGAAAGTAAAATAAAATGAAGAAGGTTCATCCAGTTAGATAAGAACAGAAAAAAGAGTAGACTCAAAAGAAATTGGCCAGGAAGATAACCCCACACTCAAATGTCTTCCTGGGTGAAAGAACAAAAAAGAGGAACCTCACAAACCCGAGCCCAAATCACCCTGTGCTCAGTACTCCCTTTGCTCATGGTCGCTGAGTGCTCAGTCCCCACGCCTTTGCAGATGCTCATGGACAGAGCGCACACACCACAACCAGCTTGCCTTGCTGGCATTTAGCCGTTGTCACCTCCAATGGCCCTTTGCAGTGACATCGGAGCAGGAGGAAGTGAAAATGCCAGCGGACCTGGTCTGAGCCACAGGCGGTCGCCCACGCAGCTCCCACAGGCAGTTTCTGCGAAGTGCTTGCTGGAGACCCAAGGTCGACCCAGAAGATCAATCCATCACCAGCTCCTGTGCAACCTCTGTTAAGTGCTAGCAAATGCCGACCAGATTCCATGAATTCTGTCCCATACAGGAGAAAACTGGATCCCAGAGGGGTGCAAGAAATTATGCTGCATCAGTAAGGGGCAGGCCATGACTCTGGCCACCCTCTGACCTCCTCCCAGGGCTCTTTCTAACCGCAAGGACTTGTGCCCTTCAAGAACAAACTTTTCAAGGACCCATGCCTATCACACATGGACATTGCATGAGCCATTGACACCTCAGACCTCCTTTCTCCATCCCTTACCACGTGGCTACACTGAGGCTTGGACAAGTGGGTCTTTGGGAGTGGAGTGGGTAGGTTACATTCCGTGGAGAGTGGGGAGTCCAAGAACATGTCTTTCTCCCCCCCCCCCCCCGTCAGGGGGGATAGGCGTGGTTGGATGGATGAAGGCAGCCCTCTCTTCCCAAGATTAAAGTGAAGCTAGCGTCCCCTTTTTTCTCCTAAAAAGAAAATGCTTAAAAAGAAAGAAAAATAGTATTGTCACTTTGTTCCTATATAAAAATTTCCAAACACCTGGTTAAGCCTTAAAGTCACATCCATTTTATGTCTCCCTGGTATAACTACAGTGTCAGTGTACCAGTCACTATTGTTCTTCCCAGTGTTTTGGTTTTTTCCCCCCCCCCCCTTTTTTTTTTTTTTTCTCATTATGTCCTCAAGCACCAACTTGACTGGGAACTCAGCAAAACCTGGAAGATTCTAACAGAGAGAGGCAATGGATCTGACACGAAAGCTCTGGAAAAGAAAACCACTCCAGTGGATGTCCAGGAACTGGATGGGGACTCTGGATTCCTGCTCATCTTGAGAAGAGAATGTCTAGAGAAGGAGGAAGGACATATGGACCTCCAGAGGGTAGCTGACATGAGGACTCCCTGAATTCAATCACCTGTTGTCTCCCTCCCATGTCACAGGCTGCACACTGGGTAAGAGAGAGTGTCATGTCCCATCCTGAGGAGGAAATGTTAGATTACACAAAGTGAATCAGAAGTCTTTCCTTCAGGACTTAGTTTAATAAACAAATAAGCACTATGAGTCTCCCAAAGAGGAATATGGCTAGAAGTCAGTAGTGGGATCCAGATTTGTGAGTCTTAGAGCTCTCTTTGGGATGTCTTCCAGGAAAAGTAACACTAAGCATGGGCAAAATATTATTAATCTTGTTATACAGAAGAGGAAATGAGTTTTAGAACAGTGCAGAGAATACTGGTCCACAGAATATAAAATCTTGAATATAAACTAGATGTAGAGCTTTGGATGTTTCCCATACAGATAAAGCTTATGCTTTCTTAGCTCATGGTTAATCCATCCCTATACTCCACCTTTTCTGAATGTTTTTTTTTTACGCTCTTTTGGGGAGAAGGTGAGAAAGGGACAGTGCTTAGGGATTGTGTTTCAAAAAACACGCTTCAGGAACTCTGACCTGGTCTACATGTAAAGTCTTCAGGGTCTTTGGCAACTAGCCTGGCTCTGCCCGGAGTGTCTGGGCACAAGCTCTCATCCATTTGAGTCCCTTTTTGGCACTGTTTTTCGGATCCACTGAGCACAGCAGTGGCCCTCGGACTGGTGCCTCTCACAAGAAATGGTGAAGAAAGAAAAGTCCCTCGCTCCTTGATGATGGCTTCAGGGGATTTGTTGTTTTTCTTGCTGTTTGAAGAATCCTAGACACTGCGCAGAATGTCGAGAGCTTCCAGAAGGTGGACAGGCAGTGATGCCTTCCAAAGGGAATGAGCCAATGCCCTGGGGGGCCCACTTGGCCAGAGTAGAAGTAAACTCTGCAGAAACCTCTTGGAAAACAGTTCCTTTCAGCTTGCTGGCTTTTAAAATGTTTCTCATTTTGATTCACGGCACACAAGTCAGCGTGTGACAATCGTCAAGGATGAACTTGGGCTGCGCCTTTACGCAAACAGTGCTAACATGTTTCTGATTACATTAACAATGCCACTCTTTCCTGCATGTGAACTCATCAAGGTTGATTACCAAGAGTTGATGCTAATGCTGGAATCTCCTGTTAACACATGTGTATATATTTCTAGCTGTAACTTGGTTTAATGCCAGTACAAGTATCAATAAAATCTGAATTAAATGTAAGATGACTGGCCTAAATTAGCCCTGAAGATTTACTAAGAGGGACAGTTGCTACACACTGAAATAGGTTAAGGGAAGTTATAGAATCTATTTCCCTGGAGGTTCTTAAAATAAGACAATATCTATTCTATAGAAGAATGTTCCAGGATCCTGACATAAAAGAATGTCCCAGGATCCTGCTTAATTTAGCAGTCAAGGTCTTCTAACCAAAATCATAGGTACTCTGCTCAAGGTATCCATTGAAGAACCTTATTGCCCAGGTGGTATTTCGATTCCTTACTGCCTTGCTGGTGCTATTTCTGTTAGGAGAGGCAGAAATTCCACTTCAGGTCAAACCAGCCAGGTATGATCTTATTACCATTTCCACAGTGCCTTCTAACCGCAGTGGTGATTATCCTCTTTACAGTAAGGTAATTACTATTGTTGTTACTACTACAATAATTACTGTTATTATCTACCATTTTTGAGCACTCGCTCACTATATGTGAGGCACTATGATAGCTGTTTACATGCATTGCCTCATTTTCCACTCATCACAACATCTTAAGATGAATATTAGATCCATTTCAGAGATATTTAAACTGAGTCTTGGAGAAGCTAAGTAGCCTGTTGGTCCTACATTAGGATTGACCCAGGTCTGTTTGATTTTAAAGCCCATGCTTTTATGTACCACAGGTGTGGCTGACGTTTTCAAGAGCACATCAGACCACATATAATGTTGGCTCTTGTATACAATCTCATTGGGAAGCTATGCTTTTCTCTTGGTTCTTAAAAGATGCTGGGCTCTCTTTTGGACTGACATTCAGAAGTTCACAAAAAATGACATATTTTCCATCAATCCCTGAAATTTTAGGATGAGAAAGTTCTTCATGATTGTCGACTATTTAACATTTAAGGGATCTCACAGGAAAATAAAAGTCCTGTTTAAAATGTTTGAAAATGTGGGGTGCCTGGGTGGCTCAGTGGGTTAAAGCCTCTGCCTTCGGCTCAGGTCATGGTCCCAGGGTCCTGGGATCGAGCTCCGCATCGGGCTCCCTGCTCAGCGGGGAGCCTGCTTCCTCCTCTCTCTCTGCCTGCCTCTCTGCCTACTTGTAATCTGTCTGTCAAACAAATAAAATTTTAAAAAGACGTTTGAAAATGTATTAGATTCTTTTGAAAATTCTCAAAATTCTTTGAAAATCCATTGAGGACTTATCATAAGTGGGGGAAAGAAACCACTTGAGGATTATTCAAAACCAAACTTGGCAAGTTGGGGGAATAATCAATCCAGTTATTAAACAAAAACAAAAAAACAAGGCCTGAATGATAAAATAACGATGTCAACTTTTTTATGGGATTTTGTGACAAGTACAAGTGTGTACACCTTGTATTTTCAGCACAACCAACTGTATTTTTCCACACTGATGTTCAACACGGAGTCTACACAGTGACCTAGAAACATCTCACCCAGGGGCACCGGGTGGCTCAATCGGTTGAGTGTTTGACTCTTGGTTTCAGTTCAGGTTGTGATGTCCTGGTTCATGGGATTGAGTCCCCAGTCAATCCCTGTGTGGGACTCTGGGCTCAGTGAGGCTCTGCTTGAAAGATTCTTTTCCTCTGTTTCTCCCCCCACTTTCATGCATTCTCTCTCAAATAAAAAAATAAATCTTAAAAAAAGAGAAATATCTCACCTATTCGATGACTCATGTCCAAGAAAGGGCCAAAATGATGACCTACAGGAAATGCATAAATTTAGCAGCTGGTGAACTTTAGAGCAAGACAGATGGTGGAGGTGATGATATTGCATGAAATGTTTCCTCCCTCAACAAGATTGTCAAAAATGTGCTCCTCTGCTATTTCTCTATCAAAGAGGGGGTGGGAGGAAGGATTCTTTTACTGGTGTCTATAACAGATATATTTTCCTTAAGAAAGATATAGGTCAGTGATAAATATGAAATTCATGTATATTTTTATGCGTATTATAAATGGGAATAAATTTAGGCTCATGATAAAAAATAATATTCTTTTGATAAGAATTTTGAATTTATTATATTTACAGTTGTTATTTTGTTTCTAATAGACTTTGGGTCATATGTTGGCTACAGCTAAATGTAGACAAAAATCAGGCTTATTTTCTGTCCCTGTTCTCCTTATAAGCCTTCATCACAAGTTCCCTGTACTGTGAATGGCTCCATTCTCCTGCCAGCCTCCTATGTTCCCAATCTTCTTGACCTTTCCTTTCTATCATGTTGTCCAGAAAATCACCAACTTCCTGATTCCTTGTTCTACAGGCCTTCTCAAAGCCATAAGCCATATACTCTCTCCATTCCCCAGGTACAAGCCAGACTGAATCCAAACTTCATATCTAGACAATGGGAAGAACTTTTTCTTCCCTACCATTAGTCCCATCTTTATGCAAACCGCCTTTCCCTGCAGCAAGCTAACTTTTGATCACTTGCCTGACAAAATTAAGTCAGGGTTATTCAGCAAGCATTCTATCAATTTTTACTCACCTCACAGTTTTGTATGCCTTTCCTGTGGCCAGCATACTGTGGGACGGTATGCCCATTACTGTCCCTTCTCTCAAAGTCCCTCCACTTCTGAGGTACCTGCAAAGTGCCATTGGCCTGGCACGTTCCACCAACTGATGCCACTTGTGTCCCAACACTCTTCAACATTGTCCTTTGTCATGTTTTTCCAGAGTGCATGTGGCTTCCATATTTTCATTCCCACAAATCTCTTTAACATCCCTTTAGCCCTTAGGCACTGAATTGTACAATACCTTAAAGGTAAAAATTAAAAATTTACATGCAATTGTGTTTGTATTTCTACCCTTTCCATAATTGCTCAAATTTCTGTTGTGTAAGAGTCAATTTCCATTTTTGATGCCTGGGGCAGTACCTGCCTCCCAACAAGACAAGTTCCCATTAGTCACATCTCAGTCCAAGATCTTCTTTAAAAAATTCCACATTCCCCTTAAAAATGTTGAAATTGAAAAGTCCTTCCCTAAAAAAAAAAAAAAAAAGAAACAAACAAACAACCCCCCCCCTCCAAAATCCCAAAAGTCCTTCCCTGAGCTATGTAACTAAACTTATCTTGCTGGATTTGATGAGTACGTTGATTATCTTGATCTCCTTTTAAAGAGTTTTTGCTATAAAGAAATCATTGGTCCTTAAAACTGAGCTTTAAAATAATTCTTTTTTCCTTAAATGTTGGATGACAAAGGGGAATTTGAGATTTTTTATTTCTATTTATTTATTTTTAAATATGAAAAAAAAATTTTTTTTAAATTTGAAATTTTTAAACAGCATTTCTCTCTGCACAAGTTGTTGAACAATCATCCTGGTGTTAAAATGCCTGTTAAGCTATTGGGCTAGGATATGTTTCTATTTTAGTACCAAATTTGTTAAGTTTGTTCATATATATCAGCTTATTTTGCCCTTACAATAATTCTTTGAGATATATTTTATTATTCTCATGCATTGGACAATAAACCCAAAGCTCAGCACAGTTGAGCTCTAGGTTCCAGGTCACCCCAAGCTACAAGTAAGTAGGATTGATGCTTTGGTTTCTTGCCATCTAAACCTGACACCCTTTCCTATTTCTTAGCTGTTCTATGTCCCGGGCCTCTGGTTAGCACTAAGCCTCTTGATGAAAAAGACAGAGAGGACCAGGCAGCATGGCTGACAACGGTGGTGAGGCAAGCCAGCCCTTGGGGATGTGGATCAGATATTACATTCCCATATATATTTGGAACTATATCTGGGCATTAATTCAGTTTCGTTGTTTTTCTGTGTATTTACAGTTAGTACTATACTCTTCGTTATTGAAGCTCTTTATTCCAGTATCTAACATGGCTAGTCCCTCCCTCATTCCATTCCACTCCCAGCCCCAGATTTTCTTCTTGCTTTAGAACCAGCTTATCTAGTTATCTAGTTATCTAGTTTATCTAGTTCAAAACATCATTCTGAAGATTTTGGGTCTTCTGTCAAAATTATAGATTAGATCAGAGAGTGTTGACATCTTGATAATATTTTTTTCTTCCTAATGTGGAACACAGTAGATTTTTTTCCCATTTGTGCTAATGTTCTTTTGTGTCTGTTTTGTGTTTCCCAGACACATTTTTATGTTTTTTACTAGACCATAAAGGCAAATCTTCTTTTAACCACTTTAAAAATAATCTCCCTCTCAGGTCATTCTCTGTATTTGAATGCTGCTGTCTTTTCCTCCCTCCCTCCTTTCTTTTATTTCTCCCTCTTTCTCTCTCCCTCTCTCTCTTTCATACAGCACACTTGGGAACACATAACTTCTTCATTCGGAGTCATCACGGGCACTTAAAAGAAATTGAACAAAAAGGTCCAGGACCTTCTGTGATGCACTAACGTATTCTTTCTCCCTAGAAGAACATGACAATAAGCTTCATGATGGAGGAAATTTTATCTGTTATCATTATAGTTTTCCAAGTGCTAGAACAGTACTCGAGATATGTAGTAACATTAAGTAATTACTTGTTGAGTGAATGAATGGAAAACTCCATTCAGGTCTCCCTGAATCCCTTTGGAACAACAAGGTCCTTGGTTTATATTTGCTGGCAGGTCAAACTAACTCCGGGTAGTTTGCTGTAGAAAGTCTGTTAGAAGAGAAGCACTGTGTAGTCTATAATTGTCTTCCTATGTGTGTTATACTGACCTATTTCTCCATTAAAGTATTAATAATAAATGCCCAAGGCTCCACTGAAAATAAATAGCCATATTCCTTTTGCTTCTTATTAGTCTTGAAATTCACACTTGCACAATGATGGCTCTAAAATGCATCCTAACAGATGGGTACTTCTTGAGCTGTCATAAGGCTGATGGAGAAAATCCAGTCAATGTGCGGGTTAAGTCTGCAAAGAACAATCGTCATTCTTATGAACCAAGGTATAAAGCAAGGCACCAGGAGCTTCATCGTTCTAGGGTTTCCTGGCAGTGTGGGAGGCAAAGTGCGTGCAGGAAACAGGGTCATGCTGTGGTTTTAAAGGGGAGGTCAGGTTCCCTTTTATGAATATGCATGAGGGGCTGGCTCTTGAGTTTTCTTGAGTTCAACTTAACCCTCACAAACCCATTTCCTGCCTGTCATTTTATCTGAAGACGGTCCTTGAGGAGATGTGAAAAAGTGAGTCCTTTCTCCACTTGTGGAGCCTTTTGCTTTCTTTCCTCTTAAAGATGACAAGCTGCACCCTGATTTATTTTTATTCCCTGTGAGTCACTTACTAGTCTTATTTTATAAATAATATTTTATACATCTTACTCAGAAGCAGATGGGAAAGTTCAAGGAAACACCCTCTGGAAAGAGGAAAAGTACTTCAGTCTGGATCTGTACGCTGGTGCCCTTGCTAGAGGCCCCTGTAAACAGCACTGCCACGAGGAAATAAACAGATGGCAAAGAGTCCTTGCAAAGCAGCATTTAGGGGGGTTTCTTTGTTTTAGGAGCGACTGTTATTCTCTTAGTGTGAACTCTATGTACTCCCGAGAAATGCAAAAAACAAGTTGGAACCGCTTGTCTGATGTTCATAAAACAGGTCACTGGGTCGAAAGGGTCGTTGGCCAGTTGGGAGCTCATGAGCACACACTTGACAATCGCTGTTGCCTGTTGTCTTTGTGAGAGGAAGTGGGGGAGGGGAGAGGAGCTCTAGTTCCTCGGAGCCAAGAGGCAGCTCCAGGAACCCACGTGGTGAACAGCATGTGCTGGGAAATGCCAGCATGTGTCGCTCCTCAACTTGGCGTATAGACTCGACTCCTGTTGGACAAAATTCCCAAAGCAGACAGGGAGTAGTAGGGCTGTTTTCGCTGGACAAACAGCAGTGGGTGAGGAAATGGGCAAATGTAGGTTGCTAGGCGGTTGTTTTGCTGTTGATATGGGAGCAAAGCCAGGCAACACTTAGATACTGGGAACATATTCATTATTCCATGGAGTCCCAGCCTTTCCATGAGAGAACCCCTGCTAATGACTTTTCCTTTAACGACAATAGTTGGGGAGAGAATGTACCTTGTTCCTAGTGGTGCTGCTTTGTTTCTCCAGAGGCTAGGAGCCCCTTCCTGAAATCCATTATTGACGCAATCTCCGTTGTCACAGATTACCAGTCTCTAATGAACTGTCTGTTTTGTTTGTTTATTTTTAATGTTAAACATTCTTTTTTCTGCTATATCAACATTTATGCCTTTAAAATCATTCGGCACTCTTTTGGCATTTAAAGTTCATGATGTAAGAGCTGATGATTTTGCCTCATGGTTATGTGGTGAAATAACGGGGTCAAAGTGAGGTTCACAGGATTAGAAGCCCTCTTGGACTAGAGCCTTTCCTTTTTTTGGAAAACGGTCTGGGAAAAGAATGGAAGGATGGAAGGAAGGAAGGGAGGGAGGGAGGAAAAGCCTATTCAAGAGAAAGTCTTATCTGATCTAAACCTTTTTTACGTGCTCTTCCCACAAATACCTTTCAGGAGTGTGTACTCTGTACCCGGCATTTGAAGAAAACAGCAATCTTGGCTACCACTTAATAATAGACTGTGGATTCTCTTCCCAAAAACCGAATTCTTTTTTCAATATGTACCTCATGTTTTGTCTCCACTGCCGTTGAAAAAATAGATTATCTGTGACTTTTATTAACACAGTCTTGTTTTATGGCAAGTTTATGGGTAGTGTTTTCCCAGTGTCCCATTATCTCTCCTCGATTTAGTGGTCGTGGAACACACAGGGTCTCAGAGCCATGCTGTATTGTAAAAAGTCATGCAAAGTTGACTTCAACGAATTTTTTGCAGCCCTCCATCCCAGGTCTGGACTGATTTCCTAGCACCTCTTCCAAGAATTCCAATTGCTCGTACACTTATCTGTCTCCCTACCTCCAACCCCGAACTTCCTCCCACTCCCCCCCAGAGTCTGTGAGTACCTTCAGGGAAGGGCCTGTGTCTTGTAGAAAGAAATGAATATAGTCCAAAACACCTTTGTTTATATATTCTGACCTGTTGGACTTTGATTTTTATGGCACTGGATTCCAAAAGTGAGTTTGTTGGTTGAAGTCCCGATATAGTTTTAATTTTAATAGATGCTGCTAGATTGTTTTCCAAAAGAAGCTGAAGCAGCTTTCTCCCATATTTCCACCAGTAATAGGTTTTATTGGTCTTTTAAATGTTTGCCAGTTAAATAGTAAAATTTTTATTTTCCTGTCTATTAATCAGTTTGAGTATCTTTATATGTGTTTGTTAGTAATTTAGATTTGCTGCTCTGTGAGTTAACTTTTTATGTACTTTGCCCATTTGGCTGCATAGAAGTTTGTTTTTATATCAATATATATATAAATAAGTATAAAGTTCTTTTTACCTAAAAATTCCAAGTGTGAGTATGTATCATACAGAAATATTCAGATATATAAGCAAAAATACATGCATAAGCATCCCATTACATCCCATCTACATGATAAATGCATGAGCATCACATCTACAAACATTAGAACATTGTTTGTAGTGACAAAATCTAAAGTTTAATGAAAAGAAAGTAGTTTGATGAATTATGGTATTTTCTTATAATGGAAGAGGATGAAGAGTTAAAAAGAATGAAGTCAATCTACATGCACTACATAAAAGATTTCAGCATAGTGTTAAATGAAAAAAAGCAAGTTGTAGAAGAGGAATTGCATAGTACTATCCTAAATTATATAATTATAAATGCACGTTGTGGCAGAAACTGTTTGTCCTTAATCTTAGAAACTATGAGAAGTTGTTATTTGAACACACTGCACAAGCAGACAGCAGTTGTAAAAGCTAGGTGACATTCCGAAAGATACGCTGACTTTTTATAATGTGGGAAATATATGACTAGTTCAAGGTGGCAAAGAAAGAAAAAAAGAACTAAAACTCACTGAATCCATTCCCTGAGGGTTCAGTTAGTTCTGAAGTGACTAACAAGAGGCATAATTAATTATCAATCCTATATTGCTGTATATTGGGACTTTCTATATTATTTAAAACCTGTTTCACAAACATACTGATAGCTAAAGATAGCTTACACTTCAGATGGGCAAATTCTGTGTTTGTAGTGAAAACATTTAATAGAGTCCTTATCTGTCTTTACAGATCCTCTCTGTCATATATATAACCTAGATATAATTTGTGATAAAAGTGTATCACAAAATTTAACTTTACTTGAGATCATCCTCTCAATCAAATGAGTTAGCAAGTGAATTCTGTGTTTTGTTCCCTGGATCATTAGTAGTCTGTATCATTTAGCTTTCTTATCAGTTTATCAAAAGTAGCTTAACTTTAGGTCCAAGTGCTTTGCTTCGTAGGCAATAAAGTTTTACTCCTACTTAAAGGAAAACACAGGGCAAATGCCCAACGTCGAGTGAGTTCATCTGCATGTTTCTTTGTGTGCACCCACGCCCCACACTAGAGAGGGCTCCTGGAGAAATCACATGACCCGATCATGGGCACTGTTTCAACTCTGTGTCATCAGGCTGTGGTCCCTCACAGCTGTGCAGCGGCTCTCCTGTGTTTCTCTAGTCATCTTCCCTCCCACTCATCAGAGTAAATATTTCATACATTCTCTATTCTTCTCAGACATTAGCCTCCAAATAATTCACTTCTCTGGACTTGTTTTAATTTCAGTCTTCCAGGCTAGATCTTTAGCTCTCTGAATGTGAGACCTTGTCTGTTTTGGTCTCGAGACCCAACACCCCACTACAGTGGGCACTCAATAAATATGTAGGCAATTGGGGTGCCTGGCTGTCTCAGTGGATTAAAGCCTCCACCTTCAGCTCAGGTCATGATCCCAGGGTCCTGGGATCGAGCCCCGCATCAGGCTCTCTGCTCAGCAGGGAACCTGCTCCATCCTTCTCTCTCTCTGCCTGCCTCTCTGCCTACTTGGGATCTCTGTCTTTCAAATAAATAAATAAAATCTTTAAAAAATATGTAGGCAATTGAGCAAATGAGTGAATGAATGATGCTTTATAACAGGTAGATGAGGAGCGATGTGGCGAGAGTTGCTGGGCAGCTTTGGGGAACCAGCACTCTCTTGATGATGTGGAGTTGGCCTAGCACCCATGGTCAAGCCATGTTATTTCTCCAGGTACACAGAGGGAAACAGGAGCATAAAGTCATTGGGGTTGAGAATTTGCCAGGCTAATAAGGAGCAAAGGAGATGAGATACTGGAGAGAGTGTTTAAAGATGGAACATGGGATCTTTGCTGGGTAGGGAAGGAGTGAAGAAAGGAGAAGATAATAGGGACAAACAGGACGAGGATGGTGTGAAGTCCTGAAACAGTTCTGATGGCGTGTGTGAAGACCAGCTGACTGAGAGCTGGAAGTGGAGGAGATTGTGGTTGGAGAGGGAGATTCTCTCTTAAAGGTTTTGGAGGTGAAGTAGTCCCAGATGGTGGGCTGAGGGTGTGGTGGAGGTTGTATGGGGCTGAGTGAGCAGAGCGGTCATTAGCTTTGAGAGGTCAGAAACAATGAGAGGCCCCCAGGATGCTGGCTGTATCACAATATATGCGTTCCAGGTGGAGATTACATCTGTTTATGGAGGAAAGTGCCACAGTTCTCAATGACAGCAAGGACTGTGGGACTTGAAACCACATTGATGAGGTGGGATGGAAGGGGATGAAGGAATTGAATACAAAGAGATATGGGAAAAAAATTAATTATGATCAGGGGATGTTGACTGATATTTCAGTTTGGAGAGAAGACGTAGTGGAGGAGTAAATACTGAAAAGCAGTGAAAATTGCATATAATTTTCAGTTGTTTAATGCAAGCAGTACATAAAACAAAAATTCCAGGAAATTCAAATACATGTTTCATTAGTTGATATTACTAGAAGATAAAAACTGAAATCATATTAAACTTTTCTGAACCTCTCAGAAGACATAACATCATCTCAAAAAGGCTCACTTCTAGAAGGAAAATTGTCATAACTTGCCAATTCCAGTTCTGGTCAGGCATTCTTAGAATACCTTGGAGTGGATTTTAGTCTCACGGGGATTTCACTTTTGGAATATCAACGGGTCCTGACAAATAAGGCTCTTAAAAACTTTTCTACTGAAATGCTCAGTCGGCAAATCTAGTTAATGACAGGGACACATAAACTTCATTTCTGGTACACTGATTGCTAATGAACTTGAGGTTTAATGCCAAGAAACTCCTCTTAAAAGATGAAACTAAAAACAACTGCCTTGTCAGAGCATCTGTGTGCTATCATTAAATTTAAAGCAATTTATCAAATATACACTGCATGCAGGATCTGAGTCCTTCCCTCATGGAGAGCAGTACCCGAGGAGCAAGGACACAGCAAGAGAAGCCGCCCCAGTACCTTCCCAGGAGTTCAGTGTTGACTGCGGGCAAAGAGCTGAGAACAACTGTGAGGGACAAGGTTATCAGGGAAGGCCTCCAGGCATTACATAAATGCCCAAGGAGAGAGAAAGAATTCATACCAAGAAGGGAAATTATTTAAGGCATTGCAGGGGTGAAAAGGAGTTTTGTTTTTTTTTTTTTCAAGGTCCTGGTATCTCTGATATTCTGTCCTAGTGTTTGGACATATGGAGTGACCATTATGATTAAACTATTAAAATGTGGTGGAAGATTAATCTCTTTAGAGCGTGTTGTAAGAAGGGCTGACACAGCTTGGGTTATGCCTTTGGTACAAGCATCATGTCGGATTGATGTCTGGAAGAGGAGTGAGATTCGGGAAACTACATAATGAGTCTTGTATTGTCTTTATCCTTTATTTTGTGCAAACCCAGTCAACATGCCATTAGTAGCGTCTGCAAAACTCAACAAAAGTCTGTATGAAGGACCTGTTAGCTTGCTTGCTAGGTCCTAATGGAAACCTCTTAAATCCTGGATTTGATTCAGAGGTCTAGGCAAAAGCGCTCAACGAGGCCATGCCATGCCCTGCAACTAAACTTGAAGCATTTTCTCCTTCTTTGTTCCTTTAGCAGAAATTACATCCCTTCTGCCCATCTATTAATTGTCCCAGCTGAAAGGGATGTTTTGTGACTTTTAGTGTTCTCTCATAGCCTGGGGAGAATGACCAGATAAAACAAGAAGTCACAATATCCTAAGAGGGGCGGAGGCAGGATGGTGTGCATCTCCTCGGTATGAAGAGAAGACAGAGAATCTTTCATTTCCTTTCAGAGACCATTTGACCCACAGGCTTATAAAAACAGCAGAAGAAATGAGCCAAGAGTGGAAAAGGGTGTGTGTGCGTGATGTTGTTGCTTAGCAACGGGAAGCGTCTGGCTGATGTTCTGAATTGAACAAAGGAGAGTGACTAGGACAGCATGGAATAAATGAATGAGGAGACACGAAGGGAGGGAAGCCGATGTGGTGGTGCAGGCAGGCTAGGAGGGGAATGCAAAGGAAAGGAAAAGCACGAAAATGGATGTGGTGATTACTTAAAAATCAGAAGACAGGGGCGCCTGCGTGGCGCAGTCAGTTAAGCCTCCGACTCTACCATTCGGCTCAGGTCATGGTCTCATGGTCATGGGATCGAGCCCCACGTCAGGCTCTGTGTAATGCGGGGTTGACTTCAGATTCTCTCTCCATCTCCCTCCCACTTGCTCACTCTCTCAAATAAATAAAACCTTCATAGATAAATCAAGAAATAAAAATAAAAGCTATGCTGTAAGGAGCACCTGGCCGGTTCAGTCAGAGGAAACTGGGACTCCTGATCTCAGGGTTGTGGGTTTGAGCCTCAGGGCGGGTATATAAAAATAAATGAATAAATAAAAACCAGAAGACAATGAATAAAAATCATTTGGGGAAAATAAGTAACTGAAAAGATGGGACTAGTGAGAAGGATTAAGAAAGAACCTGCAGTGGAAGAGGGTAGGCAACTAACTGGTGGGATAAAATCCCCTCCGTGGAATGAACTCACCGTGCCAGCCGCACCTCCTTCTTGCTGCTGAGGCTAAGCAGGGCGGACGGGGCAAGGTGTCCGGAACAGAGTCCAGACCGTGGTGTCTGACGAGGCGACTTAGAAGATGAGCTGGGCGGGGGGGCCTGTGTGGCTCAATGGTTAAGCCTCCGCCTTCAGCTCAGGAAATGGTCTCAGGGTCCTGGAATCGAGCCCCGCATCGGGCTCTCTGCTCAGCGGGGATCCTGCTTCCTCCTCTCTCTGCCTGCCTCTCTGCCTACTTGTGATCTCAATCTCTCTGTTAAATAAATAAATAAAATCTTTGAAAAAAAAAAAAAAAGATGAGCTGGGAGGTAAAGGAGCTCCAGGGTTGTCATGGCAACAATGCTAGACTAGGTTGGGCTCTTCGAAGACCTCTACAATAACTTTCAGGTTTTTAGACCACTGTATCAGTTCTTATCCAAAAGGGCAACCACAGGAGAAGGGCAAGAACTTGAGATTGGGCAAGAAAACTCTTAATTCCATCTTTGATTCCTCCAAAAGCTTATGACGGTGTCATAACCCAGAGCAGGCCAAAAAATATCTACCAGGGGTAAGTAGGTGTCAATGTGGTCCCAGGGCCTTTGTCATGACAGTTCTGTGACATCTTGGAGGCGTCCGATGTTTGTCTGTATTACAGGGCAGGTAAACTTGTCTTCTATGTTTTTTTCTTAAAAGGGCAGCCGTGCTTCCTAGCCCATCCTTCACAATTTCCATCATCTACACATGTAAGCCAACATATTATGAGCATTTCCTCCCAATAGATGTACATTTTTATTTGTAAACAATACACAAAAATTATCTAATGACACATGGCTCATTAGAATATGATATACATATTAAGGAAGATGAAATAAACATAAAATGAAATATGTTTTTTAAAATTTTACTTACTTAAGAGTTTTTTTTGCTATTAATTCATTTCCCCACCCTTCCTACAGCCTACCTACCTATGAACCACAGGGCATAACTTAGAAGGTAACATGTAGTACAGGCTCATTAGGTGTTTGCAGTAAACAGAAGTGGGATGGCATTTTTCCACTCCCTTCTCTGGGCTGTCCCATCATATTTTACAGGGATGCAAGGAATTACTTATGTTATTAACTCCTATTTCTTATCTCACCAAGTTTTATTATCAATTCCAAAGGTTATTTGTTATCTGCATATAAAATAGGACTAAGTTTTTAAGTTAATCCTCTTTAAAAAACACTTGTCTTATCTATAACATCTAGTTTCTTGATTTGTAATTAAGTGTGGCTATATGGGAATACACTTTTCCGTCTGCTTCTTTCCCAAATCTCACTAAACTGACAGCTAAAGGATGGAATACGAATAAGCAATGAAAATCCTAAAAGGCATGGTACCTGGGTGGCTCAGTGGGTTAAGCCTCTGCCTTCAGCTCAGGTCATGATCCCAGGGTCCTGGGATCAAGCCCCACATCAGGCTGTCTGCTCAGCAGGGAGTCTGCTTCCCCTCCTCTCTCTGCCTTCTGCTCTCCCTACTTGTGATCTCTCTGTCAAATAAATAAATAAAATAAAATTAAAAAAAAAAAAGAAAGTCCTAAAAGGCTTGGTGTATCAGTTATCTATTAATGCCTAAGAACCACCTGACAACTTAGTGGCTTAAAATAACACCGTTTATTAGGACACCGTCCTTGGACCAACAGTTTGTTCAGGGCGCAGTCGGGACAACTCATCTCTGCTCCACGTGGCGTCAACTGAGCTTTCTTGCCATAGTAATCATTGGGCGCTTAGCTGCGATTCATAACCAAGGTGCCTCAGTTCCCCACAGAGCTTCTCCAGCTGGCCAGCTCAGCCTTCTGCATGTCTTGTTGAGGTTCCAAAGAAGGCAAGAGTTGAAGCTGCCAAGCCTTCCCAAGGCCATATTAGAAGTCACAGGTGTCATGTCTTCACTTCTGCAGCATCCTGTTGGTTAAGGCAAGTTGCAAGGTGTAGCAGACTGAGTTGTGTTCCTCCAAAATTTTTTTTGAAGCCCTAACCCTCAATGTGACTGTATTTGGAGATAGGGCCTTTAAGAAAGTAATTAAGGGTAAATAAGGTGATAAGGGTGGGACCCTCATCCAATAGGACTAGTGCCCTTATAAGAAGAGGAAGCAACAGCAGGGATAGGCAGGCTCAGAGAAAAGGCCACAGTGAGAAGGTGGCTTCCTACAAGCCATGGAGAGTGGTCTCACCTGATACCAGTCCTGCCAAAACTTTGATGTGGGACTTCCAGCTTCCAGAACTGGGAGAAAATAAATCTGTTGTTTAAGCCATTCAGTCTGTGGTGTTTTGTTATAGCAGCCTTAGCAGACTAATGCATAAGTCCAGCCCAGATCCATCTCATGACGAAAAGAGCTATAAAAAATTTTGTGACCATTTTTAATCCAGCACACTTGGAAAATGTCAGCTAGTTTTAGAAAGTGTAAATATATCAAGAGGAATACTTAGAGCAATGTCCACACGAGTCCCCTCTACCACCACTTACTTCCTTGAAACAACTTTGTAACTGAAATTGCGTTAACATTTTTTATTTAGGTAAATAAGAGGTAGTGATTTGGTCAGCCTGTATAATATTAGGTATAACTAGAAAATGGCATCAAAGACATGGAATTTCCACTAGAAAGTAAAAGCCCCATTATGCCAAAGCAAACCTATCCATGGAGAGTAAATATAAAGAAAAAAAAAGCCTTTATTTCCAAGATTGAGCATTAGCTTTAAATAGTATAATACTTGTATTCTTCTCTGACTACTGAGTGAAAGAAAACATTTCTCACTCTCTATAGTTGTCCATATCTGTAGATGTTAAACCATATGGACTTCTCTAATGGAAGCCTCAGTTTTATTCAGGTGTTCAACCTATCCTTGTCTATAGAGTTAAACTCATTAGATTGAGCCATCATGTTAATTCCTTTCCCCTTCCTAATGACTGGTTCATGAACCCAATATTGAATGCTATCCTGTCATGCCATTTCCATGGTGACCATTATTGAGGCAGAGAATGCAAATCACTCTGGATGGCGGGGGTGGGGGGGTGTCTCTCTTCTACTGAACATAAACAAGGGAACATTGTGGTCTGGTGGCCACTTAAAAACCGTGAGGGGTGCTCACCTAAGGACAAAGAGAATACAAAAGACTCCTGAAGCTTACCATCCCTCTGGAATTCTTGTTTTTTGTAATAAACACTCTGACCCTTTAGGCCAGTCTCACATAGGATTTTTTTTTCCCCTGTAGCCAAAAGAATCCTTCCAATCTGATGATGCTGTTCCTATGTAGCCTGAAGTGTCCTCAGTGATCTCACATCAGAGAGCCTATGGAATGGTTTTACGAGGAAAGTCAGTTCTGCACTCCACTTCATTGCCCCTCAAAACCACCAGAACTATAAGCAGAGTCAGATCTCTATATGCCTCACGAGATCCATTATAAAACAAATACAGGAACAGAAAACACACCCACCAAAGGAATGGAAAGACTGTTAATTTATGTTGGCAGAATGTATGGAGAGAAAGTGTGGAAATGGATTCTCAGTGTCCTAGACCAAGAAACGAAGAACACAGTTACCGATCAGGATTTACCAATAGGGATGCAGTTTATTAGAGATTCTGGATTTAATGTGCTAGCTCACACAGTTGGAGGTTGTCTAAATTATTTGCCAAATTATCTCTTGAGTTATGCTCAGCAGTAGCCCATTCTAAATGAACCTGCAATGCTGAAATTTTCTTGTTATAAGGGAAGCAATCCAAAAGTTAATGGACATATAAATACTGGAGTAGATGGTCTCATGTGAACTGCTCACCTATTCCCTGTCTCCTTTTTCTAGGAAGAGGAAGAAATGGCCAGAAAATATTTCCTATTATCTTGTGTACACCCATACAATTCTCAAGACCCTATTCTCAAGGGTCTTGAGAATTGTATGGGTGTACACAAGACCCAGCACCTAAAAAGCATTTTGGTAGCTCTTCTTCATACACTGAGGTAAGAGGAAAATAGTCTGTATTTGAAAAGCACTCCTGACTGCAAATAGGGATGCTAAGATAGAAGAGGCCAAATAGTGACACTTAACTGCCAAAGCCAAGGTGGGCATGCTGATTATAATAATAACAGTAGAGCTGGCATGATGTTCAAAATGATACAACTCTCAAAAATCTCTGCAAGTTTTTCATATGTAAGAGAGTTACAGGGATCAAAAGAGATGGCAGCTTGGTGCTCTCATTCATTTGTGTAATGGAAAATACTCCAGAGTTCACGGTTGCAGGTCTGGTATTGTGTTCTTGAACTCAGTAATTCTGGTGGTGGCCTTCTGACACCTGTCTCTCCAGTCTTTCCAGTTATTTTGTAAGCACCTAATCCCCTGTGTTGAAACTCTTCTACTTTCCCCAGAGCAGTGCACTGAACACTAACTGATGGGCTTTCCAAAGGAGCCCTGAACTCTTGCCATGATTGCTTCTTCAGTTTCTGGGTATATTACTAGGATAGATGACCTTAGCGAATGGCAGCATTCTGACACCCACTCCTGATCTGTTGAGTAGAAGTCACCAAAATTATAATGGTAGGAATGGCTTAGTGAAATCTCAGGAACTCAACCTTCCTGCCAAAATAGTAAGTCAAGAAGTATTCTGTTATATCGCAATTAAAAAAAAATATATCACATTTTTTAACTGCCTCCCTGAGAAAACTGTTGAGAGGAAGCCACTGTTTTTCCTACCATAGCCCCATTTTTTTGCCAGTGCAAAAGATGGAAGAAATTTGGGATGCCTGACTGGCTTAGTTGGTAGAGCATGCAACTCTTGATCTCAAGGTTGGGAACTTTAACCCCATGATGGGCATAGAGTTTATTTAAAAAGAAGAGGGAAGAGTTTTGAGAATCATAGGGGATTACTATTACTAAAAGAAGTAGTAACTACAAATATAAATGATCTTCCATGTGTAGTTGCTTAACGGCCGAAATCAACACACACTGTGACACAGTGACTGCAGCATTTATCTGGACTTCTTCTCTCATCCAATGAACAGAGAATGCCAGAAGGAGTTTGATTTAATCTAATATATTTTCAGCTCAACATTATCTTAATTCTCTATTCTCTGTGCCATAAATGAGTCTTTAAAAATTAGGCTGTCGGGGGGTGCCTGGGTGGCTCAGTGGGTTAAAGCCTCTGCCTTCGACTCAGGTTATGATCTCAGGGTCCTGGGATTGAGTCTCACATCAGGCTCTTTGCTCAGCAGGGAGCCTGCTTCCCCCACTCTCTCTGCCTGCCTCTCTGCCTACTTGTGATCTCTATCCGTCAAAAAAAATAAATAAAATCTTAAAAAAAAAAAATTAGGCTGTCGGGGCCCTGAGTGGTTCAGTCAGTTAAGGCTCTACTCTTGATTTCTGCTCAGGTCATGATCTCAGAATTTTGGGATCCACCCCGTGTCAGGCTCCATCCTCATGGAGCCTGCTTGTCTCTCTCTCTCTACTCCTCCCTCTTGTTCTTTCTCTCTCTCTCTCAGTCATAAATAAATAAATAAATAAATAAATAAATAATATATATTTTAAAAATGAGCTAGGTTCTCTAACCATCCCCAGGGCTATATCGGTGATAATCGGCTGAAGAGCTCCAGAGAACAGAAAGTGGCTGTGTTTTAGACTAAAACTAGGCAGGCCAGAAGGTGGGAAATAAATCATAAGTTAATACAATGAAGTTTCTTGGGATCTGTTTTGCGTGGCGTGTGAGTTTATCCTCTCCAATGTCAAGGACAATTTGTTTCCTACATCTAGAAAAAGAAAGTGCGGTTGATGGTACTTTTTAGATTTCAGAAGCAACATATATCACATTTTGTGTGCCCTTCAGCGCTCTTTCCTGAGATGCCTGAAAGGCTGACTGCTTTGAGTAGGGTCCAAAGAAAAACTCTGCACGTGGTCCAGGATGCAGCTTTTCCATATGGCCTTGTAGGACCCGGTGACATTAGTGGCGCTCAAAAACCAATTCAAGTCTGTGGTGTGGAAAGACTTAATACAAGATTCACAGCAGAAACATCCTGGTTTTAGGACAAAATTATACCTCCTTCAGTGAATAACCATTCTTCTTTGGAGGCATAGTACTTGGCTTTCTATTGGGTCCTCATAGAAACCAGGTAATTATGAAATATAAGCTAGCTATCATGAACTGAGTGGTATCTGATCTACTCAGCTATAAAGTCAAACATCTCCAAGTGGAAATAGTAGGTGAGTTCATCTGAGCAGGTCCTGAAAGGTCAAGTTTCATATGCTAATGTCTTCCTGCTATGCCTACTCATGCCACACTACCCCCTCTCCACCAACCAACACTTATAACATCATGAACAGTTTTCTATTATGACTTAACTGAAGAAAAAGAAAGCATAGTTTACAGATGGCTTTGCATAATGAGCTGGCGACATTTCAAATGGAATGCTGAGTCCTACTCAGTCTCACTGAAGTGAAGGTGGAAAATTCTCCCAGCAGGTAGAACTTTGAATTGTATAACACCTTTCCCTTTTCCTGGAAAGAGGCAGGAATTAATAGGCAGTAACAGATGGTTTAGTCCAACTGACATGGACATGATAAGAATAAGAAGACCAGAGGTCTGGTGACAAGGAGGCTTGGGAAGAAGCATGTAGGTAGGTCTCATAAAATGGACCCATGTATGAAGACATTTGGGCTCCATATACATGCCTGTCACATCAGCTGACAACCCAATATTCATTCTTTCTTGTGAACAATACTTCAGTTTTATACAGATACACATGAACCCTCATGTGATTTTGTACCCCAAGGCTGGTCACATCTCCACCCCAGCAGGTGAATCAGTTAATTAAGCCAATTACAGTTCTCTATTCTCCTATGAGTGGTTGGCTTTGAAGGGGCCATATGAACAATTTTGGCCAAGGAGACACTAAAGGAAGTCTGCTGTGGGGTTAGTTCTGTGTGAGTTTCTTTGTCTATTAAAATAAAAGGTAATTCCTTCATCTGCCTCGCTTTGAGTTGGGAGGTAGCCTTATGAATCAGGAAGGAGAGGGCTGCACTTGTGCATCATGTGTTGGTTGTAGCAACCACATCTAGTTTCCAAGGACAGCATTGCCAGCTGCCTCTATGGGAGTATACAGTGTGTGGTACCAACAGTGTCAACCGCGCAGGCTGTGATACCTGATGCTCAGTAGCAACAACAGCCATGTCCTTGCAGAACTACTTTCGTGTCAGATTTTAGTTGTATCCCTGTCTGCATGGCTTCTGAGCTGGACTGCTCTCCTGGACAGTTTTTGGGCTAACCAATAACCTTTCAATAAATCCTTTCTCTGCCTAAACCAAGCAGAGTCCATCTCTATTGTTTGCAAGAGAAATGTTTGCAACTTGGCCAATATAGATCTTCTGGATCAAATGATCTGTGAGATGTTGGTCCAAAAGAAAATTTGCAACAGTAACATTGTTTTCAGAGTTGAGTGTCTCTTTTTAAGTTATACTTTTTGATGTTTTTAAAAGTTAGGAAAGGCAAATGTTCCTCCACCTACCAATAGAATTGTCTGGATCAATCTCAGCTGGTACAAATGATTAAGGAGGAAAACATGTCTCTTTGAAAGCATGGAAATTTTTAAAAAAATGTATTAATAATGGACTAAGTGAAAATTAAATAGTAAGTTTGGAAATGGCAAAGAAAAGCAATACCTTACATACAGGTTGTGGTGCTAACGTTTACTTGTTCCTGTTCCAGAGGAGCAAATGGGCAGAACTTTAATTCTCACAGAGACTTTTAAAATTTATCATCAGTCTATCCTTGTTCATACACGAATGTAGCAATTTCAGCAATTTTTTTTTTTTCCTAGCCTGCTTAGAGTTCTCTGCTTTCCTTCCATGTCATCTCCACAGTTGAGGTCACGTGATTCCCACCTTCACAATCTTTGTGCGCCTATTTCTTCAGGCCAATGCTAATCAGAGGCAAGAAGAATTTAAATAGTCCCAGCCTCACATTTTGGCTTACTATATGCTGGGCATGCTTCTTGGCACGAAGGATGGCCCAGCATCCAAAAGAGACAAATTTCAAGCTTAGTAGAACTTCCTTTCTCATGATTTCTCTCCCTGCCTGCCAGCAAAAATCCCTGATGCTCTCTTCTGTCAATCCATCTATGCTTTGTTTCCTTTCCTCTGCACTGGCCTAGCTTACTGCCATCTGTGCCCCAAGGATGAAAGTATAATGGGACGTCTTCAGAAATCTGTTAGATTAGAAAAAGTTGGATGTTGTTGCTTTTTCTATTTGGGAGATTAATATTTTTATTCACTTCTGATATATAATCTTATGTTCTTGTGTAACTGCTGTAATGCATTTATGCCTTCCTTAATGAAATAAGACCCAGATGTTTCAAATTGGTCAATGAGGGTGAGTCTTCATGGTAGGGGAGGTTGTCCTTTATAGTTCCAACCCTTAGCACTGAATACAGTCCTTGGGGATTATTTTAATGACTATATCACCTGCTGGCTTTGGGAAAAAAGACCTGATGCCCTGCTTTCAATGCTTTGTCCCATATATGGGCACATGACTTTTCCTTGTACATCATTTAGCTCAGCTGAGACAGACTTAATGTCCAGTTTAAGCTTTCCGTAGGTTAGAATATAACAAAATGGTAATCGCTGCTAAGAGCCACCCAGGCACCCATTTTCAGAACTTTCTATCTGAGGCAAGTGAGGATGAAGTATGGCTCCCCCATTGGTTAATGGCTGATATTTGCCCTGGGGAGTACTAACATCACTAGCTTCAGGGCTGTGTTCATACATAGGCCCATTTGCTCCAGGGCGTGGGAGAGGCCCAAGACAGAAAGCAGAAAAATTCTAATCATACCTGCTTGAGTTGGGACCTTATCAACAGAAGGTAAACCTGAACACTCAGCCCCTGAAAGCAGAGATGGGCCACAGGAATGGGAGTGGGGCTCTAGAGTATCTGCTGCCTAAAACAAACATGAATGAAGACCGGTACAAGGTTTGCCAGTATTTGACCTTCAGTCTGTTGGTTTAGAAATTCACAAACTAAATTCATAGCATGATCTAACAGACTTCTCAGAAACTGTAGAGAGAAAGTGTTGAAGAGCATCCAATTTTGCTTCTTATCTATGCATTAACTCAACAAATTTAATGAACATTTACCACATGGTATGTGCTGGAGATACATCACAGAGCAAGATAAAGTACCTGCTTCACTGAGCTTAAGTTGCAGGATTTCTTTTCCTTTGGTGCCTGCCGTTCTTGGTCTCTCCACTTCCAAGGATGGAGAGGTAGGCCAAACCAAGAGTGGTGGGCAGCAAAGCAAGGTTTACTGAGCATATTTAAAGCTCCAAAGAGGGAGAGGACCAGAGAGGGTTGCCACCAGAGTTTCTAAGTCTGGGGATCTTTATGGGCTTGTTGGCAGAGGGTGGGGGGTGTGGGGGTGGACTAGGGTGAGGAGGGGTAGAGGGGTGGGGGGGGTGGCCCTTGCCCCTGCCTCCCTGTCTTCCCACTATCCTTCATTACTTACATTCTGGTTGGGAGATAGTCAACAAGCAATGAGTAAGGTAATTTTAGTTTATTGAGTTATAGGTGCTGGTAGAAAATCAAACAGCAGAAGCTAACAGTGAGAGAAACATGGTTGCCATTTCAGCTAGGGTGATCATAAAAGACTTTCCTACATGTGTGACATTTGAGGAGAAGCCTGAATGAGAAGAGACAAGCCAAATGAAGATCAGGGAAGAACATTCTAGGCAAGGGGAATAGTTTATGTAAGAACTTGGAAGGCAGCAGAAGCTCTTATGTTTGAGGAGCAACAAGATCAACAGTGGTGAAGTCAAGAGTGAGGGAAGTAATAAGAGATGAAGGGAAACATGTCCGCAGAGGTCAGCTGAGGCAGCACTGTCCTGGCTATGGCAAGGAGGTAAGGCTTCATTCTTAGTGGGATGGAAGCCACTGCAGAAGGGAGGGACGAGATCTGATTTTCTGTTTTAAAAAATCCGCTTTGGGGGCACCTGGGTAGCTCAGTGGGTTAAAGCCTCTGCCTTCGGCTCAGGTCGTGATCTCAGGGTCCTGGGATCGAGCCCCGCATTTGGCTCTCTGCTCAGTAGGGAGCCTGCTTCCCCCTCTCTCTCTGCCTGTCTCTCTGCCTATCTGTGATCTCCCTCTCTGTATCAAATAAATAAAAATCTTAAAAAAAAATTTTAAAAAATCCACTCTGGTCGCTGTATGGAGAGTGTTTGTAGGCAGTGGTTTTCCCTGGATTCGTGGAACACAGCAGACTTGGATATTTGTGTTTTCCATGAACAAGTGAATCTTTTAGTCACATTTTGCTTAAAACACATACAGGTTTCCACACACAGGCTTGCACACAACTGTTCTTTGCAGCATTACTCATAATAGCTAGAAAGTGGAAACTCAAATGCCCATTAACTGATGAGTGGAAAAACAAAATGTGTTTATCTTCAAGCATATATCCATGCAATGGAAAACCATTTAACAGTAAGAAGAAATATTGATACATGCTACAACATGAACGGTCAAAATCATCAGGCTAAATGAAATAATTCAGACCGAGAAAACCACATGTTACATGATTCTATTTATATGAAATGTCCAGAAAAGGCATATCTAAATATAGAGAAAGCAGATTACTGATTGCCTGAGGCTGGGAGTAGGAACAGGGAGAAACTGCAAAGGAGCAGGAGGGACCTTAGTGGAGTGAAGAGAAAGTTCTAAAACCATTTGGTAGCAATGGTTGTACAAATGTTAGATCTACCGAAAATCACTGAATTGCATTCTTAAAACAGGTGTGCTTTAAGGCATGTAAATTATACCCTAATGACTTTTTTTTTTTTTAAGATTTATTTATTTACTTGAGAGAGTGTGTGCACAAGTGGGGGGAAGAGGCAGAGGAAGAGGAAGAGAGAATCTCAAGCAGACTACCGGCTGAGTGACTGAGGCAGGGCTCAATCTCACCACCCTGAGATCATGACCTGAGTCAAAATCAAGAGTTGGACTTGCTTAACCCACCGAGCCACCCAGGCACCCCCATCAATGAAGTTATTTCTAAAAAATAGATAGTTATTTCTAAATTGAGAATATATATCTTCAGACCATATGAACCCCTAGTCTCCACAGACTCTGCCTTGACAGAGGCTCTCCCCACCCTTGCTCTAGACAGCACCATGCTGCCTCTGCTTTCCATAGCCACCAGTGGTCTGCTTTGGGAATCAGTTGAGTTAATGCATCTTCCTCTCCCAACTTTTCTCCCTCTCAGGAGATTGTCCCCATGCCAAGCCTTCCCCAGTTCTCCAATTTTCAGGACTCAAATTGATCTTTTCTTCTGTAAGAAATCTCTTTTCCATTTTCAGCCCACTCACTTCTTTCTCTCAGTTTTTGCCAACTGTTTCTAGAAACTTCTTCCTGCTTTCTTCTCTCTTCCTCTGTGTATGTCTGCTTGACTGCAAGTGCTGGGAGTCATAGGAAGTGACCATGCGACCTCTATTTTCTCCACTGTCACCCCTCATCCTTTGTCTGCATTTGTGCCATTTATGACCCCTCAAAATGACTATAAAAATCACGGTCATTATGTGGGAGAACAGTACCGGGACAGACATGTAAGTATCGAGAAAATGGAAAGATTAAGCAGTATTTGCCAAATCAACCTTTAAACTTGGAAGTACCAAAAAGTCCTTTCAAGAATATCCTCAAGATTTGCTTCTCTCTCTCACTGTTGTATGATGAGAACTGCTCTCTCTACTTATTTTATAGGAAACTTGTTAGTAAATCATATTTTTAAATTTATGCTTATTTGTATATGATGGTGTTTTAAAATTACTTTTCATTACAAACAAGAATATTTACAAAAAATATTTTATTGATGTTAATGTGGGTACTTTTGTGGTCTGACACACTAAAATGAACACTACTTATATTATTTCTACAGAAAAAAAAACAATGTCTGAGTCTAAGCAATGATTTGGAACTTAATTTTGATTTATTAGTTGAAGACTGACATTATTTCACTGGTTTTAAGTACCACTCTGTCTTTCTAGGTGCTGTGTCATAATTGTTCCATGGGCCAACTTCTTACTTTATTGCAAAATTTTTCTGTTATATTCTTAAAAGCAAAAGAACAATCATAGATGTAGCTAAGTTAAAACAAAATTTCCCTATCATTAGAACAGATGACAGATTCTTCATTCTTGGATGGTCCTATCACATGAAATATACAATTCCGGGAATAATTAGCATATTAATAATCTTGATTGTTAGAGTTCACTGCTCGGTTAAGAATATCTAAAAGAATGAGATTCCAAATTCTTTTAAAATTCAGCATGCAGGAAAAAATCATGACTGCAGATCATAATGCCCTGTTATGTGAGATTATGAAATAAGGTTACTATTATGTCCAGCCCTGAGGGAGATGGACATATACAGACATGCCAAGGCAGAGTGCATCCAGGGGTGTAAAGAAACTGTTCAGCCCTATTGGGAGAAGTGTAGGAGGAAACAATGCTGAGCTTTCATTTCCTGTAAATTGCTCATAATTTATGAGATTTCTTTGCATCTTCAAATATCGTTAAACCTTCCATACACTTGTTAAGCCATGATAATAAAAACTAAGATCATAAAAACAGCAAAAACTCCATTTACATGTAGGGAGGAATTTTCTCATGCAGCCTAGGGGGAGAGAAAAAGTTTTAGTTTTATGTTTTCGTTTTTAACTGCTAATTTTATAGGAATAGGCTGCTATACAAAAGGGTGTGAGTTTGTTTTAGCTGGGTCTCCATTTCCTGTGTAAGTCCTTTGGATGGATGTTAAGTATAGATATGAAATGACTGGGAAAAACAAACAAAGAGAAAATATTGTTATAAAAATTAAACATTTAACTTTCCACATAGTTATTTTGAAAGGACAATCAGTTTGGCAAGGCAAAAAAGGACTTTGGCAAAATAGGTGGCCCCGACCCCTTTCGGCCGCCTGATGGAAAAAAAAAAAAAAGCCCATTGCTTTGGAACAATCATCCCAAAGATGAGCAGGCCTCAATGCAACAAATGCCTTTTTACCCCACAGGTTGAAGTCTGTAAGAAACAGATGATTAAGTTTAGAACTTTTACAGGGCTGGCCCTGCTTTTGAATCGTGCCTTTTAATTAACTACGTGCTTTACAAAATTAGGTAGCTGTAGTAGACAGTTACACCCCCGCTAATCACTTATTTCAGTAAGAATAAGCTTTGGAATTTACGAATAGAAATCAGTCTGTCACTATCTGTTGATGAGAACGTTGTCATCTCTGTCGAACCATGCTGCAAATGTACCTTAATGTGGCACTGATTTTCCAATATTGCTGCCAGAGGTGGGAGAGGAGACGGATGAGTGGGTGCCATGTACTTTGGGGAATGTTACTCTTCATGCCTACCCGGGCCAAGTGACTTCTTGCAATGCAGCCAATAAAAAAATTAAAAAGCTAAGTTTTCTTATAGAGATGTATGTATCTTTCCATATAAACATTTATAAGGTGGGAGGGACTCCCACCAGCTCAGCATGAAAAAGATGAGATTCTCCCCCAAACACTGGTTTGGAAGTCTTCCCCAAAGAAAGCCATGTGATCAAATTGCTGCAGTTTAGGTGGTAAAAATAATGCACTATATTTGAATGTAACTATCAGATTTTTTAGCCATAGTATACGAACCCTCAAAATCATCTTATCTAGAATTGGCAGAAAAATACATACCTTTGTAATTTCGGATGGAGCACTCCTTGCAGGCCTCCAGGAACTCTACAGCTTGCTAGTAGCAACTACAGGATTCTAACCGCCTTAACTTTCATACCTAATAAAATCTCGTACCCTTTCAAATTTGGGCCATAGCTCCCTATTGGGCATTACTCTGGTTCCTTGTCCACACTGTGATTATTATTGCCACTCCAGAAATTCAAGGAAGACAGACACTTCTAGACCCAAGCTCTAGAAACATTTCCATATTGGAGCTGTGAATTCCAAAAAACAACATTTTAGTACTGAGTACATGATATTCAAGAGCAAAAATTTAGAGCAGGCTGACAGTGTGTGTGTGCATGCATTTCAAGAGTAGGAGGATTTAATTTTTAGGATGTGATATTATTTGAAGCTTTACTCACCACTACCTGAAGCACAAACCAAGGAAATGTTAACAGCTTAGCAGTGGAGAGGACACTTAGGTTCTTTGTCCCCTCTGGGTGCCAAATCACCCCCATTTCCTTAACACATGGTAAAAGTACTTCTTTAAGACTTCTTTATGGAATTAAATTGTGGACTCCTGGAGGTGAAGCCCATGTTTGACATGCAGAGTGCCTGTGTTTCTGAAACCCATCATCCAGTATCCTCTAGTACATAAAGTACTAAAAACATGACTGACGAATAAAAGAAATCAATGAATTAGTAAGCATGTATTTACAAACTGCTATTACTATGAGATGTAAGGTCTTATTTAGTAAGATCACTTTGTGATACTTAGTTTGAATAAATAGGTGCTTGGTTTCCAAAAGCTACCACATCTTCAATTTCCTTGATTGTTCCTGCTTTTCTGAGATCAGCAAATTTGAAATGAATATGAACGTGGATGGAAGCACTGTTAAAACTGTCTGATGATGTTTAAGTGCATCACATATTTGCAGGAGAGTTTCACGGGGTTACAAGTACTATTAAAAGGAAAATTACAAAAATTTAAAAATTCAGTGGGAGGAAATAAAACAACTTCAACCCAAAGATTTTGAAGTCTTTTAAGTTTTCTTAAAAATATCAATATCAGATCTGTTTACCATTAATAATGAACATACTGGGTTTTTTTCCCCTCCAGATCCCTGATCATTACTATTGTCTTGTTCAATTCCTTGTTTCCCAAACTTTTTCCCTCTTATGATTCTATAGATGAACCCAAGGGTACCCAGAGAGCACCTGTACTAAATAAAAACATAGCAGGTTCCTTATTTAAAAATGTGCTTCTGGGGGCACCTGGGTGGCTCACTGGGTTAAGTCTCTGCCTTCGGCTCAGGTCATGATCCCAGGGTCCTGGCATAGAGTTCGGCATTGGGCTCTCCGCTCAGCGGGGAGCCTGCTTCCTCCTCTCTCTCTGTCTGCCTCTCTGCCTATTTGTGATCTCTCTGTGTCAAATAAATAAAATCTTTTTAAAAATGTGCTTCTGTTTGTTGCCTTTGTCATTTCTTGAGTCAACTTGTAGAAATCCACATCTCTAAATGATCAGGACTGCATTCAATGTTAAGGTCAAAAATTGTACTTTTCTATGTTGAATTACTGGTAAGTAAGTTTTCTATGTTGAATTTCTTGGCAACCAAGTGAAGGTTCTTTATGTCCTGGACTCAAAAGCTCTTGTTTATTGTCAATCCAGAATTCAGTTCTCAAAGTAAATGTCATATGCACAATAGTCCTGTTGTAGATTCAGAGCCAAGTTCCATTTCAACAATAGTAACTCCTCCTCATCGGGCCATGTCCTGCAGACGTCTGGTTTCAGCCAGGCACTTGAGAGGCACCTAAGAATGTTTTTAAGAGCTCTGAGAGATTCTCTGATCAGTTCTAAAACTCTAATAGATTCTCAGATGTTTAGAATTAAGTTATTTTCCTGCTCACCTGTTACCTATGTGATGCATGTCAGTTCCAAGATTCCACCTCGTATCTAAGGCATAATCTAAAATGCCAGTAGAGGTTGCTCACTGGTAGTGTCATTTTGAGGAATTATTTTCTAACTTATTCTTCTGTATTTTCCAAAGAGCTTGTGTTATTTTATAGTTAGAAAATAAACTTTGTTTAAAAAAGCAAAGCAACCCCAAGGATAAAGATCAAGATTATTTGTATAGAAGAAAAAGGTTCTTTTTAAAAATTATTATCATTATTTTCGCTGCTAGTGAAAATTCCACTCTGATATTCTGGCAGACTATGAAATCACCTCGGAAAGAATTTTACTTCTTCCTAAAAATATAGATATATCCTCTTTTTCTACAAGATTGAAAATATTGTCTACATCCCTCCCCATTCAGCTCCATGGTAGTTCAGACTATGTTTGATTTCAAAATGTGTAGAAGAGGTGAACCAGAAGCTTCTAGACCACATCAGGCCCAAATGTCTATTCTGTTTAGGGACCACACAATTTAAAAATTGAAATTGGATGCTCCTTGCATGAGCATTTTGTTATCTAGAGACCCACCACACATTTAGATAACTTGCCTGGCACCTGAAGGCATTTGAATTTGACATCTTTAGGTGAACATTTAATAGATAATGGACTGAGAAGTAATGAGACATGTTAGGCAAAGCAATAGTTGTGCTAATGACATTATTCTGCTTTTCATTTTGCGTATGGGAAAACTAATTTCAGAAATAAGAAATTAGAGCTTATTCAATGTCCACAATCACATGCCTCTTCTATAACCTTATAATTTTCTCCCCTGTATCTTCTTCCCTGTTTAGTCCATTCTGTACACGTTTCCTAGTTAATATTCCTTGAACTTAACTTTACCCGCATATTAATGTTTATTCATTCATTATTTCTTTACTGTGTGCCATGCCCCTTTAGGTGCTAAGGAAACAAAAATAGATATGAGGCTCACAGTTTCACACCCCTGAAGGGGATCAGATGTGTAAATTAAAAGTGACAGGATTGCCATAGTTCATAGGAACCGAGTTTTGTAGAACCACAGAGAATGATGATTGTGACAGTACCTGAAAAAGTTTTCCAAAGGTGACAATTGAGCTAACTCTTGAAAGAAGTAGACATTCAGCTGATGATCAAGTTAGATAAAGGCATTCTAAGCCAAAAGAGGAGCAAACCCAAGGCCTGGGTTCAAGGCAAGGCTTGAGAGATTCAAAGATTCAAGGAATAGCAATTATTTTGGTTTGACTGGAACAAAAGGAGTAAGGATTGGAGAGAAAGGACTTATGCATTCTTCATTCATTTAATGATTCATTTAATAAATTGTTTAATGACTCACTATATGTTGAGGTTGCAAGAGTGAAAATGACCAAAGTATTTGTTGCACAGAGATGACAGTCTAGTGAGAAATATAGAGAAGTAAAAGATGATAGGAGAGTAGTAAGTGCTATGATAAGTAAATACTGGAGGTCAAAGAAGGACAGAAAGATATGCAGAAGTAGACAAGAGTATGCTGGATTCTCTGATGTGCTACTGGTTCCCCTTCATGAGTAAAGGACTTTTTCTTCAAGCTTCTGGAAGTACTGCTAGAAGACAACACTCAAATTATAGTATTGTTCAAGGTTATACTTTCTTCCAGGAACATCCTGTATCTAGTGCTTGGTCAATGTGGGATATAAAGCTCTAGCCCCCGCATCCAAACTTGGAGCATTCTGAAGGGCCATTTGAGCTACAGAGCTCCCTGTGGGGTGGGTTTAGAGGACTTTTTGAGACTACAGCACAGTTCAACTTCTCCCTCTGCCTCTTTCCTCCCTCTTCCATGAGTAGTGACCCACAGGAATTCTTTAGTAAGTGTCCTGAATACCAGCCTCTGTTTCACAGTTTTCTTTCTGGAACAGATTATGAAGTGTTCTTGAAGGCCATTTTAAGTTATTTGGATTTTGTGCTGTTATCAGTTGGAGCCAGAAAGGGCTTTTAGCAAGGAAATAAGGTGATCATATGTGTAAGTTAGAGGGGTGCAAAACAGAAGGTATACTAATTAGAAGGATGTTTTAAAAATCCAGGAAATAAATGTTTAAAATATGAATAAAAACAATGACAGTAGAGTGGAGAGAATGAGATGAATGTAAGAGGTATTTTTTGGCAACATTGGCAGAATTTGGTGATTGATTACAGGTGGCAGATAAAGTAAATCATCTACAAGATCTCCTAGGGTTTTTGCCTTAGGAGAAAGAACAATTTTGGTGCCATTAATCAAGATGGAAAACATGGTTGAAGAAACAGGATCATTAGTGAACATGATCAGCTCACTTTTGGACCAGTTAAGTTTGAAGTCAACTCTGTGTAGTAAAATGCAGGTGATGTTTGGCAGTTAGTTGAAAACATGCATTGAGCAATGAGGAGAGAGACAGTGCTAGATATATAGGTCTGGAAACCATTAGCATATATGTAGTAATTAAATAAACAGATGTATCTGAGCTCAGAGTATTGCTGTTCTGCTCTAAAATGCTCAGATTTCCATATTGCTTACCAAAGCAATTCCCGACTCCTACAACTGGCTTTCAGACAAAACAATGACAGTTCAGCACTATGGACAGTGGCAAAATTTCTTGCATATCCCTGCCCCCTCCTCACCCCACCCCCAATATTTTAGTTCTGTTAGATAAGGACTTTATTATCTTTCCCTAACCTTCTTGCTTTACCTCCTACCACTCCCCTGGCCCATATCTTATATTTAAGGTAACCATGTTAAAGTCATCTAGTTCAAGTTTTCCTTTGTTTTTATCAGATGACAACGTGAGGCCCAAAGAGGCAAAATGATTTACTTAAAGTCACATTGTTGGTTAGTGACAGAGCTGGGACAGAGATCTCCTGGATCATTAGATCATTAATGATTTAGAACATCATTAATATGGTCTTACTACAATACAACATGGAATAGTGATTCCATAATCTTCCAAGCGACAAGTTCTAAGCTAACAATTGTAAATAAATAAATAAATGAATAAATTGCAATAAAATAAAATAAATAATTTTCTATCTGATTCTCTGGATCTGCTCAGGAAATTTTTTTTTTGCTTGATTATTATTTTATTCTCTATTTTTTAACTTCTTTATTGAATATCCTAGATTTGTTCTCAATACAGCATCTTTTCTCCCATCTTATTCATTCCTTTACCATTGTCCTCCAAATTCTGAAAGATTTTGGAGTTAATCTTCAAATTCATTGATTTGAATTTTGGCATTTTCCAATTTTGCTCTTTGCTACTTCTGCTGCATTTTAAAAAAACTTTTAGCAAACCTTTTCTGATTTCTAAAGCAGTCATTCCGAATCTCAAATTGCTCCCATTTTAAGTATGTAATGTTATTTTTTAAGGTGACAGCTTTACTGAGATAAAACTCATATACCATAAAACCCAGTCTTTTAAAATGTACAATCCAGTGGTTTTTAGTATATTCATAGAATTGTACAATCATTATTACTGTCTAAGTTCAAAATAAATTCTTGATTCTCCCCAAGAAAACCTATTTACTTATTAACAGTCACTTCCTATTTCTCTCACCTGCCCAGCCCTTGACAATCACTAATCTACTATTTCTGTGGATTTGCCTTTACTGGACATTTCACATAAATAGAGTTAAAGTATGTGGTCTTTGTGTGTGGCTTCTTTCCCTTAGCAAGTTCATCAATGCTGTAGCATGTATCAATACTCCATTCCTTATTACTGCTGAATAATAAGCTGTGTGCATGTGTGTGTTATAATGTTTATCCAATCATTAGTTTATGAATATTTATGTTATTTCCATTTTTCTGCTGCTATGAATAATGCTGGTACGGACATTCATTTATAGAGTATTGTGAAAACATATGTTTTCATTTTGGGGGGGTATGTTTGATTTCCCTTGGGTATATTCCACCTAGTGGTGGAATTGATGAGCCATATGGTAACTATGTTTAACTTTCTGAGGAACTGACAAACCATTTTCCAAAATGGCTGCACACTTAACATTCCCACCAGCAATGTAGGAGAATTCTAATTTCTCCACATCCTCACCAATACTTTTTATCATCTTCCTAATTTTTTTATTATAGCTATCTTACTGGGCGTGAAGCAGTATCTCATTGTGTTGTTGTTGTTGTTTTTCAATTTAATTTTATTTTATTTCTTTTCAGTGACACAAAATTCGTTGTTTATTTAACAGAGAGAGAGAGAGAGATCACAAGTAGGCAGAGAGGCAGGCAGAGACAGAGGGGGAAGCAAGCTCCCTGCTGAGCAGAGAGCCCAGCACGGGGCGGGGGTGGGGGGGGTGCCTGGATCCTAGCCAGGACCCTGGGATCATGACCTGAGCCGAAGGCAGAGGCTTTAACCCACTGAGCCGCCCAGGCGCCCCCCAAAAGTCATTGTTTATGCACCATACCCAGTGCTCCATGCAATACATGCACTCCTTAATACCTACCATTGGGCTCACACAAGCCCCTTTGATTTGCATTTCTCTAATGACTAATGGTGTTGAGTGTCTTTTCATATGCTTATTGGCCATTTGTCTATCTTATTTGGAGAAATATCTATTCAGATCATTTTAAAATTGGATTATTTGTCTCTTTATTGTTGAGCTGTAAGAGTTTGGGAAAAGGTCCTTTATCAGTTATATAATTTGCAAATATTTCTTTTGTTATGTGGTTGTCTTTTCACTTTTGGAGCACAAAATTTTTAATTTTGATAAAGTCTAATTTATCTGTTTTTTCTTTTTCTGCTTGTGCTTTTGGTGTCATATCTAAGAAACCATGGCCTAATTCAAAGTCACAAATATATGCGCCTTTTTTTTAAGAGTTTTCCACTTTTAGCTCTTACAATTATGTCTACAATCCATTTTTGTGTTAAATTTTGCATATGGTGTACATATGGCATAATGTTCTTTTGAATTTTGATAACCCATCATCTTCCTACTTTCTTGCATTTCGAGATTTTTCCAAAGTTCTTTTGTTTTGTTTGTATTATTAACTGTTTCATGGGTAGGATAATTTTAGTTTATTCCTCTGATTAAATCTCATTTTATGGATTAAAACTGATTTTTAATTTAGAATATGAGTCTTCTGCTTGTTCATTTTTATGACTGTGTTCATATCCGTGGATGGAGCTAGCAGTTTTCAGAATTCTTTGCCGATCCTGTTCAAATCTTAGGTGCAGACAATGAAAGAAGGGAAAAGTTAGAATTTACTATAGTTCTTCAACGAATTGGATTCCAGTTATCTGTTGGAGTAGGGAAAGTCTTACAGCAGAGGTGGTAGAGCCAGAGACTTTACCATGTGCCACAGAATTTCTACTTGTCTTTTGTGATTTAGTATATAAAGGGTAAGCTGGGATGTCATGGGATATTGTTCTATATGGACCATTTGATAGACTTCTTGTAGATGTTGGTAGGATTGTTATTTGTTCCTGCCTGACTGCCTTATATCTTGTTTTTGCCTCTAGACACAGAATAATGTAATAGAAAGCCCCTGAATTTTACAGCAAGTGCCATTCACATATCCTATTTTTATCTTTTTGGATATTCAATAGTAGTTAAAACGTGTAAACTCAATGTCTTTAATCAGAATCCTTTTGGCTTCTGATTTGGCTGTGTTCATTACTGATCACTCATGGCTTCCATCTACTGGCTTAGATTAGTTCAGCCTCCTATTCTCCTCACCCTAAATGATTATCCTGTGTTTGTGCTGGTGTTTCCCATACTTCTCCCCTACCCCACCCACCAGTCCTCCTGACCTCAGTGACTGATCTCTTTCTTGCTGTTTTAAAGAATTGGACTAGAATCAGAGACCAGGCTGTGCTTCTGTTGGAGGTACCTAGTTTTTCCACATTGCCTCACCTTTCTTCATTCTTATTCTGAGCCCCAATTACACCTACAGTAACCAAGTCTTTGTAATATAGAAGTGCCTAACACACATACAGGAGCTTCTTAAAGATATTGAAGTACCTTACTCATCTTTATATTGCCCACAGCACTGAGCAACATGTATGCACATAATAGGTATTCAACAAATGTTGAAAAATTAATTAAAAGAATAAAAGAATTAAAATAAGTAAAACAATAATATTTAATTCTTAATAAATAAACTTCCTCCTTATTTCAAATAGCTTGAAGATAGTTGTTCATCATCGTATTTATAGGGGATAATTGATTTAAAATGATACAAGTGGATATTAGTGCTTTATACATGATACCATTTAGAGGTAATCTAGAATAGAGAAATACCATATTCTCAGTAAATTTTAACAACAAAAGAGTTGATGGACTGATGATGAAATTGTACTTTTATCTTCATTGTATGAGTTGAAATGGACATTTTTAAAAGACTTTATGTATTTGGAAGAGAGAGAGAGCATGGGCTGACAGGGAGGGGCAGGACAAGGAGAAACAGGCTCCCCATGGAGCAGAGAGCCCAATGCAGGGCTTGATCCCAGGACCCTGAGATCATGACCCACACCAAGGACAAACTCTTATCTGAGCCACCCAGGCACCCCAACATTTTTCTTGTTAACAGTAGTGTTTTATATTCTCAGTACCATTCCAAAAAAGATTTAAGGTAGCTCACAAAAACATACAATATAACAAGTTTTAATGTAATAACAATAGTAAGTTATAAGGAAAAGGAAAAAAAAAAAGAGAAAATGCATGTAGGAAAAAAGATGAAACCAGGAGAGATATTCGTAAAGAGAATGTATGCTGCAAGGTCACCTACATGCACTTGCCTGTGGAAGTTATCCTATTTGGCTCTGACTTTTCCAAGTAATTTTTAAAAAACACTCACGACCAGTTACAGAGTCGATGTCTATAGATTGAAACAAACCAATTGCTCGGGATGAACACAATTTCTCCAGTTACTGAAATCAGACAGAAATTTCTCCAAAAGGTTGTCACAAAGACAACTTTACATTGGAAGTGATAATGATCACCATCCTTACAGCCAATGCAGTACAATTTCATCAGAGTCATTTCTCAATGTAAGTTAAGAACACACAGTTCTTTATACAGAAAGTGTAGTAAACTAACTTCAAGTTGTGCAGTATTCTTAGCACTGACAAATACCTTGCTGTTGGTCCTAATGTATAGAACGTTCCGTTGGTCAACTTGAAACGTCCAGATGCCTCTAAGGCAGCTCAATAGCCTTCAAGACATTTTCAGATAGGTAAACATATTGGATAAAATACACCAAAAAAGTAAAAGAGCAAGATGTCTGTGGTTTCAGTCAGATTTCTGCTGCAACGTGCTTCATTGCAACCAGCCACAAATTTTAGAGGCTTAAAAGAACAAATGTTTGTTTTTCTTGCTCAGGGTTTGATCAGCTCCCCATCTCCTCATTCCTGAACCAGTGGGTAATCAGATTACAGAAGAAAAAAGTAAAGCCAAAGACAAAGTTGTTTAAAGTTTCTGCTTGCATCACATTTGCTAACTTCAATTGGCCAAAACAAGTCACAGAGGCAAGCCAACACAAAAAGTAGGGGGGAAAATACAGCCTGCCCACTTTGCTGGGAGGTACTGCAAAGGCAGTTGACAAATGTCATGTAACTGTATATCAGGGAGGGAAGGAAGAACTGGGAATAATCCAATTACCAAAACCATAATTCTATGTGTTTTACCCCGTCAACTTTTGTTTTACCACTTAGTACCTCTAAGAATCCTGTAACTTTGGACTTGTAAGGAAACCTCAAGTTTGTCTAGTATGATTTTTTCATTTTATAGCTGAGTTATCTGGGGCCCAGATAACCCAGATAAGCTTATGAGCCTTGGTATAAGTCAGTTCAAAGTTCTGCTACATTGAACTAAAGGTTGTGATGCTAACTTTCTATATTCCACCTTCAAACCCTAGCTCTATATGAAGTTGTAGGAATTTAGTTCATGAGATGTTATATGATTAAGGACTAAACTTTAATTTCCAGAGGTAAAAGCCTAGACTCATTGTGAATGGAGAGTTTGGGCCGTACACAGAAGGGAGACTTTAAATTCTAGGGTCTGACTTAGAGAAACTGGTTTTTCATTGAGTTTTTCTAATGAAAACATTTAGACTCTGAGTTGTTATTTAAAAATAAGTAATGTTTCCAGAAGGGAATGTTTAGTTTGTTTCCCAGTTGCTTTCCATTGTCTCCATGTTTCATCTGACAAAGAATTAAATGTAAGGAAGGGCAAGAGCGTGGATGGGTGGACTAAAGATGGAGGATCGCCAGAGATGGAGGAAAGATAGAAAGCAGGGCCTTGGCAGGTTGACTTTGTTTTTTATGTTTCCCTAATGTCCTCCCTAAGGTAAATCACCAGGGGCTATGTATTTGGCTTACTCCTCAAAAGCAGATCCAAGCTAAAATGGTAAGCAAACTGATGTGAACTGGAGTAGGGTTTTTTTTGAGAGAAGGGAACAGCTGTGTATCCTGAAGTCCTCAGCAGACACGAAGCCTATCCATTACCTCGCTGTTCCTAGATGGTATTGCTTACAGCCTTGTTTGTGTTCTCTTCACTGTTCCAACTCCGTAGGTCAGTTTGACCGGATATTACTTTTTTTTTAAGAGACATCTAATAGTTAAGATAGTATTTGTTTCTAATGTCCTGTTCAAGTTTGACAGATTCTTTAACATTTCATGGTTTTACTTCCAGTTTGTTTACTTCTGTGTATCGGCTATCCTGGCAAGAAACTTGACTCCTGTAGATGATATTATCTTGGAGGAATGTAGGGCTAAGCTAGAGGGTAGTTTTTCTGAGAATCAGTGATCTAACCATACATAATAAACAAAGCAAGATAAGAAGCAGCCATTCAACATGAAACACAAAGAGTAATAATTTATACAACTTGAAAATAAAAACACAGGAAGAGATACAATTTATGTTTTAAAATAATTATTTCCTATCTTAATATTGTTCTTTTCCTTCTATTTTAGCCTCAAGAAATGGTCCCCAAATTTTCAAATATAATTCCTTTTTTGACATAAAAATATCACAGAGGCTCACATAACAGTAGTTATAACTTCAGTGGAATTTTATGGAGAAAATATATAAGGACAAAACATTGTTATGAATTCAGTAATGCTTGTAATTAAAGTTATACTTTACTGAACAAAAGAGCACTTACTTCATTTAAAGAATAGGCATACATATGAAGCCACCTTATTCAGGACACAAATAAGCATACTTCATGGCACTATGGGTCTCCACAGTAATAATTTTAAAGCTCACAGATTTCCACAGTTTGTAGGTTGGGATCTAAACTTTGTCCTCCATCTTTTCTGTTAATTTTGGAAGCTGTCTTATTTAAGGATATCATCATTCTCCTGTCTACAGAGGCAAAGCAAATTGGTTTTCTTTTTTCTTTAAGTTATCAAGTTCTTAGTTTTTACTAATTTCAAATTAGGGAGACTTTGCTCTATGAATTAGTCACTACTGAAGCCGTTGATAAACTTCTTCAGGCAATATTTAGATTTCTTTTTTCAAGAAAAAGTGTGCGTGTTTGAGTGGGGGGTGGTTGGTGTGGGTGGGAGGATGAGGCAGGGATTGGGCAGAGGGAGAGAGAGAATCTTAAACAGGCTTGGTGCTGAGGGCGGAGCCTGCCCTGGGGCTCAATCTCACTACCCTGAGATAATGACCTGAGTGGAAACCAAGAATCGATTAGCCATTAGCCGACTGACCCAGGAACCCTTTTTTTTTTTTTTTTTAAATTTTCTTTCTTTCTTTCTTTCTTTCTTTTTTTTTTTTAAGATTTTATTTATTTATTTGACAGAGAGAGAGAGACACAGCAAGAGACAAAACATAAGTAGGGGGAGTGGGAGAGGGAGGAGCAGGCTTCCCGCAGTACAGGAAGCCCGATATGGGGCTCTATTCCAGGACCCTGGGATCATGACCTGAGCCAGAGGAAGACATTTAAAGACTGAGCCACCCAGGTGACCTTTTAAAAAAATTTTCTTAAATGAAATCTTTGAGATTCTCCAGTAGATAAACAAGTAAGAAAACAACGCACAATTTTTGCATACAATTTAAAAACTTGTTCTCAAGTGAGGCCCTAGGGGTATAGTTGGAAAACCACTGCTTTGGTTCTAACCCCTGCTTAGAGATATTTAAGATCCATCTCTAAGTGAAGACGTCTATTTATTAATTTAAACTGAGAGGCATTCCTGTATAAAGAATTGCTAGTAGTTATCTTCATGAGACATCTTACCTTGTCCTGTCCACTCAGGGAATCAAACTGTAGATTGAAGTCGGAGCATAAAAGAAATCAAAGCAAGTTCTGTATTCTTGAGGAATAATACTATCAAGCAATGGTGATCCACTGTAATGCCTTCCTCATGCTAATAATTTTTTTCTCTAAAGAACTGGACAGGGAATTTTAGAATATCAGCATCATACCCCTAGCTCAATCTTGGAAAAAACATTCTTCATAATCTTACCCGTTAAGTCGCTTTTTTAGCCTTCCGGTAGATCTTCCTTTTCCTTTTGCTACGACAGTCCTCTAACGCTCACAATATGGATCGTGAACTCCAGATTGAGAACTTTCCAGGTCATCATGTGCTTGAACGTGTGTCACAGAACCCTGGGTGTGGTCGCCCAGGCTCTGCTTGTCTACTTTATGTTGGAGGGTTTGCTTCCACTGCAGATAGAGACATTTCTCTTTCCTCCAAAGACAAATTCTTAGACATTTCTTACATGTATTGATCTTAAATATGGCTCTCTGAAGTTTCCACTATCACCAAATGTGTAACATTCTGATGAATGACTAATGTTACAGCACGCTCTACACTGTAAGTTCCCCACAAGATTCTGAGCTACTTCAGGTCCTGCATGTGAAGGATTCATCTTTTTTTGGTTCTATGCCTAACAGGACCTGACTACAGAGGACATGGAAAATTTCGAATGACTGCCTGAATGAATTAAGTGAATTTGTAGCAACTCAGTAAATGAGAAAAGACTGAATTGCATTATTATTTTTAAAAGCAACAATTATAAAGTTAAACTCATTTCATCACTGAACAAATCTAGTTTATGCCTTCAGACCTCATAATGCCCCCACACTCTCATAGCTTCAGAAAACGTGACTTTCCAAACCACACAGAGGTCATTTTCATGGTGCAGACTGGACCGTCACCCAGTATCTGCCCCCATTTCCAGCCACAGAAAGGACTGAGGGGAACTAGAGCATGTGGCTGGTAGAGCTAATGATGAGAACCATACCGACTGACCCTCTGGGTTCTAATTTTGACCTTGCCATATGTTAGTTATGTGACTCTGCACAAACTACTTACCATCTCTGTACCCATAAAACAGAGAGTAGCTAATGTGAGGATTTCATGAGCTAATGCCCCCAAAGTTCTTAGAATGGAGACAGGCATGTTGTAAACATCCAGTTAAGTATTGATTCTCTCACATGTTCATCCTGGTTTAGTGGAAGGACAGTAAGTTTTGAGTTAGGTAGCCAGGCTTTTAATTCACGTTCTGGCCCTTCTTCTTGGGTAATTATTTAATTCCACTAACTTTCTTTCATGCTGTGTAAAATGTGGATAATACATAACACTGGGGTTTGCTATTTAAAACTACAGAAGACTGCAGTTCTGATTCCTAGGACTCTTAAGTGGAGCAAAACTCCCTGATGGGCCTGCTTTGGAGGAGAGCAGGGAAGCCCCAGACAGAAAACTAAATTGTTTTGTATGATAAGCAAGTATTTTGAGCATCCTGGAGCTTGAGATGAAAGCACCAACCTCTGGAAGGAGAGAAATCCAGCAAAACAGCCCACTCTGGGGCTTTATTTGGGGCAGTAAGCCTTACCATCCAAAATGGAATAATTTATAACTTTGGCACCACAGTGGACCATTCCTTATCTCTTTACCAGAACATACAAAAATGTTTGTTATACAAGCAGTCATAGGTGGGGATACTTCGGAGAGTGACAAAACTGGGGCAATATGTTTATGGTACTGGGTAAGGCAATACAGCAGAAGGGAAAGCAAACACAGGAGCATTGTAGAGGAGAGTTGGATAATCTGGACTGTGAGGTGAGAACGAGAAACCTGGAGAGGTGGTAGGAACAGCACTTTTCTCACCAGTGGATGAGATGATAATGGAGCACTTTTAATTTTAAAAGAATGAAAAAATGCTAGAGTTCGTGGACACTAAGAACCCTGGCATTTGAGGTATACACTCAGCAGGATTCTCAGGACAATCTGAGTTGATGGACATAAGCTCCCAGCACAAAGGCGTCCTTCTGTGAATGATAACCGTCATCATTCACCCTGTTGACTCATATATTATTCAGTGAGTATTTACCTAACCCAAGGAAGCTGGGCAAGGAGCAGCTGGTGTATGTTGGGGGCAGCAGAGCATACAGGTTCATTCATCGTACCCATGGGGGAGCCTTACCCAACATTCCTGCTCCTGCTCACCACAGCTCCACCCCTGGCCTCCCGTCTCCTTTCTGCACAAGAAAACACACTCCTTGAAGGAACAACTTCGCCTTTCAGGGGTGCCAGGACTGTGCTCCTTGGAGAACACAGGCAGGCTTGTATGAGTTTCCTAAGTTATGTTCGCGCTTAAGAGGATGCCCGTAGACCGCAAGTTTTAAAATTATTTCATTAATCGACTCCGTGAAGGGAAGAAGGACAAACAGAGTTCTAAAAACATGCAGTTATTTTGCCCATGATCCATTTTCCAGTAAGTGACTACCAAGATAGCCGGAGGCCAAGAGTAGGTGACAGCTTTGTTTTCCCAAGACACGGTCATTGTGATTATTTTTAGATGAAAGCTTTGGAGCCAGAAGCACGGTTCATGATTATGTTGCTATGATTCTACAACCAGTTGTTTTGTGGAATTAATTCAACCATGACAACCTTAAAGTCACCGCAATTTCTGGAAAAAAAAAAGAAAGAAAAGAAAAGAAAAGAAAAGAAAAGAAAAGAAAAGAAAAGAAAAGATACTCCATGACATGAAGTGCTGGCGCTTGTCGTCATCTCCCAACTTTCTGCTTTTGAGGTTAGCTTGCCCCCTTCCCTGGGGCCGCCCCTCATCTTGGTTCTACCAATTATTGAAGCCACTGACAGCTCCTCCTTCAGAAGTTCCCCTAAAAGTCCCGGCCTGATGGAGCTCCCTTCCTCTGAACCCCTGAACCGACTGTGGATTGTCCGCAGTCATACCTTGGAGCTCCTCATCCTCTCCCTTGAATTCTGGTTCACTTTCACACTTTCACACGTCTCTCATCATTTCTCAAGCAGGATTTGTACTATGTCCTAAGTTCGTATTGCAAAAACAGTATATCAGATCATTATTGTAAAAAATCTGAAAGGAGAGAAAAATTTTCCTGATCTCACCATCCTAATGCTAGCTCTGTAGGCATCATTTTAGGGTGTTTCTTCCTAAACTTTATGCTTATTTTTTCAATGATTTAATTCCCGGGGATATAGGATTTCATATTCTGACTTTTTTTCAACTAATGTTACATCACAACCATTATGGATATTGTTATATAGCCTTCATAAACACTACTTTAAAGTCTGTGTAACATTAACTATTTTTAAAATCTTATATTCTCTATTATAGTCCACTATTAAAAGTAATACTGCAGTTGACCTCCTTATACATATAAATTTTTCAGTGGGTGTATTTATATGTTTACATGCATGCATATTTTGGTAATTTTTTTCTTAGGATTGTGTACCAAAAGGAAAATTACTGAACCAAAGAGTGTGATTATTTTTATAGTTTTAGAAACATATTGCCAAACGGGTTTCCAAAAGAGTTGGACGAATTTATATCACCAGGAGTGTATGTGAATATCAGTTTCTCCAGACTTTCACCAGAATTATTTTCTTAATTATTTCATCTTCATATAAACAAGATAGGGTGATATTAGTTCCTTGTTTTAATTTTTTACCAAGAATTATTTAAAGCATGAAGAAAAATATTAACCCATGGCCCTGGTTTATCAAATCTTAACAGATTTCCATATTTTTACTAGTTTTGTAAAAATAAAATACTACATCTATGACTGACTTCTTCGTGTACCCCTTACCCAATTCTACTCCTCTCCCTGTCTCCCTCCCTCTGTAGAGACAAATGGAATCGATGCTTATTATCCCTTTATATTTCCATTTTCAGATCTTTCAGTTGTAAAGTCTTTGATTACTAATGAAGTTAAACGTTTCCCTATAACATAGCGAATATGAAAGTACTGAGGTTCTAGAGTCAGGCAGAACTGGCTTTGCATTCCTCCTCTGCCATTTGTGAACCATGTCGCCTTGAACCTCCCTGTGCCTCAGTTTCCTCATCCCAAAAATGGGGATAATAATCATTCCTACTGTTCTGTATGGTGTTGTTGAGACGATTCAGTGGAACAGTGTAGGTAAAATTCTTGGTGCACTGCTCAGCGCTCTGTAATACCGTTCATTATCACCAAGTTTCTCTCTGGAATTAACTGCCCCTTGTGTTTCTTAAACAGATTAGGTTATCTAAAATTCATGAAACTCTTTCTCAAACATGACCATGCCTTCTCGCCACAACAGCTTTATGGGAGAACACTGCAACCATCTCATTTGATAAATGAGGAAACTGAGTCCATGAGGCCCGCTGGGCTCCCTAGTGCTGGCATCTCATGTTTCACACTTACTGGTAGCCCTCTTGTTAACCCTGGAAAGTTAACAAGCTATTTCACTGTACAACATTGTTGGCCCAGGAAGTAGTTTTTATTTTTTTTTAAAGATTTTATTTATTTATTTGACAGATCACAAGTAGGCAGAAAGGCAGGCAGAGAGAGAGGCGGGTGTGTAGGAGGGAAGCAGGCTCCCTGCAGGGATCCCTCCAATGCGGGGCTCCATCCCAGGACCCTGAGATCACAACCTGAGGCGAAGGCAGAGGCTTAACCCACTGAGCCACCCAAGTGCCCCAGGAAGTAGTTTTAGTATTGCTCTTCATGATCATTATAGATAGATCCCAGTTTCTCATTTATAATTATTTTCTATTTTTTTCTAAATGTTCGCTATGAAATATTTATAGCTCTTATAAAACTGGATATTCTCTTAAGCTCAACAACAACAACAAAATGCAACCAATTATACCATATTTACATTGTTAAAGATTCAGATCTCCAGACTTGGTATTACTTTTTCTGATTTTTTTTTTAAATAAGGCAAAGTCAAGGTCTTAAGCATTTTCTGCATCTGAATTTCTATCCATGAATGCAGTAACATTAAACATTTTGCCTAAAATAACCCCATAATGGTCCCGAGTATTTGTGAATAGTGAGCTGGGGTAGGATTAAAATTTTGGGATTTATAAAAATTTAATTTTAAAAGAAGAGAATAATAAGCCTTATTAAAATGTATTTATAAACTGTATTTCATAAAGCCTTATCTTTTTTTTTTTTTTAAGGCACAAGAGAAAAATACTCTGGATATAGAGGACCATTTATTCTTGCATGCATTAAGAAGACACACTAATAAATATCAGTTTTGTTTATACAAACCTTAAACTATAAGAAAATTTTAAGATGACAGTTTACGTTAATCATGTTTTTCTCAGTTTATCAATACTCATTTTTTCTTTGAATATTCTGATACTTCTCACATTAAATAACATCCTCCTTATCATATTTAATAAAAAAACAGATTCAGAGAACCCAAGAGGGGTGGGAGTTAAAGAGGCAGCTATAGACAACATTACAAAGCCCCTGGCCATGGTGGAAAGAAGGACCCTTAATGACAACCAGAGGGGCAGAGAGCATCCCCAGACTCAGGAAAAGTGTGAGTTACAGATACACCATCATGTAAAGACTATTTACTGAAATAAATACTGAAGTATTTTGAAAAGACAAATATAGATCCTACAACCCTAAATCCAGTGTTTGTTTTGTTTGTTTGTTTCCAAAAGGAGAATAATCTGGTTCTTTTTTCTCCCAGAAACCACAGGGTTCAGTATGGGTTACTGGGAGTCTATAAAAACCATCTCTTTTTAATGACAGTCTGGCCATCACCTGGCAATCTGCCCCACCATCCAGCTCCTCACTGTAGCAATACTCTGGCTCTGGCCCTTTGCCAGTATCTGTAAAGGGATCAGGGCATATGAGCTTCACAGTGACTCTCGAGGTCTCCTTATTCTGGCACCTTCTCTGGGAGGCAGGCTGTCACCTCCGCAGAAAGCCACTTCGCAGCCTGCAAACTTTACCTTCCAACCAAGGTTGTATTAACAGGAGAAAGCCCACACATACTGAAGCATTTTAAGGAAATTCATCATAAGCCCCTGGATGAAAATGCAACAGGAAACCTGCAGTGCCTGGTAGTGGCTTCCCACATGGCAGGTACGTACCTGAAGGGTGATGACTGTCTCGGCCCTGGAAACATGGAGACATACGCTCTCATCGGCTAACCGTGACTCATTTCCTCTAAGAAATGTTAAGCCATCTGTTCTAGAAGATGGTATGTGGGAAGAAGAAAATTCCTTAAAAAAATTATGTGGTAAAACCCAAACCCAAAACTGGAGCAAAAATGGCATTGCTCTTCTGTGCACTGAGTTGCTAGAAACAGCTTGAGACAGCAGGATCAGGAGCTGGACGGATTCAGGGGCCATTTTAGGGCAAGTCAGGGTGGGATTAGATGTTCCAGTCTGCACTGTTCTCCTAAGCCTGCCATGATCTGAAACTTAGCTCTTGGGCCTGGGCCAGAACCAGACTGACGTTCAAGGGTGAGCTAAGAAGCTAGCAGCATTCAGGCACTGCTGTGCAGAATTCTCTGGATATTGTCTTTCACTCTATTCTCCCCCAACGCTGATCAAATGCCCCCAACTCCTCCCCTTCTGAGTGTCTCTATCGGTCCCTCCTGCTGAGATCATGTGTTTTTTTTAAGATGATGAACATAAACGCTAACAGCTATCTCTATCTTTTGGTCTCAGTTGAAGACAGTTATCCTTCACTGATTTTTCATGGTATAAATAACTTGCCTAACTTTTCTAAGGCTAAGTTTGTTCCAGAACTTCATTAGGAAATTATCTGTTGTAATAATAACAATAATAATAATAATATTAAAAGAAACTAAACCTAGCAAGTAATGTAAAAATGTGTCTAATAATCCAATTGGGCAAATATCATAATTTCATGTATACCTTATATACACACATATGTATTTGTAATTTATTTTGCCATCATTCATCATACATGTTGAAGAGTGAATTTTCTTGTAGATACTTTGTTCATTGTTATTTCATCTTATATTCTCTGTGAACACTTATGATAATGAATGTATTTGATATTCAGGCAGCTTTTCTGTGCTTTCATTTCGCAGTTTAATTGGTGATTCAAGGTTCATTAAAAAACAGAAGTCTCAATTACAATAATGAAAGTATAAAGTAGTTATTCCACTAGGTTTTGAAAAACTTTTAAGTCTTCTTGGCTTGTAAGAAAAGTCTGTAAGATGTTACACTTTTTAAATTCAGTTTAAGGTAGTTAAAAATGTTAAATATGGGTTCCCCGAACATAACGTTGTAAGATACTAGAAATCTTTAAGAAATACCTTGTTTGTGACTCAAAGAAGAGAAAAAAAGGACCAATTTTAATTCATTAATTTTAATTTAGTCCAGATATGTTCAAAATATAAGGCGCTTTCCATTTTCAAAAATGGAGACACATTTCAAATGCATTTTCAAAAATGTGTTTAAAATGCAACAACTTGATATGTTAAAATTTTGAGATGTAAGTGAAACAGTTAAGTCCACACAATATTAGCTTACTTATATATTTATTAAATATACTAATTTAGGTATGTTGCTTTTTCCCATTGCCGTATTTAACATATATTTATAACCACTACTATGTAATACTATTTCACTACATTTTAAAGTGATCTTTGGGGGCGCTTGGGTGGTTCACTTGGTTAACTGTCGGACTCTTGACATCAGCTCTGGTCATGATCTCAGGGGTGTGAGCTTGAGCCCTGGTCATGTTCTACACTGGGCTTGGAGCCTGCTTAGGATTTTCTCACTCCCTCATCCTCTGCCACTCCCCAGCCCTCAAAAAAAAAAAAAAAGTGATTTTTAGTTTATTTAAATATTTTATTTATTTACTTGTCAGAGAGATTGAGCATGAGCGGAGGCATGTCAGGCAGAGGCAGAAGGAGAAGCAAGCTCCCTGCCATGAGAGATGCCTGATGCAGGACTCGATCCCAGAACTCGGGGACCATGACCTGAGATGAAGGCAGTGACGTAACTGACTGAGACCCCACGTGTCCCAAAAGTGATCTTTTAAAAGTTCATTTATCTTTTTTAAAAAATAGATTCCAAATTTTGCAGATTGAATTTAAGTCAGGTAAGTGACTTCTTCAATCAGTATGTTGTTGATCAAAATAATTCAGAGAGTAACCCTTAAGAAGAAAGACTGTAGGCACTGGAGTACAATGACTCCACCTTTCCTTAGAGATAATTTGGGTTAGAAAAACCCCAAACAACCCTTGCCAATTGATATGTATATATGTTTATACAATAGAAAATTTAAAAGCTATAGTGAAGTAAGGCAATCTTTCATACCCGTCCCTAGTTTTCCTGCCTTACTTAGGTGCTCAACAAATATTTACTGAAGGAATAAGTAATGATTATTTTTACACTATCTTTCTGTCTTTAAAAATATGTAATATTTTTATAATCAGGAAAAAAAAACAACAAGAAATCAGTTTCCCCATAAACCTGAAAATTGCAGCTAGACTGGTGTTTTGTTTTCTGAATGTAATACTTTTTAAAATTCTAGACCTCCACGGAAATTTTATCAAAAAGGCCCAATCCTTAATTAACCCAGATCATTCTAGGAATTATTTCAATGCCATTAACTGTACTTCCATTTCCTGGAGATCACTATTTTCTTCCATTGTGTAAGTAATATGGGGAAAATTCTTTGGACGAAAACTTATCAAAATTAACAGCGTTATCAAATTGAATTCTTTTCTATTACCCAGAAGTAAGAAAGCTACTAGAAAAGAAAACCATGTTAACCTTTGAAAATTATTTGAATAGAGACTTTGTAACCAATTAACTACTCTTGGTTAACAAAAATCCTGTCAATCTAAGTGAACACAGTACATTTCATACATTTGTTATTTGCTCCTGGAAGTACTTCGGATAGTGGCAAATTTTTCTCATTGGGACAGCCGCTTTCAGGACCAGTCCAGTTAGAACTACTCAGAACTTTCTCTCATGAGTTTGTGTGTCCGAGTGGTATTCTGAGTCTGCTAAACCCTTTGGCTTCTCTCAATTCTGCCTTCCCCTGGTGTTCAAACTGGAAGGTGCTTATATATGTATACTCTTGTGTGGTTTCAGTCCATGTTACTATGTGCTGCTTTCCTAATCACCCATCCTTGGTTTCCTGTCCTCAGAAACATTGTCATCATGCTTTATAGAACCCGACTTTACTATTTAAAACAAACAAACCCAACTCCTTTATGTCTTTATCCTTGCAGATTGTTTAGTTGGGTTCTCTGGGAAGCAGACACTAAAATGGAGTCAAGAGGGCAAGAGGGTTTTTTTTTTAGAGGGTAGCACCTGTGAAAGATGAAAGGGGAGGGAAATAGGATTGGAAAGGGAATACTCAGGTGCCAGTGCAGATCTGACCAGGTGTCAGTCAACCCAACAAAGACTGGTGATTACACGGGTTCGGCATGGGAAAGAATGGCAGGCCCCACTGTCTCTGCCATGTTCAGTCCCAGGCTGGAGCTATCCAGGAAAAATGGCCTGCCCTCAAAAGCTGAGGCAGATTCCTCAGGAGCTAACATCTGGAGTCACCAGTCAACTGTATTCCTTGTGGCTGAGCATCAGTGTTTTTCTGGAAGGGAGATCAGAGACCTGCAACTCCAGTGCAGCCTCATAGATTAATTCCTCCTCTGCCTCACCTCTGCAATCTTAAACTCCAACTTTCTTCCCACTCACTCTAATGCCCCATCTTTCCACCATTCACTTGCCTGTTGTCAGTATATCTGCTCTTCAATTTCCGGAGAAACTTCCATCCCTTTATTCTCTCAGCCTTCTCTCAACATTTCAGCTTTCTCTTGATTTCACTGTTATCTCCAGAGAGGCTAGACCCAGATGCCCATTACTTCACCCATTCTCTAGCCAATATCCTTAAATTCTTTGCCCCTTTCCCTACGTGTCCACACCACAAAATCCTGTGATTTTATCTGCCTTCTTTATTCCTATACTCAAACTGCTGGCTTTAGCTAAAGAAAAATCATACAACACCACAGATTAATGTCACATGGTTTCCAATCTTAGCCGAACCCTAAACATTACACAGAAATCCTATAATTAGGTACTTCCTTCTTGCACAGCATCTGAAGAAAAATCTTATAATTTGTTTTGCAACATATTAAAGATCATGATGGGAAAAGCATGGGCTTTGGGATCATATGGATTAGGTTTGGATGCTAGCTCTTTACTGCCTGTATGACCTTACTTCTCTGGGTCTTTTTCTCCCAAGCTTTAAAATAGAGCTAAGATTGCCTGGTGATGACAGATTGCTTTATTTATTTTTTAATTTTAATTCTAGTATAATTAACATAGAGTGTTATATTAATTTCAGGTGTACAATATAATGATTCAGCAATTCTATGCATTACTCAGTCTCATCATAATAAGTGTACTCATTCTTAATCCCCTCCACCTACTTCACCCATCTCCCCCACTCCCTTCCCCTCTGGGAGAACAAACCCCCAGTTTGTTCTCTATAGTTGTGTCTGTTTTTTGTCTTTTTTTTCCTTGTTCATTTTTTTAAAAATTATTTTTATTTTTAAATTTATTTTTTAAAAGATTTTATTTATTTGTTTGACACAGAGAGACACAGCAAGAGAGAGAACACAAGCAGGGGGAGTGGGAGAGGGAGAAGTAAGCTTCCTGCTCAGCAGGGAACCCATGCAGGATGCCAGGCTCCATCTCAGAACGCTGGGCTAATGACCTGAGCCAAAGGCAGCCGCTTAACCACTGAGCCACCCAGGCGCCCCTATTTTTATTTTGATGACAGATTGTTTTGAAGATTACATAAAATATTTAATTGGTTTAGTGAGGAGTCTCAGTTCATTTTTAAAATATATATTCTAAAGTCTCACGACTGCTATCAACTATACTTTATTAAAAAGCTGCCTTTCTACTGAGTTCATCTAAATCCAATTCCATAATATTTTGACCATTTTAAGTTATTAAAACAGTCCTCTTCTCCAGTAGTGCTGGTTAGGCAGCAGGCTCTGTGTGTGTGTGTGTGTGTGTGTGTGTGTGTGTGTGTGTAGTGATGGTATGAGCTGCTTTCTTAAACTCCACCCTTCTCTCCATACACTTATCCTTCTGGTGTCTGAATAGGAAGACAGGCAGGGGAGAACTTGTCTCTTTATACATTGTCAAGTTTGCTGTCCCCCTTCATTGTAAATGACCTTGCATCTTTTCTATAGGTTCAGTATGACCACGTGGTGACCATAATAAGTTCCATTCACAAATATGTCAGTCCTAAGCAGTTTCAGTAAACACTGCTGGTACCTTGGAAGACTTAACTTTGTCTTTCCTTTAAGTTCCATCCCTCCCAGCTTTGCCTCCCACTTAAAAGACTGCTCCATAATTTAGTGGTTCATGTCTTACCTACTTTCTCATTGGCCATTACAACCCAACTTTAGAGCCAAAGGTACAGATGGGATTAATTTTCTGTATCGCCCAGGAATCATGGACTTGAAATGAGATATCCTCACCCTCTTGGCCTGGGCCACACCACAGATGAGGAAATTGAGGCACAGACAGGTTGAATAACCTATATGTCTTCTATTCACCTTTGTATAGTTGAATGTATCTGCTAGGAATCCAACTAAAATTTTTCAAATCCATTGTCAAAAGAGTTTCTTAGTTCCCTTTTTTCATTATTATAAATAATTATTTGAGATTACAACAACCCACAATAAATTCAGTAATCTGTCATTTTTATGATCTGGAAGAGGTTATATATCAAAGCCCTTGTAACACCCTTGATACACCAGAATTATCTGTCCCTTGGAATTTTTTAGACTTCATCTACAAATCTGCCCCTCTCAAGTGGTAATTGTTCTTTAGGAGCTATTTCAATTGTTACTGGATGTTTTAATTTTTCTACATTTTGTTGGTTTTGACATTTTTATATTTTTGTAAACATTAACCTCTCTGAGTTTTCCTCATATTATGCACATGATAGTTCCTTCTCATTTTAAAATATCACTTTTATCCTCTGTTGTATCACTCTTCAATTCTCTGGTTGTTGTTTGCCCAATACGATAAATTTATGTAAGAAAAATATATAAGATATATTATCTATATATAAAAATATATATTTATATATTTTATATATATTTTATATATAAATATATCAGATATATTTATATATAAATATATTTATATTTTATATAAATATATTTATATATAAATATATTTATATTTAAATTAATATAATATATTATATATATTAATATAATATATATAATTAATATAATAATAATAATAATAAATTTATATTTTAAATTAAATTTAAAAATATATATAAATATATAATATATATATATTAAATATATATTCATATATATAAATATATGAATATATATTTAATATATATATTTATATTTATAATATATATATTTAATATATATAAATATTATAAATATAAATATATAATATTTATATTATAATTATAAATATAAATTATAAATATAAATATATATATATTTATATAAATATAAATATAAATATAAATATATAATTATAAATATAAATATAATATATATATAATATATATATAAAATATATATATAAATATAAATATATTTATATATAAATATATATGATATATTTATATATAAAATATATATAAAATATATAAATATATAAGATAGTTTAACTTAATCAGATCAGAGATTCATATCCAAAGAATTTAAGATTTATAAATGCAATGTTTTTCATTAAAAACTTTTTTTGAATGCAATATTTCAAATGAAGAATTTAATATGGTTTGATATTAAATATGGTGTTTTTGGTACTTTTTTACTCTTTTATGATCTAGTTTATACTTTTAAAAGGTCTCCTTCCAAAACATTAAGAATCTAAATTTCACTTAAGCAACTGTATTTAAACACACACATAGCTACACACATGCACAGAAACATACACAGTCATTATTTTCATTACTTGCTTTTATTATTGCTGCTTACAAGAACAATTACCAGAATATTTAAGTTCAGTAATAAATGTCTGCTTATAAGATTCTCCTCATGGTTTTTTCATACTATCATAACAAAACAAAAATATGCCAATTTACAACATCAGGCTTGGTCCTGGTTAGGTAGTTCTTAGGCTCTTAAATCTGTGCTATGATAAATTTTAATCATTTCGAGAACTATGGATACTGGGTGTGGGGGAATCAGAGTTTATTATATACTCAGAATTTATATAAATAAAAAAGTGGTTACAGTTTATTCATATACATAATATTCTTGCTTAGTATTTGCTATTTTAATTGCATTAGATCTGTATCCTTCCAAGTTTAATTAGTAGGAACACAAAAATTTTTATCTTTGGTGCCAACTACCAAAGTAGAAAGATGTTTTTACTATTTCCTTTTACCCTGTAATTGGTATTGAAATATTTTACATAGTCTCAGCTTCACATGTTCTTTTGTGTGTGTAGCAGCATGCCCTCCACACTGGCAAAAAATACATAGAAAACCTGAGCAAATGATTAAAAACAAACAAAAACACTGCTTAGAATTGAGTGGAAGTTGGGAGAGTTTGGGAATAACAAATAAATATAAACTCACAAAAGATCAAGATATATCTGTAATAATTCATGCATTTCCTAGAACTTTATAAAAAATTTTGGTGTTTAATAAATACTGTACCTGTTATGAGACTATGGTAACTATAAATCATGAAAACAAGGATACTTTGATATAGCTATATAGGTTCTGATAATTCTTTCTGGAATTTATTATTATTATTTTTTAGGCTTCTTTCTGAACCTCAACTATTCAAGTTTTCTAAACTTGAATAACTATTCAAATGAACTAATGCGCATTTAAATCAGGAAAAGGAACCCGTCACATCCTTTCATGTTTCTGTCACTTTCTGTCCTCAGGAAGAGCTGATCCTTGGGCCAACTGCTCATGATTTGGAGAAATAAATGGAACTCTATGGGTGGGAGACTAAATGTAAAACTGCAATCAGATAAATTACAACATAGATGTGGTAAGTAATAGACTACACAACTAAATGTACTTTAACCTCTAAAATCTTTAAGCACCCCCGAAGTGTTTAAATAGAAATGCAAGGCCTCTGTTAGCAAACTTCTAAAACAGAAAAAAGCATCACTGGACTCAAAGTCTTGTTGAGGGTAGAGGCTTGCTTTTTAGTTTATCTCTTATTCATGTACCAGGTGTAAAACCCTCCTTCTACAGTGCTCCACCAATATTTATTAAAGGAACGCTTTTGTATCTAAATGTTGGAAGGATCCTAATATTGCCAGTGAAAAGATTTAAGGAGAAGATGCTGCACTCTTTTGTCCTTCCTCAAGATACATAATCTTGTACTCTGGGTTCAGGTGAAGAGTGGGAAGTGACCAAACGTAGGAGGAACTTGATGGTGTAGGGTGTAAGGAAGTTATTCCCATTGCATGCTTTGGTGCTATTTTGACTCCTTCCTCCCTAGTTGCTTATCTGAATCACTGGGCTACTAGATTAAAATTTACGGCCCCTCCCTGAACCTTCTGGTCTTTTTCTTTTCTGCTTTTTCCTGCGCACATTCTTCTATAGGAGATATTTTGCTATCTGCTCCCGGTGCCCCCACCTCCACCTCCCCGCGCCCCCGCTCCCCGCCATTGAATTTGAGAATTCAGGAACACGACTTCTTTTCTATCCCCCAAAGTGATCTATCAACGAAGCTTCTGCAATGCATGATGACTTTAATCCCAATCCCAAATAAGACTGGGAGTCCCTCAATCCCTCCCGGGCTAGCCTTTTATCTCAAGCAGTTATGCAGCAGGGACAGGTCTTCCACGTCTCTTTCAGAGAGATGCCCCGAGGCCATGAGGGATTACCCAAGGGAGGGCGGTTCCGAAAGAACTGGTCCCGGGGGCCAGTTCTTCTCATCTCTGCTCTTCCGACAGAGCGGTAGGATGGGGAGGGAGGGATGCAGCTGGTGCGTGGAGGCGACCCCTCCTCAATCGCTGGCTGAGCAAAGGGTAAGCTGCAGGACCAGTCCGCAGTTCCCGCCCCGCGCCGCGCACGCATTATGTAAGCGCCCGAGGCCACGCCCCCGTCAGGCCCCGCCCCCACCCGGCTCCGACTCGGGCTCAGGCTTTGCGGGCGGAGGGGGCGGAGAGAAGACGCAGCTGCAACTTCGCCTGGAGGTTCTGAGCCTACCCTGGGCTCAGCCGGGAACCCAGCCGCCGTCGCCGCGGAGCCGCTGCTTCCCCGGTCCGGGCCTCAGCCCAGCGGGCCCGGCCATGGCAGCCGCCGCCCCCGGCGCCGCGGCCAATCTGGCCCCTGCGCTCCCCGCCAGTCGCTGAGGCAGCCGTTAACCACACCGCCCGCCCGCCCTCCGGCTCCTGTCGCCGCGGCCCCAGGCTCTGCACAAGTTTCCGCCGCCGAAGAAGCAGGAGGAGAAGGCGGGGGAGGACGGACGAGGGGAGTCGTGCGTCCCCGGCCCTCCCGCCCGCTATGTGGGGGCGCTTCCTGGCGCCGGAGGCCGGCGGCCGGGACAGCCCCGGCGGAGCCCGCAGTCTCCCGGCGGGTAAGTAACGGGACAGTCCCCGGCTGGCGCGGGGGTTGCGGCCGACTGAGGCGCCTCGGGACCCCGGTGCCGCTCCCCTCCCTTCTCAGGCCTGGCTTCCCTCTGGCCGCCTCCCCGACGCCGCCGCGCGCACGCCCGCCGGGTTTCCTCCCGACTGCAGACACCCGGGCCCCGCGGGCTGACATCTGGCGGGCCGCGTCCCCGGCCCCGTCCGCCCCGCATCGCGCGGCTCGGCTCCAACCAGCTCCTTCTCGGGCCGCAGCCCCCGCGCCCCAACTTAAAGCTCGCCTGGGCCTCCTCGGGTTGCGCTTTGTTGTCCGACCTCTTCCCTTTCCCTCCTGGGTTGTGTGGTCAACGCGGGTAGCAGGGTTTACGGGGGACCTGAGCGAGAAGGTCGCTGTGACCGTGCTGTGGCGGCGGCCCGCGGCACGCTTGGGAGGGCCGGGGTCTGCGGCGCCCACGGCCGCAGCTTCTACTTGGGGCGTTTTGGGGCGGGAGGAGGTTGCTGGTGATGCGGTCTCTTCCGTGAGTGATCCCGGAGGGGACTTCTGCCCCTCGGTGAAACCGGGTCACCTCCCCGCAGCCCTCTCTGGCGTAAGAGGAGGACACGTCCTGCATGAGCTAGTCGATCTTTGAGCAGTGGGGGTGTTAATGCGTTTGCTTCTCGCTGGCCCCTTCAAAGAAAATTTGGAGATTGCCGCGTTCGGTGTGTGAAGGGAGCGGTTTGTATCGGACAGCCATTTCATGCCTGCATCTGCTTAGAAGTTGTGTAGGATCCACCAAATTAGGATAAACGCCACCCCCCCCCCCCCCCGCCCTGCCATTCAGGATAAAAAAATAGTAAGGCTTGGATTGCCTGTGACAAGTTATTTGACACTGACGGTTCCTCCAGTCACTTTAATTGGATCTTGAACCTTTTCGGGAAGCTGAAAGTTATGTAGGCCTTTTATGCAGAAAAAAATTGCCTTAAGTACAGACGCAAAATTTTCCCCACAATTTTAGGTGTTTCCAGAACTTCTAGGTAACCTTGTTCCACAAAATGTTTGGGTTCCACTTGTAACTGACATTTTGTGTACATTCAAAGCTATTTGCAAAGCAAAAAGGAGAAGCAGTATTTGGAAGTGTGAATTTTTTTTCTGATAGTATTTTCTGCTGTTTGAAATATATCAGGCACAGTTGCTATTAAAATTTCAAATAACACAATTTTGTGATAGTCTAGAAATTTGTGATGTGTTTTTTTTAGGCATATGATTTTACCAGTTACTGGGGGGATGTAATTGACAAGTAGAAATTGTATGTGTATTTAAGGTGTACAACTTGTATAAATGCATCATGAAATGATCTCCACAATCAGGTTATTTAATATACCCATCACCTCATAGAGTTAACCATATTTTTGTGAGTTGTAAAAACACTTAACATCTACCCACTTAGCAAATTTCAAACATACAGTACAGTATTGTTAACTGTGGTCATCATACTGTACTTTTAGATGGAGAAATATATAAATTTTAAAATCCAGGGTTAGATTTAAAAATCATTCTCTTAAATCTGGTCTTGCAACACTTTAATAAGTAATGGAATTTAATAGGCATGCATTTAGTAAGAAAAACGTGAGTAGGAATTATTTTCTCTAAGATGTATATTACTTGTCGGAAAAAGGGGAGACTGCAATTAAGAGGTTTCTGATGCTTACTGAATATTTGGAAATTCTGCAATCAAAGTAACTCCAGTAAGTGAGAAGACAGTTCATTATCCCTAGGGGTTGGATGGAGTGCTTTCAATTTACATGCCAGAAGCCATCTGTAATGTCTTTGTAACCTAACCTCTTTAAATAGATTTGTAATAATATGTTTGGAGGTGTAATATCACCCAAGCATTGTATCCATTTTTCCATTGTTTTCCAGGAGGAAGAAAACATCCTAGTGCTTAGAAGTTAAGTAACTGAAGGAAGGACTTTGAGGTTGTATTGCAGCCTTTAGACCTTCGCTGTAGCAGAGAACATAGTGGAAGGAGATACTTTATAAGCAGTACCCAAGATGAAGTAATTTGGACAGGATGTCTTTACAAAGCATATATTTTATCTAATTTTTTTTTTTTTTTGGTAGTGATAAACCATTGGTATGTGAGGACATGCCTTTCCAAAAATTTTTTTTTCAGCTTATAAGCTGAGAGTTGATTACTTTTACAGTAATAATGATAAAATTTTTGTTATGCTTCTTTATTGAGCAAATAAGTTTTTTATTTTTTAAAGATTTTATTTATTTGAGAGAGAGAGATGAAATAGTGAGAGAGAGCATAATGGGGAGGAGAGGGAAAAGCAGCATCTCCACTGAGCAGGGAGCCCAATGCAGCCCAATCCCAGGACCATGATCCAAGCTGAAGGCAGACTCTTAACCAACTGGGTCACCCAGGTGCCCCATGAGCAAATAAGTATTTAAAATTATTTTTTAGTTAGTTTTATGAAGTTATACCATAGATGAAAAACTTAAGTGTAGTTTTTTTCTACAAATGAGCAGATGGTGAAGGTTAAGATAATGACCTCTGAGTTGATTTATGCAGGGATTTCTTTTCCTTTTTGAGAATTTGAAGAAAATTTATATTTTTGAAATAATGTCCAGTATATCTTTTGACTAAGTTGAGTGATTTTAGGACTTTCCTGAAAACAAAGGGCTGTCTTCTGATTGAATTTGTCAGCAATCGTTTTGGTCCTGAGGGCCAATGCAAAGACCAGGGGTAAGTAAATAATTGCTGCTATTGAAATGAGTTTATTTCAATATGTGGGTTAATTACGGGTATCCTAAATAGAATTTGTTTATGCAAATATCTAACCAGACTAAGGAGAAAATGAAGGGTAACATAGAATCAGCTGAAAATACTGAAGGGAACTTTTTTTAAGTAATGGCAGTAAAAACAAATAGTAATAACAAGTGTGAGTTGGAAAATCCTGAACTTTTGGCCTTTTCTTTAGGATTTAATTTTGTTTTGGTACCTATAGTTTTTCAACTTTATAGAGTAACTGTATATAAATGTAAATAAGATTAACTATTGACAAGTAGGGTTAGAAAGTTAATTTTAAATAGAACAAGAGGGGGGCGCCTGGGTGGCTCAGTTGGTTAAATAGAACAAGTGGTATGTCTTTTATGTTTTTGCTTGAGTACATTTGAGAATACCCTACTATTTAAACTGTATAATAGTTTTAAAGTTGGTTGAAGGATGGGTATATTTCCCTTAGGTTTTTTTGTTTTGTTTTGTTTTTTAGAGAGGGAGGGGCAGAGGGAAGAGAAGAGAGGGAATCTTAAGAAGGCTTTATGCCCAGTGCAGAGCCTAACACTGGGGCTTGATCTCACATCCCTGAGATCATGACCATGACCTGAGCTGAAATCAAGCATTAGGATGCTTAACTGACTGGGCAACCCAAGTGCCTCTATTTCCCTCATGTTTTAAAAATCTAGTGTAATATTTTGAGTACTTATACCTAGTTATACTGAATTTGATTCATTTTATAAATCATACTTTAAAAATATTAGTATATTCAACCCTTACAACATTTTGGGGTAGGATATGATAGTTTGTTTTTTTTTTAAAGATTTTTATTTATTTATTTGACAGAGAGAGATCACAAGCAGGCAGAGAGGCAGGCAGAGAGAGAGGAGGAAGCAGGCTTCCTGCTGAGCAGAGAGCCCAATGTGGGCCTCAATCCCAGGACCCTGGGATCATGACCTGAGCCGAAGGCACAGGCTTTAACCCACTGAGCCACCCAGGCACCCCAGGATATGATAGTTTTAAAGTGTGCTAAAATATGACATTATAGAAAACATAAGATCCGAAGAAATGTCATTTGTTTAGTGCCTTGAGCTTGAAATCTACCTCTTCCTAGGTGATGCTTTGCCATAAGGTGTTCAGTGATGTCACAGTGATAGTGGTGGCAACTGGTATGATTACATCAGATACTAAGGTTTTCTGCTGTGGTTCTGAATTAGATGGATCTAAAAGTACTGTGGTAACAATGAAACGTAACTCTTCCACCTAAACTCAGTTGGACATGTTCTGTTATAATAGGCATTGGGAGGTGAGGGGTGAATCTCAACTTTAGTGATGACTTTTGTGAAATGAACTTGATTAGTAATTGGAATTTGATCACTTCTTGGCTTGAATGAAGCTGGTTAATTAATCTGAGGCCAGACAATAAATGGTGAGTTGACAACCACTATTGTCATGTTGTGAATATTTCTGTATGTTGAGAACAGAAAGGTTTTACAGAGTCATGATTTTTCTGATTGGATGCAATGTTTGTATGTGTATTTTGAAGACATGAAGAGTCCTAGATAGTATTTTATTGAATCATGGCTTAATTAGTAGGAACTAATGTATAAAATGTACATTAAAAATGAATATTGTCATCATCTAGGTAACTTCCAAAGCTGCAGTGAGATAGTAATTATTACTAATACTTTAAGGGTATTCATATTTTATACTGCCAAAATAATATTTTGAAAAGTAGAATTTATCATAGAAGATCTTTCATTTTAAGTGCAGGAATGGTCAACATAAAATGAACATCAAATTTCTCCTCATACTAATATTTTATTTTCACTTCCTATTTTTGTTTAATTAAAAAAATCCATTGTTATTACCTAGCATAGCAGTTGGCACATAATAAGTACTTGGTAAATGTTTGTGAGTCATTCTTTCAATAAATATTATGTAGTAGGCATTGTACTAGTCTCTAGGGATACATCACTGAACAAGAAAGATAAGGTCCCAGCTCTAAGGGAGTTTATATTCTAGTGAGGAGGAAGCTGTCTGTAAGTAAACTAACAACAAGAGAATTTACCTGGTAAGTACTGTGAAAAAAAGGAAACTGGGTGAGGTGGCAGAAGATGGATAGATCTACTTTGGATAGGCTGGTCAGGGAAGGCCTTTCTGAGGAGGTGATTTTGAGCTGAGGCCAGAACGATGAGAAGGAACCAGCCATGAACGCAGGAGTGTTCAGGTGGAGGGTACAGAAACATCTCTATGGTAAAAATGAGGAGTTTGAGGAATATCAAGAGCCAGTGAAATCTGGAGCATAGAGAGCAGGGATGTGAGGTGAAGGAGGCCTGATGATGTAAGGCATAGTAAGAAGTTTGGATTCTATTCTGTGTGGGGGGAAGCTAGGTATGAAAGGGGAGGAGAGACGACTGACTGTTCGTTCATTCACCAGGGAGTGTCCACTATGAGGCTGACACTGTTCTGTGTATTGGGGAAACAAAGTAGACATTCTCTGTTCTTGGGGTTTAAGATCACTCCTGGCTGTTTTGTGAGGGGAAGAAATTGTGGAGGAGTGTGGGGAAAAAAGAGCAGTAGGGAAGCCAGTTAATAGGTTATTGTAGTAATTAGGTGACAGATGATGGCTTTGATCATAGTGGTAAAATCGGATTTGGAGAGAAAAGAATGGGTTTGGAATATGTTTGAGAAAGCTGACAGGATTTACTGATGGTTTGCAGGTGGAAAAGGAGGGAAAGAGAAATCAAAGACGATGTCTTAGTTTTGGCTTCAGTAATTGTAGTGGATGGTAGTGCGGTTTCCTGAGGCAGGGAAGAGTGAGGAAGGCACGTAGAATTGAGTTCTGTTTTGGCCATGTGAAATTTGAGATGTTTTTTAGAAGTTCAGGTCTGATATTCAGCCTGGAGCTCACTGGGGAGATGGGAGAGGTGGAGATATGAATTTTTAGAGATATGAGTGTAAATGGTATTTATAGGTGGTCACAGAGAGTATAGAGAAGACAGTAGAGGATCAAACTCTGGGACATTTAATGTTTTCTGTCAGGTAAGAGGAAGAGGAACAATCCAAAGAAACAGAAGAGCCAGTGAGTTCAGAGTAAAACCAGAGTGTGATGTTCTAGAAGAAAGGAGGCTGAAGGAAGGAATGATCACTAAAGTCTTGGGGTTCTAAGGGGCCATGTAAAATGAGTCAGAAGAGAATGGATCAATGTCACTGGCCAGTTTCAGTGAGAGACTTAAAAATTTAAAGCTGGTGGGAATTGGAGATTCTTGAATCTACTCAACTCTTTATTGCATAGAGATTAATACATATGTCCTAAATGGAAGTTTGAATTGCTTTCTCCTTACTACTTCTCAAGTTAGGGTGACCAACTAGGTTTGCCTGGGATGCTCAGTGTTAAAACTAGGGGAAGTGTCTCCTGGAATGCCTTACACTGAACAGTGGCTGACCCTTTGCCCAGGGCATCTAAAATGGTGTAAGTGTTTTTCCCATCAGAATAGATTTTCTCAGTCAGGGAACCTAGACTTCGGTAATTAGTTTTATTTTATTCTTTGGCCTGAGAATCTGCCTCAAAATAGTGACTCTGCCTCTATTTTTATTTTCTGGTGTCATAAGTGGTTTTAAGATTTCATTACATAGTACTAAATTAATTCAAGTCATTGATTAGATTATGAACTATAAAGAATGAGTTTAAGATCAAGAGCTTTGTTTCATGCCTTTTCTATATGGTAGATGTCTAGTAAATAAATCTGATTGCTTTATTGATGCTACTTTGCAGTACTAAAATTCAGTTAGAGATGAACTATAGTTTTTAGTTATCCTCTGGAAGAGAATGGGATGAAAAATTTGGACTATATATCATGTAAAATTCAAAGTTTTCTACAAGGTTGTTGTATTGCTCTTGTAGAGGCAGATGTGTGTTTATTAACCCTAAGAAATATATATTGCCTTGCCATGACATTGCAGAAGCTTTTGAGAAGCTTTCTCAGTAGTATTGAGCATTGCATCCCATTTGAAGAGTAATGTACTGAAAAGCTTGACCAGAAATTGTTCTTTAATTTTGGGGAGATAGTTAATTTTCTCAAAACTTTATTTTGAAATGTGTTGGAACTTGAACTCATCACCCTGATATCAAGATCTGAGCTGAGAACAAGAGTCAGATGCTTAACTGACTGAGCCACCACGCACCCCCTAGAACTAATGTTTTGTTTTAGTTTTGGCATTTAAATATGTGTGGCACTTAGGTGTGAGTAAACAAAAGGCTAATAGAAATAATTAGCTTAGCTTCCTTTGCAGGCCAATGGTCACATAAATAAAAGTAGCATTTGTTAGGCTTAACTACTTCTTTATTTAGGAAAACTTCTTTTGATTGGGATTTTTATTTTCTCCTACGTGCTGTTGATCCTTCTAAGTTTTGGCATAATTTGCTACCATGTAGAATATTTTTTCTAGTGGTACTTTGAAATAGTTATATTCAAAGACAAAGGGGAACCTTCAAAGACAAAGGGGAATACCATTTGGTATACTTTCTCCATATTTGCAGTGGTTTTATTAAAAACCTCTCATTTTTACTAGTTTATAAACAGAACGGAAGGTTATGAGAGATTAAATTAAATGTGGCCCTCTTTCTAAATGGCTACCAATGTACTTTTTCTGAATGCAGCATTTCAAGTAACCAGAAGATAGGACTCTACCTTTTTGCACATATATAATGAGTACTTGGCAAATATTTATTGGTTTGAATTCATACTTTTCCTGTGAAAGGCAGACCACTTATTTATCTGATCATTGTTCTTAATTGAAGTAATCTTAACCTCAACCTAAACCAATGAAAGGTCTTCCTTGTTAAGACAGAATTGTAAATAAGGAAATTCAGAATCATATCTGAAGAATATAGTCTTATACCTTTATTGGTAATGTGTCTAAAATTATTTAAAGTAGTTGATGAATAAACTTCTCTATTTTTTTATGTTTAGAAAGCAAAGACTAATAGTTTTTGATTATTTAAAATTCAGTTTTTGTTTACATTCCCACCAATAGTTCCTTTTCTCCATATCCTTGCCAGTATTTGTTATTTTGTGGCTCTTTGATAATGGCCATTCTAACTGGTGTGAGGTGGTATCTCATGGTGGTTTAGATTTTGGCTATTTGTATATCCTTTTTGGAAAAATACCTATTCAGGTCCTCTGCCCATTTTAAAATCTGTGATATATATATGTATATATGTATATATATGTATATATGTGTGTATATATATGTATATATGTATATATATGTATATATGTGTATATATATGTATATATGTGTATATATATGTATATGTATATATGTGTGTATGTATCTATATATACACACACACCCCCACATATGTGTGTGTGTGTGTATTTTATATATGACTGTTCAGTTGTATGAGTTTCTTATATATTTTGGATATTAAATCCTTTTCACAGGGGCATCTGGGTGGCTCAGTTGGTTAGGTGTCCAACTTTGATCTCAGCTCAGGTTTCCATTTCAAGGGCTTGAGGTCAAATCCCATGTTGGGCTCTGGTGGGTGTGGAGCCTACTTTAAAAAACAAACACTTATTAGGTACATGATTTGGAAATACTTTTTTATATTCCATAGGTTGCCTTTTCATTTTGTTGATGGTTTCCTTTGCTGTACAGAAGCTTTTTAGTTTGATGCAGTTCTGCTTGTTTATTTTTGCTTTTGTTGCCTTTGCTTTTGGTGGCAAGTCCAAAAAAATTATTGCCAAGACTGATGTCAAGGAGCTTACCCTCTTATGTTTTTTTTTTTTAAGATTTTATTTATTTATTTGAGAGAGAGACAGTGAGAGAGAGCATGAGCGAGGAGAAGGTCAGAGAGAGAAGCGGACTCCCCGCGGAGCTGGGAGCCGATGCGGGACTCGATCCCAGGACTCCAGGATCATGACCTGAGCCGAAGGCAGTCGTCCAACCAACTGAGCCACCCAGGTGTCCCACCCTCTATGTTTTCTTTCAGGAGTTTTATGGTTTCAGGCCTTATGTGCAAGCTTTTAACTCATTTTGAGTTGATTTTTGTGTATGGTATTAAGATAGGGGTCCGGTTTCATTCTTTTGCATGTGACTGTCCAGTTTTCCCAACACCATTTATTGAAGAGAGTATCCTTTCCCCATTGTATATTCTTGACTATTTTGTAGTAAATAATACACCATATATGCATGGGTTTATTTCTGGGCCCTTTATTCTGTTCCATTGATTAATGTGTTTGTTTTTATGCCTGGCACTTTTAAAAGTTTTTACTTATTAAAGATTTATATTTGAGAGAGACTGAGCGTGAGTGGTAGGGGCATAGGGATAGGGAGAGAGAATCCCAAGCAGAGTCTGCACTGAGCACGGAGCCCGTGATGCACAGGTCCTGAGCTGAAACAAAGAGCTAGGGCTACTTAACAGCTGTGCCAACCAAGAGCCCCTTTATGCCTGGCACTTTTAAAGGTATATTTCTTCATGATTTTTCACCAAGATGGCAGAGGAGTAGGAGACCTTAGTCTTGTCTGCTCTCAGGAGTTCAGCTAGATAGCTATCAAATCATTCTGAACACCTGTGAACTCAACCAGAGTTTAAGAAAAGAATAGCTGCAACTCTTCAAATAGAAAAGTGACTGCTTTCTGTAAGGTAGGAGGGATGGAGAAGTGAATCTGCGCTGATACATGGGAAGACACACTGTGAGGGGAGGAGGCCCTCTGTAAGCTGGGTATTGGAAAGTGATACAGCAGCAGAATGCAAAATCAGAACTTTTATTTTTATTTCTTTATTTAAGAATCCTTTTTTTTTTTTTTTTTTTTTTGGACAGAGAGATTGAAAGAGAGCACAAGTAGGGAGAGCAGCAGGCAGAGGGAGAGGGAGTAGCAAGCTCCCCACCGAGCAGGGAGCCTGATGCAGGGCTCAATCCCAGGACCCTGGGATCATGACCTGAGTCGAAGGCAGACACTTAAACAACTGAGCCACTCAGGTTTCCTGCAAAATCAGAACTTTTAGAAGTCTGCTATGGTGAGGGACATCCCTGCCTGAAAGGAGCTCAGATGGTGAAGCAGGGCAGAATCCTAGGTGAGAGACAGTGTGATCTCGGTGTCTCTGGGGTTACAGGAAGACAAGGCAGAGGGGTACCTGAGTGCGTCAGAGTTTCCAGGCATTGGAGTGGGGAAGCTGGCTGCTCTCAGTGAGCCCAGGAGTGGGTTCTTAGCTCAGCGTTGCCATAAACTGAACTGTGGCCTGGTGGGGCAACTGCTTTCTGAGCAGGGGCCCAACAAGCGGCAGAACTGGCAGAACTGGTGGAGACCCCTGGGAGGAGTGGTGCAGGTGAGAGCCGCAAGAGCCTGCTAGGTTTAGAAACTCAAAGTGGGGTTGCCTGTCTGAGATGGAAATGCTTGGTCACAGGCTGGATGAGCAGGGAGTGGCGACCAAGACCAGGGAGGACCAGAGTGATTGACTGCTTTTCCCTAAGGGTGTGCTAAGGAGTCAGGCCCAAACTCTTGGCTCCCAGGCTTGAGATAGAGAGACCACCATTTCAGTCTCCTCCTCTAAAGCAGTAGGGAAAGCCTTCAGGCAACAAAAGCCACATAAAGCAATCCAATCCAGAGCAGATTACTTAGCCTGGCCCCCTTGGCAAGGGCAGTGCGATTCTGCTCAGGTCAAAGACATCTGAGAATCAGGGTAACAGGCCCCTCCCCCAGAAGATCAGCAAGAACATCCAGGCAAGACCAACTTTACCGATCGTTGAGAACTGTAGAACTCCAACACTAGGGGCATATGGCATACAGAATTCATGTTTTTTTCCCCATAATTCTTAAGTCCTTTAATTTTTTTCTCTTTCCTTTTCAACCAATTTCTTCTCAACTTTTTAAAAAATCTTTTTTTATTTTCAGTTTTACAGTTACATTCTAAGCTTTCATTGTATTTAATTTTATTTTTGTATATATATTTTTCTTTCTTTACCATTCTGGGATGCAGTTTCTTCTAACAGACCAAAATACATCAGAATCTAGTGTATGTCTCTATTCTCACCTGTCTGATCATATTGTCTCTCTCTCTCTGTCTCTCTTTTTCTTCCTTTTTTTTTTTTTGGTTCTGTTAAAGTCTTTTTTTTTAAATTTTTATCTTTACCATTACATTATTTCAATGTATTTTGTTTGTGTGTATATATGTATATATATACACATATACACACATACATATATCTATTACAATTTTGAGATGTAGTGTTTTGTAACAAATCAACCAAAATACACTCAGGATATATTGTGTTGCTCTTTTCTGTTCACTTGTCTGTTTATTCCCCCCCCCCCCTTTTTTCCCTTTTAATTTTCATTTTTACAGTTATATTCTGTCCTTTCATTGTATTTGATTTTTTACATATATAACTTCTTCTTTCTTTACAGTTTTGGGATCTAGTTTTCTGACAAAGAGACCAAATACACACAGGATCCAGTGTATTGGTCTGTTCTAGCCCCCTGTCTGATTACATTCTTTCTTCTTAAAAAAATTTTTTTCCCCCAGTTTTGGGTCTTACCTGACTTTTTAAAAATTTATTTTTTTTTTCAGTGTTCCTGATTTCTCTAGTGTATATTTCTCTGTGGTTGTTTTTGGGACAAAGGTCCATAGCCTACAAGGGTAGAAACATTAGACTTGGAGCATACCTATCTACAGAGACCTGGCAGGCCAGAAAGGACTGGCATGATATATTCAGGTACTAAATGAGAAACATTTGCAGCCTAGAATACTTTACCAAAATAGAAGGTTGTCATTCAAAATAGAAGGAGAGATAAAAAGCTTCCAGGACAAACAGAAACTAAAAGAACTTGTGAACACCAAACTAGCCCTACAAGGAATATTAAAAAGGGTCCTTTAAGCAAAGAGGGAGCCCAGAAGTTAAATAGACCGGAAAGGAACAGAGACAGTTTACAGAAATGGTGACTTTATAGGCTTAATGGCACTAAATTCATATCTTTCAGTACTTACTCTGAATGTAAATGGGCTAAGTGCCCCCAATCAAAAGACACAGTGTATCAAATTGGATAAAAAAAGCAGGGCCCCCCCAAAAGCAAAGCCCACTGATAAGCTGTCTGCAAGAGACTTATTTTTGACCTAAAGACACTTCTAGATTTAAAATTGGTGGTGGGGGGGACCATACATCATGCTAGTGGACATGAAAATAAAGCTGGGGTGGCAATCCTTATATCATACAAATTAGATTTTTTTTATTATGTTTTTATTTATTTATTTATTTATCTTTTTAAACATATATTTTTATCCCCAGGGGTACATGTCTGTGAATTGCCAGGTTTACACATTTCACAGCACTCACCATAGCACATACCCTCCCCAATGTCCATAACCCCATCCCCCCTCTCCCAAACCCCCTCCCCCCATCAACCCTCAGTTTGTTTTGTGAGATTAAGAGTCACTTATGGTTTGTCTCCCTCCCAGTCCCATCTTGTTTCATTTACTCTTCTCCTACCTCCTTAACCCCCCATGTTGCATCTCCTCTCCCTCATATCAGGGAGATCATATAATAATTGTCTTTCTCTGATTGACTTATTTCACTAAGCATGATACCCTCTAGTTCTATCCACGTCATTGCAAATGGCAAGATTTCATTTCTTTTGATGGCTGCATAGTATCCCATTGTGTATCTATACCACATCTTCTTTATCCATTCATCTGTTGATGGACATCTAGGTTCTTTCCATAGTTTGGCTATTGTAGACGTTGCTGCTATAAACATTCGGGTGCATGTGCCCCTTCGGATCACTACGTTTGTATCTTTAGGGTAAATACCCAGTAGTGCAATTGCTGGGTCATAGGCATACAAATTAGATTTTATTTATTTATTTTTTAAGATTTTATTTATTTATTTGACAGAGAGAGATCACAAGTACGCAGAGAGGTAGGAAGAGAGAGAGGGGGAAGCAGGCTCCCCACTGAGCAGAGAGCCCCATGTGGGGCTCGATCCCAGGACCCTGGGATCATGACTTGGGCTGAAGTCAGAGACTTTAACCCACTGAGCCACCCAGGCACCCCACAAATTAGATTTTAAAACCAACGACTGTAATAAGAGATGAGGAAGGACATTATATCATAACTAAAGGGTCTATCCAACAGGAAGATCTAACAGTTGTAAATATTTATGCCCCTAATATGGGAGCAGCCAGTTATATAAACAAATTAATAACAAAACTAAAGAAACACATCGATAATAATACAGTAATTGTAGGGGACTTTAGCACCCCCCTCACTGCAATGGACAGATCATCTAAGCAGAGGATCAAGGAAACAGCTTTGAATGACACACTGGACCACATGGACTTTACAGATACATTCAGAACACTCCATCCTAAAGCAACAGAAAATGCATTCTTCTTGAGTGGACATGGAACATTCTCTAGAATAGATAACATATTGGGTCACAAATCAGGTCTCAACTGGCAACAAAATTTTGTATCATTCCCTGCATATTTTCAGACTGCAGTGCTTTGAAACCTAGAACTCAATTAGAAGAGGAAATTTGGAAAGAACTCAAATATATGGAGACTAAAGAGCATCATACTAAAGAATGAATGGGTCAACCAGCAAATAAAAGAAGAATTTAAAAAATTCATGGAAACAAAATGAAAACACAACTGTTCAAAACCTTTGGAATGCAGCAAAGGTGGTCCTAAGAGGAAAGTGTAGAGCAATACAAGCCTTTCTCAAGAAATAAGAAAGGTCTCAGATATACAACCTAACCTTACACGTAAAGGAGCTGGAGAAAGAACAGCAAATACAGCCTCCTCTTCCCAGCAGGAGAAGAGAAAAATAAAGATGGAGCAGAAATCAATGAAACAGAAACCAAAAGAACAGTAGAAGAGATCAACGAAACTAGGAGCTGGTTCTTTGAAAGAATTAATAAGATTGACAGACCTTGGGTCAGACTAACCAAAAGGAAAGATATAGATACCAAATAGATAAAATCATAAATGAAGGAGGAGAGATTACAACCAACGCCAAAGAAATACAATTATAAGAACATATTATGAGCAACTATGTGCCAACAAATTAGGCAATCTGGAAGAAATGGATACATTCCTAGAGACATAAAACTACCGAAACTGAACCAGGAATAAATAGAAAACCTGAAAAGACCCATAACCAGTAAGGAGATTGAAGCAGTCATCAAAAATCTCCCAACAAAAAGTGCTCTGCGCCAGACGGCTTCCCAGGAGAATTGTACCAAACATTTAAAGAAGAATTAATATCTGTTCTCCTGAAACTGTTCCAAAAAAATAGAAATGGAAGGAAAAGTTGGCATCACAATTCCAGACTTCAAGCTCTATCACAAAGCTGTAATCATCAAGACAGTATGATACTGGCACCAAAACAGATGCAGAGATCAATGCAACAGAAGAGAGAGCCGGGAAATGGACCCTCAACTCTATGGTCAACTAATCTTCAACAAATCAGGAAAGAATATCCAATGGAGGGGCACCTGGGTGGCTAAGTGGGTTAAGCCACTGCCTTCGGCTCAGGTCATGATCTCAGGGTCCTGGGATCGAGTCCCGCATCGGGCTCTCTGCTCAGCAGGGAGCCTGCTTCCCTCTCTCTCTCTCTGCCTGCCTCTCTGCCTACTTGTGATCTCTCTCTCTGTCAAAATAAATAAATAAATAAATAAATAAATAAATAAATAAATAAATAAATAAAAATATTAAAAGAATATCCAATGGAAAAAAGACAGTCTCTTCAATAAATGGTGCTGGGTATATTGGGCAGCCACATGCAGAAAAATGAATTTGGACCATTTTCTTAAACCATATACAAAAATAGACTCAAAATGGATGAAAGACCTAAATGTGAGACAGGAATCCATCAAAATCCTAGAGGAGAAACAAGCAGCAACCTCTGTGACCTTGGCCACAGCCACTTCTTGCTAGACAGGTCTCTAAATGCAAGGGGAACAAAGGTAAAAAGAAACTATTGAGACTTCATCAAGATAGAAAGCTTTTGCACAGGAAAGGAAAGGAAACAGTCCACAAAATCAAAAGACAATCAGCAGAATGGGAGAAGATACTTAACAAAGGTCTTATCAGATAAAAGGCTAGTTTGTAGAATCTATAAAGAACTTATAAAACTCAACACCTAAGGAATAGATAATCTGATCAAGAAATGGACAGAAGACATGACCAGACGTTTTCTGCAAAGAAGATACCCAAATGGCCAACAGACACATGAAAAAATGCTCAACATCACCCAGCATCAGAGAAATACAAATCAAAACCACAATGAGACATCACCTCATACCAGTCAGAATGGCTAAAATTAACAAGTCAGGAAATGACATGTTAGTGAGGATGTGGAGAAAGGGGGACCCTCCTACACTGTTGGTGGGAATGCAAGCTGGTGCAGCCACTCTGGAAGACAGTATGGAGGTTCCTCAAAAAGTTGAAAATAGAACTATCCTATGGCCCTACTGAGTATTTACCCCAAAGATACAGATGTAATCATTCGAAGGGGCACCTGCACTCCAGTGTTTATAGTAGCAATGTCCACAATAGCGAGATGGAGAGAGTGCAGATATCCATTGACAGATGAATAAAGAAGATGTGGTATATATATATCATATATGTATGTATGTATGTATACATACACACACACATATATACACCATATATATGGTATGCATATATATACATACATAAACACATATATAAAAATATATATGTACATACACACACATATACATACACATACAGTGTAACACTACTCAGCCATCAAAAAATGAACTCTTATCTTTTGCAGTGATGTGGTTGGAATTAGTGGGTATTATGCTAAGTGAAATAAGTCAGTCAGAAAAAGATAAATGATCTCACTCATGTGGAATCTAAGACGCAAAATAGAGGATCTTAGGGTATGAGAGGAAAAAAATAAAACAAGATAAAATCGGAGAGGGAGACAAACCATAAGAGACCCTTAATCATAGGAAACAAATTGAGGGTTGCTGGAGGGGTGGGAGGTGGGGGGGATAAATAACTGGGTGATATGTAAGCAGGGCATGTGATGTAATGAGGACTGGGTATTAAGTAAGACTGATGAATTACTGATTCTACCTCTCTGAACCCAATAATACATTATATGTTAATTGAATTTGAATTAAATAATAAATCTCTTCATATTTATTTAATTATCATAACGCTGTAAGATAGGTACTCTAATTTGTTCTCTCTTTTTACGTGTGAAGAAATTGAGCTACAGTTTATTTATTTTAAAGATTTTATTTATTTGACAGAGAGAGAGCGAGAGATCACAAGTAGGCAGAGAGGCAGGCAGAGAGAGAGGGGGAAGCAGGCTTCCTGCTGAGCAGAGAGCCCGATTCCGGGCTCGATCCCAGGACCCTGAGACCATGACCTGAGCTGAAGGCAGAGGCTTAACCCACTGAGTCACCCAGGCGCACCCCGCCCCCTTTTTAAAAGAGTTTATTTATGAGCTACAGTTTAGATAAGTGATTTACTCCAGGGCTCACTGCTAATAAGAGGTTGGATAGAGCTTGTGTCCAGGCAACCTGGTTTCACGATCCATTCTTTACCACTAAGGAATATTAGAAATTCTATAATAGAAGAATAAAAAACCAAGACAATTAGATTCACTTACCCTAGAAATAATCAGTACTGAAATGGACTGGATGATGGCAATGAGGAACAAGTATTGCAGTATTGTTTCTTTCATTTTAGTTAGATAATCTCCAGTGTAGGTTGAGATTTTCTCTCTCTCTTCTGTGTGTGTGTGTGGTTACTAGTAATGTGAATGCTTTTTTATGTTTTTATGTTCCTTTTAATTTTTTGTAACTTTTTCTGTTTTTTTTTTCTTTTTGTTCCTATAGGAGATTGTTTTCTCATATTTATTAGGAATTTTGGCCATCATCTCCCCAAACCATTTATAATAATTATTTTTTAGCTGCTTTGGAAAGTGTTTACTGATCTTTAAATAGGTACTTAATTGCAGACCGGCTCAAGACATAGTTAAAAATCTCTTGGATTTTAAATTAAACAGATTTTAAATTAAACAGAGATTTTAAATTTAAAAATCTCTTGGATTTTAAATTAAACAGACCCCCCCCACCAACCCTGTTTAATTGTAATTCTGAAAGGAAATATATATGTGTGTGTGTGTGTGTGTGTGTATGTATTTTTTTCTTAAAGATTTCATTTGTCAGAGAGAGAGAGAGTGAGAGCACACAAGCAGGGAAAGCAGCAGAGAGAGAGAGAAGCAGATGCTCTGCTGAGCAGGGAGCCCAATGTAGGACTTGATCCCAGGACCCTGGGATCATGACCTGAGCTGAAGGCAGATGTTAATCAACTGAGCCACCCAGGCATCGCAGGAAAAATATTTTTTAGATCTAATTATAAGGTTTCCAGAATTTTAATTTTGTACCATGAACATTTATTGGCTAGTAGTGGCAATAATGACTGCATTTATTGAGACCCTGCCTGACTCTGCAGCTCTGTGCTAGAGACTTAAAAAGAAAAAAAAAAAGGTTGTCTTTTACTGTTCTTAATGTGGTGAAGAAGAAAGTCATACACAAAGGGGTTAATATAGTTTAGAAAATGCTGTTATTGGAGTTTTTAATGATATATTGGGAGAGCACAAAGAAGACATTTAGAGCAAGTTAATTCCGAACTGAGACCTTTAAAGAAGGTAGAGAAGGAAAATAATTTGGAGTCATTAAAGGATCTAATCTGTTGGGAGGCAGTGATTAGGTATGTATGTCTGGAGAGTGTTTATAGGGGAGCTGGAATGGGTGAGGCTGGAGTTGGAGGAAATAGAAGGTGGGCTGTCAATTGGTGAAGAACTTTGGCAAATTTAAGTAGTTCGAGTTTTATTTAAAATGCAGGAAGGAACCTATAAATTTATATGAACAGGAGAATGATGTATATATATTTGATTGTCAAAAGGTAACTGGTAGTAGGGGTTGAGGATGACTTGGGTTGTGTTACTTCAGAGGGAGATTCTTGGAGCAGTCCAGCCAAAGATGTGATCTGTGATGGTGGGCATGGAGAGGAGAGATCTAATTCAGTTAGTATTTACAAAATGGACTAAATAGTTTTACAAACTGATTACCTGTAAGGGTTAAGGAAAAGAGGTGTTCTCTGGATTTATTTGTATTTAATTCAGTCATACATTGATTTCTACTGGTAGTAGAATTGGGGCAATTGAGGGCCACTGTTCTGAACTTTGTGCAGAAGTACTTTGTACTTGTTAACATTTCAACATTTGAAATGTGAGATATGTGCATCTTCTGGCATACAAGGGTAAATATGCTTTGATATTTTGTTTTGTTCTGTGTTTTTTTTTTTTTTTTTGTAAAACAGTTGGTTCTCAATCTACTGATAACCTGCATTTTGAGAAATACTGCAGTTTATATTTATGATTTGTGTCATATTCAGCTTTTTATGTAAAAGTAAATCTGCTTTGTTATTTTTATTTTCTTCTGGCTTAGAGTTGTCATTTAAAAAATTCAGTAAGATTAGTTGTTATTCTTCTAAGTGCAGTTATAGATATATAACATATTGTGGAAGACTTGATATTTATGCATCTTTGCTTCCAACTTAAAAAAAAAAAGCTTCAAAAAGAAAATGTAATAGGTTACCTCTTCACTTGATGCTGATCTTCTTGTATTTTCCAGAGAATTACTAGTTTTTAATTACTAGTTTTTAAATAGTTTTTAAATAGTTTTTAATTTTTGTTTTTAAATAAGTTATCCCTAGGCATTCAGTATTTCTATATAAAAGAATTGAAATTGGTGTTAAAAAATATTCTGTTTTCCAAAGAGAAGTTCTAGTGTAGTGCCTTGGTATCTTTGCTATTCTTACAGAAGTGCTTCTGTCTTTGTTCTAGAGAAAACTGATTTTACAGTCAATCATTCAGTTGCTTTAATATGATAGGATCTAGGTGAGACTTTATTGTTATAAGCCACTGAGACTTATTTTAATATTTTAAAGTCCATAGCATGTCTCTAGAAATTGAGTAGTTCCCATTTCAGTAGCATAGTCATATAAATACTGTGTAAGAAAATTTTTCTTATTTTTCCTGCTAAGCATAGTTCACTTATAGTTCTTAACTGCTTTGTGATCTGGATTGACTTGAGTAGAGACAAAACATGTCATTTTCAGAATGAATTTATTCAATCTAAATTAAAGATTAGAGTATTATTTTATTCATGATATTTGTTAATTATCTTTAGTGTCCTAAGCGTATAGTATAAATTGGATCTTTTTAAAAAAAGAAGTATAGTTGACCTTTAAACAGTGCAGGAATTAGGGGTGCCAGCCTGCTGTGCAGTCAGATGCGTATGAATCTTTTGACTCTTTGAAAACTTAACTACTACTAGCCTGCTATTGATTGGGAATCCTTACAGATAACATAAACAGTTGATTAATGCATATCTTATATCTATTATGTACTATACTTTTACAATAAAGTAAGCTAGAGAAAAAACACTAAGAAAATCACAACAGAAAATACAGTACTGTATTGTATTTGTCAATACCTAAGTTTATATCATCAGTGTACAAGATGAACTGTCTGTATCTGTATCAATATTTTCCTAAATAATACAAAACACTGTAATTGTTATACATGTAACTAACGCTAGATACTAAAAATGAAAAGATAGTTTGAAAAAGAAAATTCATATATATTTACAGGTATAAGGATTCGTGCATTGATAGTGAAGAAGCAATAATATGATTGCTCATCAGTAACCTAGCCTATGCATTAATGAATGAATCATTATAACACTTTAATGGCATATAGTATTACATTCATATTCATAATACATTGTTGGAAACAGTGTTACATTTTTTTAAAAACCACTTATGTGTGATGGATGATAAGCTGATACAGAGTTTTCAGTTACTAGGGAGAGGGGTATACTATAAGGTAATGTAATTCTTTGAAACCAAAGTTATAAAACTGAGAAAACTAACACATTATTGATTTGATATTTAATGTTACTCATTTTATGCCTGTGTGAAGATAGGCTATCCACTACCATACAGGTTTTTTACAGGATGTTCTGCATGTGAATATTTAGGTAGTTATGATAATGGCACAAAAATATCTCATGCAGTTCTTGCCGTACAATTATTAGATTTTCATGCGGTCACACATGTATACAGCAGGTAAGTTTATTAACTATATCGCATGATGATTATTTACTGTTCATTAGGTGGAGGTAGATCATCAGAGAGGTCTTTATCCTTGTCTTCATGTTGAAGGCTAAGGAGGAGGAGAAAAAGGAGGGGGGTTGGTCTTGCATTCCTACAAGTGGTAGAGGTGGAAGAGGTGGAGGAAGTGGTTGGGGAGGCAGTACAGAGAAGCACACTGGGTGTAACTTCACATAAATACATCATCATTTCTATCTGACTTCTTGGCTTTCTCATTTCTCAAAAAATGTTTCTAAGTAGTACCAGTCATTCTTCTGCTGTTTTCTTTAGTTTTTAGCGCTTGTGTCATGGAATAGCCCATGTTATAAAAGAAGTCAAAACAGTCTTGAGTAATCAGAACCCTTCTGCCAGGTTGTTCAATGTCAGTTTGTTTTCTGGCACTATTGCTTCTATGTCTTCTCTCTCATTGTCTGGCATTGGTTCAGAAGCTCTCGTCTCCAAGTCATCTTCTGTTCATTTCTCAGGGATTGTATCTGTTAGCTCTTGAATTTCTCCAAGATCCATATCTTGAAAGCCTCAGTTTCCTACCTACTTTGCCATTTCCACAATCTCTTCCATTATTCCTTTGGCTGGCTCTCTTGTAAATCCTGTGAAGTCATTCACAACATCTTGACACAGTTTCCTCCAGCAGGAATTTATTGTTTTGGGGTTGATGGCTTTCACAGCTTTTTCTATAACGATGGTATCTTGAGTGGTGTAATCCTTCCCAAGCTTTCATGATGTTCTCTCTATTGAGGTTCTGTTCCATGGCATTCATAATCCTTTCCACAGGGAACCATGCAAAATGAATCTTAAAGGTCCTTATGACCTCTTGATTCAGAGGTTGAGTTAGAGACATTGTATTGGGGCACTTTGATATCTTTGGTACTGAACTCACAAGGTTCTAGGTGGTCAGGGGCTTTGTCAGATATCAAAAGCACTTTAAAATGCAGTCCCTTTCTGGCAAGTTGCTTCCTGACTTGAGGGACAAAGCATCAATGGAACCAGTCTAGAAAAAGGGTTCTTGTTCAGGCCTTCTTGTTTTGCAACCAAAAGACTGGCTGCTGGTTGTTAGTTACCTTTTTCCTTCAAAGCTGGGGGTTAGAAGCTTTTTAGATAATGACAGTCCTGGTCATACACCCGACTGCATTTGCTCAGAGCAACTGTTAGCCCATCCCTTCCTGCATTAAGTTTTGGTGCTCACTCCTCTTCCTTACTATTACATCTTTTGTGGCCATTTCTTTCAGAGTAAGACCCTTTTGTCTGCCTTTAAAAACCTGTACAGGCAGATACCTTTCTCATCAATGATTTTCATAATGGCATCTGGGAATTCATTTGCTGCCTCTTGGTGGGCAGAAGCTGTTTCTCCTGTTATCTTGACCTTTTTTAAGCCAAATTTCTTTCTAAAAACTATCAAACCATCCTGTGCTGGCATTAAATTCTTCAGCTTTGTATCGTTCACCTTCTTTTTGCTTTAAGTTGTCATGTGCTGTAATGACTTTGCTTTTTCTCAAATCATACTAATCTTTAGGTATGCCATTCTTACACAACCTTGTACCCACATAAAAGCTGTATTGTCAGTACAAGATAAAAAGGTATTTCACAGAAAGTTCAAGTCTTTGCTCTTGTTTGTGTAGCTGCAGCAACAGCTTCACAAATTTCCTTTTCATTTTTAACAATGATCTTTATGCTGGATTCATTTATTCAGAAATGGAAGGCAACTACAGGTACAGACCCCAAACTATAGTATATATCAAGCATTCAACTTTTTCTTTCTAATATCCTGGCTTTTTTTTTTTTTTTTTTTTTTTTTTTGCTCCTTGGGAGCATTTCTAGCATCACTAGTGACATTGTGTATGGGTCTCATGGTGTTGGAGATTTATGTTATTGAACACAACATGATGAAAAATATGCAAGAACCACAAGAGATCGCTTTTTACTGTGATACACAATGTACTAGAGATGATTAGCATCATATGGATTTTTAAGTGGATAATAGCAATGAGAGGTGGCTACAAAAATTATAACATTGGTACAGTATGTATGTACTATAGTTAATTTTATGTAATTATGATTTATTTCTACATCTTTGTGTTTATTTACATTTCTCTTAACTTCAAATGGCACCATGTACAGTGTAAAATGTTTGTGTAAGTTTTGATTAATTATAACTTTTTATAATAGGTTTGTATGTATTTTATGGTAGTGATAAAATAGGACTAGTATTTATAGTGTTTTGTGCACTCATGACAAACCTTTTTCTTAATTTTTTTGGTATCTTTAGGCTAGTTGGTTTATTTGCAAATTTTTTCATATTGTCACAAATCTCCAAAAAGTTTTCTGATATGTTTACTTAAAAATATTCTGTGTATAGGGGAGGCACTCAGTTCAAACCTATTGTTGTTCAAGGGTCAACTATAATGTTAGAAGTCTAAACACTTTTACTTTCTCTCACTATTAGTAAGATTGGACATTCTTTCATATCTTTGTCATTTACATGTATTCCTAGCCTATTTATGCTATTTTCTGGATATTCTTAAGAAATATTTGTCCATACCTGAGGATCTGATTGAGGAAAACATTTTGGTATAGATTATGGATAGATCAGAGTTAGAGCAGACCTGGTTACAGAATACTTTCACTTGGTGCTTTAATATGTGAGTGATTAATCAAATGAATTAAGGTAAGTCCTATTCTGAGAAAGGCCTAGAATCTATTGGGTTTTAAGTGGTTGTTCTGGACATCAAAGCTGGCTGTGTGTCTCTCTGGTCAGTATTTTAAAATTTTGAGTTAGTTTAAATGTATATGTTTTATTGGGAGGTGTGTTTTTTGTTTTTTTGTTTGTTTTGTTTTCTGAGATAGAGAGAGAGTGAGAGAACTTGTTGGTGGGGGGGTAGGGAGGGAGAGAAAGAATCTTAAGCAGGTTTCATGCCCAGCACTGAGCTGGATGTGGGGCTTGATCTCACAATCCTGAGATCATGACCTGAGCCAAAATCAAGAGTCAGATGCTTAACTGACTGAGCCACCTAGGCACCCCTAAATGTATATGGTTTTTAAGGCTACTTATTTACCTTATATATGTATAAAACCAAAACAAATTTAATTCATAAATTATATGTAAATAGAAATTTAAACTAGTATTAACATGGCATGGTGTTTTATTAAAACAATATCTTTAATGTTAGGATTAGTATTGGTAAAAAATAGCTTCAGGTCTGGTTTTATTAATCTGTTTATGAATTTTGATTTTTAATATTAAATACAGAGAGGCTTTTTCAAAAATTGTGGCAAAATGATTTAATCCATTTTATGGACATGTTTATTATTTTGTGATCCTTACGTTTAAATCTAAAAACTTTATTTTTTCTAAAGACTGCTAAAAGGCACTCCTTATATGGCAGTTTCAATGGTGTATCAGTTTGTAATTCTGTGCAGATGTCTTGTTTCATATCATGATGATAAATGCCCCATACGTTATTTGCTCTTTACTTAGAAACAGCTGCATTTGTGAACATAGAGCACAAATGCGGGCATTGAAATTATTGATAATAAATGTTTTAAGGTAGCTATTCAGATCACCTGTAATATGCTTATTAATTTTGTAAGGATGTCATTGAATGAAAGCCCCAAATTCTTGTGTAGAACTTGTTAACTTCCACAAATAAGTTTCAGGCTCCAATTTGAGAATCACTGTGTTCATCATTAATAAAGATATGTGCTTCTATAGCTTTTATATAAAATTCAATAAATTTAAAATTGCTTTTTAAGATTACCATAACTTTTTAAAGATTTTATTTATTTATTTGAGAGAGAAAGCATGTGTGCACACTCTGCATGGGGGTGGAGGGAGAGGGAGAAAGAAAAGCCGACTCCCAGCTGAGTGAGGAGCCTGACAGATTCCCAGGACCCTGAGATTGTGACCTGAGCTGAAGGCAGATGCCCAAATGACTGAGCCACCCAGGAGCCCCTCAGATTACTGTAACTTTTATGAACTAGTTATAAGTGATTCACAGACTGGCATTCCTCCTTGGATATACTTTGTGTGGCATTGTAATGGACAAAAATTTAAGAATGAAGTAGGAAGAAAAGTAAAATGGATGTGTCAGAAAAAGGCAAATAAAAATTAAGTAAAAGTGGACAAGATAACTGAAAATAAAGACCAGGAGAACATTAAAAAGTGATGTTAGCCCAAAAAAGATTTAATATCACTCAAAAGGGAAAATTGAGAAAAAGTCATGATGATGCTATGGTGTTAATCTTTTATCAAAACATAACTAAAGAAATAAAAGAAATAAAAAATGATTTTAAATGTTAAATGATTAAGATACAGAAGAAAAATTTATTTTCCATTAGCATGTTCCACTGAAATTGTTATGCAATATTATTCAATTAGGCTTTCCCTGGGCCCCAGTTCTCAACTGATTGCTCTGTGTGGTATCACAGATGTCTGCATATCACATATTCCAGAGCAGAGTGCTGACATTTCCAGACAGACAGATAGATTTGATGTTTTAAATAAGAGCAGTATGTGTTTCAGTGTTCAAAACCTATGAGCAGAAATCCAGGTCCTTTAGTAGAGGAAGCTGTGAAATCAGCATTGAATTTTTAGGTGTACAGTATGTAAGTTTATTTGATGAATCTTAGGTATCATTGATCTATTTTAATTATTTGATGCAGAAAATAACTTTTTTTATGTGTATTTTTTTTTCTAAGTTCAAAAAAGATCTCTTTTGTCTACTCGTAGACGTTTTCAGTGTGCTAATTTTTGCATATTTTTCTTTGTAGGCCCAGATTATTCTTCATCAGCATGGTTACCTGGTAATGAATCATTGTGGCAGGCCACAAGTGTTACATCTAACCATCGAAATAATCATATCAGGAGACATAGTATAACTTCTGACAGTGGTGACACCGGCATTGGAACTTCCTGTTCTGACAGCGTGGAAGGTGAGCTGAAATTCTTAGTGTTTAGACATGAGCCCTCAGAGAATGGTTGTGATTGAGAACATTCAAGGGATATGTTCTGTTATTCCAAAATAAATTATAAAGTAATATTTGAATATTTAATAATAATTAATAATGTTCAGTGTTATCATTATATCAAGTGAAATTATCCCTCTCATCATATTAATTTTCCCACATCACTTTTTAAACTATTTGTTTTGATATAATTATAGATTCATAGGCAATTTTAAGAAACAGTACAGTGATTATATGCACCCTGTATTCAGTTCCTCCCACCTCCACCCATGGTAATACCTCACAAAACTGCAGTGCACTATCACAACCAGGATATTGATATTGATACAGTCAAAACATAGATTGCTTCTTTTCTTTTCTTTAAAAGATTTTTATTTATCTGAGAGAGAGAGAGAGAGAGAACATAAGAAGGGGGAGGGTCAGAGGGAGAAGCAGACTCCCTGCTGAGCAGAGACCCTGATGCGGGACTTGATCCTTGGATTCCAGGATCATGACCTGAGCTGAAGGCAATTGCTTAACCAACTGAGCCACCCAGGTGCCCTACAGAACGTTTCTATCACCACAGTATGCACCTCATGTTGGTCATCCTCCTCTACTCCTCAACTTTTGGAAACCACTACATCTAGTCTCCATTTTTATAATTTTGTCATTTCAAGAATGCTGTATAAATGGAATCATATAGTATGTAACCCTATAATATTGGCTTTTTTTCTTTGACAATTCATCCAGATTGTTGCATATATAAATAGTTCATTTCTCTTATTGCTAAGTAGCATTCAGCAGTGGTGGTATTAGGTAAACTACATTTTGGTTAAGCATTTTCCCACTGAAAGACACATGCGTTCAGTTTTGACTACTGGAAATAGAGCTGCTCTAACCATTCACATCCAGGAACACAGTTGCTGGTTGTATGGCATTTGAATGTTTAGTTTTTAAAGAAATTGTCATACTGTTTCTCAGAGTGATTATTTCATTTCAGTCAGCAATGGAAATGGATCATTGTGAGTGATCCAGTTTTTTCTTCATTCTTGTTAGCACTGGTGGTTTTTAATTCTAGCCTTTCTGATGGGAATGTAGTGATAGTTCATTGTGGCTTTAATTTTCATTTCCTTAAAGATTAATAATATTGACTATTTCTTCATATGTTTGCTTTCCATCTGTCCTCTTCAGTGAAATGTTTCTTCATGTCTTTTGCCTCTGTTATAATCAGATTATTATTTTTTTACTGTTGAGCTTTTAGAGTTCTTTCTATATTTTAGACACTAAACCTTTGTTCGCTGTATGATTTGCAAATATATTCTTCCATTCTGTAGCTTGTCATTTCATCCTCTAACAGTGTCTTTTGCAGAACAAAAGTTTTAAAATGAATAGTTTGATGAATAGTTATAATTTTAGAAGTGTATATATGGATTGTGCTTTTGGGGTCAAGTCTATGAACCCTGCATAGTCCCAGATCTTGAACATTTTTCTCTTTTTTTGCCTTGAAGTTTTATCATTTTTTGTTTTCTATTTAATTCTGTGATCCATTTTTGAGTTAATTTATTATAAAACAAGTGTGTTTGGTGTTCCCAAGACCACTCTTCAGATCAGTGATTTGCTGGAAAGAATTCCAGAACTCAGAGAGGCTGTCATGCTAATGATTATGGTTTGTTACAGCTGAAGGATACGGAGTTAAATCAGCAATAGAAAAAAAAGCAAAGGGCGGGGTCTAGGAGACACTAGGCCCAACCATTTGTCCTCTCCCAGTGGAGTTGTGTAGATAGTGTTTCATTCTCCCAGCAGTAATTTGTGAGAGCACGTAAGTGCTGCTAACCAGGCAAAATCACCTAAGCCTTGGTGTCCAGGATTTTTATTGTGGGTTGGTTATGTTGGCATGATTGACTCCTTGTCACACATCCTTGTGTGTATGACGTTAGTGACTAGCCTTTGAGAAGTCAAGCTTGTAACACAGTGTTTCAAAGCACCCATCATAAATCACATTATTAGCGTAGACTATATGAACTAACTCAAGGTCCCCAAGTAAACAAAGATAGTCTTATTAGGCAGGGTATTCCAAGGGTTTAGAGGTTACCTCTCAGGAGCCAAAGATAAGGGCCAAACCTTTTTTGTAATATGCAGGATATTGAAAACCTTGACATGCTGACTTAAGTCCTTTTTGCACAGTGTGAGACTAAGATTGGAATTCGTTTTCTTTGCCTAATAAGTCTCGAAATTGGGTAAAATAATTATTCCCATTTTTCTTTTTCAAAACTGTTTTAACTATTCTCATTCCTTTGCTTTTCTGTATAAGTTTTAATTTATCTATAGCTACAAAAAAATCTTGCTGGGAATTTTATAGGAATTGTATTATCCATTTATCAGCTTGGGGAGAATTGACATGTTTACTGTCTTAAGTTTTCTAGTCCATTAACATGATATAGGTCTCCATTTACTTAAATTTTAATTTTACTCACCAGTATTGTATCTGTTTTGTTAGAATTATACCTGAGTATTTCATTTTTTTCTTTTTTTTTTTTTGGAGTGATTGTAAATGGCATTGTATTTCCCGTTTTGGTGTCAATATGTTGTTATTATATAGAAATAAATCAATTTTTGTATGTTTATCTTGTGACATCGTTGAACCTCTTTAGTTGTAGGAAATTTTTTGGTAGATGTCTTGGGACTTTCTCTATAGACAGTCATGTCATCGTAAATAGGATGTTTTTCCTTCCTAATCTGTATGTCTTTTATTTCCTTTACTTATCATCACAGTAACCAGACCATCCAGAATAGTGTTGAAGATGAGTAGTAGAAGTAGACATTTTTATCTTACAGATAAAGTGCTTAGTCTTCCACTGTTAAGTAGTTGTATGATAGTTGTTAGCTGTAAGTTTTTTGTAGATGTCATTTATCAATTTGAGGAAATTTCCCTCTAGTCGTACTTTGCTGAGAAGTTTTTTTTGTTTTTTTTAAATGATGAATGGGTATTGGATTTTGCAAATGTTTTTTCTGTATCATTTGATAAATGATAGTCTTCATTAGCTTGTTGATATGGTGGCAGATTTCCATAGCTTGTTTTTTCAAAAATTGAGTTGGCTTTCCATCCCTGGAACTCCACTTGGCCATAAGGTAGAATTATTTTTATGTATTGGTAAATTCTATTAATATTTTGTTAAGGAATTTTTCTGTGTATCCATAAAGAATATTGTTCCATAATTTTCTTTTTAGGGGGACTGCCTTGTCCTGTTTTGATGTCCAGATGATACTAGCTTTATAAAAAGAATTGGAAGGTATTCTCTCCTATTTTCTGGAAGAGACTGTATAGAGTGACATTGATTCTTTAGATATTTGGTAGAATTCTTTACTGAGACCATCTGGGTCTAGAGATTTCTTTTTTCATAGTTTTAAAGTCATGAATTCAGTCTCCTTAATAATTATAGGGCTATTCAAATTATGCCTCTTTTTTTTTTTTTAAGATTTTATTTATTTATTTGACACAGAGAGAGAGAGAGAGATCACAAGCAGGCAGAGAGAGAGGAGGAAGCAGGCTCCCTGCCGAGCAGAGAGCCTGATGCGGGGCTCAATCCCAGGACCCTGAGATCATGACCTGAGCCTAAGGCAGAGGCATAACCCACTGAGCCACCCAGGCACCCCTCAAATTATGCCTCTTAAATTGGATGAATTGTTGTAGTCGCCCCACCCAGAAGTGGCACATTTTGTCTAAGTTGTCAAATTAATGTGTGTAGAGTTGTTCATAGCATTTCCCTATTATCTCTTGATGTCTGTAGCCTCTGTAGTGATACCACCCCCTATTCCATTTTTTTATTTTTATTTTTTAGTTTTTTTTATTTTATTTATTTTTTTTTTTAGTTTTTTTTTATTTATTTTTTTTTTAGTTTTTTAGTTTTAGTAGCAGTTTGTCAATTTTATTGACCTTTTCAAAGGATCAATTCTTCATTTCATTTTCTTTTTTCTCTTTTCAATTTCAGTTATTTCTGCTCTTTATTATTTACTTGTTTTTGCTTTGGGTTTATTTTGCTGTTTTTCTCAGTTTTTAAGGTGGATGATGAGTGGTTTGAAACTTTCACTCTTTTTAGGTGGATGCATTTGGTGCTATAAATTTTTCTGAGCGTGGTTTTGACTGTGTCCTACAAATTTTGATATTTTATGTTGTCATTTAGTTGTTTTCTTAATTTACCTTGAGACTTTCTTCTTGACCTCAGGGTTATTTCGTAGTATGTTGTTTAGTTTCAAAGTTTGGCATTTCTCTGCTGTCTTTCTGTTACTAATTTCAAGTATTTGAAAATTACTAATTTCAAATTAAATTATTAATTTCAATGATTCTATTGTGGTCAGAAATACCATGATTTCAATTATAAATTTTTTGAGGTTCCTTTAGGTCTTAGCATGTGGTTTATACAGTATATGTTTTGTGGGCACTTGAAAACAGTGTGTATTTTGCTGTTGTTGGGTTGATTAGATCCTGTTGGTTGATGGTGTTTTTGACTTTTTCTATATCTTTGATGGTTTTCTATCTAGTTGTTTAGTCAGTTGTTAAGAGCAGTCTTTTAGAATCTCAACTATAATTGTGGATTTGTGTATTTCTTTTTGGTTCTTTAAATTTTTGTTACATATATTATAGTTCTAATGCTTGGTGCATACACATTTAGGATTGATGTATATTCTTGGTGGATTGGCCCTTTTATCATTATATAAAATCTTCGCTGTCTTTGGTTATTTTCTTGTGCTGAAGTCCACTTTACCTGCTATTTGTACAGTACTTTGGCTTTCCTTTGATTAGTGTTTAAATGGTAAATGTTTCCTATTCTTTTTACTTTTCCACCTGTCTGTATCATTAGATATGAAGTAAGTTGCTTGTAACAACATACAGTTGGATTGTAATTTTTAATTCACTCTGCTAATCTCTGTCTTTTGCTTGATATATTTAGACCATTTACCCTTAATGTAATTATTGATTTATTGATACTTAAGTTCACTATTTGTCTTCTTTCTGTTTTCATTTCCCTGCTTTCCTGTGGGTTAGTAGAACATTTTTAGAATTCTACTTGGATTTATCTATAGTATTTTTAAGTGTATCCCTTTGTATAGCTCTTCTAGTGGTTGGTCTAGATATATATGTACATATGTAATGTGAATAACTAATTTTAACAGTTTGAGTGAAGTATAAAATCTTTACCATCCCCTACTTAAAAAATTGTTTCAAATATTGTCTCTATATGTATTTATAAATATATCAGATAGTGTTATAATTTTTACTCCAACTACCAGACTTTAATTTAGGAAACAAGATGAGACACAGCTTATCTTTGCTTTCTGTGTCCTTTCTTTCTTCATGTTTCAAAGTTCCTTTTATTATTTTATTTTGGTTTAGCCATTTTTTTAATCTGTCACATCTACTTGTGACAAATTATCTGTTTCTTTTCAACTGAGAATATCTTGATTTTCCCTTGTTTATGGAAGGATAATTTTATTGGGTATTCATTTCTAGTTTGACAGATTTTTCTCCCCCAGTAATTGAAAGTATTATGCCACTTCTTTTTGACCTCCATGGTTTCTGATGACAAATTTCTTGTCATTTTTCTTTGGCTATTCTGAAGATTTTTTTCTTTGTGTTCAGTTTTTAGAAATTAAGGTCTTTGGGTGGATTTCTTTGGAGTTTTCCTTTTTGGTATTCATATAGCCTCTTGAAACTGAACATCCTGCCAAATCTGAGAAGTTTCCAAACATTATTTTCTTTGAGTACTTGAGCCTTTAACTCCTCACTTCCAGGATGGCACAAGTCATAAATATTTTGTTATTGTCCTACAGGTTTCTGATGCTCTCTTCCTTTTTACCTCCTCCCTCTCCTCTATCTATTGTTTGTGTGTAGACTGGGTAATTTTTATTGTTTTGTCTTCCAGGTCACTGATTTTTTTTTTTTTTTGGGGGGTCTGCTCCATTCTAATGTTGAGCCCTCCTACTGAGCTATTTATCTTATTGTATTTCTCAGTTCTAAAATGTTTATTTTGGGTTTTTTTTTAATGTCTTATTTCCTTGCTGGTGCTCTCTTTTGTCGTTTCAGGCATGCCTGTATCGTTCATCAAAGCAATTTTATGATGATTCCTTTACAATCCTTGCTAGAGAATTCTTTTTTTTTCTCTTTAAAGATTTTTATTTATTTATTTGAGAGAGAGAGAGAACGAGATGGGGGAGGGTCAGAGGGTGAAGCAGACTCCCTACTGAGCAAGGGAGCCTGACATGGGACTCAATCCTGGGGCTCCAGGATCATGACCTGAGCTGAAGACAGTTGCTCAACTGACTGAACCACCCAGGCGCCCCTTTGCCAGAGAATTCTAACAGTTCTCTCATATTGGTGTTGGCATCTATTGATTTTTTTTTTTTCCATTCATTTTGGGAAATTACTAATTCTTTATATGACAAGTGATTTTGAATTTAAATTTTGGAGTATTTTGTACAGTTATGAGAGTCTAGATTTAAATTATTTCCTGCATAACAAATGTTGTTATGTTTATATTTTATCACGTTTTTATAAATATAAGCTATTTACATATGAGTAAATATAATATAAAATGATTATAAACATAGAGTAAACATATTATTACTATATGTTTAAACCTTTTCTATTTGCCATCTTGGTAAGATACTGCTCTGGCATGTGAAGCAGGGAGAGGTACTACCTCCTTAATTGCTAGATGTAGTTAGAAGTCTAGGTTCCCCACTTGGCTTTTGTTGATACCTGAGGAGTTTGGAAGGGAGTGCCTTGTTACTGCTGGGTGGGGTAGAAGTCCAGATTTTTCATATCATCACCACTGACACCATTGTTTGGCTGGCCTCATTACTGCTGGGGGATGATGAGTGTCCAGACACTCTGTTAGGCCTCTCTGATATAACCTAAGAATGTATCTGTGCATAGGGAATATCCATAGTGCCAGACAGGGATGAAAGTTGTGTTTCCCTGCTTGGCCTTCTGGTGGAGCTCTTTGAAGTATTTTGTTATAGCTTGGCAAGGTTGGAAGTCTAGGCTTTTGTTGGTGTGACTTTTGTTGGTGTGGGTAGAGCTGTGGTTTTTTCTTTGGTATTTGGTTGGAAAAGAGTGGTTACTTTCTCGAGAAATTCTTGTTAGTTTCCTCTTTCCTGGTCCATTGGGTAGGGAGAACTGGCTTTCCTGAGACTTTTTTGGGGTGTGCCATCTGGTTCTTTGGGGTGGCTGGTTTATTTTAGCTCCAAAGCAGAGAGGCAAAAAGAAAACCCAAGGAATTCGCCACAGTATTGTGTTCCTTGGATCCTGAGGTTCTTAGCTGGTCTGCCTTCTTTTCTCCAACTTTCAGTCATTTGCTTGTTTTATATATAATGTCTAGGGCTTTTAGTTGTATTTAGTGGGAAATATAGGGAAGACTGTCTTTTCCATCTTCTCACTAATGTTTCTTACAGACATTAACAAAAAATCTTAACTAATACTGTTTGTTATAACTTTGCTAGCAGTTGCATTGAATGTTGATTTCATTACAGTCTTGCATCTAATGTCAGTTGATTATTAAAACACACCAAAGAAAGGAAGGAAATATATACAAGGTAGTGAAGGGGCAGATAGGAATGTGCATTGTAAAAAATAATAGTTGTAAAAGAAGTATTCTCTTGTTAAATTGAAAGATGAAAATAATTTAGGTATGTAGTGTTTTGTTTCTTCAACATTCTTTTTTAACCTTTCTTAAATAAAGATTTTATATCCTGTTTTCACAGCCTTATTTAGTTTGTAAATGAATATTCTTAGAACTATTGATTTTACTGTAAGTTTGTTTAAGTATTACTCATATCTTTATCCCTTGAAATAAACTTGACAAGGGTATATTGATAGTTGTATAATGGAGTTTTTTTACTTGATTGATCTGAAGTAGCATTTTAGTGTAGTGTTCTATGTGTACTACTACTGAAGTTTATTTCAGAGTCCTTCAGTGGGAGGCTGGTGATATTCCTGAAGTACTATAGAAAATGTACTATTATAGATACTTTTTTCCAAGCTTTCATCATACTGATGGAATATCTTCTTAGGCTATAAATGATAAGTAGAGTTATTTTCTTATGGTAATAGTCATGGTGTTAGTATTAGATGTGTCTTTAGAGAAAATATAATTAATTAGAATGAACAAGTTAATTCCCCAGAAATGAAATGACTGCTCTTACTAATACGATGGCTAAGAGTTCATGCTGTGTTTAAACCTGTTACCACTTAATTATGTGTGCAACCTTGAATAATTTCTCATTTCCTTCAGCCTCAGTTTTTTCATCTGTAATTTGGAGATAATTTTTTTTTTATGTATTATGAAGATGTAACAACATGACTTTTAAATTGCTTAGTGCAGTCTTTGCATTACCATCATTGCTTTAAAAATGATTCTTGTTCTCCTTTCTTACTCTCTCTTTTTTTGTGTCTCTTTCTTAGGAAGTTGACAAGCCTGGCTTATCTAAAACAGTGATGCTTCTATTGCCACCCTCACAGTGTTGTACCCACACTCTTGCTTTATTTTGGGTTTGTTTATTTTTTCTATCATGGAATAGAAACTGGTATTTACTGGATACTCAGTTTTGTTCAATGAGACAGTGCATATATAGATTTTCAGTTAAGGTTCTTGTTTTTAGCCTGCTTTTGTACCTGATATTTCTGAGGTTAGAGTCTCTTCACTGTTCTCCCAGACAGGTGAACTCCCTGTGCTACATTTCCAGACTTGTATTTTATGCCATGTATTCTTCTGTCCTGCTTTAATAATTAATGCTTTATTTTCCAGCTTCTGAAATTTTGTTGCAATCTTTTTTATGACGGTCCTGTATTGTTCGTTGCCATGACTTCCTATTGTATTACTGTTCTGTCATTTCATTGGATCTTTAAAGGGAGAGAATATAACTTTGTACACTTGGGCAATGATCTTTAACCAGAAATTCTTTGAAATAGATACAAATGAAAAAAGAGGAGAGAAAAAGAACTGAAAAAAAAAAATGGTTATAAAACTTCCTAATGTCAACAATTCTATATATTTCCTTCTTCCCAATTTTAAAAAAGTAATAAGTGCACATTTAAAAAAGCATAAAGATGAATGTAATTTTTTAAAGATTTTATTTATTTATTTATTTATTTGACAGAGAGAGAGAGAGGGAGAGAGAGATCACAAGTAGGCAGAGAGGCAGGCAGAGAGAGAGGGGGAAGCAGGCTCCCTGCTGAGCAGAGAGCCTGATGTGGGGCTCAATCCCAGAACCCCGAGATCATGACCTGAACTGAAATCAAGTCAGACACTTAACTGTCGGAGCACCCAGGGGGACCCCAAACCATTTTTTTATTTTTTCAACCCCCAGTACACAGGTGAAACAGGTTCAGAACCATAAACCCATACTTATGTGTGTGAGTTTTTTAGTTCTTCCATAACAAATTACCACAAACTAGGTGGCTTAAAACAACAGAAATAGATTTTCTAATGGTTTTGGAGACTACAAGTCCAAAGTCAAGGTGTTGGCAGAGCCATGATCCCTTCAAACACTCTAGGAATGAATTGTCCTTCCTTGCCTCTTTTAGCTCCTGGTGGTTACCAGCAGTTTGTCATTCCTTGGTTTGTTAGCGTCATAGCTCTCATCTCTACCTCCTTTACATGGCTTTCTTTGGCTCTCCTCTGTGTCTTCAGACCTCTTTGCTCTAAGGACAAAGGTCATTGGATTTTAGGATCCCCCCCACAGTTCAGCAGGACCTTATCTTGACTTGATTACATCTGTACAGATCCTGTTTCCAAATGAGGCCACATTATCAGGTTCTGAGGGTTAAGATTTTATTGTATCTTTGTGTGGGGGGGCAACTCATTCCCCCAACACTCTTATTATAGAATATGCGGTAAAATAGAAAGCATGAAATAAGTGCTGGAGAGTAATTTGAACTGTTTAGTTGAATATAAAATAGAAGTACTGCTTTTAGGGTTTAGAAAAATGTTACTAGCTATTCTCATCAATGAACTTTAAAAATTAACTTTTTTTGAGGAGAGAATGATGTATAGGAAGGATAACAGAGGATTTAAAAGTTGCAGAGTAGATGCCCTGGGATTTTCTTTGTGTTACTGTAAAGCTGTTTGCTTTAAGCAAATCGTACTCTTAACTTTGGTTCTGTTATGACTTCTCAAAAATTTACTTGAGATCCAGAGATTATAGCTTTTTTGAGGCTTTGGCTTGGAAACTCAATAATCTTTTTTTTTTTTTTTAATGGTTACTTTAACCTCCAGAGAATATTATGGTATTAACCTGGATCCAGCTGGGAATTTTCCTTCCTCAGTTTGGCCAAGGAGAGCTCAGAAATAATCTTCCTCCATTCCCCCCACTGCCCCCGCCAATTCGTCCCAGACTAGGCTACTCAATATCAAGGCTGAGAATGCTACCTTTTCATAATGACTGGCTGAAAAACTGAAAATATCTCAATGAGAATATTACTGGTAATCATATCTTTTCCATAATCTTCAGAAACTCTTTGATCTTGCTGTATATTATTATATAATTATCTTTCCTATTGCTGTTTAGAAAACAACCTTTCTCCCTATTCTTTGAGTCATTTTGAAACTAATTTATTTGTTAACAGTAGTAAAGATCATGGTCTTTTACCACCGAATTATTCACCAGGTGTTAAATTCAAGTTCCTTTAATCTTTTAGGGATGAAGAGCATGATTTCCACTGTCTCCTTAAATTGGGCTGATGTGAAGATGTTATTCTTCTTGGGCTTCCATTATTTTTTGCCATTACCTCCAAGTTGAACTCCCAACTCTTTACCTGTTAGTTTTTTAGTAACACTTGAAGTAATGAGTGATTTAATGGTATATATAACATAGATCTATACAGAATACCCTAATGTCCAAGGAATCCGTTGAGTTTAAGGCATGATCACAATACGTAGTGTTAATTTGGAGGCTACTATATATGGATGAGGCATAGAGCAAAGAGGGTGAGAGTTCTAGGAAAGAATAAGGAAGGAGTGTAAAGAATGGTGGATGAAAGTAAGATGGAGGAGTAGGACTCATTGACAGTATCAGAAATTTGGGACTTCTGTGGAAAATGAATCAGAATTATGGTTTGGGTGGTGCTGTTGGGATGAATGATCTTGATTGTGCTTATTATTGACTGCCTGGGGACATGAAGTGAAGTGTTAAAAAAAAAATCAGCTATTTAAAAATCTTAATATAGGAAATAGTTTTAGGTAGTATTTTTAAAGCAGGCATATTTAGCAGGCATATTCTCTCTCTCTCTCTCTCTCTTTTTTTTAAGATTTTGTTTTTATTTATTCATTTGAGAGAGACAGAGAGCACAAGCAGGGGAAAAGGGAGAGGGAGAAGCAGACTCCTTGCTGAGCAGAGAGTCCAACATGGGGCTCGATCCCGGGCCCCTGAGATCATGACCTGAGCAGAAGCATCTGAGGCACCCAGGAGCCCTTAGCAGGCATGTTCTATTAAGTTAGAAAGCATGGTGTATTTGCTTATGTAATACTGGATTCCATTTAATTTATGTTTTCCTTCTGAATTTGTTTTTCTGAAGTTCTTGCGATATCTACTTCATGGGAGTTGTTCTTTTGCTCTTTCCCTTCTTTGTTCTTTGATAAGTACCCTGAATCTTCTAACTTACAGTCTTATTTTTCACTGTTGGGTTTACTTCATGGCATATGAAGAGATCAGGAAAATAACCATTGTAGAGGATTACTGAATATTGAAAATAGTCTTACAGTAGAACATAGCTAATAGTTTGGGATTTATAATAAAATGTCAGCTTTAAAGCATGCTGTGTGTTAATTTATTTCATGTGGTTTTGCTTTATTTACTTTGTCCTTGTATTATAGAAATCTTTTTATCATTCACTGACCATAGATCTATAAAGAATTTTTCTCATTTATAAAATCAGATCTGTATGAAATCCCATACATTATAGAATGACCCAAAGTATTCATCTCCTTTGTTCTACAAACCCCAGCTGAGAATTACCATGTTAATTTCTAAATATTAACTTCTAGATAATGTACATGAAATTTGGACAAGTGTTACCAAGTATAATTTGAATTTTAGAGTGTATCTACAGAATATTTTATTAACTGCCTTTAACTATGTTACTGTTACTACTTGTCTTGGGGGAGGATATACATTTCTTCTTGATTTTTCAGTGCTGTGGCTTGAAGTGCTGCATTATTTTGGTCTGTTGTGACAATTTTTCAGTGAAATGTATAAATGCGTTTGAGTTCTTAAAAGACTGACTATTGTAAAAACCTCAATATACAAATGAAATACCTACATGATTTACATACTACGTGGTGTTATTAACAAAAACTTTTTTTTAAATTAACAAAAACTCTTGATTTAATTCTACAATTTATTTGCTATACTTGGTATCAGTATACATAGTTACAACTTTTGTAAATTACTGTCAATATTTTTTTTGGAGGTATTTGAAGTATTTATGGAAAATAATAGTATTTACTAGTGTAGGCCAGTATGGTAGCCACTGGTGACATGTGGCTCATTAAGTGCTTGGACTGTGCCTAGTCTAAATCGAGATGTAAAATGCACACTGGGTTTTGAATACTTTGTGTAAAAAAATGTAAAATAGCTTAATACTTTTTAATACTAATTACATGATACATGGTAATATTTTGGATCTGGTGAGTTACATAAAGGCATATTAAAGTTAATTTTACCTTTTCATTATTATTTTTCAGATGCAGTTACTATAAAACTTAAAATTACAAGGGTAGCTTGTATTATGTTTCTTTTGGATATATTGGTCATACTGGTTTTGAGAGTGTATAATTTGTAAAATGTTCACTTTCAAAGATTTTGAGTGGGTGTATATGTTTTATATTTCCCAGCAGAAAGGATATTGGCCTCTCAAAATAATTCCTGTAAGACAACTTAATATTTAATGTAATAGAAATTTATATTGATAGCATTATGTCTATGATAAATTATATTCTACTATCAGTCTGGGAGTACCAAGAGCACACCCCTTTATCATTTTAACAGTAAGTGATAAGAGCTTCACTGCAGTGGGATTGCTCTAGTTCCTTTGACAAAGAGAAAATTAGTTAAGGTGAGTATGTTGGGGGTATAAAAGGTTGGGTTATGTAAGATTGTAGATTGGAGAATTCCTGAAATTCTGGAGTTATGTTTTTGAGTTGGGAAAAGGAGAAAAGGAATAATGTCACTAATTCCTGGTGGAAATTCCCTCTTCAGGTCTGAGGTGTAGGCCCTCAGACTTAATTAGGAGGGAAGAAGGAACATTCCCCCTGGAGTCTCAGAGCATAGTTTGCTGTGAGGCCAGTGGGTACCCATGTGAAGGTGAGTGGGTTAAAGAGTATGATTGCACTGCTCTGTCATATATAAAGTTTGGTTGGAAATTGAGTGTTTTAGGAGGAAAGAGGCTTTCTTGCTATAGGCTTCTAAAGTTTGGCTGTTCTTTGCAAATAATAACATTTATGCTTATGTTACACAGTTCAGATATTTAACTTGTGATAGTAAACTTTGAGTTCTTATTTACCTTAGTAATTATTTCTCTTTGTGCAAAGACAATCCTGATTGAATAGATGTACCTCTATATGCTAAGTGTAAATTTAATTTAATGGGTATAGAATAAAGTACATGGAATAATTTTTATTAAATTCTGGTACGTTACTTTAAGTACAGTACATCAGTGAAATAAGTTATCAAACCTTAAACTGAGTAGTACTGTCTAGTCAGACCACCTCTCCCCACCCTATTCTCTGCCTTCTATTATTGTTTGGTTTGAAGTCGTGCTCCAAGTGATGCTCTTTGGCCACTGCTAAATCCTCAAAGTATTCTGTGAATTATCTGAAAAATAACCTGCATTCTTTTTTATTCTAATTCTTTAAAAACTTAAACTCTGCATGTGAGTATAGAGTAACTGAACACAGAATATAAATGCTCTATGATTACAGCTATCCAGTTTTATAAATGACCGTTACATAAATAGAAGTTCCTTTTTTCTTTCCAACCCATAGCTTCTAGAGGTTCATTTACTTAATAAGTATTTATTGAATAACTAACTGTCTTTCAAGAACCACAGAATCGAAAATATCAAAATAGAGGAGAAGATTACATCAGAATCTCAGCATGAATGGGACTCTAGGACAGAACGATATTCTTAAATTGCGACTGAGTGATTTGCTTTTAGCTCTAGTATTTTGGGATTTCAAATAATGCTAGATAAGAGTGTGAGTTTTTTTTTTAAATATATTTAACAAGAAGAGGTACTAATTTAACATTAGTGATGTGACCTTTTATACCACTAATTCATGAGGTGTCAAATTCAGGTTGGTAGGAAATAGATCTGTGACATGAGGATCTATGCATCTGCAAGACCACCAGATTGTAACATAGGCTACGCCAGCAGCTACCTGTTTCTTCTGAGGTTTTCTTTGGTGAGATCTGGAGGTGGTAAACAGCCGCTGTTACCACAGAAATTAGTTTGAGAGGGAGTTGAGTTTGAAGTACATATGCAGTACTCATGTAGCATATAAGCTAGATGTTGTGCCAGAGTTGAATGATAAAGGGAGAAGCTAGAGGAAACTGGGAGCATAGGACCCTGTGGCAGTCAAATAACTTAATTTTTGCCTAGGCTGCCTTTGTAACCTTCCATGGGACAGTTTTCCTCCGCCTTAGGACACAGAGCCTGGGAAGCAGGCTTGCAAGCAGTTCTTTTATATATGTATTTTTAAAGATTTTATTTATTTATTTGACAGAGATCACAAGTAGGCAGAGAGGCAGGCAGATAGAGAGAGGAAGAAGCAGGCTCCCTGCTGAGCAGAGAGCCCGATGGCGGAGCTTGATCCCAGGACCCTGGGATCATGACCTGAGCTGAAGGCAGAGGCTTTAACCCACTGAGCCACCCAGGTGCCCCTTCTTTTATCTTTTAAAATCTGAGTTCTTAAATGTAGCTTCTAATAGTCAATTTGGGGTTAGTTTTCAAGCATATTTATATACTTTACTGAAAAAAATGGTACAGAGAGAGTTAAAATTTTTACTTTGATAATTCCCAACTGCTAATTTGTGTTAGAGATAATTTTCTTATCTAATTAACCTCATTTATTTCAAAAGGAGGGGCTGATAAAAATGGACTTCAATTTAATCATATCTTCATTAGTTAGTTGTTTTTACTAGGAAATAATAGGGCTATTTAATAATATAAATTTTGAGGTCATCCTGTGAATATGTATATATATCAGAAGGGAAAAAAATCAGAAAAGTCACCAGTTGGTGCATTGTCTTTATTTTGTGAAGGAGTGAAGGCCTTGTCAGGTAAGGACTTGTTCATCATTTATTTCTTCATAGAGTCTATATTTACTGAATGTCTACTGTGTGTGAGATACTGTGCTAGAGTAGAGGTTAGGATTAACAGAAATTTTCCCATTCCTTATGTATGTAAACTCTAGTGGAGAAGACAGATAGGAAATAATTAACATAAAATAGCAGCGTGATAGTTGAAGTACCCAGGGTAGGGAGGCATACCTGAATCCACTGGATTAGATGAAAGACTCCTGGCAGAAGTAATGTTTAAGCCAGGGCACAAGGAGGAAGGCAAGCAGGCTGAGAGAATAGCATAGTCCCAGCCAGGTAGGTGTGAGATTCTGGGGATGGAACAGAGGACAGCCGACTGGATACAAGGAGACAACTTCTTGGTGTCTTCTTGGTGACTTCTTCATAAAAAGAGAGTGGGAAAAGAGAGCATGGGGTGACTCAGGAGATATGTAGGAGGTAAAAACAGTACATTCTTTGTATTTAAACAGCTCTCTTTAGATGGAATTCACAGGGGTGCCTGGGTGGCTCAGTGGGTTAAAGCCTCTGCCTTCGGCTCAGGTCATGATCCCAGGGTCCTGGGATTGAGCCCCGCATTGAGCTCTCTGCTCAACAGGGAGCTTTCTTCCCCATCTCTCTCTGCCTGCCTCTCTGCCTATTTGGGATCTCTCTCTCTGTGTGAAATTAAAAAAAAAAAAAAATCTTAGATGGAATTCATATATTGTAAGATTCAGCTATTTTAAATTTCTAATTCAGGGGTGGCTGGCTTGCTCAGTGGGTAGGGCATGCAGCTCTCAAGGGTTGTGAGTTTGAGACCCATGTTGGGCATGGAGCCTCCTAAAAAAGTAAAATGTACGATTCAGTGGCTTTTGGTGTAGTCACAGAGTTGTATATCACCAGTATTACATTTAGGGCATTTTTCATTATCCTCAAAAGAAACCCCACACCCCTTAGCTGACATACCGAACACTAATTCCCCCAGCTCTAGGCAGCCACCAATTTTGGAGGATGTCATAAAAAGTTTTCTTTGCTTATGTATTTTATTATAGTGACTAGGTTTTAGTAGTTTAATTTGCCAGATGGTTTCTTTAAAATACCTCATTTTAAGGTGTAAAATGAGTACTCTTGTTCTTAGTTTTTTTTTCCCTCTTTTATGGAAAATTCCAAATATATGCCAAATTAGAAAGGTAAAATGGTAAAACCCACATGCATAATACCAAATTTATACAATTATAAGTTATAACACATGACACTTACAGTAGCTATTGCTGTAGTCTAGCTATCACTTCTCCACTTACTGCATGCCCTTGGTAATATTTTTAAGCAAATTGAGAGCTCCCTCTTAACCTTTCAATTATTATAATAGTATTTATTGAGCATTTACTATATAGACATAATGATAAGTTGACATGATTATGTCAGTTAATTAAAAAATTATATTTAAGTGTAATTATATACCCATTTTCTAGGTGAAGTAAGTGATATTTAGATGATCTTCTAACCTGTTGTCTTTGTTTTAGTTTATAAGATGCTCAGTTCATGGTGAATAATATTATGCTTTTGCAGGTTCATAACTTTGGAAATTTCAGACTATAATAATGGCTACTCCAGTAACTGGGCTTCCAGATGCTATTTCCAGATACTACAGTAGTCAGTTAACCTTAACATTAACAAAAATACCTCCCATAAATTTTTGCAATATGGAGTTTTGTGCTTTATATGTGATTTAAAAAGATTCTTCATTATAAGATCCTTTGGAGATAAAATACAATTAACTGTTTTTTTTTTTAACCGATGAAAAAAGAGTTAGAGGGGATTAATAATGTATCTGGGGTTTACAGCTTTTTAAGTGGTAGAGCTGAGATTCTTCAAATCTAACTCCAAAGCTTTGCCTTAACCCCACTGTGTAAGATTATCTGTACTCAGAAGTGAGAAACTAACGGGAAAGAAGTCCTGTGAGGTGTAATTTAGGATGGTATAGGTAACCCTAGACTGAGAAACAGACTCGCATTCTATTTTGAGATTTGTATTTGGTCAAGTAATTTAACCTTTATGGCCTTTAGTTCTTCATTTGCATATGGGAGTAGGTCAGAGTTTATACACAGAACATTTTTCTTTTACTTGTGAAAGTAAATAATTTCACAGCAGTATTCAGAATAATTATGACTTACATTCTTTTGCAAACCAAATAACTTTTTCCTTTGCCCCTCGTCTCTACTTTTTCTTGTTGATCTACATTATTTCTTAAAATTAATATTTGAATGCTAAATTCTTAAACATGGCATATAATGGCATCACAGCTCTAGAAGGCTTACAGGAGGTATATTCTGCGTCATTATGGACATCATTTTTACTTTCATTGTTATTCATTCATCCATTCATTTATTCACTCAATTTTTCTATTATTTTGTTTTTCGGCCTGGTAGGACATGAATGCTTAAACCTGACCGAGCTGAGCTAAATTTAGTTCATTTTAGTTCCCTGTGATGAACCTATGTGTTTCTGACCTGGACAGGCTGTTCACACAGCCATGGCTTTAGGGAGGTTAATGACTTCACATCTCCTCAAACTACAGATGGAAGATAGATGAATAATTTGTTGTTTGTTCTGTCATAGTAAGTTTTGTTTCTAAGAAAATTTGCAAACCACATTCTGTAATTTAAGAGATTAAGTTCTAATTTCATTTGTGAAAATTTTTACAGGAGAGAAATTACTTAGAGCTCTTTGTAAGTAAACTGCCTGATGAGACTTAAGACTGGTTAAAACTGGTGGGAGATACCAGAAAATGGTATAGATGGATTAAATTTTAAAAAGCACTGAAGAAAAAAAAAATTAACTTTTTGTGTAAATAAAAAAAAAAGGAGTTATTTGTATTGATTGGCTTTTAAAATAAGTTTTGTGGGACGCCTGGGTGCCTCAGTTGGCTGACCTGCTGCCTTTGTCTCAGGTCATGATTCCAGGGTCCTGGGATGGAGTCCTGCATCAGGCTCCTTGCTTAGTGGGGAGCCTGCTTCTCCTTCTCCCTCTGCCTGCCACTCTGCCTGCTTGTGCGTTTGCTCTCTCTCTCTCTCTCTCTCTCTCTGTCAAATAAATAAATAAAATCTTTAAAAAAATAATAAAATAAGTTTTGTTTCAAATTCTTGGCCTCTTAAAGCTGTACTTCAGATTGTCCTTTAATTAAGCTGCTAATAATCTGGTTGGAGATCAGAAATGCCTTCTGCCCTCTTTGTTTGAAGCCAGCTTTTCATTTTATTTTATAAACACAAATGCTTATGCACAGAATTGCATACTATTGCTATCATGTACAGTTGCTAAAGGAGTAGGCCATACATTTGGCTGTAGGAAACAAGTTTCTAATCATCCTTAAATAAAAACAAGCAGTTTGAGAAAGCATGATTTGTTATGATATTGATAGCTGACATACAGTTTTCCTAATGTTATTGATATTTTTTATGTGATTCTTTTTGTGAATATTTTCAGACTTTATGCAAATATCATATTTTATCAGGATTGCTTTGGCTTTTTGGGGTCTACTGTGGTTCCATACAAATTTTAGGATTGTTTGTGCTAGCTCTGTGATAAATGCCAGTGTTACGTTGCTAGGGATTGCATGAAATGTATAGATTGCTTTGGGTAGTATAGACATTTTAACAATATTTGTTCTTTCAACCCATGAGCATGGAAAATTTTTCCTATTTCTTTGTATATTCTTCAGTTTCTTTCATAAGCGTTTATAGTTTTCAGAGAAGAAGACTTAGTTTTAGGTATATCGTTTGTAAACATTTTAACTGGATTAAAAATGATTTGGACAGTTCTTTTTGAGTAGATTTGCACTTACTGTGGTGATTATTGTATTTTGGCACATTTTAAAACCCTATTGTGTACTTTATTCTTTCATCTCAGGTTTTTTTCCATCCTTTCTTGCCTTTTTTTTTTTTTTTAAGATTTTATTTATTTATTTGACAGAGATCACAAGTAGGCAGAGAGGCAGGCAGAGAAGCGGGGGGGCGGGGAGGGAAGCAGGCTCCCCGCTGAGCAGAGAACCCGATGTGGGGCTCGATCCCAGGACCCTGGGATCATGACCTGAGCTGAAAGCAGAGGCTTTAACCCACTGAGCCACCCAGGCGCCCCCTTTCTTGCCTTTTGATTGGCTTTTTCTTCATGCCATTTTCTAAATAAAGAAAATTTTCTAATAAAGAAGTTATATACTACCTATGTTTTTTTAAAAGCTTTATTGAGTATAATCCACATACCATACAATTTACCCATTCAAAGTGTAGAATTTTTTTTTTTTAAAGATTTTATTTATTTATTTGACAGAGAGATCACAAGCAGGCAGAGAGGCAGGCAGAGAGAGAGGAAGAAGCAGGCTTCCCGCTGAGCAGAGAGCCCGATGCGGGGCTCGATCCCAGGACTCTGAGATCATGACCTGAGCCGAAGGCAGCGGCTTAACCCACTGAGCCACCCAGGCGCCCCAAAGTGTAGAATTTAATGGTTTTTAATATATTTTTATTATTGTGCAGTTATTGCCATAATCTAATTTTAGAGCATTTTTAGCCTCCCTAAAAGAAATCCACTAGCTGTCACTCTGCATCTTCCCTAAGCAACCACTAATCCTTTCTGTCTCTATAGATTTCTTTGTTCTGGTCAATTCATATAAATTGAATCATCTAATATGTAGTCCTTTGTGACTGATTTCACTTAGCACAATGTTTTTAAGATTCATTCATGCTGTAGCATATACCAGTACTTCATTTCTCTTCATTGTCATATAATATTCCATTCTGTGGATAATACAATTTATCTTTTCATCAGTTGATGGACATTCTGGGTTGTTTTGGCTTTGGGTCATTAAGAAAAATGTCTCTATGACCATATTTTAATTTCTCTTGGGTATATACCTAGGAGTGGAATTGCTGGGTTATATGGTAACTGTATGTTTAATCTTTTCAGGAGCTGCCAAACTGTTTCTTAAGCAATGGTGCCTTTTCTTTTCCCACCAGCATTGTATGAGGGTTCCAATTTCTCCACATGTTTGTCAGCACTTATTTATCTGTCATTTTGTTGATAGCTCTTCTAGTGGGTATGAAGTAGTATCTCACTGTGGTTTTGGTTTGCATTTTCCTGATGACTACATGAAGTCTGCTTAATAAGTCCATTTGTATATCTTCTTTGAAGAAATGTCTGTTCAAATCTGAACCCATTTTTAAATTGGGCCATTTGTGTTTTTATTGAGTTGTAAGAGTTTTTTAATATAGTCTAGATACAAATCCCTATCAGATTAATGATTTGCAAGAATTCGCTCCTATCTTGGGGATAGTCTGGGTAGTCTTTTTTTTTTTTTCTTTGTGATAGTCTAATTGGAAGTTTTAAAATTTTTGATAATGTCTAATTTATCTTTACTTTGTTTTGTTGCTTGGACTTTTGGTATTATATAGTAAATATGTATTATATTTATATTTTGGTATTTAGGAAACCACTGCCTGACTTAATGTCATGAATATTTAAACACCTGTAGTTTCTTCTAAGAGTTTTATAGTTTTAGCCGTTACATTTAGGGCTTTGATTCATTTTGAGTTAAATTTATGGATGGTATAAGGTAGGGGTCCAACTTCATTCTTTACCCTGTGGCTGTACAGTTGTACTAGGTCTAACTCTTCTTTTAGCTGTTAATGTAGATGTTATGTAACCCTTAGCTTGACTACCTAGAATGGTAATTAGAGTCTTTCTCTTACTCTTGCAGATATAAGGACCTTAAAAATGGAATTCTGGGGGTACCTGGGTGACTTAGTTGATTAAGCATATACTAATTAAGTCGATTAAGCATCTGCCTTCAGCTCAGGTCATGATTCCAGGGTCCTGGGATTTAAAAAAAAAGGGGGGGGGGTGGAGGATTTAAGAAAAAAGGGGAAAGCTGATCCACCCTTGTTTTGAGTTATATGTTATAGTTGCAAATCTTTTGATTTTATCTTTTTTTAGCCCACAAATTAGATATTTTTAAAAAATTTAATTTAACTTTTCTATGTGTGTTCCAAAATTCATTGTTTAACGCAGCACACCCAGTGCTCCATGTAATATGTACCCTCCTTAATACCCACCACCAGGCTTATCCAACCCCCCACCCCTCCAAAACCCTCAGTTTGTTTCTCAGAGTCCACAGTCTCTCATGGTTTGTCTCCCCTTCCAGGTTCCCCCAACTCACTTCTCCTCTCCATCTCCCAATGTCCTCTTTGTTTTTCCTTATGCTCCACAAGTAAGTGAAACCATACGATAATTGACCCTCTCTGCTTGACTTATTTTGCTCAGCATAATCTCCTCCAGTCCCATCCATGTTGATACAAAAGTTGGGTATTCATCCTTTCTGATGGAGGCATAATACTCCATAGTATATATGGACCATATCTTCTTTATCCATTCATCCATTGAAGGGCATCTTGGTTCTTTCCACAGTTTGGCGACTGTGGCCATTGCTGCTATGAACATTGGGGTACAGATGGCCCTTTTTTCCACTACATCTGTACCTTTGCAGTAAATAACCAGTAGTGCAATCGTAGGGTCATAGGGTAGCTCTATTTTTAATTTTTGAGGAATCTCCAGACTGTTTTCCAAAGTGGCTGCACCAACTTGCCTTCTCACCAACAGTGTAAGAGGGTTCTCCTTCCTCCACATCCTCTCCAACACTTGTTTTCTGTCTTGTTGATTTTGGCTTTTCTAACTGGTGTAAGGTGTTATCGCAATGTGGTTTTGATTTGAATCTTCCTGATGGCTAATGATGATGAACATTTTTTCATGTGTCTTTTAGCCATTTGTATGTCTTCTTTGGAGAAGCGTCTGTTCATGTCTTTTGCCCATTTTTTGACGTGTTTATCTGTTTTGTGTGTGTTGAGTTTGAGGAGTTCTTTATCTTGGATATCAGCCCTTTGTCATTTGCGAATATCTTCTCCCATTCCATGGGTTGCCTCTTTGTTTTGTTGACTGTTTCCTTTGCTGTGCGGAAGCTTTGATCTTGATGAAGTCCCAAACGCTCATTTTAGTTTTTGTTTCCTTTGCCTTTGGGGCCATCTTGAAAGAAGTTTCTGTGGCCGATGTCAAAGAGGTTACTGCCTATGTTCTCCTCTAGGATTTTGATAGATTCCTGCCTCATGTTGAGATCTTTTATACATTTCAAGTTTATCTTTGTGTATGGTGTAAGAGAATGGTCAAGTTTCATTGTTCTATACATAGTTGTCCAATTTTCCCAGCACAATTTATTAAAGAGATTGTCTTTTTTCCACTGGATATTTTTTCCTGCTTTGTCGAAGATTATTTGACAGAGTTGTGGGTCCATATCTGGGCTCTCTACTCTGTTCCACTGGTCAATGTGTCTGTTTTTGTGCCAATACCATGCTGTCTTGGTGATCACAGCTTTGTAATAAAGCTTGAAATCAGGAAACGTGATGCCCCCAGTTTTATTTCTTTTTTTCAGCATTTCCTTAGCAATTCGGGGTCTCTTCTGGTTCCATTCAAATTTTAGGATTGTTTATTCCAGCTCTTTGAAAAATACCGGTGGAATTTTGATTCAGGATGACATTGAAAGTATAGATTGTTCTGGGCAGTATAGCCATTTTAACAATGTTTAATCTTCTGATCCATGAGCATGGAATTCTCTTCCATCTTTTTATGTCTTCTTCAATTTCTTGAGTAACTACAGAACACTAATGAAAGAAATAGATTTTTATTTTTATTTTATTTTATTTTTATTGTTTTTATTGTTTTATGCATTATCATCCTTTGTTTTTTTAGATTTAATTGCATTTAGTTAAAAAAACCCAACTCTTTATTATTATTATTATTATTATTATCATTATTATTATTTTACAACTCAGGACTCATTTGTCTTCTTCCTGAAAGAAACTAAAGGAATCTTGGTAGTTCCTTTAGTGAGTCTATTGATAAACTCTGCTTTTGCTTAGCTGAAAATATATTTTGCCCATGCTCTTGAAAGATAGCTTACCTTTCTAAGCAATTCTTGGGTCCCAGTTATTTATTGTTAACCCTTTGAAGATATTATTTCACTGTGTTCTGCATTCCATTACTGTTGTTGAGAAGTTGGTTATTATCCTGAGAGTTCTTTTGTGAATAGTTTGCCTTTTCTCTCTGGCAGACTATTCTATTGTCTGGTGTTTTGTAGTTTCCTTGTGATAAACTTTAGTCTTGCTCTGTAGCTATGTATATAATAGTGAATTGTAAACCCTGAGGGGAAGGGATATATTCATTTTTTGTGAGTAATGTATATACATTGTCTTTTCTACCTAGTACAGTGCCTTTCATATAATACATTCCTAAGAGAGTCTTTGGTTGAATTATTGTTGAATTTCTTTATATAGCTCTTTTCCCACCAGGATATAGTTTAGAATATTTTACAATATTTATAAAAATACAGGGAATGCTTAGAAATGTTCATTTGTTTAAAAAAAAAAAAAAGGATGGGGTTCATTTGTTTAAAAAAAAGGATGTGGCATAAAAAGTTTTTTTTTCTGATGTGATTACAGCATTAGCAGGAAGGGAAAAAAGTAACATGCTATTGTATAAAACTTTATTGTCTCTGGATTAGAATTAAAATTTTTGTTTAAAAATGTAATGTTTATTATGATTTACAGTGACAATTATATTAAGTGATTACATTTGATTTGATTTGATTTAAGAGAGATTGGGAACAGGCGTGTGACTTGGGGGCCACAAAGAAAGAGAGAGAGAGAGAGAATCTTAAGCAGGCTTCACGCCTAGCATGGAGCCCAGTTTTGGGTCTGATCTCATGACCCTGAGATAGTGACCTGAGCTGACTTCAAGAATTGGATGCTTTTTGTTATGCTCCACAAATAAGTGAAACCATATGATAATTGACTCTCTCTGCTTGACTTATTTCACTCAGCATAATATCAATTATCATATGGTTTCACTTATTTGTGGAGCATAACAAATAGCATGGAGGACAAGGGGAGTTAGAGAGGAGAAGGGAGTTGAGGGAAATTGGAAGGGGAGGTGAACCATGAGAGACTATGGACTCTGAAAAACAATCTGAGGGTTTTGAAGGGGTAGGGGGTGGGAGGTTGGGGGAACCAGGTGGTGGGTATTGGAGAGGGCACGGATTACATGGAGCACTGGCTGTGGTGCAAAAACAATGAATACTGTTATGCTGAAAATAAATTAAAAAAATTAAAAAAAAAAGAATTGGATGCTTAACCAACTGAGCCATCCAGGCACCCCTAAGTAGGTACTTTTTTTTTTTTTTTTTTAAATTTCACTTATTTATTTGACAGACAGAGATCACAAGTAGGCAGAGAGGTAGGCAGAGAGAGAGGGAGGAGGAAGCAGGCTCCCGGCTGAGCAGAGATTCCAATGCGGGGCTCGATCCCAGGACCCTGAGATCATGACCTGAGGCGAAGGCAGAGGCTTTAACCCACTAAGCCACTCAGGCGCCCCAGTAGGTACATTTGAAATCAAAATATTTTGATACGGGGTTATATAGTTTCCTGATTAATTTTTTAATGTAAAAACTTGTGATTTATTATTGTAATATAGGTCTGAAGGGTGTGGTCTTTTTTGAATTTATTTGCTTTTATTTAGGAAGGGTAGAACAGAGAGAGAGACTGTAATACAAGAAAAGATAGAATCAGTGTATTCATCTGTTGCCAGATAACAATAACATGACAGTGAAACAAAAGGTTGAGATTTTGTTAGAATTCAGAATATATTATCTTAAATATTCAGTTGTATTATCAGGTTACAGCAAAGTCCTCCTCTTATATTTTTCCCTGGCAATCCAAAATCTGTCAAACCATTAGCTGTATGGTGTTCTCTGTGAGTACTATAGACCCTGTCCTCTGGTTTTTAAAAGCACTACCCTTTGCTGGTTTCGGATTTCACTGTGGTAACTTAGATGTGGGCCAGATGCCATTGTAATAACTTGCATTTGGGATTTGTGGCTACAATTAGATAGGATAATGAAGCACATTAGGAGTTGCATTACATCTATCTCTAATTGCCTTTGTTTCATTAACGCAAAAATAACATTCTTAAGGTGTTAATATTTTCTGGACTCATCTCTGAGATATAATGGTCCTTTTTCTAGATACCCATGCTATCAAATATTTAATTTTTTCTTCATTATTTCATGTTGTATGTGCATGTGTATGTATGTGCTTATGGTGTGAATAGACTAGGCTTTAATCCTTAGATTGCTCCATACTGAATTCTGAAAGTCACAGTAAACCAGTTTGTACATTAGAACCCAGATACTGGTGATGGTTGAATTTGGATATTTAAGCTTGAAAGCTTCAGAACTGGAATCAGACCCAGACAGAATGATGTTATAGTGAATAGAACAGAGAATCACTTATTCAACAGTGATATTTCCTGTCCCCTGTCTACTTTAACTGAATTCCTGATTCTCTCGGAGTAGGGCTCCACATCCCAGGTAATTGTTTTTGTATGTTAACGTTTGAGAAATTCAGAAAAGTGACTTTTAGGCAATTCTGTTCTCAAAGTATAATGTTCTTTGAATAGCATATATCAATTATTTTCATATTTGCAGGAGGAAATACTAGTATGATGTGGAATTGGTTTTTATCACCAATTATTGATTTTCCATGCAGTTGGGAAATACTGAACTAGCAAAGGTAGACAGAAAAGTAGCACATTTATCAGATATAAGTAGCAGCTAAGACTGGTGATCTGTGGTCTCAGAGGTTTCAGCTGTAACATGGAAAGTGAGACAGTCACCTGATACATTATTCATACTTAAGTAACAGTGTTATTTGAGATATTTTAAACTCTTTGAGGTCACAAAACAAAACACTTTTGCAATAGTTTGACCAAATGGTAAGATTACGCTCCTTGAAAGGAAATCAGGACACTGTATAAAGTTAAATATGAAAACATCGTTCTCCTTTTCTCCTCTTTTCCATGATGAGGGGTATACCTTTGCTTATTAAGTTCCGGGTGTATTCTTCCAGATGTATATGTATTTACATATATTTGCTTATGTGCTTACATGTTTTAAATATTGATATATACAAACAGATTGCCTTTCTTCTCTCAAAGGCTATAACAATTTAATTTCTCATCTTTGTGGGATATTGTAGCCTTTAATAACTTATGAATAGGATAGGGAACACACTTTAACTATTAATGAATTTGAACATCTTTTTTTTTTTTAAGATTTTATTTATTTATTTGTGAGAGAATGAGCGTGAGCATGAGCAGGAAGGAAGGGCAGAGGGAGATGGAGAGCAGGTTCCCCACTGAGCAGGGAGCTTGACTCAGGGGTCTAGACCCCAGGATCATGACCTGAGCTGAAGGCAGACACTTAACTGACTGAGCCACCCACATGCTCTGAACATTTTTTTTTTAAAACATGTATTCTTTTTTTGCATTTCTTGTGATTTGCTTTCTGATTTTCTATGCCCATTTTTAAATTCGGTAGTTAGGTTTTGTTTCGTTTTTAAATTTATTGGAGTTCTTTGTATCCTATGAATATTTAGTCTTTTGTCTGTTACATGACAGAGTAACATTTATTTATTAGCTTTTTTAACGGTGTAATGATAACTAAAATTTTTCTCTGTACCAGAAATTCTTATGAGTCCTTTATGTGTGTTTCTTCATTTAATCTTCACTCTCGTGCTGTCTGCTTTATGGACGAGGGGACTGTGAGGCAAGAGGGTTAAATAAGTTGTTTGAACACATGCCACTAAGTGGTAGAGCCAGGATTTGAATCTAAAAAGACTAATTTTAAAACTGTTATATTTAACCTTTACACTTTATTTTTACTTACCAAGTTTTTTAAATATAAAAAACTAAAAATTTCAAATTTTTATTTTTTTTTTAAGATTTTATTTGTTAATTTGACAGAGAGAGAGAGATCACAAGTAGGCAGAGAGGTAGGCAGAGAGAGGGGAAAGTAGGCTCCCCGCTGAGCTGAGAGCCCGATGCGGGGCTCGATCCCAGGACCCTGAGATCATGACTCGAGCTGAAGGCAGAAGCTTAACCACTGAGCCACCCAGCTGCACCAATTTTTTTTTTTTAAGTTAGAGATCTTTAATGATTTTAATACAAATATTCCTTTAGTAATAGTAACACAGACGTGTACAGATATATACACACACACTTACGTAGTTGGTAAATAGATGTAGTACTATAATATATTAATACAGATATTTCATACACTTTTAGGGACATGTGTCCTGTTTCTATTTAGAACTGACCTTCAGTAGCATATTCCTTTATTTTTTTTCTATTGATTTTCATAATAATCTGTTAATTTTCCTGTTGCCAATCATTTTGCTTTAATCTATCCTCAACACTGTTACTGGAATAATCATTTTAAGTATGGTTTTGATCATGTTACTCACTCCTTTGGAAACTTTGAGTGGTATCACATTTCTTGATGAATGAAGGCCAGGCTCTTTCCTTAATGGGGCATTTGAAGACTTAATTAATTCTGTTTCATCTTTACCTTTCAAGAATTACCTTGAGGAAATTTTTTCTGTTTAGAAAATTTAGTCTACTCGCTATGACACAGTATCTAATATACTAGTCTTTGAATCCTGTGGTTCAGGTTCAGATTTCCATGGCACCTTGTTCACATGCATATGTGAATGACATAATGCAAAGCACTGTCATTTCTTGAATTTCTATATGATCTGACCTCAGCTGTGGTAGACTGGTTGGAAAGGGGGTGAGAGAATCAAGCATATGGTTTTGAAGCAAAGTTTGCATAGCCAACAAAAGATTTTTCTCTCTTTAGATTGTGTATTGGGGCCGATGGAGATTGGGTGTGTAGAGCAGGACTAAAGTCCTGCCCCAGCCACCCTAGGGCACAGCCAGTGGTGCTAAGTATGGGCTTTTGCAATATCTGACTTTACTTGTTATATGATCTTGAGCAATATACTTAACTTTTCTAAATGTTAACTTCCTCCTTTGAGCAACTTTTCTTGATACTACATACAGCAGATAAACGGAATAATTTGTTTTTTTCTTTGGGAGTTGCGTTCTTCTGGCTTCATACTTGGTTCGATTTGTGTTCTTAATCTGCAGAAGCTTAATGAGGAATTTATTTAAAGGTGTTTAGTACCTCATAGAATGAGGCGGGGGGTGGAAGGTTGGAGAACCAGGCTTAAAAACTTACAGGTAGTTTCCCTCAGTTCACCTTTGAGAACCATCACTTCTCCAGCCCCACCAAGTACCAGTGCTGCCCAATTGTGGCCACTCTGGGCCAGACCTTGATTGACCACTGCTGGTAGTGTCATTGTGGAAGGCTAATGCCTCTGCTGTTGTTTGTACCAGCCAGGAATAGTAGCTCCATACAGAGCCATTTTCTTATGTGACTCACTTCCAAACCGAGATCTTGTGCAGGTGTTTCTGAATGTCTACACTGTACGTAGTTGCAAAGTATGTTGGGAATCTGAGGTCTAAAATTAATTTTGGGAGATTAGACTTATAATGTGGGAATTACCCTGAGTATAAAAAGATTCTGCACAAGCTGATGAGAAGCTTGAGCATGATAAGTAAGTGTTCGCTATAGTACTTTTCTTGTGTTTTCATCTGTAAAATTTTTTTTCTTCATTTCCAGGTGAATAAATTCTGTGCTGGAGTTTCATTGTTAGTCTACTTGGCTCTTTCTCATCTGAGTTTTCTTATGGCCTTTTCATCATTTCTTTTCACATTATTTTATTTCTTTAGGACAACATCAAAGCTCACAAGTAGTATTAAACATACTCTAGTATGAACCAAACAGTATGGAAAAGTATAGAATAAACTTTGAAAGTTGCATTTCACCACTCACCTCTTCTCCCCTCACACTTTCAATTATTATCGCCCTTTGATGTGTCCTCTGATAAAAATTTATAATCTTTAATTTTAATTTAACACATTTGATGATAATTTGTCACTTAATGGTAAGTTCATAGAAGAGAGAGGTCTTTATCTGTGGTTTGGGCTTCCATGGAGCCTACTAAAACTGTTACTGTGTGTAGAAGAATAATATGTAAAGGCTTGACCTAGGGCAATAGCTGTGTCATCATTTTGGAAGTGAAGGCTTACAACTTAGGGGTTTGGTGAATATGCAGAGAAAGGTAACAGTCTTAGTAGACTCCAGGAGTTCTAGCTTGGGAAACATACCATTGAAGGTGCCATTTAAGGCATACTGGGAATGGAGAAACTACTCTGTGTCTGCAAGTATATTACTAGAGTGCTTTCTGATTATATTCCATTATTGCAGGATCTTCTTTACCCATATTTCTGATATGAATTAGAGTTTGGGGAGGTGCTATAATGTTTGAATATGGCATGGGTTTCCACAGTTTAGGAAAGACTGTGAAAAATAACCATTTTCTAGTAGAGTCATTTCTGAGGCTTCAGTGCTAGATGATGAATAAGACTTCCCAGTGGGGAGATGGATATTTTCTTTTGAAAAAGTAGCAATAATTATGTTAAATAAGGTGACTATAAACCTGTTTTCTAGTCGTTTGTCATCTGTAAGTAGATGGTAAATGGACATATATTTCATTATATATTCATTTTTAGAAAATAACATTTGAAAATGTTTGGTTTGTTTCAGATAAACATAATAATAACTGCATTTTGATAAAGTGTCACTGAAAAACTTGTGCTGGGAAACCATATTCAGATATTTGTTTTGGCATTTCACATTTAGCAAATTTTTTTCCCATAAATTATAACTAATTTGACATTCTTTTTTCTTTCCAGATCATTCAACTTCAAGTGGCACGTTATCTTTTAAGCCTAGTCGATCATTGGTTACTCTTCCTACTGCCCATGTCATGCCATCTAACTCCAGTGCTTCAGTTTCCAAACATAGGGAATCATTGACGACAGATGGCTCAAAATGGAGTGCAAGCCTCATGCAAACATTGGGAAACCATAGTAGGGGAGAGCAGGACTCTTCACTAGACATGAAGGACTTCCGGCCTCTACGGAAATGGTCATCTTTATCCAAACTCACTGCCCCGGATAACTGCGGCCAGGATAGCATTGTACATGCTGATGAGTCAAGGAGTGGTTTGGAAAAGACAGGGAGAGCCAAGGTTTTAATGTCTCAACTAAGAACAATTGGGCCTAGCTGCTTACATGATAGTATGGAGATGCTTAAGCTAGAGGACAAGGAAATAAATAAAAAACGATCATCAACTCTGGACTGCAAATATAAATTCGAGAGCTGTAGCAAAGAGGACTTTAGAGCTTCTTCCTCCACTCTTAGGAGACCGACCTTAGACATGACATACAGTGCCTTACCTGAAAGCAAGCCCATTATGACAAGTGCAGAGGCCTTTGAACCTCCGAAATATTCAATGCTGGGTCAACAGGCGGTAGGCGGAGTTCCCATTCAGCCTTCTGTGAGGACACAGATGTGGCTTACGGAGCAGTTGCGGACAAACCCTTTGGAAAGTAGAACTACAGAGGACTCTTACAGTTTAGCTCCTTGGCAACAGCAGCAAATTGAAGAATTTCGACAAGAAAATGAAACACCAGTGCAGGTAAGGCTCAAAATCTAGTGTGTGCTTCCCTCCAGTGGATGTTACGAGTACAGGAAGTAGCACACTTGCAGTAAGCATAGAACAGTGTGTCTGTCCATTAGTGCAGATTGTTTTGCTTTTCCTTTTTCCTTCAACTTACTAAGCATAAATGGTATAAACTCCCAAAGTACTGTTTTGATAAAAGTTAAAAAATATTTGAGGCTGATTAAAATGAAAAACTTAAAATCTTCTACTGAACTTCGTCTTTACTTTCCTTCTCATTTGTTAAGTGAGCATAAAAATGAACAAAGCAACACATTTTCAATTTAAATGTAAAAGAGACAAAGGAACTGGCTTGGTATAGTAGAACATAAACTTGGGAGTATGAGGTCTTGGATTTTGTCTCTATCAGATTCAGAACCTGGATGATTTTTTCCATCTGGGCCTCAGTTTCTTTTTCTGTTCTTCTATTTTTTTTTTTAATCAGTGAATAATTGACATATAACATTGCATTAGTTGCAGTTCTACAACATAATGACTTGATATATGTATGTTTTGTGAAGTGATCACCACAATTAGTCTAAGTCTGGTCTGGTTAATGTCCATCAGCATATATAGTTTCAATTTTTTTTTCCTTGTGATAACTTGTAAAGTTTTGTCTCTTAGCAACTTTCAAATATATGGTAGTATATTATTAACTAGAGTTATCATGGTGTACAGTAAGTACATCCTTATGACTTGGAAGATTTTATCTTTTGACTTCCTTCACCCATTTTGTCCACCCCACCCTGGCTCTGGTAAACACCCGTTAGTTCTCTGTGATTTCTTTTCTTTTCTTTTCTTTTCTTTTTTTTTTTAAGATTCTGCATGTAAATGTGATGATACAGTATTTGTCTTTGACTTCTTTCACTTATCACAATGCCCTTAAGATACATTCATGTTGTCACAAATGGCAAGATTTCGTTTTGTTACAACTGAATAATAATCCATTGTATATATACCACATTTTCTTTATTCATTCATTCATCAGTGGGCACTTAGCTTGCTTTCACGTCCTGACTATCGTAAATAGTGCTCCGGAGGACATAGGAATGTGTATATCCTTTTGGGTTAGTGTTTTCGTTTCTTTCGGTTAAGTACCCAAAAGGGGAATTGCTAGATCATATGGTAGCACTATTTTTAATTTTTTGAGGAACCCCTCATACTGTTTTCCATAGTGGCTGCACCAATTTACATTCCCACATAGAGTGCACAAGGTTTGTCTTTTCTCCACATCCTTGCCAATACTTGTAATCTCTTGTCTTTTTGATCATGACTATTCTAACAGATTTGAGGTGATAGCTCATTGTGGTTTTGATCTGCATTTCCCTGATAGTGATGTTGGGCACCTTTTCATGGGTCTGTTGGCTAGCTGCATGTCTTCTCATTTCTTCGTCTATGAAATGAGGAGGTGGAACTAAAGTCATTTTTAAAGTTTTGGTGGTGCTTGATACATATTTAGGTTTATAAGCAAAAAAAAGATTAAGTTGGGTATCAGGATTTATTAATCAGGGGGCACCTGGGTGGCTTAGTCAGTTGAGCATCTGCCTTTGCCTCAGGTCATGATCTCAGGGTCTTGGGATCGAGCCCCTGCTCATTGGGGAGCCTGCTTCTCCCTCTCCCTCTACCTGCCACTCCCCTTGTTTGTGTGCACTCTTCCTCTCTCAAATAAATAAAATCTTGAAAAAAAGATACATTAATCAGTTTGAGGAAAGCATTTTATAAAATATCACATATAAATAAAAGTGGCATGTATCCCCTAAAGTAACATGTAAATATGTACATTTCTTGATATGGAATTTTTTTTTTCCAGAGTAATTTCCACAGCTCATTTTAACTGGGAAAGCAATTATCTGTAGAATTTTTTTATAAATCTTATCATCCATTTTTTTTTTTAAAGATTTTATTTATTTATTTGACAGAGATCACAAGTAGGCAGAGAAGCAGGCAGAGAGAGATAGGAGGAAGCAGACTCTCTGCTGAGCAGAGAGCCCGATGCGGGGCTCGATCCCAGGACCCTGGGATCATGACCTGAGCCGAAGGCAGAGGCTTTAACCCACTGAGCCACCCAGGCGCCCCCTCATCCATTTTTTATTACAAGAATTTTCTGAAACTAATTCTATCAGAAATTATAAAATTTCCCTTAGAGAAAACATTTAAAATTACTATTCATTACTGCTACTAATAAAAAATAGTAAAGATTAAAGGAATATATCCTATGAAAGTGTAAGGAGATCACTTATCTAGAAACCTCACAAATCTGAGTTCCAAAACATAAACACACCTGAATATGCTACATTTACAGGGGAATCCTGAACACATCCCGTGTACCTTCGGTATTCTCGTTTTGGGCACAGTACTGAACAATCTTGATTATATATAAAAACCACATAACCAAAAGGAAGCATTATTATGATGTTTGGAATACAAATCAGAGAAGAGCAATTTAACCAGATTTGTGATTTATCAGTTCAAGTGATTGAAAGATAGGAAACATAATTTTTATAATTAAAAAAAAATCTTTTTTTAAAAAGATTTTATTTATTTATTTGAGAGTGAGCACAGAGGGAGAGTGGAAGGGAGAAGCAGACTCCCTGCTGAGTAGGGATTCCCAATGTAGGACTTGATCCCAGGACTCTGGTATCCTGCCCTGAGCCAAAGGCAGATGCCTAACCGACTGAGCCACCTGGGCACTCCAGAAACCTAATTTTTTTTTTTTTTTAAAGATTTTTCTTTATTTGACATATTGCAAGTAGGCAGAGAGACAGAGAGGGGGAAGCAGGCTCCCTGCTGAGCAGAGCCTGATGCGGGCCTCGATCCCAGGACCCTGAGGTCATGACCTGAGCTGAAGGCAGAGGCTTTAACCCACTGAGCCACCCAGGCGCCCCAGAAACCTAATTTTTAAAATGCTGTTATATTTTAGTTCTCAAATGCTCTGTGATTATATGAGAACAGAGATCAGGCAGTTATTTCTCCAGCTGGTATGTTTGTACACAATTGTAGTTGTCCATGGGGTGCTAAGTAATAATATTCCAACCTGAAGGTGTGATAGAAAGATAACTGAGCAAATTGGATGAATTTAAGGGAGTGAGTACTAATTTACTTCTTTTACTCTACTTGGAAAACCCTCTGCTTTGGAGTTTTTCCTAACCTTGAAGCTATGCAAAGAGGGTAAGAAGCTTGGAGGTGCACTGTAGAGCCAAACTTATATTTAAATCTTCTGCCTAGTACATGATAGAAGAAGAAGGCTACTAGAGGACATTTGCACACACCGTGGCATGTCCTGCTTTTTGATGAACCATATTTGAAAGGGTCTCTTTGTTGTGCTCCTAAGTGTTGTAGTAGAGAGGTGAAAGCAGGTAAAGAAAACTGAAGACACTTCAGTTGCCATGTTTAAATGATCCCTTCTCTTCTCATTCCCTTCTTGGACTATTACAGAAAACAGTTCTTAAATACCTTCTCCTTGGAGCCTCCAAGTGCTGTCTTTATTATAAAAGTTCTTATCTTAGTTGTTTCTTAAAAGACCTTTTAAAGAATTGACTTCCTTTTTGTCTAATTTTTACATAAAGGAAAGAGCCATAGTAAGGATCAGACCATCTGATAAATTGTGAGAATGTGTATGATTTTCAGGCACAACTCCTAAGCTCTCACCATGAAAGAAGCCTCTCTCTTTACAACCAAGGAAAGGCATTTGGCAGAGTCATAATCTAACACCACCATAGATTTATATAGAACCTAGTAGCTCTCAGAAGTGTTTATCTCATTTGATCTGCACATTTTCTTTCCCTGCTTTTCTCCCTCCAAAGGTTAATATTGTAATGTGGAAGCTTGGCTCTTAGGAATAATTATTGAGTCAGCTTCACAGTCACATGCTCATGCTATTCCTGGATTCCCATGATTTCCTACTAACTCAGCTAGAATGCAGGTAGAGTAATACTCTGAAACATTTTCCTTTGTAAATGAAGAGAGGCTATCTATGCCTTTAGGTGGTTAGAATATAGACCTCCATGTGCAAACTGTCTTTGGGTTTTCTGTTCTGTGTCACCCCTTTCCTCCCACCTTCCCCAAAACCTTTCTGACCCTACAGCAGAAAAGACAGACCACCAGAGTCTTGCCTTCTCTTTGGAAAGAATGTATCCCTTACCATTTCCTTCTTTTATTTCTTTTCTGGAGGATGGGAGAATGGGGGAAGGGCATGCAAGGTGTATACCTCTACACACAACAGTATCCATTGGATTCCTTTAAGCTCACAGTGCATCTTTTCAGACAGAAGTGAGGAAATGGTCTGTTTATTGAGGAAGTTGGTTATCTTCTTTTCTCTTACATTCCCTAGGATGTTTCTAAGTTCTGGGTTGCAATCATTTTTTAAAGAGAGGAAGATAAAATTTTGTACCCCACTTAAATCATGATGAGGGTTGGTCAGCCAAAATATCGACACCTAGTGATTTCAGCATATTTTGCTGAAAACTTTATATAAATCAAGAATGTAAATAAAAATTTGATAAAATGACTTAAATGACTTGGTTTTTGTTTAACATGATTAAATGAAAAAGTTTTATTTTTAACATGAGAGTGTTTTATGTATTCTATTGCATACTCTGAAAAGAAATAGTTTTCTTGTTTTTTCTTATTTTTGTCCTTTTTTTTACTGTTTAAGATCTAACTGTGCACTGAAAGCTGTGAACCCTATGACACTCTAGATAGGATGTGACAATATGACACATTCACTTGGTAGTTAAAAAGCATTTTGTATATATGCTTTAATAAATTAGTAATATGTTTGACTTTTTTTAATCTTTCAACTTTTCTACATAGTATTGGCTTGTAATTTTATACATCAGAAGAGCAAATTAAAAAAAAAAAACTTACTGGTTTCTCACTTTGCCAGAAGACTAAAAAATAATTAGAGGAGAAATAAAATCTAAAGAGTAGAAAATTCATTATTTTATGTAGGTCTGCCCTCTTGTGTCTATATGAGGAAATCTTGATCTTACTTTGAGAAAAGTCACTCACTGAAAACAATCTACAAAACCAAAACTGCTTATATTGATTGTTTTATGGCCATATCAATCATGAGTTGTATTAAAAAGCGATTTCACTGAGTTCAAAAAGGTTCTTTTTGATATAGGTGATTTGCATTAAATAAATATTTTGAAACAACTACTATATAAAGGGCAACATTAAACATTTAAAAATTAGTTCATTTGTAGTATCCTGTAAGTTAAGATTAAACTTTATTCTATAGTAGAAAGAACATTTGGTATTTAAAAATTTTAAATACATTGTTTTATTATATCTTACTCTTTACATATAATGATAAACAGAATAAATAAGTTCCATTTAAGGAATAGGTTTTTTGGTTCTATTTTATAATCTGAATTACAGTATACTTTAATCCTCAAGAAAAAGGTTTTTAATTTCGCTTAAAGTCAGAAAGAAAAACAAAAAACTTATTTCTATTTTACTTAGGGAAATACTCCATAACTTCACATTTTCTAGTTTGATGTTGATATTGTAATAATGAACAATACAATGAAAGGAACAGAATTTAGCATTTCAGGTTTTCACATATTAACATCAGTGCAGCTAATTATAGAACTTGGTTACTTTTTTCACAAGTAATTATACCAGTGATGTAAATGTATTGCTTATTATTTATAAGCCGCTTAGTTGATAGTAGGGATCTCCAGCCCATAGATGAGGCTTCGCTGAAATCTCCCCGTCAGTATGAGATCCTTTTTCGTCTGTTCCTCAAATATCAGTAAATCAAAACTGCCCCCCCCATCTCTAGTACCTGTCAGGTACCCAGAAAAAATTTATAACAGTGTCTTCTTGATTAATATGTTAGTTGCCTTTGTATTATAAACCAAGGTCAGTACTGACTTCTCAAATTCTTTTAGTAACCACATTTTAGCAAATCATACAGTAAATTATGTGTTTTCTACTCTTTTAGTATTGCTATATTAGTAATATGTCTTGAATTGAAGTTGAAATTACTAGATTATGCAGTATAGGTATAAACCACTTTAGGCCTAATTCTAAACTGAATCAAGTTAAATTAACAAATTAATGAATGTATTTTCCAGTACCAAGTTTTACTTCTGTTATGAGTTGGAGGGTATTTTTAAGTGATCAGAGAGGAAATTGAACGTGTATTCAGCAAAAAAGAAAAAAAATTGTAGATTAATATTGCTGGGTTTATAATTTAGCATGGTAGAATGGCCTACCAAGTAGGTATTGACTATTTGGTTGACAGGTTAAGGAAAATAGTTCTATTCTATTATGAACTGTAGGATAAAAAGGTCATGTCAAAACGTGATCAAAGAATTAATTTTGGGGAACCCCCCAATTTTTTTTCTTTTAAAGCTTAAAGGAATGTATTTTCCTTTTATTATTTTTTTAAATTCTTCTTCTTGCCTATATTGAGGCTGAGCTTAAGAATAGAAGACAATCTATAAAATCATCCTAAAGTCTTAAGATTTCATAATTTCAAAGACATAGTGTGATTAAGTTACGTACTTAGATGATCAACTACAGTGCCTGAAGTTAGGTTAGACTCTCTTCTATTAGTGTATTAGTAATTATGCCTAATCATACTGTCAGCTGTTAAGCTAACCAGTAGTTCTTGTCTGATGATCATAATGTACTACAGAGAACGGATTTATAGTTTATCTTCATATACTAGAATTCTGTAATTCTTTGAAAAAGTTGGTTAAGAGAAATTTTATTTATGTTAGAGTATGGCCCTACTTTTCCTACTTGGTTCTCATAAACTTTAAAAAATGTTAGTGTAGTACAAAGAAAGAATAATACAATTTCTATTTTATAATGTAGGTTATGCGAGTTACTACAAAGAGTTCTGAAGATAATAAGGTAACAGATGTGAGAAATCAGTAGGCTATTTCAAATGATGACTCTTCATTTGAATGATTATTTTGGTACTTGGTGAAGACCTGAAAAATATTTAATAAACATCACGGAGGCTTTTACAGTACAGTATAAATAATATTTACCCCCAAGAGTGAAGCTAATGCTTTATAAGTGAAATGAACTGGTTAGCAGTGCAATTTCAAAACTAAACCTACTTCATCCTCAGAGAAGATGTGGGATAGAAACTTACAAGCTCTGTAAGTTTCTGAATTCAACAGTTACATTATGCACACTTACAGTCATTTTGAATTTTTGAAAATAAAGCTCTTTTCATGTTTACACAATCCCACGGGTGAATACATTTGCTAAAAATTTGTTTTGTCCTGAATCTTGACCTTTTCAAAAGAAATTCTTCTACTTAGGAAGTGGTCTGTTATGTAGTACTTTTTCCCCCTCTTCATGGGATGACAGATTTTAAGCTGATGGTGACAAGTTGCATCACTGGAGATTGCAGCAGAACTTCAGAGAAGCATCACAATGATGCAGATCAACAAGAGACATATTAAAATGAGACAGAAATTTATAAATAAGTTCTGAAGATTTTGGCGTGCTTGTTGAGGCATTTCAATGGTTGAAGCTCTTCTTATAGCAGAGCGAGTGAGGTATTGGACTTTCTCCATGACCCCAGGAAAGCAGGAAGTCTCAGGTTTTAAATGGTGGAGAGAAAGGTAAAAAGCTGGCAGCCAAATAGGAGCTCCGTCACTCTTTGTTTGCGTAGCCTGGAATGTAAAAATAGCGAATGGATTAGGATCATGCATGTAACCTATTCTCTGAACAGGTAAAGACACAATTTCGTATTAATTCATCTTCCTCAATATTTGTATTTATGACATAAAACTATGTAGTCTTTTTTGGTGAGGGTCACCATGATGTCTTTTTTGTCTTGTATTTGGAGTGTAAGAATTTAAGTCTTTGCTTTCTCCTCTCAAAATGACTAGAAGTATAGTTTGGTTTAGGGTGCAGCTCATTTCAGACGATTGCCTTGAGTGAAAGTTCTCACATATAGTTTCATAAAGACTATTTCTCTGTGAGCATAACTGTTGTGAATATTAGTGTATTAATAGCATCAGAGGAAATCTCATAAAAACAAAAGCATGGGGACGCCTGGGTGGCTCAGTTGGTTAAGCAGCTGCCTTCGGCTCAGGTCATGATCCCAGCGTCCTGGGATCGAGTCCCACATCGGGCTCCTTGCTTGGCAGGGAGCCTGCTTCTCCCTCTGCCTCTGCCTGCCACTCTGTCTGCCTGTGCTCACTCTCGCTTCTCTCTCTATGACAAATAAATAAATAAAATCTTTAAAAAAAAAAAAAAAACAAAAGCATGTAAGAAATTACTTTGCAGATGTTGATTTTCGTCTAAAATAAAAGTTAAATGGGAAGTATTATAGCAGAACTATAGATTCACATGTTTGTCATCCCTTTTTATGGTTTTGTAGCTTTGTAGAATATGCTATTTTGAGTAACATTTTAACAAGACTGGATATTAAGTACTGAAGACTCTCAGGCTCAGAAAGCATAGTAATAAAATTATCATCTCGGGGCACCTAAGTGGCATAGTTGGTTCAGCGTCGGGCTCTTGGTTTTGGCTCAGGTCGTGATCCTCAGGGTCATGAGATCCAGCACTCCCATCAGGCTCCACGCTCAGCATGGAGTCTGCTTAAGTTTCTCTTTTCCTCTGTCCCTCTCCTCTGCATGCATGCACACATGCTCTTTTTCTCCCTCTCCCTAAAATAAATAAATCTTTTAAAAAAAATTATCATTATCTCACTGTGTACCACAGACAGTCCCTGTTTAGAAATGACCTGGGGAGCCTGGGTGGTTCAGTGGGTTAAGCCGCTGCCTTCGGCTCAGGTCATGATCTCAGGGTCCTGGGATCGAGTCCCGTGTCAGGCTCTCTGCTCAGCGGGGAGCCTGCTTCCCTCTCTCTCTCTCATTCTCTCTCTGCCTGCTTCTCCATCTACTTGTGATCTCTGTCAAATAAATAAATAAAATCTTTAAAAAAAAAAAAAAGAAATGACCTGTACTCAAGAATGGTGGTTTTCATTTGCTTTCTTCAGAGCTTCCATAAGTTATTCTGTCTAATTAATTAGTTGTGGTAAGTAATAAGTGAAACAAAAATAAAACAATGCATTATTATAGAAAAATTAGAGGTTAGAAATTACCTGGAAATTAAGCATCTAGAGATAATAGTTACTAAGACGGGGATATTTTGTTGTCAGTTATGATATTTCTTTATAAATTTTGAAATAGAAATTAGAGATGGAATTTTTTTTAAAAAAGCCTGTAATTTAACTGCTGTTAACATTTGTTGATATATCATTGTTGATCAAGATATTACCACCTATCCCAGTATCCAGATTTCATTTTCTCCCTAATCTCTTCACATTCCACGAAAGCCCAGATAAAGCGGACAGCTCTATTGAGAGAGGCTAGTGCTGGAGAGAGCAGAGAGAACTGAAAGAATGGGAGAGGGTAGATGTATTTCAGGCATGATCAGTGAGAACTAGGCATTTAGGTTTACAAAGAAAGCATTTGGTAAATTGTTGTTAGATTCTGTAGTTTCAGTACCTCAGTTTGGCTCTATTAGCTTTGAATTACATACTCAATTGTGCTTTCATTTGGCTGGAGACTCTGGCCTCCTTCTAGTATTGATCTATAGTGAGGAGATCCAAACAGCTAACTTAACATCAAACTTCATTCTCTTAAAGAGTTGGTAAAACCTGTGTTTCCCTAACATATATATGTCTGTAACATATATTCTTCATTGTCCAACACAAGGGCTGTTAACACCCCTACTACTTGGTAGATGGCATCTTAAGTGTGTTTTTAAATTTAATTTAATTATTTTTGTTTGAATTCCTCAGATAAAATACTGTAGAAATAAAGCCTTTTTTATTTTGTCATTTAAGAAAATGCATGCTTTAAGTTTTTTTCTGCTGTTGGTTAAATGTGGGGAAAATTCATTCTTTTATGTATTTGACTAGTTCATGTGAGAATGTATAACAGAATAGTTAAGAAAGGAATAAGAACTAGCATTGGTCATTCCTATTAGAACTTACATTTTTATGAAGTTTCATGACTTAAATGGTCTGTAAGTTCTGATTTTAAAAATTACTTCAAGAAAAAACATGGAAAAGGAGGAAGCTGGCTAGTTGTTCATCATGAAGCATATATGCAAGAGTCATTCCCTACCCCGACACTTTGATGAGTGGGACTTCAGTCACATGAAACGTGTCACCTTTCCATAAATACTTCATTGCCTTTTTTGATTCTGTCTTTTGCACATGTTGTTCTGGCTGTGCCTGGAATGTCTACCCTCTACACCCCCCCGCTCTACCTTTGATTCTTTGCCAGGCAAACTTCAGTTGATCCTTAAGGCCCAGTTTAGATATCACTTCCTAATGAAACTTTCCATTACTCATTAAGTAGAATTGGTTATCTCCTCTGGTTTTCAGTAGGGCTTTGGTGTTACCTATTTCAGGAGAGCTATCTGGCTGTGCTCTAATTTTGATTCACATGTCCCCAGGTAGACTTGTAGATCATGAATATAAGGAACTCTGCATGTTTATTTTGTATTCTAGTATGCAGTGCATAGCTGTTACTATTTGAGTAACATATAGTACAACTATTTGAGTGAAGCTGAATGAGGGATTCTTATGATTTAATTTAATAGTTTTAGGAAATTGTTAATGATCAAAAGTAGTGCTGGGACTAACAGATTAACCAGTTAGAATAACAGAATTTGGTAGTTGAACACAAATTATAATCTCCAGTATTCTTCTCAAGTCTCTCTGTCACAGAAGAGAGAAATGAAGTTTAGAAGATTACAGCTTAGATAAATTGTTAGTATTAACATTAACCTGAAGGACGCTTTGTGCAGATGGGTATTTGGTGAAATATGAGGAGGTATGCCCTAGGGAGATGAACTCTCTACTGATGAAGGTATGATGAATACATTTAAAGATGAGTTCCTCCATTCCTTAGAGGCAAGCTGTAATTGGGTAATATTTGATGGAAATCCTCAAAAGTAATTTCACTTGATATTCATTTTATCTGATGATAATAGAGCATTCTTTTAGGATAATCATAAATGGATTGTATTGGGAGGTTTTGAACTTGTACCGGGCACCAGCAATAATGGAGATGGAAATTAGTCCTACCTCCCCTTTTAAAGGAAATATATAGATTAGTTGTATGGGACAGGAGGAGTAAGGACACTTGAAAATTTAATTCATCACCCAGGCTATAGAATCAGAATATTGAAAAATATAAAAGATCCTTTGATAGGGATCTGGTTGTAGAAATGCCATATTCCTGTCTCTTGAGTTACATGTAAGAGGCAGAAAAGTACCCACACAGTATTTTGTATACTGTGGGATCTATGATTATTTTCATTTTTGGAGGAATGGGAAGAATACTATTCTTTGTAGGATTTATAAAGTCTTTTGTTATCCACTTTTCCTCATTTGCTCAAAAAAAGTGAAATTGGGAAGTATCAATATGCTATTCTGTTTTTTGAAATGGAGGAACAAAAGAGACAATCCACAGGGAACTCTTAATCTTCCAACTAAGTACCATAGTAGGCAACATTTTGGGTGAAAGGTACTATATCAGCTTCTACAAGGGCCCTCACTTTGTAGTGAGTCCTACTTCTTAATGTAATATTAGATGCAATCTTGTGCAAAACAAACCTCAGTCTCAGACTTTGGAAAACTTTTGGTGGTCTGCTTTATGACTTGCTAGGAAACAAACAATTTAACAATGCAGTATATGGTGAGCAGCAATCCTCCCCTATAATTTACGTACTTTCAGTCCTTTGCATAATTTTCTGAACTTCCAATTTTGGGGAGTACTTTCTCTCTGAATCCTTAAATTCCTGAGATTCTTTATGGAATTCAGAATTTTGCTTTTTTTAAATTTTTGGCTGTTTACTTCTTTTAGTAAATGGAGGCATATTTTCCTAGCAAACTCAAGTATTATACATCTAACACTGAGGTCCTACAGATACTTTTTAGAGTTCTTTTTCCACTTAATTGGTTCAGAAGGTTAGAATTCTCTATAGGTTTGAGTGTACAGGACCTTTCTATATTAAGATTATTTTGGGGTTTTGTTTTTTCTTACTATTCAGTGTCATTTTCACAGATATCTGGAGATACCTGGAAATGATTATATATGCATGTTTTGTGACTTGTTGAATCAAATCAGGACAGTTCATCATAGATTTATTATCCATCTGTTGGATGCAGAAGTTCAATTTGGTAGAATAATTTTCCTTTTGAGATTATCTAATATTAAACTTGGATGTTCTATTTGAAGTTACTTTGTGGCATCAACATTCCAGAACTTTGTTGGTCCGCACTGGCTATTTGAAAGAAGCTTCAGGCTGCTTCTGCCCGGTTATGAAAAGAATTGTGTAAACATAAAAATCACTCTGTTCTCAACCCCTAAATTGACCCCATAATGAAATGTTTTCCTTGCTGTAAAGCTCTGCCTTGAGGAAAATTCATTAAACAATAGCATAGAGAGATTTTCTCTTTGAAATTGTCACATTGCTGTTGCTGTTTTGTCGGTAGACTTGTCTTCATTATCTGTTTATTATGTTAAAATTAATTTATTCACAATTAAAGTATTCTTTTTAACCCTTTAGTAGTTGAGACTTCAGATTCTTCTTTTGGGGGAAAAGATGTGGGAAGGGAGTGCAGAAGGAAAGTTTTAAGGAAAAATGAATGCTAGTTCTCTAAACCCCCACTAATATAAGTGAAATGGTCTTTTTTTTTTTTTTTTTTGAAAGACCTGAAGGTGGAGTACATTTTAAAATTCACTAGAGGTCCTCAGTTGACTGTGATTATCCTGGAGTGGAGCTGTAGGCCCAGGCTTCATTTTACTGTGTTTATTTGGTAATATATGCTTCAGAATTAATGTAGGGTAAGAACATCGAAGTACAATTTCTAGAAATGTTCAAAAGACTACATATTATTTGTTTTAGGTAATTATAATTTAGAAAGATTATTTCCTTGATTTTTAACCCTTAGGTTTATTCTATTGCTATGCTGATCAACACTGTTAATTCAGTTTAGATGAAAATCATTTTCATAGCATAAATAACAAAGCAAGATTTCTCTGTTGGAGCACTGTAAAATAAATGGGGTAGAATATTTTAAATGGTAGAATGTGAGCAGGTCAGAAATGAAATTGAGGTAAGGATTTAATATTGGAACTGGAATAAAAGGCAGAAGTGTGTGGTTTTGTGAAAAGTTTTGAAAAATTAACCTAGATTTTAGGCATCAGGGCTAAATAGATCAAAGGCATCAGTATTTAAGGAATGAAACAAATTAAAGGAAACATTGACTGTGGTATGTTCTATCGTTTTTTTTAAAGCCTGTGAGTTATTTTGAGTTTTGCCTTCCATGGTTTATTGTTTAATAACAAGGATATCTGTAACTTTCTTATATCCCTGTCTTTAAAAGTGATCAGGAGAATATTATATAGGTTATTAAGGACATAATGCCCCATGTGTAAGTTAGCTTTCAATGAAATGGAGTGGTTTTGAATTTAAATGAAGTTTGTGTCCTCTGACTTTGCATTTAGGGTACCATTAACAGTATTTGAGGACTTTAGTTTATTTTGCTTTGCCGGTGTCATGATGTATTTTTAAGCCATGCTGATCACTGGATGTGATGTGCATGTGGTTTAGAGTTCTAAAATCTTGGCTCCAACCAAGGCACCACCATTTCTAGCTCCGTGACCTTGCAGTTCACATTTTTGCGTCTGTTTCCTAATATAAAATAGAGATGCAGTATCACACATATACCAAAATGAAATTTTGGTATGTATCAGTACATTTAGAAGATTGTTCAGAAATAAAGAAGGAAGTTTTGATTGACTATTTCTAGGATTGGTAATAAACATAGTCTAACTTAGAGACTTAATCTAATATTTACATTTAATTTTTACTTAAAAATTAATATATTTGATAGTCTAATATATTACATAATCTATTACACAACACATTTACTACATTAAAATTTTTTTTAAAGATTTCTTTCTTTATTTGACAGAGAGAGAGAGAGAAAGAGAGACACAGTGAGAGAGGGAACACAAGCAGGGGGAATGGGAGGGAGAAGCAGATTTCCCACCGAGCAGGGAACCTGATGAGGGGCTTGATCCCAGGACGCTAGGATCATGACCTGAGCTGAAGGCAGATGCTTAACAACTGAGCCACCCAGGCACCCCTAAAAATTTTTTTCTTTTACAAATTTTGTTTATACAAATCCTTTGTTTATACAACTATTCTGTCTCCAATTAATCAGATTAAGAAATAATACATAAAAATATGAACCAAATTGTTTTTTTCTGGAATATTATTTTCCTTACTGTCCACTAAAATGCTTTTAAAATAATTCTAATATTTGAGTTTCAGGAAATGATAATGACTGACTTCCCGTAGGAAAGCAAGTACTTTAGCTCTTTCACATGTTTTTAAACAACCAGTTTTTCATAACATTCTTCATATTTCTTCCTATTTTATTTCATTCGATAATTTTTTTTACAGTTAATTTTAAGCCTCCTGTCTTTGTAAACAAAGACAATACTTAAATGTCACCTTATGATAGAGGTAAACTAGTTGGGACATAATGTTTGGCAGTAGGGCATTTATGTTTGGAAATTTGAACAGCTGTCACTGTAACTGTAATTTTTATTAGCCTGTATACATGATTTATCTCAGGATAACTTTAACAGCAGAATTTGTGCTCTTTCTGGAAATTCTCAACTTTTTGGAGCAATATGTGATGTAGTAAAATTCTGGTACCATAAAAGAATTCATGAATATCCCATTTGAAGTGTGAGAATGTAATTTGCTAGGTATTTGAGTAAAAATTTGTAAATAAGTAAACAAACACCTGCACCAAGAGACCTTTATATGATATCAAAGGAAAAACATTTTATGAATGTAAAGATATTGAGAGGCAGTTACAGTGCCTCAGTGGTAGGCAAAAATTAGAAATGTTTTTGCAATGTCTTAAGGAAAGCTGCTTGTGGAATTACAAAGTTCTTTTTGAAAAAAAGCAATAGAGTTAATATTTGTCATAGGAACTTGGAATTCCAGAGATAAATTTTATTTTGACATACATATGAAAGTGTCCTTTATGTCCCGACTGATAGAGATTTAAGAATGAAGACACATTTCGTATATTAAACTGAAATTTGTAACATCAAGAGTAAGTGGAATTCAAACCGAAGTCATAAAATTTATTGTATCATCTTCATTTCTGGGCATTTAAGAAAATTTCCTTCTTTCTCATCACCCCTGTCTAAATGCAGGAAAGGATAATGAGAAACCAGGGAGGGTGGTAATTTGATAACAGTATATTCATTAATAGGCAGAATAAACATTTTTAACCAAATTCACTCAAATATTTAGGAATGTTGTACCAAAATAAGATCTCTTTAAAATTGCCAAATTGGTATTCTCTAACTTTACAAAGAATTTTACATGTGTTTTTGATGGGTGTTTTAAAATTTCCAAGCTTGTTATTTATGATATGGTATTGGATTTCATATAAGTAACAGAATTTATTAAATCTTGGAATTCTTTTTAGAAGTGTTTTTTAAAAGTTGAGTGGAGTTTATAGAGAGGGAAAAATTCCCCCAAAGGATTTTGAGAGTAGTTTGTCTTGTATTTTAAAAAATTCTATTAAGTATTTACTGTAAAGAATCATAACGATGATGTTGGAATAGTAATGCCAGCACTGTGCATGTTGTACAATCACACGACTACTGATAGTTTCACAGATATAACTGGAAGCCCAGTCCTACGCTGTTTCTCAGCACAGTTACAGATAATAAGATGAAGCCCCTGTTTTTGCTTGAAGAAATGAAATCTCCATTACCATCAAATATGGTAACATAATTGAAAGCTATTTTAATTGGCAGAAATTCACTTTTGAAAAACAAAATAAAAATGTCAAATTCACATGACAAACCAATAACCAAGGTTAAAGATGATGCGACCCTTATTATTTCAAAGTTAAGTCTTATTCTTATAGTCCCCAAACAGATATGCATTTATTTAGAAATTAAAGTTTTTGTCATATCAAACATTTTATTGTTTAACCTGGAACTGAAATTTATAAAACATGATTAACTCTTGAAAAAGTTCAGTAATTCTAAATTATAGAAAACAAGAATTGCCAAAATCAGTGAACTCTTTTTCTTACCTTGGCTGTTGTGACGATTACAGTATGGAGTATTGTGAAGTTGTATGAAGTCTTATCGGTGTTTAGTTGGAAAGTTTTCTGACTCTGTTACCGGACTTATGGGAACAATTGAAGTAGGTGTAGGAGAAAAAGTGCTCTAGGGTGGACTTATGATGTCACACAAGAATTCTGAAGTTATGATTGGCTAGACATAGTCTTATCACAACCAAACTTTTTTAGAATGTCATTTATCTTACTTTAAGTATGGAAAGGTCATTAACACTTTGTGCCACATTTTTTGCTTGTAATTTTTAAAAGTATATGGAAGATAAATGAGAAAAAAAAAGTGTGGGTGGTAGAAAGCTCCCTTTAAAGATTCATTAATCTTCAGGCTTAGAAATAATTGTGTACTGATGGTGATAATGTTGAAGAACTAAAATAGGTATATAGGAATTTTAATGAGCAAGAATATTACTGGTTTAATAAGTCAAACAACTTTTATTGTACCATTGCTGCTGTTGCTTTAATACTACAGTTTCATAAGGTTAGCTTCTAACAGTACAGTGATTAAACATTTTCACAGAATCATGTTTAATACCTTTTACTGTCTCATTTTGTTCTCTTTCTTCATACCACTGTGTATATGGGGGAGGGGTGTGTGTGGGAAAACCAGGCTACTAACTGATTTCAGTTTAAAAAATTAGCTTTATCATATAAAATAAGAACTAATACATGTATTTAATTAGTTTGTGGCTTCTTCAGGTAGAACTTTTAACAATATATTTATGAACAGTAATTTTCATGTTTATACTGATACATATTACCCCAAGAAAAGTTGCAATTCATGAATTTCAGTATTTAAGATTTTTTAACAGCTGCAATAAACTACCATAAAATCTTAACTAAAATTTTAATAAGTGGAGGCAGTATCAAGAGTAACTTTATAGTAAAAGCAAAATAATCACAGATTCCTAATCAATGGCATTTTAAATGTTATTGATGCTTTATTGAAAATAGGTGTGCCTTTTGTTAGACATTTAAGGTGTGTAATATTTCTAAAAGGATTGCCTCATTTAATGCAGCAATTGTTTTCCTGAAAATTACTATACAGATGAAATTTGAGTAAGTGGAATGGTATTTGAACTTCCTAGAACAATCTGTCTTTGAGATTAGAACTGGGGAAAAAATTCTTTGGAAAAGGGGTAGGCATTATTTTCCTATTTTCTCTGATTTTTTGTTTATACTATATATTACATTTACCTCAATCACCACACCTACAAATTCTAATATTTAAATCTCTTCTGTAATTTTGGAGGAGGTATTTGCTATTTTATTTTATTTTTTTTTATGTTTATAGTAGAGTGAGCTCTGCCTGCTTCCCTTTCTTGTGGGTAACTAAAATGTGGTGCAGCAGCTGCTTATGTGTCCTTAAATGGAGATGGTTTTGGCTTCTTCCAAAGAAAGATAAAATCCTTCTCTAGAGCAAATCTCTTGTTATTTAAAGAATCAGCTAAAACTAACAAAAAACATTTCAAAAGACCCTCTGTGAACATTTCTAAGAGAAAATTTACAACTTAAAAATAAAACCCCAAATTAAAGAAATTGCATGAATAATGTTTGACATTTTGCTCAAAGTGCTACAAGCATTTTTTCTTGCAATCCTTAAGTAATAAAGAACTCTTATTATTATTATCAATTGCCAATGATGATTGAAATAGAAGCCTAGGTTGAAAACACAAGCCTCTAAAGTGGTTTATGGTGGGTTGTCTGTCAAAGATGGCACAGCTGCTGAGCAACACACTGAGGATTCAGCTCTGGACCTCCTGCCTTATCTGTGGGATGGGCTTGTTGTGAGAGCTTAATGAGATAAAGTATGGGTCCGGACCATTAGAGATCCTGCAATAGAGTGTCCATTTAGTGTTGGTACAGTCGACCCTTGATCATGGCGGGTGGGGGTGCCAATGGTTGAAAATCCACAGATAGCTTTTGACTCCTCAAAAACTACTAATAGCCTGCTGTTAACCAGAAGCCTTATCCATCATATAAACACAACACATATTTTGTATATGTATTATAAATTGTATTCTTACAATAAAGTAAACAGAGAAGAGAAAATGTTAAGAAAACCATAAGGAAAATACATTTATAGTACTATGCATAAATTTATTTATAAAAATCCACATACAGGTGGACCCATGCACCTCAAACCCATGTTGTTTAAGGGTCATCTGTGCTTATTTTCTCTTTCCTTTAGAAGAGGCCCTTTTTTCTTTTCTTTCTTTCTTTCTGTTTTTTTTTTTAAAGATTTTATTAAAAGAAAGAAAAAAAGGATTTTATTTATTTTATTTGAGAGAGAGCGAGCATGAACAGGGGGAGAGGGAGAAGCAGACTCTCAGCTAAGCAGGGAACCTGACGTGGGGTTCGATCCCAGAACCCTGGGATCATGACCTGAACCGAAGACAGACGCTTAAGTGACTGAACTACCCAGGCAACCCCCAGAAGATGATTCTTAACCTGCAGTCTATGGGTAGAGTTGAGTAGTCTTGAACTTGGATAGGAAAAAACAAATTACATCTTTCTATTTACTAAACTCTAAATAAGATTTAGCATATCTTCAGTTTTGACTGTAGACTATAAATTGCAGAAGTGTTAGCAATACATTTGACTGTCAGTATAGCAATCTCAGGTAATTTCATATTTGTTTGCAGCTAGCTTAAAATACTGTTTACATCCATCATGGAAATTACCACAATTAGGCCTGCCTGAAAATACTCTTATTTAATGCATTAATAAAGAAGCACAGATACTACACTGCAAATTTGCTTTTTAAAAATAATTTTCATTGTAAGTCATTTCCTTTCTAATCTCATGCATCTTATTTAAAGAAAGTTTTAGTACAGTCCTAGATGTACAGAATTATTGCAAATATAGTATAGAGAGTTCCTCTATACCCCACACCTGTTTTCCTTGTCGGTAACATTGTACATTAGTAGGGTATGTTTGTCAAAACAGTTGCACCATTGTTGCTACATTATTTTAACTAAAGCCCATATACTTTTTATTGAGTTTTCCTCAGTTTTCTCTAGTGTCCTTTTTCTTTTCTGGGATCCTATTCAGGATATACTAGATTACGTTTACTAGACATGTCTCCTCTGGTCCCCTTGGTTTTGACAATTTCTGAGACTTTACTTTTTTTGAGAGACCTTGACCATTTTAAAGAGTATTGGTCAGATATTTTGTGGAATGTTCCCCAGTTGTGATTTGCCAGATGTTTCAGTCATGGTCAGACTGCCAGAGAGGTAAAGTACCTTCATTACATATCAAGAGTATGTATGGTCAACATGACTTAGCACTGCTGCTAACCTCGATCACCTGGCTGAAGGGTAGGGTCGTCATCATTTTCCACTGTGAACTTACTTTCCCCCTTCCTTACCATGTTCCAGAAGAAAGCAGCTGTGCACAGCCCACACTTATGCTATACTATCTTAAGAGTGGAGTGTCTATAAAAATTGTTTGGAATCCTGTGTATTTTATGCATATACAGACATTCTGAGAATGGATCAGTAGGCTTCACCAGTCTGCCATATGGCACAAAAAAGGTAAGAATTCCTGTGTTAGAGGATGTTTCTATAGTTGTATGGACAGCACTTTCTGAAAGAGGGGGACTAAGTTTTCAAACAAGCTACAATCCAGACCTCTGTTTTTTTAGGCCCTCTAGCTTTGTCTCTTATCACATTCCTTTGTATCCTGTACTCTGGCCCTCTACAGCTGCCTGTGGCCCTCTGAACAGGCTATCGTTCTATTTTAAGCCTCCCTCCCCCTTACCAAACAGCAAAGTGCTGTTTCAGTTTACATCTGTGCAGCCCTCCCTGCCTTGTACCAGTTTTGCCTGTTTCTCTATTTTTTGTCTCTTTTTATTGTGTTTATTAGTAGTATCTGCTTAGACTAGACTACAAGCTCCTTGAGAGCTGATCGAGTAACTCATATTTATACCACTATTTACTTTCTCTGGTACTATTTCCTAGTATAGAGCCTGACTCATTATAATTCTTAAGTACTGATTGAATGAATGATTGGACAAGTGAATAAAAAGGGAACCAGGGAAGATTGCAAGGTGGTAGTGAATGAGTGATCCTGAAGAAGAAAATGTTAATGACAATTAAAAAATTCTTCTCAATTTCAGAGTTCATGGGGGGCCAGGGAGGAGGAGTAGGATGTGAATGATTGAGACACTTGGGATAAGAGTAGAAAAAACAGAAAATAATTTTTCTTCTTATTTAAATTTGTTGAAAATGGGGTGCCTGGGTGGGTCAGTTGGTTAAGTGTCTACCTTTTGCTCAGGTCATGATCCCCGGCGTCCTGGGATCCAGCCCGGCATTGGGCTCCCTGCTCAGCTGGGAGCCTGCTTCTCCCTTTCTGTCTTCTTTGCCTCCCTTTCCCTCTTCTCTGCCACTCCCCCTCTTTGTGATATCTCACTTTCACTCTCAAATAAGTAAATAAAATCTTAAAAAAAGAAACATTGTTAAAAATACATTTGGAGGGTAAGAGCTGAGGAAAGTCACACCATAAGCTCATGCTTTCCAAATTGAGCCTTTTAAAAATTAAACCTTTTTCTCTACTCTTTGGATTCATAACAATCTCTGGTACTTCATATCCACTGAATATTGTATGGCCTGTTTTATATATGTAGTTACTTAACTTTTATTCTAATAATAGTTATTTTTAAAATTCTAGTTATAAGCATCTTTAGGATTACCTCCTAAAACAAAACACAGGGTGTTGATATATCATTATTTATATCTTACCACATGATCCTGCCATGTTTCCCATCTTTTCCCCACCCAAGCAAATGATTATTCTAAATCTTGGGTTCATTTTCTTGCGTTTGTTTTTATATAATTTTGTGACATTTTTAATGTGTCTTTTAAAAGTATTCTTTTTTTTTTTTTTTTTGTAATTTAATTTTTTTATTTTTTCAGCATAACAGTATTCATTATTTTTGCACCACACCCAGTGCTCCATGCAATCCGTGCCCTCTACAATACCCACCACCTGGTGCCCCCAACCTCCCACCCCCCACCCCTTCAAAATTCTCAGATCGTTTTTCAGAGTCCATAGTCTCTCATGGTTCACCTCCCCTTCCAATTTCCCTCAACTCCCTTCTCCTCTCCATCTCCCCTTGTCCTCCATGCTATTTGTTATGCTCCACAAGTAAGTGAAACCATATGATAATTGACTCTCTCTGCTTGACTTATTTCACTCAGCATAATCTCTTCCAGTCCCGTCCATGTTGCTACAAAACTTGGGGATTCATCCTTTCTTTCTTTCTTTCTTTCTTTTCTTTTTTTTTTTTTTTTTACAGCTTTATAAACATATATTTTTATCCCCAGGGGTACAGGTCTGCGAATCGCCAGGTTTACACACTTCACAACACTCACCATAGCACATACCCTCCCCGATATCCATAACCCCACCCCCTCTCCCAACCCCCTCCCCCCATCAACCCTCAGTTTGTTTTGTGAGATTAAGAGTCACTTATGGTTTGTCTCCCTCCCAATCCCATCTTGTTTCATTTTAAAAGTATTCTTTATTTTAGTTAACTTTATGTAAAGGAAATCATGATGTATGTCATCTTTTGCACAGAGTATTTAAATTGCAACTTATAGAATACTGTTTTAGAGGCAAAATATAATACAGTACAAAAATAATACCATAATATGCACACTTTGAGTAAGTTTTTGTGATACATACCACATTTCAAAGATAGGGAGCTTTTTTAGGTTTTTAGACCTGCTAGACGAACAGGAGAAAGATTTTGCCTAATTCTTGAGGATACATTTCTATTAAAAGTTTGAGAATTTTAAAACTACCTATATAAGGATTAATTGAGAAAACATCTAAGAAGGAATAAAAAGGATGGGAATAGTAGGGCTAGACTGAAGGGATAAGGAAGTACCTAAGGCAGTAGAAAAGCGAATAGACATTATCTAGTAGGAAAAAAAGACCAATTCTGAAGTAACCTGCAAACCTTATGGTTATTTGGGGGAGGTAGATTCACTTTTCGAATTGACTTGCCAGATACTTGGAGGCTCATACATTTTATTTTTTCCTAAATGTCTGAACTCTTGATGGGCTCTCTTGAGTTCTTATTAAATTTCCCAGTTTGTGATGGGGAGGAGTTTGGTATCAATAGGGGCCAGTTAGTTTAAGCTAAGGGCTCACATAGGTTTGCACAATTTTGGAAAAGTTGATGAAACACACTCTGAGTGGTAGAAAAGAAATGTTGTAGCATGGCCAGAGGCTTCAAAGAACTTGTCTATCAGTACATAAGTAATATGTAAATGAAACCTTGAACATTTGTAAGTTAACCACTAGTGCAAGATAACATCAGGAGGACAAGGAAATTCAGGATTAAGAATGAAATGAACACATATAATAAAGAATGATATGACTTAAGAGAGCTGCATGTTTTTACAAAGGGAACTGACCGAACCAGAGCTAAAAAAAGAAAGGGATACATACACATACACTTACACCAGAATACAAATTTAATAACAACAAAAACAACCTTTAGTCCTCTAGATACTTCTGTCAGAGCTCCATAAACCATGATACTATTCCATTATTGTTAAGATTCTAATTCAATTCCATGATTTCCAGCCTCCCTGTCCCCCACTAAACTCATTATCTTTGTGCTTGGCATCCCAGCACCTGAGCCCCTTGCATTCCCAGTCTTTATGATGGCATCATTTATTTTGTCATCCAAAATGGAAATTTGAGACCCATTCTTGTTTCTGTATTCTACCAGATGTCCCATTCATTAAGAAATCAAATGTAGATCACCAAATAAAAGTCTCTTATCCATGGCTTCATCAGCTCTCCTCTAAACTTTTATAGAAGCCTAGTAACTAGTCTTTCTGCCATCTGTCTTGGCCCTGTCCTATTTAGCCCTTACCCTGTTAACCCAAGTTGCTTTCTCAAGTGCAAAATTGACTGTCACTTACATGTTGAGAACTGTTCTTTGTATCATCATCTCCCTCAAGGTTAAAAGCCCAGACCTTACAGCATTTCATACAAAGGTCTTTCCTGATCTGTCATTGTCATCTATTCCTACCAAAATGGATTTGGCAGCTCTGCCATTGTATATGTTATTTCTTCTTTCTGGGAACTGTTCTTCCTTTCTCCTTCCTCTGAATACACTTCATTGTTCAAAATGAGTGGGAAGGAGCCTGTTTTGTTAGTTTCTAATTTTAAATTGCATAAGTAATAAATATCTCTTATAATTCAGGTAAGTCAGATTAACCCCAAGTTGGAAGGCAACTTTATATTTTTTATAGGTATATTTGTTTTCTTTGCCATGAACTTCATGAATAAAGACTTTTTGGAGAATATTTTTTCTATAATCCTTACACCGCTTATCCCTTAGAAGTTAAATTTAATGGATGTTTAGAATATTATTTTACCATTATTATAAGTGAGCTCTTAAAAGGATAAGTTGAAGGAAGGAAGAAGTGAGAATAAAGACCCTTCAGGGTTTCACATGAACTGATTTATCTCTAATGTTTGCTTCTGAAAATTTGAGATTTTACTTGTTCTTGATTTTTTAAAAAGATTTTATTTATTTGAGAAAGTGAGTGAGCAGGGGGAGGGGAAAGGGAGAAGCAGACTCCCTGACCAGGGGGCCTGATGCCTGGCTGATCCAGGATCCTGGGATCATGACTGAAGGCAGGTCTCTTAACCAGCTGAGCCACCCAGGCACCCCATACATATGCTTGTTTTTTTTTTAAACTTATTCACATTTTGACGTATGTGTATAACCTACTGGTTTGTGGAGTAGCTATGTGTTGGTCATGGCTTATTGAGGAGCTATGGAACTTGAACTCTGGTTTTCTCATAAATAAAATGAAGGCAGGTTGACTTAATTTCTAATGTATCTTTGAGGCTTAAATGTTCTATGACTATACCAAGGTGGCTTCAAAAATGCAGTTATTTTTAAAAGCCATTTATCTTGCTAGCTCTGTTAAAATAATTAAACATGTAAATTTCACATTTTGGTTCCTAATTCATTCCTTTAGTCAAACTATAGGTTTACTGGTTCTAAACACTAGGTAAACAGTATGGTTAAAAAAAAAAGTCCTTACCTTTATGTATCTTTTATTTTTAAAAAAAACTCTTAAAATAAACCAATACCTGTTAATTGAGGAATAATTTTTACTTACTAATGTGTTTGGGCATTTTTGATGTGATTACATATTAAAATATATATTATAAACTATAATGAACCTATCATTTTTGGGATATAAATGTGCCATAGTTTATTGAATTAGCCTGTTGTTATTATTAAATGATTTATAATTTTTGCCTTTATAAACCACAGAAACATTATGATGAATGTTTTTTATAACTAAATCTGATACATTTCTTTGTCTTTTTCAGTCTCTTGGCTCTGTAAACTTATTATAACTATTAGTTCATTCAAGGATATCCAAACTCTTAAATGAATTTGATTTGTGTGAAATCCAGTATAATAATTTAAAAGTTAGGTAGTTAGTTGATAGCATTTCCTTTGAATTAGATGAACTTCTTTGAGAAAGTGACCTAAGAACAGGAATTTTGTGGTGAGGATTAGACTCGGGAACTGGTAAACATTCAGAGTGATATGAATGGCCACTCTAGCAACTGAAGGAGTAACACTTTTAGTTTAGATCAGGTGGCCTCTTAAACTGTGTGCTTCTGCGCTGGGATGGGGGAGATATCCTTACCTAAATTAAGGTCTGAGCTTTCATAGAAAGGCATTGGTAATATTAACATTTAAGACAAGTCTTTCATTACCTCAGGTGAGAACCCCTAAAATATAATAGCTTCTCTTCTTCGTTACACACTTAGCTGTCTTGAAATTGTTAGAATGCAAATGCAACTGATCCTTAATTTTTCAGCATAGATGCATTCTTGGAAAAGTTATGTAAAATGGATTTTGATATGTGGAATTCATGTTTACCTATAAAGCAAGAGATGTAAAGTGTCCCAGTGGATAAGATTAATAAGCCTAACTTCGTAATATGTAGGCATTGTAACTTTTTTTCCCCCCCAAGATTTTGTTTATTTGTGAGAGAGAGAGGGAGGGAGGGAGAGAATGAACGAGCATAAGCAGGGGGAACTGCTGAGCAGTGATCCTGATGTGGGACTCCGTCCTAAGGACCCTGGGATCATGACCTGAACCAGAGGCAGATGCTTAGCCAGCTGATCACCCAGGTTTCCTAGCATTATAACTTTTTATCTGCAGTTTAAGGTACTGTGCGTTGTACATTGGTTTTGATACATCTCAGTAAATCTGTACTTCTTCCTTAACCCATCTCCAAATTAAAAGCTTAGGCAAGGGGCGCCTGGGTGGCTCAGTGGGTTAAAGCCGCTGCCTTCGGCTCAGGTCATGATCCCAGGGTCCTGGGATCAAGCCCCGCATCGGGCTCTCTGCTCAGCAGGGAGCCTGCTTCCCTTCCTCTCTCTCTCTGCCTGCATCTCTGCCTACTTGTGATCTCTGTCTGTCAAATAAAATAAATAAAATCTTTAAAAAAAAAAAAAAGCTTAGGCAACACAACAAAAGGATGTGAACATCTCATCATTTGCTGTTTTCATTTGCCTTTAGGTTAATTGATCAAGTGTGGTGAGTGGTTTTCAGGACAGCCCTAGTATTGGTATCAAGAGGATAATTTTGGCATAGTTGTTCATTAGCCTCTCTTGCTAATATATTCATTTTTATAGGTTTATTACTTAGTTGGGATCATAGACATTTGAAGAATTGTTGACATTTGAAGAAATACTGGTGTTTTTAAATCTCGCTTGAAAAAATAAATATCAAAAATTTAATATTCATACAATTATAAATCTGTATAATAAATGTTAGAGAACCACAAAGTGCTTTTAAGACTTCACATCTCCAACATAGAATACAGTATGGCCCTGAAGACTGTCTTTCAAATTTATCTCTAAAATGAAAACTAAAGTTAAATTAGTTACGTGGTTTACTCAGAGATTTGCTGGGTCTGAAAGAAATGAGGCTAGACCCCAAGGGCAGAAAAGTAAGATTTTTATTCAAATTTAAGTTTGTGAATTGACCTTTGAACTATAATCTTTAAAGTGTTTATATTTCTTTCTATTAGGTATATTGTTGCTATGAAAATGATAAAATTTTAAGTAAGGATAATCTGGGAGATGGTAGCTTTTTGTTATTGTAAATTTTTAGATTGCTCAAGATTTAGCAAAGACAGTCAGGTTTTGTGCTGAGTACCAGGGATTATAAAAAAAAAATAAGGCCTGCTTTATGATACAGATGAAACTGGGAAAGGAATCACTGTCATAATTACTATCATGATGCTCTAATTACAATATTTGCTTCTGCCACTGGAAATATTTAGAATTTTTTGTGAAGACTGAGAAATATACTTGAGGGAGTGTGTTTTATTCATATTCTTTTTACTGATTGTATACTGAAGGCCAGGTGTTGAACTAGACTCCAAGGATAAAAAAGAATTTCTAACATTTCTAATTCTAGTATTTTTTAGAGAACTATGTGAGGGGATGTTTGAATTGAATAGCATTCAACTTAACTCACGTTTTATGCTCTATCTCTTCTCGACAATTTTGCCCTGAGAAGATTTTCCATTGTTGACTCTTGAAATATATATTTTTTGAAATATATTTTTTAAAAATAGTATTTTTAACATTTTGAAAAAGAAAACATCTAATGGCCCATAGCTGCACTGTTAGAAAAGAAAAAGTAGTATATGGATGGTAAGCAAAGTCAATAATCTAACTGATAGAAAGTAAAAGTCTTCTTCCTCTCTTCCCACCAGCTAACCATCATTAATAGTTCCTTTTGTCCTTTTAGAAAAATGCTTTCATACATTTTTAAAATAATATAATGTAGACAGTGCTTTTGTCCTAAAGCACATTTATTATTATGTGTTTTTCTTTTATCTCTTGATAGTAAAATATGATAACTTGAAAAAAACATACTTTGGTAATCTGCTTTTTAAAATAAATGAAATATGTCAGTGCTTATGTTATGGCTCTGCATAGGGTCTGGTTCTATTGTGTGGTACATTTGGTATCTGTAACCTTGGGCAAGATCCCAGATAAATCCACATTATGTTAAATATTTCATTTTGATAGAATTCTCTCCATTTCTGTTTCATATAATATTCCTTTCATGAAGTCAGTTATACCCTTTATTATTTTTTTTCCCTCCAGTTTGGCTACCAGTAGAAGCTATTAGGTTTGTTAATTACAATTAACAAATTAAGTTTATTAAAGTCTTCTGTCAATATATTTCATCTTAAATTTTAAAAAAGTAAATTATTAAACAAATGGTTTGGATAAAACTATACTGGTTTATAAGTAAAAATTAATGATTAAATTTGAAGACTTAAGCTTCATTTTTTTTTTAAATCTTCTGATTGATTTGCTTAAGGAAAATGATTTGCTCCTCAGTCTTGGATATACCATTTCCCCCTTCATGTTTGCATTTTGATTGTGATGAGATTGTATTTCATGCATGGATCATTCCTTTGTTGGCATTTTTAAAAAAACATGCTAATACTAACAAAGATTGCACTTTGTGCATCCATAGCAGTTTGATTTTTGAGAAGAAAAGGTCCCTTCTTCCAAAAGAAAAGAGTTAATTTAATAGTAATTTAGTTGTTTAGCAAGGTGGAAATAAGTAATATTTTTAAGATTCTCTTTATTTTCATGCACATATATTTTTAAAATATAAAATATAGGTATGTCTCTTACAGGTTTTTAAATTTTTTTTCCGAGTTTTTACCCTTTAAGTAACTTGATGTATTTGCATTATTGTTTCAGTAAGTCTGATTAGGATGGCAAAGGTAGCTAGCATTATAGAATTAATAATAAAGACAAATTGAAGAAATAATGAAATAGTTAAAACACAGTTCCTGCTAAGTGAAATAAGTCAAGCAGAGAGAGTCAATTATCATATGGTTTCACTTACTTGTGGAGCCTAAGGAATAACATGGAGAACATTGGGGAGATGGAGAGGAGAAGTGAGTTAGGGGAAATCGGAGGGGGAGACCAACCATGAGAGACTGTGGACTCTGAGAAACAGGTTTTGGAGGGGAGGGGGGTGGGGGTTTGTGTGAGCCTGGTGGTGGGTATTATGAAGGGCACGTATTGCATAGAGCACTGGGTGTGGTGCATAAACAATGAATTCTGGAACACTGAAAAGAAATTAAAAAAAAGAAAGAAAAATAAAACACAGTTCCTTCTATAATTTAAATTTCAGAAGTCAAGATGTAGACTTTAGTTTATAATTGTTCATTAGGAAGAGGTTATAGATAGAATATTTTTAAATATGCTGTTCTGGTATAAATTTAGTTAGAGAAAATTTGTAGTAATCCGCTCTATAAATAAATACATGGGCTTAAGATACAGATTTTTAAAATAAATGCACATAGTAATAATATAATATGTAAGATACTAATTTTACTTGAAAGCACAGTTCTTTTAGTAATTGTATAATCCATGTTTTTCCTATTTTTGGTAAATAGAATGTTCTTTGAATTCTATATAATTTGTACAGTTTTTTTGTTTTGTTTTGGTTTTGTTTTTGCTTTCCATTACTGAGATTTGTGAATTTACTTTTGGGTGAAGTATCATGATTCTTTTACTAAAAAGCACGTGTAGAGTATTGCTTCAGATAGACCATTCCAGGAAACAGAGGAGATTTGCTGTGTTATGTGACATGTTGTGAGTGATGAATGAGCTAAGGAACAAAGGCAAATGAAGGAGAGATAACGAGCTTGTAAGAACTGCAGAGGCTGCATTGCAGTTAAGTGTGGTAGCGCTAGATTATCTAAATTTAACAGTATTTGTCCAGGCTGAGGCCAAAGAATTTTGAGCTATTTTCAGCTGCAATATAGAAAGCTTATTTTAGAAGCATGTTTGACTACTAAGTGACATATTTTGGCAACTTTTCACAGCATCTGGGTCTCATCTAAGTAGCATGTATTTGGGATTGTGGATGCCTGCTATCTCTATTCAATTATAAGAGTAGAATTGGCAGTTTACAATAAGAGATGCCTATGTGTGTGTTAGGGTCTATAAATCTGGATGGTTGGGGTGTAGATGCAGAAGAGTAATGATTCTTCTTTGGCGGTAAACTACTGTATTCTTCTATAAACCACCATTGCAACAGTGTATCTCCTACATTTGTAGGAAAACATGTAAACAGGGAATTCTCTTCTCTCCTTGAATTTGGTAATTTGAATATAAAATACTTTCTAATCCCAAATATGTCTGGAAAATGTTTACTTATAAAAAGTGTCCTTGTTTCACCTGCACAGATTTTGAAATGTTTGTTACTTTGATGACATCCTTTCTGTTCCATACTTCAAATTAGCTCACATAGTTACATGGCTTTATAATTATCCTTTAGATTTCATCTTCATGTCTAGTTAAAGTTTTATTATTCATAAGCTATAAGTACAAATTATATATTAAGTTGCCTGTGTCTCCTTGATTACTTATATTGGGTATAGTCACGTAAAAACATGACTGACTACTTGAAATCCTAAGTAGAACAGCATCACAACAGTAATTTTCTATTTTATTGATATGTGAATTTTGATACATTTTTTTTCCTAGAAAGATTCAAAGACCCCTTCAGTGCATCTTATTCAGATTCTTTCAAAAGAGTACCTATGTTTTCTAGAATATGATATAAATGTGTATTTTACTCTCGATACGTAACTGCCACAAACTGGTATGCCTCTCATGACCAGTTATGATTTATAGAATAGAAGTTCTTGTTTTCTGACTACTTGGGGTAAAGATATGTTCAAAAATGTATTGCTAATGGGCTAAATGTGTTTATAATGGATTATATAAAATCTTTTCCTCTTCTCATATTAGGGAATGGGGTTGTCCTCTGTCTTAAGAGAAGGTCTAGAGTATTAACAACTCTGAAGAATTAGTTCGTAGGTGGATGTGGGGGAGGAAAAAAATTTTCCTCTGACTCTGAGTTCTTGGCTGAGACTGTTGTAATAAAAGACAGGTGAACAAGAGAAAAACAAGTTTATTAACATGTTCCTCATGTACACATGGAAGATAAGCAGGGGAAAATGAGGAACTCCTTAAGAGGCAGATTACAATCCAGGATTAAAAATCATATTAATGGGGAAAGTTGGGGAGTAGGATGTAGGCCTCTAAGGGGAGAGGAAATGAATTTTAGGAAAGATAGATGGGTCCTTAGAAGAATAGATGGGAGATATGATAGTCTGTGACAATGTTTGTCTGAGTGCAGCATCGATTACAAGTCTCCTCTTCTGTGATGAGTGTCAGTCCTCCCTTGTTGATGAAATTTCCAGGGAGGGAATTTATGACAGTTGAGGTTCTTTAGGCAGATAAATGGAGTTTGGAGAAAGCCTCTCTCGGGGGCTGGGGTGGCTCAGTCGTTAGACATCTGCCTTCGGCTCAAGTCATGATCCCGGAGTCCTGGATTGAGCCCCGCATCAGGCTCCCTGCTTGGCAGGAAGCCTGCTTCTCCCTCTCCCACTCTCCCTGCTTGTGTTCCCTCTCTCGCTGTGTCTTTCTCTGTCAAATAAATAAATAAAAATCTTAAAAAAAAAAAAAAGCCTTTCCCAACATTTGCTGTTTTTCAAGTGCCTGTGGCTCAAAATAATGTGTCAAAGGGGCATATTTTGGGGTTGCCTGTCCAGAATCCTTGCAGCCATATTTGGGGTGGCATGTTCTGTTATTGCATTCGTGGTGTACACCATTTACTTCATCTAGTCTTTTATCTCTGGGTTATTTGCAGATATAAGATAGTGCCAAAGTGATGAAGAGATATGAAATGACACCATTTTTAGTTTGCATACAAAAAAAAGATGGTGAACTGGATTTGCCAATCTCTGCTCTACCTAGTTTTTCTATTTCAAAAAGACATACTACAGTCTTTACTGTGATGCAGATTCATTTGTTCATGTTTTTAAGGTTTTATTTATTTAAGTAATTTCTACACCCAGCATGGAGCTCGAACTCATGACCCTGAGATCAAGAGTCACACATTCCTGCAACTGCGCCAGCTAGGCACCCATTTATTTTTTAATAGTTTTTCTTCATAGGAGGTTTATTGTGTCTGTTTTATCTTCTTGGTGAATGTTGCTTTTTACGAGTATAAAACTTTCTCATTTAAAAATTTTTATTTAATTTATCTAAAGGATTCTTTTTTGGCTAGAATTTTATGACATCCAAGAATGATACTGCCATTCCTGCTTCTCTTTTGTTCATGCTAGCCAGTATTGTGCAAGAGCGTAGTCTGCAAACCACATTAACTCCCAATCCACAGTAAAAGAAAATATTAATTTTTATCTTGGGCTTGATTTTTCAATAACTTTCACTGTGAATGTTTTAAAGCAATTTCACTTGGCTACCTTTCTTTTTGTGCATATGTTAATAATGTTCTAAAGCTAAGATAATGCTATCCAGAACTATTAAGTGTGCGTTTATATATTCTCATGGTTCCTATTGTGTCACTGTCAGGGGGAAAACCCTCATCCCAGCTGCTTTTGGGTCCAATGCTTGGAAACTAATGATAATTGATACTAATAGGATTTCTTAAGTTATCTTCAGTTTATCAAAATGTAATTAGGAGAGGATAGTTCCTGTTTTGTAAATAAAGGGGAGGAAGCTGTTAACATTTGCTGACACATTATATTGGCAGTTTTTGAAGAATAACCCTCTGAAATGGGACACCTTGGTGTCTCAGGCAGTTAGGTGTCCGGCTTTGGTTCAGGTCATGATCCTGGGGTCAAGGATCCTAGAATTGAGCTCTGCCAGCCCCGTCTCATCATGTAGGGTTTCTTGCTAAGCAGGGAATCTGCTTCTGCCACCCACCCCGCCCCCCACTCCTGCTCCTGCTCTCATTCTCTCAAATAAATAAAATCTTAAAAAGGAAAACCAAAAGTCTGAACTGCTGTAAGTTATAATAAAAATATGTTTTCACAATTGTTCCCTTTCTGTGCTTCTTTAGTAGTATAACATTGTTTATATTGTGTGCAAGGTCAAAAAGGTATGGTCACTGCTTTGCTAGTTGAGAATTTAAAATATAATTTTTAAAAAAAATCTCTTAAATATCTATTTCAAGTTGCATTTTATAATTTTGTCTATATAGCTTTATTACATAATAATATGGCCTTATTATAAAAGCCTTAGATGAGAAAATGTCTCCATAATTGTCATTTTTAGTGGTGGGCAGTTATAAAAAATTTAAAAATTACTTTTACACCTACAGTATTTGGTTGTGTGTCAGATTTTGTGTTCTCCTTTTTAAACTGTTTTTACGGGGAGAGGAGTCAAGATGGCAGAGAAGTAGCAGGCTGAGACTACTTCAGGTAGTTAGATTCAGCTAGATAGCTTATCTAAAGATTGCAAACACCTACAAATCCAACGGGAGATCGAAGAGAAGAAGAACAGCAATTCTAGAAACAGAAAATCAACCACTTTCTGCAAGGTAGGACTGGCGGAGAAGTGAATCCAAAGCGACGGGAAGATAGACCGCGGGGGGAGGGGCCGGCTCCCGGCAAGCGGCGGAGCAACGGAGCACAAAATCAGGACTTTTAATAGTCTGTTCCGCTGAGGGACATCGCTCCAGAGGCTTAACCGGGGTGAAGCCCGCGCGGGGTCAGCGTGGCCTCAGGTCCCGCAGGGTCACAGAAGGATCGGGGGCGTCTGAGTGTCGCAGAGTTAACAGGTATTAGAACGGGGAAGCCGGCTACAGAGACAGAGCCGAGGAGTGAGCTCTAAGCTCAGGGTTGCCTTGAACCGGTCACAGGCTCAGTCAGCTCGGAGTGCGGCTGGAGGCCAGGGTGACGGGAGTCATTGGGCGCTGTTTTCTGAGGGCGCACTGAGGAGTGGGGCCCCGGGCTCTCGGCTCCTCCGGGCCGGAGACCGGGAGGCTGCCATCTTCATTCCCGTCCTCCGGAACTCTACGGAAAGCGCTCAGGGAACAAAAGCTCCCGAAAGCGAACCCGAGCGGATTACTCAGCCCGGCCCCGGGTAAGGGCGGTGCAACTCCGCCTGGGGCAAAGACGCTTTAGAATCACTACAACAGGCCCCTCCCCCAGAAGAGCAACAAGAAATCCAGCCAGGACCAAGTTCACCTACGAAGGAGTGCAGTTTTAATACTAAGGAGAGCAGCGGAATTCCAGAGGAGGAGAAAGCAAGGCTGGAGCTCATGGCTTTCTCCCCATGATTCTTTAGCCTTGCAGTTAATTTTTTTTTTCCTTTTTCAATTTTTTTCCTCTTCTTCTGCTAAATTTTTTACAACTTTTACCCTTTTCTTTTTTAACGTTTTTTAACTAGTTTCTCTAATATATTTTTTCCTTTTTATATTTTTTCTTTATTCATTTTCTTCTTTTAATTGTTTCTTTCTTTTTTTTTTTTTTTTTTTTTGTCTTTCTGAACCTCTTTTTAATCTCCTTTCTCCCCCCTCATGATTTGGGATCTCTTCTGATTTGGTTAAAGCATATTTTCCTGGGGTTGTTGCCATCCTTCTAGTATTTTACTCGCTCCTTCATATACTCTTATCTGGACAAAATGACAAGGCAGAAAAATTCACCACAAAAAAAAGAACAAGAGGCAGTACCAAAGGCTAGGGACGTAATCAATACAGACATTGGTAATATGTCAGATCAAGAGTTCAGAATGACGATTCTCAAGGTTCTAGCCGGGCTCGAAAAAGGCATGGAAGATATTAGAGAAACCCTCTCGGGAGACATAAAAGCCCTTTCTGGAGAAATAAAAGAACTAAAATCTAACCAAGTTGAAATCAAAAAAGCTATTAATGAGGTGCAATCAAAAATGGAGGCTCTCACTGCTAGGATAAATGAGGCAGAAGAAAGAATTAGCGATATAGAAGACCAAATGACAGAGAATAAAGAAGATGAGCAAAAGAGGGACAAACAGCTACTGGACCATGAGGGGAGAATTTGAGAGATAAGTGACACCATAAGACGAAACAACATTAGAATAATTGGGATTCCAGAAGAAGAGGAAACAGAGAGGGGAGCAAAAGGTATATTGGAGAGAATTATTGGAGAGAATTTCCCCAATGTGGCAAAGGGAACAAGCATCAAAATCCAGGAAGTTCAGAGAACCCCCCTCAAAATCAATAAGAAGAGGTCCACACCCCGTCACCTAATAGTAAAATTTACAAGTCTTAGTGACAAAAGAAAATCCTGAAAGCAGCCCTGGAAAGGAGTCTGTAACATACAATGGTAAAAATATTAGATTGGCAGCAGACTTATCCACAGAGACCTGGCAGGCCAGAAAGAGCTGGCATGATATATTCAGAGCACTAAACGAGAAAAACATGCAGCCAAGAATACTATATCCAGCTAGGCTATCATTGAAAATAGAAGGAGAGATTAAAAGCTTCCAGGACAAACAAAAACTGAAAGAATTTGCAAACACCAAACCAGCTCTACAGGAAATATTGAAAGGGGTCCTCTAAGCAAAGAGAGACCCTAAAAGTAGTAGATCAGAAAGGAACAGAGACAATATACAATAACAGTCACCTTACAGGCAGTACAATGGCCCTAAATTCATATCTCTCAATACTTACCCTGAATGTTAATGGGCTAAATGCCCCAATCAAAAGACACAGGGTATCAGAATGGATAAAAAAACAAAACCCATCTATATGTTGCCTACAAGAAATGCATTTTAAACCCGAAGACACCTCGAGATTTAAAGTGAGGGGGTGGAAAAGAATTTACCATGCTAATGGACATCAGAAGAAAGCAGGAGTGGCAATCCTTATATCAGATCAATTAGATTTTAAGCCAAAGACTATAATAAGAGATGAGGAAGGACACTATTATCATACTCAAAGGATCTGTCCAACTAGAAGATCTAACAATTTTAAATATCTATGCCCCTAACGTGGGAGCAGCCAACTATATAAACCAGTTAATAACAAAATCAAAGAAACACATCAACAATAATACAATAATCGTAGGGGACTTTAATACTCCCCTCACTGAAATGGACAGATCATCCAAGCAAAAGATCAACCAGGAAATCAAGGCCTTAAATGACACACTGGACCAGATGGACATCACAGATATATTCAGAACATTTCATCCCAAAGCAACAGAATACACATTCTTCTCTAGTGCACATGGAACATTCTCCAGAATAGATCACATTCTTGGTCCTAAATCAAGTCTCAACCGGCATCAAAAGTTTGGGATCATTCCCTGCATATTTTCAGACCACACGCTCTGAAGCTAGAACTCAATCACAAGAGGAAATTTGGAAAGAACCCAAATACATGGAGACTAAACAGCTTCCTTCTAAAGAATGAATGGGTCAACCAGGAAATTAAAGAAGAATTGAAAAAATTCATGGAAACAAATGATAATGAAAACACAACGGTTCAAAATCTGTGGGACACAAGAAAGGCAGTCCTGAGAGGAAAATATATAGCGGTACAAGCCTTTCTCAAGAAACAAGAAAGGTCTCAGGTACACAACCTAACCCTACACCTAAAGAGCTGGAGAAAGAACAAGAAAGAAAGCCTAAACCCAACAGGAGAAGAGAAATCATAAAAATCAGAGCAGAAATCAATGAAATAGAAACCAAAAAAACAATAGAACAAATCAACGAAACTAGGAGCTGGTTCTTTGGAAGAAATAATAAGATTGATAAACCCCTGGCCAGATATATCAAAAAGAAAAGAGAAAGGACCCAAATAAATAAAATCATGAATGAAAGAGGAGAGATCACAACAAACACCAAAGTACAGACAATTATAAGAACATACTATCAGCAACTCTAAGCCAACAAATTTGACAATCTGGAAGAAATGGATGTATTCCTAGAGACATATAAACTACCACAACTGAACCAGAAAGAAATAGAAAGCCTGAACAGACCCATAACCAGTAAGGAGATTGAAACAGTCATCAAAAATCTCCAAACAAACAAAAGCCCAGGGCCAGACGGCTTCCCGGGGGAATTCTACCAAACATTTAAAGAACTAATTCCTATTCTCCTGAAACTGTTCCAAAAAATAGAAATAGAAGGAAAACTTCCAAACTCATTTTATGAGGCCAGCATCACCTTGATCCCAAAACCAGACAAGGATCCCATCAAAAAAGAGAACTATAGACCAATATCCTTGATGAACACAGATGCAAAAATTCTCACCAAAATACTAGCCAATAGGATTCAACAGTACATTAAAAGGATTATTCACCACGATCAAGTGGGATTTATTCCAGGGCTGCAAGGTTGGTTCAACATCCGCAAATCAATCAATGTGATACAACACATTAATAAAAGAAAGAACAAGAACCATATGATACTCTCCATAGATGCTGAAAAAGCATTTGACAAAGTACAGCATCCCTTCCTGATCAAAACTCTTCAAAGCGTAGGGATAGAGGGCACATACCTCAATATTATCAAAGCCATCTATGAAAAACCCACCGCAAATATCATTCTCAATGGAGAAAAACTGAAAGCTTTTCCACTAAGGTCAGGAACACGACAGGGATGTCCGTTATCACCACTGCTATTCAACATAGTACTAGAAGTCCTAGCCTCAGCAATCAGACAACAAAAGGAAATTAAAGGTATCCATATCAGCAAAGAAGAAGTCAAACTATCACTCTTTGCAGATGATATGATACTATATGTGGAAAACCCAAAAGACTCCACTCCAAAACTGCTAGAGCTTGTACAGGAATTCAGTAAAGTGTCAGGATATAAAATCAATGCACAGAAATCAGTTGCATTTCTCTACACCAACAGCAAGACAGAAGAAAGAGAAATTAAGGAGTCCATCCCATTTACAATTGCACCCAAAACTATAAGATACCTAGGAATAAACCTAACCAAAGAGACTAAGAATCTATACACAGAAAACTATAAAGTACTCATGAAAGAAATTGAGGAAGACACAAAGAAATGGAAAAATGTTCCATGCTCCTGGATTGGAAGAATAAATATTGTGAAAATGTCTATGCTACCTAAAGCAATCTACCCATTTAATGCAATTCCTATCAAAGTACCATCCATTTTTTTTTCAAAGAAATGGAACAAATAATCCTAAAATTTATATGGAACCAGAAAAGACCTCGAATAGCCAAAGGAATATTGAAAAAGAAAGCCAAAGTTGGTGGCATCACAATTCCGGACTTCAAGCTCTATTACAAAGTTGTCATCATCAAGACAGCATGGTACTGGCACAAAAACAGACACATAGATCAATGGAACAGAATAGCCCAGAAATAGACCCTCAACTCTATGGTCAACTCATCTTCGACAAAGCAGGAAAGAATGTCCAATGGAACAAAGACAGCCTCTTCAATAAATGGTGTTGGGAAAATTGGACAGCCAAATGCAGAAAAATGAAATTGGATCATTTCCTTACACCACACACGAAAATAGACTCAAAATGGATGAAGGATCTCAATGTGAGAAAGGAATCCATCAAAATCCTTGAGGAGAACACAGGCAGCAACCTCTTCGACCTCAGCCGCAGCAACATCTTCCTAGGAACATCGCCAAAGGCAAGGGAAGCAAGGGCAAAAATGAACTATTGGGATTTTATCAAGATCAAAAGCTTTTGCACAGCAAAGGAAACAGTAAACAAAACCAAAAGACAACTGACAGAATGGGAGAAGATATTTGCAAACGACATATCAGATAGAGGGCAGTGTCCAAAATCTATAAAGAACTTAGCAAACTCAACACCCAAGGAACAAATAATCCAATCAAGAAATGGGCAGAGGACATGAACAGACATTTCTGCAAAGAAGACATCCAGATGGCCAACAGACACATGAAAAAGTGCTCCATATCACTCGGCATCAGGGAAATACAAATCAAAACCACCATGAGATATCACCTCACACCAGTCAGAATGGCTAAAATTAACAAGTCAGGAAATGACAGATGCTGGCGAGGATGCGGAGAAAGGGGAACCCTCCTACACTGTTGGTGGGAATGCAAGCTGGTGCAACCACTCTGGAAAACAGCATGGAGGTTCCTCAAAATGTTGAAAATAGAATACCCTATGACCCAGCAATTGCACTGCTGGGTATTTACCCTAAAGATACAAACGTAGTGATCCGAAGGGTCACGTGCACCCAAATGTTTATAGCAGCAATATCTACAATAGTCAAACTATGGAAAGAACCTAGATGTCCATCAACAGATGAATGGATAAAGAAGATGTGGTATATATACACAATGGAATACTATGCAGCCATCAAAAGAAATGAAATCTTGCCATTTGCGATGACATGGATGGAACTAGAGGGTATCATGCTTAGCGAAATAAGTCAATCGGAGAAAGACAACTATCATATGATCTCCCTGATATGAGGGAGAGAAGATGCAACATGGGGGGTTAAGGGGTAGGAGAAGAGTAAATGAAACAAGATGGGATTGGGAGGGAGACAAACCTTAAGTGACTCTTAATCGCACAAAACAAACTGAGGGTTGATGGGGGGAGGAGGGTTGGAAGAGGGGGGTGGGGTTATGGACATTGGGGAAGGTATGTGCTATGGTGAGTGCTGTGAAATGTGTAAACCTGGCGATTCACAGACCTGTACCCCTGGGGATAAAAATATATTATATGTTTAAAAAAAATAAAATTTAAATTAAAAAATAAATAAATAAACTGTTTTTACAAATAGGATTGAAACTTAATAAGGAAGACTATCATGCTACTTATCTAGGTAATTCTTTGTACATTACATTTTTAAAAAATTAAGGTATAATTAACATTTAATATTATACTAGTTTTAGGTTTGTAACACAATGATTTGGTATTTGTAAATGCTGTGAAATGATCACCACTATGTCTAGTTACCATCTGTCACCATACAAAACTACAAAAAAATTTTTTTCTTGTGATGGGAACTTTTCGTATTTACTAACTTTCAGTACTTTTTTTTTTTTTTTAAGTATTAGAGCATCTTATTTACAGGGGAAGGCTTTCTTTTCCTCATTTTCTTTATTCCTCTTCGCTCAGTTTCATAGCACAATTTTGATTTGTTTTCCAAAGGGTGTAGGTCAAGGGAGCTACAAATCAGATGAATAAATTTTCATATTTTGTTTTATGTATATTCATAGAAGTATCTGGCAGGTACTTTAGCAGTGCATTCTGCAAGTGATTCCAGTGCTATACACCCAAGTGGAATCGTTATTTGCTTTTCTCTTGAAAAACCTCCTTTTCTTCCCCTTTACTCTCTCTTTCTTGATGCCAACAAGTGTTTCAAAACAAGAGAAGGCTTCTCCTTAAGAGGTTGTCTGCTGTGGGGAAATTCTTTAGCAGATGACTTATGAAGAGTAGAAAAGTTAATGTTTTCTTCACAAGTTCATCATGTGTTGCTTGGGCACTTTTTGTTGATGTTGTTTTTGTTGACTTTTTTGAGTTGTGGGCACTTGTCTTATTGAAATAGGCAAAAGATACAGGAGGTAAAACATAGCTTCAGATATTATGGTATCAGTCATTCCTGATATGTGATACTTAGAAATAGAGGAACCTTTTTTAGATCTTTGGAAGAGGAGACAATAGATAACTCAGTGTGTATGTGTATATATATATTATGTGTGTGTGTGTGTGTGTGTGTGTGTGTGTGTGTGTGTGTGTGTGTGTATTCACTTTTAGGCACCAAATAAATGGAAATATTTGGTATTATAAATTCTAGCACAAATGGTTTACCAAATCATTCTGATAATTTCCAAATCTTACAATGAGTTTTGAAATTGTTGATATGGTCTTTTATTTTGCTTAGCTTTTACTAGTTTTAATGAATAAATGCTTGAGTTATAACTTGACAAAATAAATTTCATTAAGTGACTTACCCACTAAATTGATAGTCATTAAATAACTTGGAGTTTCAGTAAGTAGAGACTGTCTCATAGAATCAGCAATATTTATGGTGCTGAATCCTCTCTCAGCTCCTAAGAGCAGTTATTTTCAAAAATATTTTCAGGGGTGCCTGGGTGGCTCAGTCAGTTAAACATCTACCTTTGGCTCAAGTTCATGGTCTTGCGGACCTGGGGCTCGAGCCCTGTATCAGACTCTCGGCTTAGGGGGAATTCTGTTTCTCCCTCTCTTTCTCTGCCCCTCCCCCTCCACTCATGCTCTGTCTCTCATTTTCTCTCTCTCAAATAAGTAAAATCTTTAAAAAAATGTTTTCAGCCCTTGTGATGATACGAAATTTTGTGAATACCTTATTTAGGCCATAGTGGACACAGTGGGATACTTAAGATAACATGCTCTTTTGTTGGAGTGCCTAGGATTCAAACCTATTCAGTTCTGCCAACTAATTAATTATAAGCTGGTAGGTAGGGTTGAGATGGAAACATTTTGGAAGGTTGACTAGTGCAGTGTAGGGAACCAAGTAATCAGAAAGGATGCCATTTATGGATGGAGCATCTTGAAAACCCCTTTTAATGCCAAAAACTCTTGATTTGTTGGATACTAGAGAACCTTCCAGGGGTTTGGGCAACAGCTAATTAGCAACCACATTAAAAACACTTTAGTATTGTCACAACTAACATATCTCTACTAGGGCATATGGCTGAATATTAGTCTGGGTTGTATGTTAGGCAAAGGAAAGAATGAAATTCAGACTAACCTGCCCCTTGTAACCATATGTCACTTAAACTCCAAATATCTGCCCATATGACAAAGCTGTGTATCCTGTTATCTCCTGGTTTCTGTCCTCCCCAGTCTGTTCATCTTGTTTTGTCTGTCTGCTGCCTAAAACATCTTGTCTTGGTATTACTTGAAAATAATAATTTAAAGGGTTAATCTAGGACTAGTTGGTGTCACAAAATTAATGGTTTATTCGGAAGTAAGTCTTGCCAGTAGCGTCTTTGGAAAACAAAGGATAAAAATATCACTGCACATTTGAATTTTCCTAAAGTTGCTTTGGAGTGTTTCTGTGGAATTATTTAGCTTGCCAAGGAATTTATTCCTTGTATTGGATTTATTCCTTGGTATTGGATTTACCAGTTGTATTAGTTTTCTGCAGCTGCCATAACAAAGGATACAAACTTGGGTAGCTTACACAACAGAAATTTATTGTCTCACGGTTCTGGAAGTTAGAAGTCCAAAATCAAGGTGTTGGCTCAGTTGGTTTCTTCTGAAGCCTGTGAAGAAGAATCTTCTATTCCATGCTGAGTTGCTAGTGGTTTCCTGACAATCTTCTGTGTTGCTTGGTGTGTAGATGCATCACTGCTATCTCTGCTTTCGTCTTCAGATGGTGTTCTCTCTGTATCTCTTTACAGTCTTCTGTGTGTACTTGTGTTCAAATTTCACCTTTACATAGGACACCAGTCATATTGGATTAGGGCCCACCCCAGTGACTTCATCTTAACTTGACTATGTCTGTAAAGACCCTGTTCCCAAAGAAGGTTACATCTTGAGGTACTTAGGGGTTAGTACTTGAACATATCTTTTTTGAGGAGATAAAATTCAAACTATGGCTACTAGTATATTAAGGTTCTCTTTTTTGTTTCAATCATAGGAATTTGAGGATAACTGCCATATTGGTTTTTATCAGTGTTGATTTCTCTTAAATATTTGAAATTTCTCTTAAATTCTAAGCACATTTTTTCTAAATTATGTAATTTATACTGGAGGCCAGTAATCACCCAACCAGATTATACCTGTTTAAGTCCTGTTTTCTATAAATATGTTTACTATTTTGTGAAAGTATTTTTGCTTTTGAAAGTTTAATGTAAATAAATCTGATGTGATAGGTGACAATTTGAAGTCTGTATGCTACAGGTACTAATTTTTATTTCCTTGTGGAAACCTTTCATATAATGTTTGTCTAGACTAACCATGGCACATTTTCTTATTGTACTTCTTCCTTAAGCAGTGAGTGTTTAATCTCTTATTTCCTGAAAGTTTCCACAAGATAATGAGAATAAGATCTTATTTATAGTGTTAAAATAAACCAGATTAAATATTCTATTGTCACCAGTTATTAGACTTGTACTTTTACTTCACTTCCTTGAAATTCTTCCGAGTTATGTTGTATTCACAAGTATGATTTCAGACAGTCTTTAAAAAAAAAAAATCAGGGGCGCCTGGGTGGCTCAGTGGGTTAAGCCTCTCCCTTCAGCTCAGGTCATGATCCCAGGGTCCTGGGATTGAGCCCCACATCAGGCTCTCTGCTCTGCAGGGAGCCTGCTTCCTCCTCTCTCTCTCTCTGCTTGCCTCTCTGCCTACTTGTGATTTCTCTCTATCAAAAAAATAAATAAAATCTTAAAAAAAAAAAATCAAAGGGAGAGTTCTCTGTTTTTAATGAAAATCATTGGGGGAAGTATTAGATACTGTTGAAATATTCCTTTTAAACATTTTAAGTATACTAATAGTATAAATATATTTGTGCAGGTTTTGACTGGATTGTCTCGTCCAAGTTATTCACCTTCTGGCTATCAGGATTTCAGTAAATGGGAATCAGTGCTGAAAATAAAAGAAGGACTGCTAAGGCAAAAAGAAATTGTAATTGATCGGTGAGTCTGTTTTTTTTTTATTACTAAATATTTTAGGCATACAGAAATGTAGATTATGAAAAAAAAAAACCTTTGTATCCACTACTTAGAGTTTAAGAAATATCATCTTACAAATACAGTGATATCTCATGTCTGTCCCTCCCTCATCTCACCCCCTCTACAAACCTCTGTGAACCTCTGTGAGAACAGGGTTGGTCTGTTGGTCCATCTTTCTGTTTTCTACCACCCTCCTGTTTACATTAGAGTAACTCATTTGGAAACTCCTTTATGTCTTTATACATGTAGAAAGTTAGTTGCAATGCTAATGAATTATCAAAGATACAAGGTGTATCTTTGTGTTTTACACTTGGAAACTATCAAATTAGAAAATTACTTTAAAGTGCTAATACTTTAATGTATGGTAGATCTGAAGATGCAAAAACTATGAACATCATGAATGTTTAAAATTAAATGACTTACAGGTAAACGTTTTAGAAATTTTGGGGGACAGGCCAAAAATTTTGTATTTTTGAGTACTGAGGCTTCGAAAAAATTTTTTTTATTCTTAATAGACAGTCTTCTGATTATTTTGAGCAATAAAGGTTAATATTACTTAATTATATTATCCTTGATGTATATTGGTTCTACATAATTTATGTATACTTTAGGGATAGTTAAACTTGTATATCATGGTAATGGGGAAATCATTTGAGGAGGTATTTTTTTTCTTAATGTTAGTTATTGCTTATTTTCATATGCTTATATGGCATAAGGTAGTAGACATTTTAGTATTGAAATTAGATCTTAATTCAAACATTTAAATGTATTTAAGAGTCAAAATTTTGAAAGATTTTGTTTAAATATTTACCAGTATTAAGCAGGACCTACTGGAGTAGCATTTGAGTGGCTCAGTTGGTTAAGCGTCTGCCTTGCTCAGGTTGTGATTCGAGGGTCATGGGATAGAGCCCAGCATTGAGCTCCCTGCTCAGTGGGGAGCCTGCTTCTTCCTCTCCCACTCCCCCTGCTTGTGTTCACTCTCTTGCTTTCTCTCTCTCTGTCAAATAAATAAATAAAATCTTTAAAAACAAACAAACAAAAACCCTTCGTGAGAGGTGGGGCGGGGGCGGGGTTTCTTCATGCTCACCTGGGAGGAGAGACCACTACTTTGTGAAGTAGAAGCCTTCTTATTTCTGTACTTAATAAATCTTTGCCCCTTTCCCTAAATGGCTTGCCCTTGAATTCTTTCTCACACAAAATCAAGAAGCCTCCTGGCAGTGGGCCTGAGGCCCTGCCTCTTGAGGCTCTGCCTCTCTGGCATCACTTGCATACTTGATAAATGAATGAAGATTCTAGAAGATATGTGATTAATTTTATGAAAAAGCTATTTAAAAATATTAGCTATTTTGCAGTGAAGAGATGGGACGATGGAAGCAGGTCACAGAAGTGATGTTGCTGGAGGAGGGGGGTCATGAGCCAAGGAATGTGGGTGGTCTCTGGCAGTTGGAAAAGGCAAGGAAATGGATTCAGACCCTACAGCCTCCAGAAAAGAATGTAACCCTGCCAATACCTTGATGTTATCCCCTGAGACCCGCGTTGCATTTCTAATTTACGGAACTTCTGACTAAGGACATGACTGGAAAGAAAGATGTGTACCGAGACCCAGCCATTAGGGCTCTCTGCAGAATCACTAATGGAATAATGTTGCAGGCCATCGAGAGATACATGCTCCACACTGGTGTCTTACTTACACATGATGAAGATAAGCCATGATGTGCTTAAGCACTGGGTCAACAAAGCCCAAGAAGCTGCTTCCAGCAACAACATTATGGTCCAGTACCATGCATTGGGAGTCCTGTATCACCTTGAAAAGAAGGATCGCCTTGCTGTTTCTAAGATGTTGAGTAAATTTACTAAATCTGGTCTCAAATCACAGTTTGCTTACTGCATGCTGATCCGAATTGCCAGTTGCTTACTAAAAGAAAATGAAGAGGGCCATGAAAGTCCACTCTTTGATTTCATTGAGAGCTGCTTGTGAAATAAACATGAAATGGTTATTTATGAAGCTGCATCAGCTATCATCCATCTTCCTAACTGTACTGCAAGGGAGTTGGCACCTGCCATTTCAATTCTTAAACTTTTCTGTAGCTCTCCTAAGCCAGCGTTGAGATACGCAGCTGTGAGGACCTTGAACAAGGCGGCAGTGAAGCACCCCTCTGCTGTTATCGCCTGCAGTCTGGACCTAGAAAACTTGATCACAGACTCAAACAGAAGCACTGCTAGTCTGGCCATTACTACACTCCCCAAAACGGAGTGAGAGCAGTGTGGACAGGCTCATGAAGCAGCTATCTTCTTTTGTGTCTGAAATCTCAGATGAGTTCAGGGTGATGGTTGTGCAGGTAATTAGCGCTCTCTGTCAGAAATACCCTCAAAAGCACAGTGTCATGATCACTTTCCTCTCCAACATGCTCTGAGATGATGGAGGCTTTGAATATAAGTGGGCCGTTGTGGACTGCATAATCAGCATTGTGGAAGAGAACCCTGAGGGTAAAGAAGCAGGTCTAGCCCGCCTTTGTGAATTCATTGAGGACTGTGAACACACTGTTCTGACTACTAAGATTCTGCACTTGCTGGGCAAAGAGGGCCCCAAAACGCCTGTCCCCTCCAAGTATATCTGCTTTATTTTTAATAGGGTTGTACTGGAGAATGAGGCTGTCAGAGCTGCTGCTATGAGTGCTTTGGCTAAATCTGGGCTCAAAATGAGAATCTTCTCCCAAACGTCCTAGTACTCCTACAGAGATGTATGATGGACATGGACGATGAGGTTCGGGACAGGGCTGCTTTCTACTTGAATGTGCTACAGGAGAGGTAGATGGCACTGAATGCTACGTACATCTTCAACGGCCTCACCATCTCAGTGCCAGGGATGGAGAAAGCCCTCTACCAGTACACACTGGAGCCTTCAGAGAAGCCCTTTGACATGAAGTCTTTTCCTCTTGCTATGGCTCGTGTCTTTGAGCAGAAAGCAGAACTTACACTTGGGGCCAGTAAGCCAAAGAAGTTGGCTCCTTCCAGGCAAGACATTTTCCAAGAACAATTGGCTGCCATTCCTGAGTTTATGGATCTGGGACCCTTGTTCAAGTCTTCTGATCCTGTTCAACTTACAGAAGCAGAGACGGAATATTTTGTTCCTTGTATCAAGCACATGTTTACCAATCACATCGTGTTCCAGTTTGACTGCACCAATACTCTTAACGACCAGCTGCTGTAGAAAGGGACCGTGCAGGTGGAGCCGTTGGATTCCTTGAGGTACTGTGTTGCATCCCAGCCCCCAGCCTCGCTTACAATCAGCCAGGAATATGTAACAGTTTGGTTCACCTGCCTGATGATGATTCGACCACAGTTGCAGCCACCTTTAGCTGCACCATGAAGTTCACGGTCCGGGACTGCGACCCTGACACTGGGGTTCTGGCTGAGGAGGGCTATGATGATGGGTACATGCTGGCAGATCTTGAAGTGACTGTGTCTGATCACGTTCAGAAAGTACTAAAGCTTAATTTTGCTGCTGCCTGGGAAGAGGTCGGAGATATATTTGAGAAAGAGGAGAATTTTGCCCTCAGTTCTATGAAAACTCTTGAAGAGGCTATCAACAACAACATCACATTTCTGGGCATGCAGCCTGTGAGAGGTTGGACAACGTACCTGAGAACAAGAATTCCCATTCCCTCTATCTGGCAAGTGTATACAGAGATGGCTATGACTTATTGCTGAGGTCCAGGGTGGCCTTAGCAGATGGAGTGACCATGCAGGTGACTGGCAGAAGCAAAGAGGGAACACCTGTAGATGTTATCTTAGCTTCTGTTGGATAAATTTTTACTGGGCAAGATAAAGTCAAAGCACACTTCACTGTCAGTGGGTTTTTAGTGGCATGAATTTCCCAGAGTCATACTTTTAAAGATTAATGTCTTTGGAGAAGCAAATTAAATACTTGGCGCTGAGCCAGCAGATCAAGCAAATATATGTCCTCATGCATGTAATTTTTTTTTCCTTTTTTTTTAAATTCACTTGGTCAACTTTGGTATGACAGTACAGCTTTGGGTGATCTTGCAAATCAAATACTATCCTGTACCCCAGCTACTTAAACCTCATTATATTCTTTAATTTAATGTGCATCTGAAAGCTCCTGACAATATTGGAAAGCTTTTATCACAGAGGGGTGGGAGGGAGGGGAAGACAGAGTCCATTTTTGTCAAAATTCATTTTTATTAATAGAAAATAAACACTTATTCCAGTTTTAGTTGTTATACTTGAAATTGCTAATAAATAATTTAAGGGGCGCCTGGGTGGCTCAGTGGGTTAAAGCTTCTGCCTTTGGCTCAGGTGGTACTCCTAGGGTCCTGGGATTGAGCCCCACTTAGGGCTCTATGCTCAGCAGGGAGCCTGCTTCCCCCCCCCCCTCTGCCTGCCTCTCTGCCTGCTTGTGATCTCTGTCTGTCAAATAAATAAATAAAATCTTAAAATTTTTTAAAAATAATTTAAAATTTAAAAAAATTAGCTATTTCTAGTACAAGTGAATTTTATATGTGGATTTAGGACCAAATGGATATATATTTTACACCTACAATTTAATTCACTTGAATCATACTTGAAATTAATACATACATTTATCAATACATACTTGAAATTAATACTTTCTTTAAACAGACTAAAATTCAAAATTTTATTAATATGGATGCATTCTCCCTCAGTTAGAATTAATTGGCTTTTATTATTTCTTTGAACACCACTATAATTACCATTCCATTTGGTATAAGTTAATAGGTGTCTTAGTTCATTTGGGCTGCTATAATAAAATACCATAGGCTGGGTGACTTATAAACAGCAGAATTTTAATTCTCCCAGTTATGGAGACTGAGAAATCCAAGATCAAGGCACCAGCAGATTTTTTGTCTAGTGAGGGTCTTCTTCCTGTTTCATAGATGGCTGTTTTCTTGCTGTAACCTCACTAAAAGGGGCAAGGGAGTTCCTTGGGGCCTCTTTTATAAAGACACTAATCCTATTCATGAGGACTCTACCCTCCTGACCTAATCACCTCCCATAGGCCTCCATCCGCCTTATATCACCACACTGGGCATTAGAATGTAATATATAAATTTGTTGGGGGGCACAAATAATCAGTCTAGGATAGTTAGAAATGTATGTAAGTATCAACGTACTCTATTAAAAATATATATTTCCAAACTTCTTATACTGCAGAAGAATACTAAGGAAATAATCCAAAATAATTCAAGTTTCTCAGTTTTGCAGTTCTTTATCCAGTCTCATTCATCTACGCAGTGCCCTTCTCATGCCTAGTTTTAGAGCATGAGAATTAATTGGATGAAGGTATGTAAAAGCCCTAATATGGCCTGATGCATAGACACCATTAGCAAGCAGTGGCCACATATACATCGTTTGTAAATAATAGCTATGTTTCTGTGCTTGCCTCTCCTCAGTGGACTCTGAGCCCCCTCACAGAAAAGACTGTTTTTTAAACATTTCATTACTCATAACAGATATTCAACCAGCATTCACTCAAGAGAAATAGCTTCATTTTAATGGAAAAAAGGTTAAGGTTGCTGGTTAGCCTGTGCTGTTACTGGTAGTAATAGTTCTTCTGATGGTTTGCACTTTGTGATTGCTTAGCTTTTGCTACTGGATTGATCAGCTAAAATTTAGGAGTAAGTCAGTGCACTTGAGACTGATGCAGAGAGGAAACCGTTAAACCTTCTGCAATGATACAGTAAATTATTGCCATTAGTAAATGACACTGGCAGTCTAGGGAGGAATTCTCATTTTGTTATTACTTGCAATTTGCAGTATATATGTTTCTTCTTCAATTGCATATGAAAGTGAAATCTATTGTAATTGTACTAGTAAGCTTTTAAAATCAGTAATGCATTCTTTGGTATAGTGTGGATACTTTTTTATTGAATTCATAATGTCCTTCTAATTCATCTGCTTTATAAGCTAAGATTTTTGATCAGATTTCTCAAAGCAAAGCTGAGATGTACATACCATGGTTATTAAAAATTACTGAAATCCCAGTCTTATGGATTTTGATCAATTAACATGAGATTTTGTTCATTGCAACTTATGGTACATGCCTTTTACTTTGAGAAGAACTTCATGATGCAAGAATATTTTCATCACAGGTGTTGAAGTGAGATTTGATTATCTTTATCAGCCGATTTGAGCATTTAAATATAATTTCAATAGTTCATTTCTAGGTGAGTTATTTTGGTTGTTTATACCTAGGCATATAGTACTTTAGAATTAATTTCTAAATCCACAGTTGATCATGAAGCAACGTCGGGGTTAGGGATCCTGACCCCCCCTGCACAGTTGAAAATCCATGTATAACTGTTGACTTCCCAAAACTTAAGTACTAACAGCCTGCTGTTGACCCGAAGCCTTACTGATGACATAGTCAATGAATGCTTGTGTTGTGTGTTGTAGTATTATATATTGTACTCTTACAGCAAATCAGAGAAAAGAAAATGTTAAGAAAACCATAAGGAAGCAAAAATACATTTCATAGTATTATACTGTATTTATTGGGAAAATCTGCATGTAAGTGGATCTATGCAGTTCAAACCTGTGTTGTTCTAAGAATCATGTGTATTCTGTTTCAGTCCCATCTACTGTACTGCAATTCAGTTTTAACAGTAAATACCCTAAGTTAGCATCAGACTCCACAGCTTTAAGGGCACATAGTCCCCAACAAGACTATGTAACTTCTGATGCCAGTTTGAAGGTGGCATCTCCAGGTCAACCACACTTCTAAGCAACTAACTACAAATCTGGCTAGTTCCCAGAATTTTCATTGGAGTTTCATTGCGTAGGCATGATTGATCAGATCATTGGCCACATGATTGAACTCAGTCTCCAGGCTCCTTCTTTCCCTGGTGGTTGGACTGGCTCAAAATCACAAGGCTCTAGTTCTGTGGTCGGCTTTCTGGTGAACAGTCCCCATCCTAAAGTTTGTATCTAGGGCCCATGAGTCATCTCTTAGCATAAACGCATGTGTCTTTCAGGGGGCTCATGAATAAACAAACACTCCCAAGGATTTAGAGTCTTCTTCCCAGGAACCAAGAACAAAGGCTGTTTCTTTATTATTCTTTATTATTGATTCTTCATTATTTGCAGAATCTTAAGATTGTAGATAAATGCATAAGAATCCTTTTAATATACCTTGGGAGTATTTTGAGGCTAATGCACTTAACTTTGTTTGGCAGGCCCACCTTTGAAGAAATTGAAAATTCTGACTAGTCCAAGAAAAATTAATACGATCATCCTCTTTCCATCAAATTAAAAATACAAAGTATATTTAGAAGTACATTTCAAAAGTAAAGCCCAGGGCCATATTTTGTATTGTCCCCAAATGGGTGAAAGCTGATTCTGAAAGCTAAGGGTGAGGAGGTAGGTTCTTCAAAAGTGTGTTTTATCCCTTGTTTATAGACTAGAAGTGGTTAAAAAATGTGAATTAATGGAATAGGGGGAAAATTTCCACATGGTTGTAAGTTTTTCCTTTTATGTGCCCTCTTTTGAAATAGTTTAGGAAAAAAGAAATACATGGAAAATTAAAAAGAATAAAATCTCTTGGTCTTTCTTTTCCCACCCTAGACCTTTGGCCACCTGTGACTTTATTTCAGACCCCTCTCTCTTTTTATTTGGTAATGCATGAGGGATGTCTCTTTGATAACAATTTCTGATAAATTATTTAAGATGGCTATTGAGCATAATTCATTTGGTGGTAGTATCCATAATGGCTTTAAAAGCCATTAATGATACTAAAACTGACAATGGCAACTTTTTTCATAAACCAAATTTAATTAGAAAAGAAAAGGAACCTTCTCAAAAGGAACCTCCTCTAAACCTATCTCAAAAGATACATGCTATTGCTTTTTTGTATTTTCTCAGCTAGAGACTGAATTTGTACATGTTCTTATTTGTTCACTGGGATCAGGGACAGGATCACTGCAGTTCTAGCTAGGTCCAGTATTTCCTTTAGTAATACAAGTTTTGTAGCAGCTCCTTGATTTTTCAGTTTTGATTTAATTTTTTAAACCTATTTTCTAATTTATAAATGTAATATGTGTTGGGTAGTCTACTTATTTCCTTTCTTGTTATGTTGTAGTGACAGTCCCCATTCTGGTCAGGACCTCACCATCTGTTCTAGTCAATTCCAGGCAAAAGGAATGGCTGGGACTTGATGGGTACCCAGAAGCTTCTCCAGCTCTCATCTTTCTTTTATTTTTCCTTCCCTTCCCTTCCCTTCCCTTCCCTTCCCAATGACATATATATGTCGTATGTATATATATGACATTTTTCTTTATCCATTTATCGGTAGATGGACATTTAGGTTGTTTTCATCTTTTTTCTACTGTGAATGTCACCTTTGTTTGTAAAAGATATTTTTGGCTGATACGTACTTCCCGACTGGCAATTATTTTCTTTCAGCACTCTGAAGATATTATTCTGTTGTCTATGGTTTCTCTTAAAAAGTCATCCACAAGTCTTATTGCTACCAGATTAAATTCACTCATATTATTTTTTGGATTTAGTCATTTTTTCCATTTGTTCTCAGCAGTTTTTCTATAATGGGCCTACGTATGGTTTTCATCTTATTTGGTATTCTTGGGGATTGAAGTACTTCTTGATTCCAGTTTGATGTTTTTCATCAGTTTTGGAAAATTCTTGGTCTTTATCTCTTCTAATATTGTATTTCTGTTTCTACTAGGACTGCAAATATAATATGTTTGACTCTATCACCATTTCTCATGTCTTTTTCTTCTTAAGTAGGGAAGAGTAAGGAAGGAAAGGAGGAAAGACAGTGTTTTAAATAACTTAAGAAGGCCAGTAAAGGAAGAGTTAATGTAAAAGAGAACAAAGGAAATAATAAAACTAAGGGCAGAAATTAATCAAATGGATAAATCTCTGGTTCTGCTAATTAAGGAAAAAGAAAAAGACTCAAAATATTAGGAATAAAAAGTGATGTAATTATAGAAATTATAGAATTATAGAAAGCGGTTTTAAATCATTGGTATAAACGTGTATCAATAAATCTGAAAAGATAAAAGAAAATGAATAATTTTAAAGGAATAACAAAATTTACTTAAAAAGAAATGGAACACTTGCATAAATGTTCAAGAAATATAATAAGATGACATTAACTAGACTTACTGAGGAGATCATTTCACAGTATATACACATCAGTATGTTATATGCAATCATTGTTACACACCTGCACCTAATACAATGTTATATGTCAATTGTACTTCACTTAAGAAAAAATAATCAGCAATTATAAGTCTTCTAGATCCAAATTGGTTTTAGGAGTAAGCTTTGAAGAATCTTTGTATCTGTATCTGTAACTTTGTAACTATATCATTATATTTATTTACTTATATTTTAAGACTTTATTTATTTATTTGACAGACAGTCACAAGTAGGCAGAGAGGCAGGCAGAGGGAGAGGGGGAAGCAGGCTCCCTGCTGAGCAGAGGGCCCGATGTGATGTGGGGCTTGATCCCAGGACCCTGAGATCATGACCTGAGCCGAAGGCAGAGGCTTTTTAACCCACTGAGCCACCCAGGCGCCCCTGTATCATTATATTTTGTTTTTTGTTTTTGTAGCTAGCATGTAGTTGAATCTTTCTTTTTATCCATTCTGACAGTTCTGCTTTTTAATTGGGCTATTTAGTATTTAGACCATTTACATTTTGTGATTATTGATAACGTTTGATTTTAAATCTCCTGTCTTGCTGTTTTCTAATTGTCCCATCTGTGTTGTTCCCTTTTTTTCCTCTTGAATTGGTTGAGTATTTTTTTAATTCCCTTTATGTCCTTTGTTGGCTTTATTAGCTATAACTCTTTATTGAGTTATAATAGTGGTTGCTGTAGAGTTTATAATATACATCTTTTTTTTTTAAAGATTTTATTTATTTATTTATTTGTTAGAGAGAGAGAGAGAGAGAGAGCATGAGTGAACACAAGCAGGGGGAGTGGCAGGCAGAGAAGAAGCAGGCTCCCCACAGAGCAAGTGGCCCAATGTGGGACTCGATCCCAGGATCCTGGGATCATGACCAGAGCAAACACTTAACCGACTGTATAATATACATCTTTAAAGTGCAGTAGTCTGCCCTTACATAGTACTATATTACTATACTGCTACATGTACAATGTAAGAATCTTATGAAAATATATTTCTAGTTTTCTTCTCCCAGTCTGTGAGCTATTTTGTTGTACATTTTACTTCTACACTCTATAAACCCAACAGTACTTTGTGGCTTTGTTGGTTTGTTTGCTTTACACAGTCCATTATCTTTTAAAGAGATTTAAATAATAAGAATGATAATGTATTTGCTCATGTAGTTATCATTTTGGGTGTAGGTCCACGTTTTCATTTGGTATTTTCCTTTTGCCTGGAGGTGTTCCTTTATCATTTCTTGTAGTTGAAGTCTGCTGTGATAGATTCTTTCAGCTTTTAAGTTTTCAAAAAAACCTGTTTTTACCTCTGTCTTTGATACTTTCATTAGATGAATGATTCTAGTTTGATAGTTGTTATTTTGCTTCAAGTTTACCTTGGGTAAAAAAATTCTCTAGATTGATAGCTTTTAAATTTTAATACTTTAATGTAATACTTTAAAGTACTTTACTGTCTTCTTCTTTGCATTGTTTCAGATGAGACATCTGCCATTTTGTTTAGCTTTGTCTCTCTGAATGAATTTATCCTTTGTTCTCTGACTACTTTTAGGATTTTCTCTTTATCACTGATGTTAAGCTATTTGATTAAGATGATCCTTGGTTTTCTTCATGTTACTTGTGCTTGGGGTTTTCTCATCTTCTTAGATCTATGGGTATATAGTTCTCATTAAGTTTGGAAACATTGGCCAGTTTTCTACAAAATATTTTTCTTGTCCCTACCCCCACTTTAGGGATTCTAATTACAGTATGTTCAGTCTCTTAAATCCCACAGCTCACTGATGCACTTGAGTTTTTTTCTATTTGTCTTTTTTTCTCTATTTCCTTTTGGATAGTTTTTATTGCTGTCTTCGAATTCACTAATCTTCTCCTGCAAATAGTAATCTGCTTTTAATCCCGTTCAAGATAATACTCTTGTTTTCTTTTTTTTTTTTTCAAAGATTTTATTTATTTGACAGAGAGAGAGAGATCACAAATAGGCAGAGAGGCAGGCAGAGAGAGAGGGGGAAGCAGGCTCGCTGCTGAGCAGAGAGCCCAGGACCCTGGGATCATGACCCGAGCCAAAGGCAGAGGCTTTAACCCACTGAGCCACTCAGGCACCCCTATTTATGTTTTCTATGTCTTTATTTAACATAATTGATCTAGTTTATTGAACATATAAAAACAGTTCTAATAACCAATTTAGACTCTTTGTCTATTAATTCTATCATCTGTGTCAGTTCTGGTTCACTTTCAGTTGACTAGTTTTTCTTTTTAGGTTATATTTTCCTGCTTTGTACGCCTGGTAATTTTTGATGAAGTACCAGACATTATGAATTTTAGCTTTTTTTTTTTTGGATGTCCCATATTTTTGTATTCCTGAAATTTGTTCTGCAGTCACAATTGACCTTTGTTGAAAATTGCTGCTAAATGATGCCCTGTGAATTAGGAAGTTTTCCACGTGGCATTTGAAAACAGGTGCAATTCTAGGCCCCAAGTAAGCAAGCCTCAGGTGCAATTCCTTCTAAATCTTTTTGGTTGACCACCATCCCTGCACATGTGCACTTTAAGTAGTTTTCCTCATGTGTTTATTCATTATCACTCCACTGAATAGTCAGGATGACTGCACTGTGAACTCTAGTTGTTTTCATTTTCCCAGTATCCCATCTTTGTCCTTTCAGCTCAGAGAGGGCTCTTTACCTGTGTTGGGTGGGACCTGAGCAGTAGGCTCTGGCAGTCGTAGAGCTCACCTCATTGGTTGCCCATCTCCCAGAAGTCTCTGTTCCTAAATAACCAATGTCCAGTGTTTTGAGAGTCGTTGCTTCCTGTATTTTGTTCTGTTTTGTAGCTGTGTCAGGCAGAAGGGCACAACTGGTTTCTGTTACTCTGTATTGGCCAGAAGAGGACATTTAGTTTTCTTTTGTAAAGCTTTAAATTCTTTGAAAAGTGTCATGACTAATCTCTCCTAATTTATCTATTAACTATTTGAGTTTTTCTATGTGAATTTTCTTAAAGTATAGTGTACATAAAACATTAAGTGGCTCTGAGTAGAATAAGCTTTTTGATACAGTCTGAAACATATAACCTAACTCGCTCCAAAAGTTACTTTGTAAGTAATTTTAGCAAATACCAAGCTATTTGTTTACCCATGTACTTTTTCTTAAAAGCTCTTTCTTCTTCATAATCTTATTATGAGACTAGTTATTAAAGATGAACTCTTAACCTGATGCCTGGTACCTAACAGTTTTCAAATACAGTTGACCCTGAACAACCCAGGTTTGAACTACATGGGTCCACTTACACATGGATTTTTTCCAAAAATGCAGTACTGTTAGTGTATTTTCTGTTCCTTCTGATTTTCTTAATATTTTATCTAGCTTTATTGTAAGAATACAGTATTTAATACATAAAGTATACAAAAGTTGTGTTAGTCAACTGTTCACATTACTGGTAAGGCTTCCAGTCAACAGTAGGTTATTAGTAGGTAAATTTGGGGAGTCAAATATTATATGCAGATTTTCAACTGTGTGGCAGTACAGGGAGTCAAGGATCAGTGCCTGTAAACCCCACACTGTTGAAATGTCAGCTGTATAAAGGATGTATAAACACAGAAGTTAAATAACTTGATTAAAGTAAGCAATAAGCTGTTGAAGAAAGATTTGAACTGTATGGTGTCTGTCTGTTTCCAACACAAAGTTATGTTAAAGTGAAATGTCTAACTATCATATGATCTCCCTGATATGAGGAAGTGTAGATACAACGTGGCGGGGCTTGGGGGTTAGGAAAAGAATAAATAAAACAAGATGGGATCAGGAGGGAGACAAACCATCAGAGACTCTTAATCTCACAAAACAAACTGAGGGTTGCTGGGGGAAGGGGGCTTGGGAGAGGATGGTGGGGTTATGGATATTGGGGAGGGTATGTGCTATGGTGAATGCTGTGAAGTGTGTAAACCTGGCAATTCACAGACCTGTACCCCTGGGGCTAAAAATAGATTATATGTTTATTAAAAAAATTAAAAAATAAAAAAAAAGTGAAATGTCTAAGCTGTCCAAATCTAAATCTGTCACCAAGTGAATTCTCTGTCATTGGTGATGCCTATGTGTAGCCTGTGTAACCTAGAATGTTGTTGAGAAGATACAGGCACAGAATAGCAGTTGGGCAAGATGATGTTTATGAAAATATCTTTCATTTCTGACAGTGAGATTCTGAGTAATGTCAGTGTTAAACGGAATTTATATGAATGAAAATAATGGATTTTAAGGTAAAGGAGTTCCAAACTGAGGACATAACATTTATTATATTAGGTAACGAGAAGAAAGCAAGCAAAATGTGACTTTGTTATTATGTAAGAACAGTATTCTACTAAGATTATATTTTATAAAATGCCAGAAGTATTCTACATTATAAATAAACTTCTTCTATGGTCCACATAACTCATGGTACTGTGGTTTTGAAAAATTACCTATTATGAATTTTAAGGTTGATAATACTTTTAATTCTTACATCAAACTATTAGAAAACTTAAAATTCTGCTTTTAATGCTCTCTTAGAAAAGCATATTCTTTATAATGTCACCTCAATTTATGTTTTGCAGGCAGAAACAACAAATTACGCACCTACATGAGAGGATAAGGGATAATGAATTATGGGCACAACATGCCATGTTGGGACATTATGTAAACTGCGAAGATTCTTATGTGGCTGGTTTGCAGGTATGATATAGAGAATTTTGTAGTTGTTGTTTTATTAGTAAAGCATGTGTTAATTATATAATTAGCTTGTAAGATAAGAATCCTTTTTAATTAATCCATTCACATGGTTCAAATTTATATACATAATAAAACATGTCCAAGAACTGTTTTCCAAATGTCCAATTTATAATCCCTCCCCACACACATAAGGAATTTCTGTTACCAGTTTCTAATATATCTTTCCATTATTAATGTATGTTATTAGCAGATATAAATGTATTTTTTCCCTATCTTCACAAAAAGAATCAAGATATATACATTATTCAGTGCCTTGCTTTTTCCCTTTAGATTACATAAAATTATTTAAAATACAGTGATTAAAAAAGCAAAAACAGACTCATCATAAATACAGAGAACAAACTGATGGTTGCCCAGGGGAATGGGCAGAATGGGTGAAGGGGAGTGGAGGTACAGGCTTCCTGTTACACGGAGTGAATAAGTCATGGGAGATAAAAGCTACAGGGTAGGGAATCTAGTCAGTGGTATTGTAATAGTGTTGTATGATGACCGATGGCAGCTACACATGTGAGCGCAGTATAACATACAGACTTGTTGAGTCACAGTTTTGTACACCTGAAACTAATGTAGTGTGAGTCAACTATAATTCAGTTAAACAAATACAGTGATTATTTCTATATCTTTACAAAGATAACATCCCTTTCTTTTCTTTTATAGCTGATTGATTTCCTGTTGTGTGGAGATAGCATAATTTATTCATCTTATCCCTACTAGTCAGAATTTAGGTTGTTTCTAATTTGGGGCTACTGTAAATAATGTGAAGAATAACCTTTTGTAAATACTGTTTTGCTCATATGCAAGTATTTTTGTAAGTTAAGTTCTCAAGTGAAATTTATAGGTGTTGTATGAGTTGGTCATTTTTATTGATATTATCAAGTTGCTACTGTGTTATCAAACTGAGATGTTTACCCTTCTTCTTATGTAAGGTAGGGTAGGGAGTTCTTGCCATGGTTTTTTAAAAAATTTAAAATTGTGTAAGATACATATAAAATCTACCATCTTAACCATTTTTCCCCATCTTAACCATTTTTAAATATATAGTTAAGGGGTGTCAGATGCATTTACAGTATTGTGCAACCATCAGCACCATCCATTTTCCATACCTCTTTATGTCTTATAAAACTAAAACTTTGTACCCATTAAACAATAACTCCCCGCTCACCTCCCCAACCCCTGGCAATACTGTTCCACTTTCATTCTCCATGATTTTGATTACTCTAAAATCTCATGTTAAATAAATCATATAGTATTTGTCTTTTTGTGACTGGCTTTTTTCACTTAACATAGTTTCTTCAAGATTCATTCGTGCCATAGTGTGTCAGAACTTTCTTCCTTTTTAAGGCTGAATAATATTCCATTATAGCCACGTTTTGTTTTATTCATTCCTCTCTTGACAGGCACTTTGTTTACATCCACATTTTTAAAAGATTTTTTTATTTATTTGAGAGAGACCATGAGCATAAGCAGGGGGAAGGGCCGAGGGAAAGGGAAGAGCAGACTCCCCTCTGACTGGGAAGCCCAGTGCAGGGACCGATCCCAGGACCCCAAGATAATACCTGAACCAAGGCAGATGCCTGACTGACTGAGCTACCCAGGTGCCCCTGTTTGCTTCTACATATTAGCTGTAGTGAATAACGCTGTTGTGGACATTTTTAATATTTATTTGAATATGGGTATATAAATATCTCTTGCAGACCCTGCTTTCAATTTTTTGGAGTATATATCAAAAAGTAGAATTGCTGGATCATATAGTAATTCTATTTTTAATTTTTTGAGGAAGCACCTTACTGTTTTCCATAGTGGCTGTACCATTTTGGATTTCCACCAATAGTGTACAAGGGTTCTAGTTTCTCCACATTGTCACCAATACTTGTTACTTTTTGATTTTTGATAGTAGCCATCCCAGTGGGTATGAGGTGGCATTTCATTGTAGTTTTGGTTTGCATTTTCTTAATGATTAATGATATGAGCATCTTTTTATGGCTTATTGGCTATTTGTATAACTTCTTAAAGAAAATATCTTTTCAAGTTTTTTGCCCATTTTTGAATTGGTTGCTTGTTTTTTGTTGTTGAGTTTTAAAAATTCTCTCTATATTCTAGATAGTAACCCTTTATTAAATATATAATTTGCAAGTATTTTTTCCCATTCTATTGATTGTTTTCTCTGTTGGTAGTGTCTTTTCATGCACAAAATTTTTAATGTTTCAAGTCCAGTTTGTTTACTTTTTCTTTTATTGCCTGTGCCTTTGGTGTCATATCCAAGAACTCATTGACAAATTCAATGTCTTGAAGCTTTTGCCACATGTTTCCTTCGAAGAGTTTTATAGTTTTAGGTCTTAGGTTTAGGTCTTTGATCTGTTTTCAGTGAATTTTTCTATTTGTTATTAGGTAAGGGTTCAGCTTCGTTCTTCTACATGTGGATAATCCTGTTTTCCCAGCAGCATTTGTGGAAAAGACTTCCACATTGAATGGTCTTGGAACCTTGTTAAAAATCATTTGACCAGGTATGCCAGGATTTATTTCTGGACTCTGGATTCCATTCCATTGATTTATATGTGTCTTTTGTTATTCAGTACCACACTGTTTTGAAATCCAGAAGTATGAGTTCCCCAGTTTTGTTTTCTTTTTTAAGATTGTTTAAGCTGTTTGTGGTCCATTGAGATTCTATATGAATTTTATGGTGTTTTTCTCTTTCTTAAAAATAAGTGTGATTTTGATAGGGATTGCAGTAGATAATTTTGACTAATATTAACATCTTAACAATATTAAGAACATGGGATGTTTTTCCATTTATTTATGTCTTCATTTTCTTTTAGCAGTATTTTGTCATTTTTATTATACACATCTTTTATCTCCTTGGTTAATTCCTAAGTATTTTATTCTTTTTGATACTTTTGTAAATAGGATTGTTTTCATAATTTTATTTCCAGAGTGTTCATTGTTAGTACATAGACATGCAACAAATTTTTGTCTGTTGATTTTGTATCCTAATACTTCATTGAATTTATTCAATAGCTCTAACAGGCTTTTTGTGGAATTTTTGGGATTTTCTACATAGAGGATTGTATCACCTGAACAGAGATGATTTCATGTCTTCCTTTCCAATTTAGATGTCTTGTATTTCTTTTCTTTGCCTAATTGCTCTGGCTATAACTTCCAGTATTTTGTTGAATAGTAGTGGTGAAAATGGGTATCCTTGCCTAGTTCCTGATCTTAGAGAAAAAGTTTCAGTCTTTCACCATTGAGTGTAATCTTTGCTGTGGGTTTTTTTTTCTGTATAGCATTATTATTGTGAGGTAGTTTCCTTCTGTTCCTAGCTTTTTGTGTTTTAATCACCAAAGGATGTCAAATTTTGTCATATACTTTTCAACATCACTTGAGATGATTGTGGGGTTTTTTTCCCTTTATTCTATTAATGTGGTCTATTACATTGATCAGTTTTGATATGTTGAACCATGCTTGCATTCCAGGAATAAATCCTACTTGGTCATAGATTATAATCCTTTTAATATACTGCTGAATTCAGTTTGTTAATATCATGTTGAGGATTTTTGCATCAGAGATATTGGTGTGTAGTTTTCTTTTTAGTGTCTTTGTCTGGCTTTGGTATCAAAATAATGCTGTCTTCACAGAATGACTTAGGACATGTAGTTTCTCCTCTTTCAGTGTTTGGAAAAGTTTGAAAGGGATTGGTATTCTTTTTTTACATGTTTGGTAGAATTCACCAGTGAAGCCATCAGGTCCAGGGCTAGGGCTTTGTGTTTGGGGGGTGGGGGTGGGCGGTGGAGCGGTGGAGCGGTGGGAGGAAATCTTTGATTACTGATTCAATCTCTTAATAGATAGGTCTGCTCAGATTTTCTGTTTCTTCATGATTTAGTCTTGGTAGGTTTTATGTTTTTCGGAAATTGTCCATTGTATCTGGTTTATCCAGTTTGTTGGTGTATAATTAATTGTTCACAGTTCTCATAATCCTTTTTATGTCTATAGAGTTGATAGTGTCTTATTTTCATTTCTGATTTTAGTAATTAGAGTCTTTTCCCTTAGTCCATCTATGGTAAAGGTTTATCAATTTTGCTGAGATTATTTTCAGAGAACCACATTTTAGTTTCATTAATTTTCTGTATTGTTTTTATATTCTCTATTTCATTTATCACTGTTTGAATCTTTATTATTTCATTCCTTCTGATAGTTTTGGGTTTAGTTTATTCTCTTTCCAGACTTAGGCTATAAAGTTAGGTCGCTAATTTGAGATCTTTCTTCTTTTCTTCATATGGTTTTAATATGTTTTCCTCCTGAGTGATGTTGAATTTCTTTTTATATATTTAAGTCCCATTCATATTTCTTTTCTGTGAAATGTCATTTCTCATCCATACTTCAGTTTTTTCTGTTAGGTATTGATTTTTTGCTTATTAATTTTATAAGCCCTGTACATATAAAAGAATTAGCTTTTTGTCTATAGTTTGACTTGAAAATACATTTTCTGAATTTATCATAATATTTTCTTTCTATTTGTGTCATTCTATTTCTTTTTCCTATATCTGTTATTTTCTACTATGAAGTTTCTCTAATTCTAATGAGTATTTATTTTATAAATAAGTTCTGTCTTCACTAACGAACCCATCTGAGAGAATAGTTACTAAACATCCACTGACTTAAGTTGTGAGGTCACCAAAGTGAAGAATGGTTCCTGCCTTCATCGACCTCAAACTATAGAGGGAGAGGCCATATAGGTAAACATGTTTACCCATTTCTTCAAAATTTATGTTCACTCTGGGTGAGGCAATGTGTAGGTGCAAGGAGTAGAAATGTGAATGAGGTTGGTTTTTGCCACTGAGAGTACAGTCTAATGGGAACACATGGTATATAAGGCCTTATAACAAAATTTATACAACTGAAAAGGTGGCTTTCTCATACTCTTTTTAAGAATTTTTCTTAAAACTTGTTTGTGTGGTTTTCTATATAGACTTTCTTTTTGGCTTGTTTACTTCCAAAACGTTAAAAACTATTGGCATTTTTATTGGGATCAAAAGTGAGGACTAATAACATTATGGCGGTATACATTTCTATTTATGGAAATTGTTTTGTCTTTATTTCTGGAATTTAAAAAAGTCATTTTAAGTGGAATTTTTTTCCTCCATTAAATTTTCAAACTTGTTTTTTTTTTTAAATTAAAGGAATTGGTATGTTAAAGTCAGGAAATACTGAAGACCAACTAATCTTCAGACTTACTTAAGGCAGAAGCATTTAACAGAGATTCCAGCTTGCTTACCATACTTCAGTTACTAATACATCAGAATACCTCATTGCAATGTGGTCTCATCTTTGAGTTCTATCCCATGATAGTAAGGCTCTATGGTACTGGGATTAATAGTGTATTTATTTAACAATCTATTTCTATACTATGTAAGTAGTGTAATTTGCTTTGATAACAATTTTATAGAATCATGCAGTTTCTCCTTGTAACTTTATTTTTCTGAATAAAGGGTTAGCTTGAATTATACAATTATTATATTATAAAAAATGTGTGTATCTTAATTTGCATTTGAAAGCTAAAGAAAATGGTTTTTGACTTAGCATCAGGCCAGTAGAGGGCTCTCTAAGTCAGGCTACAAGGACATACAGAAATAGCTGGAGGGATGTGGGAAAGGTGGCTGCGAAAATAGTAGAAGGATTTTAAATTATCTAGGGAGTTAAAATATTGTTGAGAAGTTAGACTTCAAAAGATAGGGGCAATTAATAAGAGGGAATACAAGGAAAACTGCAAGTACTAGATGGGTGTTACAAATATATGAGATGAACTTTTTTTCAATAGATAACTGAAAAACAACAAGGTTTTAAAAGAACAACAAATATGACAACAAAATACTTAGCAAATGAAAAATTTTTGGTGTGTGAATAGTGCTTTTCTCTTTTTCACTGAATAAATCTGACCTGTAATATGTAAGTTTAAGGTGTATGCAGACTGGTACTTTTAACACATTTATATAATGTTTACTAATGTAGTAATATTTATTGTATTGAATAGTTATATTCATTATACTGTACATGAAGTTTCTGTGGCATATTTACTACTCCCTACAAGTTTGTGCCCTTATATCCTATCGCACTGACCTCCATCTCCGTACTCTCATCCTTTGGTAACCACCATTTTACTCTCTGGTTTTTACAGGTTAAATTTTTTTAGATTCTACACATAAGTGATATCCTACAGTACTTCTCTTTCTCTGTCTGACTTATATTGCTTAATGTAATGTGCTTAAGGTCAATTCATGTCATCATAAATAGTAGAATATCTTCCTTTTTGTGGCCAGATAATATTCTACTGTATATATGTAACATCATATCTTTTTTATCCACTGATGGGCATATGGGTTTTTCCATATTCTAGCTATTATTAATAATGCTGTGATAGACATGGGAGGGTATATATCTTGTCAAAATCCTGTTTGTGGGGTACCTCAGTAGCTCAGTTCATTAAGTGTCTGCCTTCTGCTCAGGTCATGATCCTAGAGTCCCAGGAGCCAGTCCTGCATCAGTCTCCCTTGCAATGGCTAGTCTGTTTCTCCCTCTGACCCTTCCCCATCTTGTTCTCTCTCTCTCTCTGTCTCATTTTCTCTCTCTCTAATAAATAAATGAAATCTTCAAAAAAGAAATCCTGTTTGCATTTCTTGTGGGAATGTACCCAGAAATGATATTGCTTGATTGTATGGTAGATCTATTTTATTGGTCCATAGTGGCTGGACCAATTTACATTCCCACCAATGCTATGTAAAAGGTTCCTTTTTCACCGCATCTTTGCCAGCATCTGTAATTTCTTGTCTTCTTGATGATAGTCATTCTGACAGGTGTGACAGAGTAGCTCATTGTAGTTTTTATTTGCATTTTCCTGATGACTAAGGATATGGAGCATCTTCCTATGTGTCTGTTAGCCATTTCGATGTCCTCTTTGGAAAAATATCTGTTTAGTTCTTTTGCCCATTTTTAAAAGTAGATTGCTTATTTTTAATTATTAAATCAAGTTCTTTATATATTTTGGATGTTAATCCTTTTCTGATATATGGTTTCCTAAAATATTTTTTTATTCTGTAGGTTTTTTAATTCGTTTTGTTAATTATTAGATCTTCTGTGCAGAAGCATTTGAGTTTGATGTACTTCTGTTTGTTGACTTTTGCTTTTGTTGTTTGTGCTTTTGATGTCCTATCAAAAAAAAAAAAAAAAAAAAACAAGTCATTGCTGAGACCAGTATGATGAGTTTTTCCCCATGTTTCATTCTAGGAGTTTTATGGTGTCAGATCTTTTAAGTCTTCCATGCATTTCAAGTTAATTTTTGTGAATAGTGTCAGATAGGGACTCGATTTCATGGTTCTGTATGTGTTTCTACAGTTTACCCAGCACATTTGTTAAAAATACTATTCTTTCCTCATTGGGTATTCTCTTGTCAAATATACATTGACTGTATATGCCAGGATTCAATTCTGGGCTCTATACTCTGTTCCGATTGGTGGATGTGTCCTTTTTGTGCCAGTACCGTACTGTTTTTATTATTATGGCTTTTTAGTATAGTTTGAAATCCAGAAGCATGATACCTCTGGCTTTAATTTTTTTTTCTTTGTTTCTCAGGATTGCTTTGGCTGTTGGGGTCTTTGTGATTCCACACAAATTTTAGAGTTATTTCTTCAATTTCTGTGAAGAATAATAGCAAAGGAATTTTTACCTGGGATGTATGAATAATGTTATTATTTATGCACAGCATTTTATATACACATTTTGGGGCCCATAGCTTATTCACCCTGATTCCATAGCACATTAAACAAAAAAAATTATAGTTTTCATATTCTGTATATTTGAGGTTAAATACAGTAAATTTTTGAAATAAAATAACATTTTTATAAACATATTCTTGAGAAATAACTATTTACCTATTAAAAACTTTGAATAGCCTTACAATCAAGATGACCTGAAAAACATCATTAAATCTCATAGGTAGAAAATGAGAACTAGATCTTCATCTTAAAGTTCACACCTCCTAGATTGTTTTAGTAGTAGAATTGCTCGAACTGAAGAGAGATTTGTATTTATAATGCCTTATACCAAAATTTCAACCTGTAGTTAACAGGCCTTCTTGGAAAACAAACAAACAAACAAATAGAATATAAGGGGTCCTTTTTACCTTTTGTTAAAAACTGAAGGAACTGTGGGGCGCCTGGGTGGCTCATAGGTTAAGCCTCTGCCTTCAGCTCGGGTCATGATCTCAGGGTTCTGGGATCGGGCCCCACGTCGGGGCTCTCTGCTTAGCAGGTGGCCTGCTTCCCCCTCTCTTTCTCTGCCTGCCTCTCTGCCTGCTTGTGATCTCTCTCTCTCTCTCTCTGTCAAATAAACAAATAAACCTTAAAAAAAAAAAAGAAAAAACTGAAGGAGCTCCTCGATGGCTGAGTTGGTTAAGCGCCTGCCTTCAAGCTCAGGTCATGATCCCAGGGTCCTGGGATTAAGTCCAATATCAGGCTGCCTGCTCTGGGGAGAGTCTACTTCTCCCTCTCCCTCTGCCTGCCTACACTCCCCCTACTTGTTCTCTCTCTTCCTCTCTCTCTGCCAAATAAATAAAATCTTTAAAAAAAAATGAAGAAGAAAGAGATGCCTTCCTTTAATTCAGATGTGACCCTTGGAAAGACCAGCCAAATAATATTTATTTTAATTAAGCTTCATTGATGCATCATTTATTTTCTTTCCGTTTTGTACTTTTTCTTTCCATTTATATAATTTTTTTCTATTTGTTTTTCCTTCAGCTATTTTTTTCTACTACCAAGTCGTTTGGTTTTAGTAAGCATTTTATAAATGAGTTCCACCTTTACAAATGAGCTTGTTCAACAAAACATAAACATCTAATGTGGCAAATGCTGGACCCACAAGAGTGAAAAATAATTTCTATTTTCATGGATCTTGAAGTCTATAGAGAGATACTGTCAAAAAACTGTGTAACCATTTCTTCAAAAATTATTTATGTTTACTGTAGATAAGGCACTGTGTAGGTATTAGTAACATAAATGTGAGGGAAGTTGTTTTCTTCGAAGAGTGTACAGTCTAATGAGGAAGACAGATAAATAAGACACAGTCAAAGTAAGTTTGACGTACTCAAATGGGATCTAGATAAAGTGCCATGGGAATCCCTACTAAGAACATAGAAACTAGTCTTCCAGAGGTTGGCTCAGACTTCCTGAAGGAAGGATATCTGATCTGAGAACGTGATGAAGTAAAAGAATTTAGCAGGTAAAGGACATGGAGTAAAAGAGCTTGAAGTATAATATACTGTGTGTGAAGAGGTTCCAAAGGCAAGAGAAGAAATAATGCATTTGGAAAACTACAAATTATTGTGTGTGGATGAAGTGCAAAATGAGAGAAGAGTAGTGGTGAGAGTGTGGTTACAGACATGAGCAGGCTCTAAAGTAAAGGGCCCATTTGTCCCACATTTAGGTACACTTCCAGTTAGTTAATGCCTGTTGTACTAGCACAGTGATTAATAGCACCCTCTTTTACTCTCCAAAGTATCCTAGTTTGGTTACCCCAGTGGCATAACAGATTTATGGTAGGTATTCAGGCAGAAACTAGTCAGGAGGCTATCTCAGTAGTCTTAAACTTAAATGAACACATCCGAATTTTAAAACACCATTGGTCATGATAAGAGAAGGAATATTTATTAAACCTCTCTGTGACCAAGCATGGGCTTGATTTAAGGAGTTTAGTGAGTTAGAGAATGGGCAAAATTGCTTGGTTCATATTGTCAAAGACCAGGATAGAGATGACAACATCAGGAATAAGTTTAGAGGAGGAAAATAATGAGTTCAGCTTATATATTGTAAATTTGGGACTGAGGTGAAGAATGAGGCTGATATTCATTATAGGTCTAAGGGAGAGATTAGAAATTTAGGACTTGTCAGTCCACCTGGGTGGTTGTTGAAGGTTGGGTATGATCATGTATTCAAGGAGTGAAGAAAATGGGACCCAGAAGTAAAGACGGGGACTAGCCGTGTTTTAGAAAGCAGTAAAAGAGCACAACCTGCGAAGGGGCATGGCAGGAGTGGGTGGTACGTGGTATTGTCACAGAAATGAAGGGAAGACACTCAGAGCCTGAAAAAGCAATTTAAAGGCTTAAAGCATTTCTGGCTTCAGATTTTCCTTTCTCTGTCTGCTTCATTTCATGTACAAGTTCTACAGCCTGTCCTGCTATGAAACACTTTTCTGTAGTGCAGATTTGCCCATACACAAATGGTAGGTAGAATGTTGTCAGTATAGTTTTCAAGTTGCATTGGTTCTGATGCGGTTTTTGTTTTGTTTTTCCAGGCAACGGGAGTTAGACTAGTGGGAGTTAAATTAGAATCTTTGGTAGGCTGCAGAAAAGGCCTAGGCTCACCTACTGCATTGACAGCAGAAGCCTCTTCAAGCTGCATTTTCAGAGAATTGTAAGAGTGCTGTACTGCCTTGAGAAATGGACTTCCTCTTTTAGTGATTTTGGGACATGGCAGGTTGTGTTGCCTCCTCCCCACCTGAATAGTAGTCCCTGTATCGCAGAGTTCTAACTATATCATCTCAACACCCACCAGACCTGCTCTAATTAAAATGACATCAGCATTTTGGCAATTTCTGTGCATGTGGTTGTTTAATATTAACTATGACTGCCTGTCCAAAATGTTGAGCTCTTCTCCCGTTAGTTTTGATTAGTAATCTGGCTTAACTTGTATAGGCTTTGTTTTTTGTTTGTTTGTTTTTTGTTTTTGTTTTTGTTTTTTTAATTTTCCTTTAAGACCTACCACTTTTAGTGCTTGGTTTTTGAGTGATTTTCCAGAAATGTGTATATTTCATTGTCCTAGAAACACCTTATTATTGGTAAAATCAATAAATTTTATATTTTAGAGCAGTTATAGGTTCAAAACAGAGGTGAGCAGAATGTACAGAGTTCTCATGTATCCTGTGCCACCATACACCTATAGCTTTCTTCACTGTTGACATCCTGTATCACAGGATATCTTTGTTACTATTGAACCTATATTGACACATCATTATCACTCAAAGGCCATAGTTCACTTCACGTTAAGGTTCACACTTGGTGTTTACAATTCTGTGAGTTTGGACAAATATATAATGACCTATATCCTTCATTGTAGTATTGTACAGAATAGTTTCAGTGCCCTAAAAATCTGTGCTCTGCCTGTTCATTCCTTCTTCTCTCTCAGCCCCTGGCAACAACCAGTCTTTTTATTGTCTGTATAGTTTTGCCTTTTCCAGAATGTGATATAGTTGGAATCGTACCGCATATAGCTTTTCATGATGGCTTCTTTCACTTCATAACATACACTTAAATTTCTTAAGTCTTTTTTTTAAAAGATTTTATTTATTTGAGAGAGAAAGTGAGAGACAGAGCAGAAACAGAGTGGGGGTGGGGAGTAGAGGGAGAGGGAGAAGAGGACTCTGCTGCTGAGGAGGGAGACAGATGTGGGCCTTGATCCCAGGACCCTGGCATCATGATCTGAGCCAGAGGTCATGAGCTTAACAGAGCCACCCAGGCACCCCTCCTCTATGTCTTTTCACATATTTATAGCTTATGTCTTTTTAGTACTGAATAATATTCCATTATTTGGATGTACCACAGTTTATCTGTTCACCCACTGAAGGAAATTTTATTTATTTTCAAGTTTTGGCAAATATGAATAAAGCTGCTAAAAACTTCCACGTGAAGCTTTTTGTATAGCATGCTTTCTGTTCATTTGGGTAAATACCAGTGAACACAATTGCTCGATTGTGTGGTCAGAGTATTTTCAGTTTTCAACTCACTGCCAAACTGCCATTCCAAGTGGCTTTAATACTTTACATTCCCACCATTAGTGAATGGAAGTTTCTGTTGTTCCATACCCTCACCAATATTTGGTGTTGTCAGTGTTTTAGATTTTGGCTATTCTGATAGGTGTGTGGAGGTAGGTTGCTCTGTGTAATTTGTATTTGTAATTTGTAATTCTCTAAAGACATTTGATTTTGAACATCTTTTCATATATTTGTTTGCCATCTGTATATTTTCTTCAGTGAGGTGTCTGTCCAGGTCTTTTCCCCATTTTTAATGTTATTTTTAAATTTTGAGCTTTAGCAGTTCTTTTTATAGTTTGGATACAAACCCTTTATCAGATGGATCTTCTGCAAATAGTTTCTGCCAATTTGTGGCCTGTTTTCTCATTTTCTTGGTAGTCTTCTGCAGAGCAGAAATTTTTAATGAAATCCAGCTTATTATTTGTTTCTTTTTTGGATCATACCTTTGGTAGTGTATCTAAAAGTCATTGCCATATTCATAGCCTTCTAAGTTTTTTCCTATGTTCTAGGGGTTTTATAGTTTTGTATTTTGCATTTAGGTCCGTGGTCCATTTTTAGTTGTTTTTTTGAAGAGTGTAAAACCCGTGTCTATAGATTCATTTTCTTGCACATGGATGTCCCATTGTTTACCATGATTTGTTGAAAAGACTTCCTTTTGCTCCATTGTATAGCCTTTGTTCCTTTGTCAAAGATCAGTCAACTTGTATTTGTGTCAATCTATTTCTGGGCTTTCTATTCTGTTCCATTGACCTGTTTGGTCTTTCCACAGTGTCACACATTCTAGATTACTGTAGGTTTATTTTATGTCTTAAAGTCAGATAGTGTCAGTCCTCTATCTTTGTTCTTCTTCTTAAGTATTATTTTGGCTATCCTGGATCCTTTGTTTTTCCATAGAAACTTTAGAATCAGTTTGTTCCTATCCACAAGTAACTTGCTGGGATTTTGCTTGAGATTGCATTGGATCTATAGATTAAGCTAGGAAGAACTAAGATCTTGACAGCCCTGAGTCTATCTATGAACATGGAGTATCTATTTTGTTCTGCTTTGATGTCTTTGATCAGAGTTTTGTAACTTGACTTATATATATCTTGTGTATATTTTGTTATATTTTTACTTATTTCATTTTTTGGAGTGTTAATGTAAATGGCAGTGTGTTTTTATTTTTATTATTTATTTATTTATTTAAAGACTTTATTTATTTGAGAGAGAGTGTGTGTGTGAGAGAGAGCACAAGCTGGAAGGGGAAGGTGCAGGAGAGGGAGAGGGAGGAGCAGACTCCCTGCCGAGCAGGGAGTGTGATGAGGGGCGGGATCCCAGGATGCTGGGATCATGACCTGAGCTGAAGGCAGACACTTAACTGACTGAGCCACTCAGGTACCTGACAGTGTGTTTTTAATTTCAAACTCCACTTGTTCTTTGCTGGTATATAGGAAAAGAACAACTTTCATATATTAACCTTGTCTCTTGCATCCTTGCTATAACTGCTTATTAGTTTCAGGAGGGTTTTTTGTTGTTGTTGTTTGTCTGTTTTCAGTGATTTCCTATATAGGTGATCATGTCATCTATGAACAAAAACTGTTTTCTTTCTTTTTTTCCCAACTGCCATACATTTTATTTCCTTCTCTTGCTTTACTGCATTCTCTAGGACTTACAGTGCAGTGTAGAAAATCAGTGGTGGGAGGAACATCCTTGCCTTGTTACTGATGATAGCAGGAACACTTCCAGTTTTTTACCATTAATTCTGCTGTTAGCTGTAGGTTTTTTGTAGATGTTCTTTATCAAGTTTAGTAAGTTTGCCTCTATTCTAAGTTTGCTCAAGAATCATGAATAACTGTTGAATTTTGTCACATTTATTTTTTACATTTACCGATGTGATCATATGATTTTTCCTCAGTAGCCTGTTGATGTGATGGATTATATTAATTGATTTTTGAATATCAAACAAGCCTGAATTGCTGCGATAAATTTCAATTGGTCATGGTAAATAGTTCTTTTTATACATTCTTAGACTTAGTTTGCTTTTTTTTTTTGAGGATCTGCTTATGTAGACTATGCTTATGTAGAATATTTAGCCTGTGGTTTCCTTTCTATTTATTTATTTACTTATTTATTAAAAAAAATTTTTTTTGGTAATTTCTACACCTAGCATGGGGCTTGAACTAACAACCCTGAAGGAGTCACATGCTCTTCCAAACAGAGCCAGCCAGGTACCCCTGTAATTTTCTTTTCCTATAATGTCTTTGTCTCATTTGGTATTAGGGTAATCGTAGCCTTATAGAATGAGTTAGGAAGTATTCCCTCTGCTTCTGTGTCTGAAAAAGATTGTAGAAAGTCAGTATAATATCCTCCTTAAATGTTTGATAGAATTCACCAATAAACCCGTTGAAGCCTGGTGCTTTCCATTTTGGAAGGCTATTAATTATTGATTCAATTTCTTTAATAAATATAGGCCTATTCAGATGATCTATTCTTCTTACATGAGTTTTGGCAGATTGTGTTTTTCAAGAAATTAGTCCATTTCATCTAGGTCATCAAATGTGTGGACATAAAGTTGTCCATAATATTCCTTTATTTTTAATGTCCACAAGATGTGTAGTGATACTCCCCTTTAACTTTTGGTATTAGTAAGTTTGTGTCTTCTCTCTTTTATCTTGGTTAACCTGTCTAAAAGGTTTTTGATTTTATAGGTCTTTTCCAGAGTGAACTTTCAGTTTTTTGATTTTCTATATCAATTTTCTGTTTTCAATTTCATTGATTTCTGCTTTTATTCTTTTCTTCTACCTACTTTGCATTTAATTTGTTTTTCCTTGTCTAGTTTACTTAAGCTGGAATCTTAGATAATTGATTTTAAATCCTTCTTTTTCAATATATGCTCTTGATGGCATAAATTTCCCTCTAAACACTGCTTTGACTGCATCCTACAAATTTTAGATTAATCTGCATTTTCATTTCCATTTACTATAAAATATTTTTAAATTTCTTTTGAGATTTCTTCTTTGACCCATGTTTAGAAATGGGTTGTTTAATTTCTAAGCATTTTGGGATTTTATAGCTACCTTTCTGTTGATTTCTGGTTTAATTCCATTATGGTTGGAGAGAGCATACATTGTACAATATCTCTTTTAAATTTGTTAAGGCATGTTTTATCACCCAAAACGTGGTCTATTTTGGTGAATGTTCTATGTGAGCTTGAGAAGAATGTGTAATCTGAAGTAAGTCTATACATGTCAGTTCCATCCAGTCAATTGAGGATGCTGTTTAGTTCAATTTTGTGCTTATTAATTTTCTGCTTGATGGATCTTTTCAGTTCTGATATAGAGTTGTTAAAATCTCCAGCTATTAAAGTGGATTCATCTGTTTTTCCTTGTAGTTCTCTCAGTTTTTACCTCACATATTTTGCTGCTCTCTTGTTAGGCACATACACATTAAGGATTGTTAAGTCCTTTTGGAGTTTTGACCCTGATAACTTCCCTTGCTCTAAAGTCTGCTTTTTCTGAAATTAATGTAGCTATTCCACTTACTTTTTCTTCAAAATTTAAATTTAAATACTAAACAAAATAGTGTAATATTGGTTTCAAGAGTAGAATGTAGTGATTCATCACTTATGTATAACACCCAGTGTTCATCATAACAACTGCCCTCCTTAATACACATCACGTTTAGCTCATCTGCCACCCGCCTCCCTCCATCAACCCTGAGTTTCTTTTCTGTTGTTAAGTGTCTCTTATGGTTTGCCTCCTCCTCTCTCTCTCCCTCCCTCCCTCCCTCTCTCTCTCTCTCTTTTCCTTCCCACATGTTCATCTGTTTTGTTTCCTAAGTTCCAAATATGAGTGAAATCATATCTGGGTCTGAGGTTTGGTATCTGACCGTATGGGGACATTCTCAGTCATTACTGTTTCAAATACTGCTTTCATTTCCTCCTCCTTCTTGTAGTGTTATACCCTTTATAGTTATCTCACAGTTCTTGGATATTCTGTTTTATTTTTAACAGTCTTTTTTTTCTTTGTTCTTCAGCTTTGGAAGAACTGTGTTCAGAGACATTTTTTTTCTTTTTAATTGTTTATTTGAGAGAGTGAGAACGTGTTTGGGGTGGCAGGGGTCGGGGGGACAGAAGGAGAGCATCCTCAAGCAGATTCTGCTAAGTGCAGAGTCCAATGTGGGGCTCAGTCTCATGACCCATAGATTATGACCTGAGCCAAAACCAAGAGTCGGATGCTCAGCCAACTGAGCCACCCAAGTGCCCATCAGAAACGTTCCTTTTTCTGTTAACAGTATTTCTGATGTCTAAATTTTTTTTCTCTTTCTAAGAATATCTACCTCTGTGCTTACATTATCCATCTATTCTTATCTGTTGTTTATCTTAGCATTAATGTCCTGTATTAATCATAGTTTTAAAAAAAATCTCTGGTCTGATAATTCCAGCATTCCTATTATATATGACTCTGGTTCTCATGCCTGTTCAATCTCTGCAGACTGTGATTTTGCCTTTTAGTATATTTTGTAGTTTTTTGTTGAAAGTTAGATCTGATGTACTAGGTCAAATGAAATGTGATAAATATGCCTTTAGTAATAAAATGGTAAGGTGTAGTGGGAGAAGTCCTCTGTAGTCATGTGATCAAGTCTTATTCTTTTAGTGAGTCTGTGCTCCTGGACTGTGAACTTCCCACCCTATCATGGGGCAGGATGGTTCAAGGCAACTGGAATTTAGTGTTTTCTTCTAGGTAGGTTAGCTCCCTTCTAGGTAACCTTCTGAGTAGGTTAGTCTCTAGTTAAATAGTTTATCTTGAAGACAGGTCTTGTTAAGAACAACATAGTATTCTGATATATTTCAGAATGGTTCCTTTTCTCCTCTTCCTACTGGAAACATGAAGAGATTTTCCCCTGATGCTCACTGTGAGGACATGATAGAGCTCATGGAGATAAAACTCAGACAAGTCAGGTGTCCCCTGTGAGTTTTTGTGGGTCTCCCTGGAGTTTTTGACTTTCAGACTTGTCTACTCTGAGCCTCCAATAGTTCCATCAATTTCAGTTATTTTTTTCCTACTTCAGCCATTGGTTGCAAGGAAGATTGTGTTCTGGTAAGGGTGACTTTCTCTATTCACTTGTTTCTCCAATTCTGGGGGTAGCAGTTTATTCTGTGACCTTATTTCTGTCAGATCTAAGAAGAGTTACTGATTTTTCAGTTTGTTCATCTTTTTTTTTTTTTTTTTTTTTTTTTTTTTTTACCTTGTAAGTAAAACAGATAGAGGGGAAATTTCTGAGCTCATTACATGCCAAATTAGAAACTATAAGTCCTTTTTTTTTTTTTTTTTTTTTTTTTTAGTTTCTTAGCCTAGCCTACCCATCTTTCTGAGTTCTAGGCCCACCTTTCTGTCTAATGTTCATCTCTATTTGTATATTCAACTGGCATCTTAATATCAATGGGTTCTAATTGTAATTAAGTACATCTACGTAAACTTATTCTATATGACCTCCTTATTTCAGCTCAGAATATGATTTTCCCTGTTAATTGACTCAAAATATCAAACCATGGTTATCTAACATTTCCTGTCTATTCACTTCTTTAAAAAAAAGTTTTTGCTAAATCCTCTCAATTCTACATCTAGACTTTCTTCATTCTGTTTTCTGTGCTCTTGTTCAGCTCCTCATTTTGTTCAACTAGGTTAGAATAATTTTTTTAAAGATTTATTTTAGAGAGAGAGAGCACACATGTGTGCCACTGTTGGGGAGGAGTAGAGGGAGAGAATCTTCAAGCAGATTCTTCGCTGAGCATGGAGCCTGACATGGGGCTTGGTCTTAAAACCCATGAGATCATGAGTTGAGCTAAAAGCAAAAGCCAGGTGCTTAACTGATAATGAGCCACCCAGGAGACCCTAGAATAATTTCATAAAGTGAATTCATATCCATTCTCAATATCTTCTAATTCCTGCTGTCCACTGCATCCAGTTGTTGTAGCACTCGCTTGTCCTCTTTACTCTTCTCTTTCCCTTCAATCAGATGTTACTGAGAATCTACACATAACGCTAAATGCCAGGGAATACAGAAGTTTACAAAACACAGTTTACAATCTTCTTAAATCATGCTACTTTGTTGTTATAAAACCATCACAAGATTTCCCATTTCCTATGAATTAAGATTTAATTCTGAACCTTGTGATTCTATAGTATGGCCCCACTTGGATTTTTAAATTTTTCCTTCTATCCATCCCCCCTCTTTTATCCATACTTTAAAGATATGGGTACTCTGAATATATTCCATTTCTACCTTTTTAAAATGTTCTTTCTGGAATACTTTTCTACCTTTCTCCATTCCTACCAGAATCCTCCTCATTTTCAAAGTCTATCTCAAAAGACACCTCCCCCATAAAGCCTTTTTCCTCATTCTTCTAGTGCTGTCTTCATTTATCTTCCAACCTCCCTATACTTTGTACTTAAGATGACTTTTCTTAGGTGCCTGGGTGGCTCAGTCAGTTAAGCATCTTCCTTTGGCTCAGGTCATGAACCCAGGTTTCTGGGATTGAGTTCCGCATCGGGCTTGGTGGGGAGTTTGCTTCTCTCTCTCCCTCTGCCCCTTCCCCCTACTCATTCTCTCTCTCTCTAATAAATACAGTCTTTAAAAAAAAAATGACTTTTCTTTGGCTACTGTATTATATGGTGTCCTGTATATAATTATCTGAGGATTTCTCTTACGCTTCTGATAAAATTTGAGTTTTTAAAGGATAGTGCTAGAGTCTGTCATCTTTGAAATACCCAGCACATGATAAAATGCTATTTATGTAATTTTTGAATTGTAGCTTCACCTTTTGGTGAAGTATGAGTTCTTCAAGGTCTAGTTCAAATTCATTTGTATAAAACTTCCCTTAGCTACCATAGAGTACAACTATCTTAGCACTTACACAGTTTTCATTGTCTTTTGTTGTGTGATACTTCACTAAACTGGTGGGGACTTGACTTTATCAACTGTTGAATCCCAGTACACAATTCCTAACATGTGCTTAGTAATAAGTAGAAAAATGAGAATACTTAGAATAAGTATAAAAATAATGTTTCTTTACTTGTACATTACTTCATTGGTATCTCTTTTGGCACTTACCACATTCTAATTTACTTGAGGAAATATTTATATTTTCTGACTGCCTTCTCCTGGTTGTAATGCTGCAAGGGAAATGGGAAAGATCTCATCTGAAGTCCTTACAAAGCCTCACTCATAGAAACAAGAATACATTTGTTCAATCAGCAATTATTTTTTTTTAAGATTTTATTTATTTGACAGACAGAGATCATAAGTAGGCAGAGAGGCAGGCAGAGAGAGAGGAGGAAGCAAGCTCCCTGCTGAGCAGAGAGCCCGATGCGGGGCTCGATCCCAGGACCCTGGGATCATGACCTGAGCCGAAAGCAGAGGCTTTAACCCACTGAGCCACCCAGGTGCCCCAGCAATTATTTTTTTGGGCTCTTATTTTATGCTAGTGATTATTCTAGGAAATAGGGATCTAAGAACAACTAAGGTGGGCAAAAATTTCTGCTTTCATGGACCTTACTTTCTAGTTAGGGGAAACACTCTATTAATACTTACCAAGTTTATGGGGCATCTGGGTGGCTCAGTGGATTAAAACCTCTGCCTTTGGCTCGGGTTGTGATCCCAGGGTCCTGGGATCGAGCCCTGCATCAGGCTCTCTGCGCAGCAGGGAGTCTGTTTTCCTTCCTCTCTCTCTGCTGGCCTCTCTACCTACCTGTGATCTCTGTCTGTCAAATAAATAAGTAAAATCTTTAAAAAAAGAAAAAATACTTACCAAGTTTAATATTAGCTGGAAATGATCACCTGTGAAGAATTTTTTCTTTAGTTTTTATTTCCCTGGAACTTTCACTTCTATTTCATGTACTACTGTGTCTCTAATTATACTTTATAACCAAAAATGTTGCCTTTTATTAAGCTTCTGTTTATGTGATAGGAACTTTATATATTTTACCTCTGTTTTTCAAAAAACAAAAACAAAAAACTCTGCAAGGTAAGCTTTATTATTTCTGTTTTATAGATAGGAAGACAAGCTTGGCACACTGGTAAGCAAATCAACTTGATTTAATCATGGCATATAACTAGGAAATAGAGGAGCTGGGATTCATGCCAAGGTCTGTCTGTTGCTAAAGCCTAGATATACTCTCTGTACTCTGCCTTATTTCCAATTTCTTCCCATTTTTTCAAGACAAGTAAACATTTATCTTTTTTTTTCCTCTTTCCTGATAGCCACAATATGAGAACAGTTCACTCCAGACTCCATTTTCCGATCAGTCAGTGTCCCATTCCCAGCAAGAGGAACTTGAGCAAAAGCTTGCATCTACTGAGAAGGAGGTTTTGCAGCTCAATCAGTTTCTCAAACAAAGAATAAGCCAATTTAGTGAGGAGAAGAAGAAACTGGAGGAAAAGGTAGGTATTTTTAATAAGTTGAATTAGGTCAATAACAGCCCTTCAACATATAATTATTCGTCATCTGCTGTATTTCAGGTGTGTGCTATAGTAGGTTGTACATTTATATTGAAATGATTAGTTTTGCAGTAACTTTTGAGAAAACCTGTGCTGTTCACAAAAATCTAGGGATTTTCTTGAGGGATTAAAAATATCACTGTACAATGGAATACTATGTAGCCATCAAAAGAAATGAAATCCTGCCATTTGCGATGTCGTGGATGGAACTAGAGGGTATTACGCTTAGTGAAATAAGTCAATCGGAGAAAGACAACTATCATATGATCTCCCTGATATGAGGAAGTGGAGATGAAACGTGGAGGGGTTTGTGGGGTAGAAAAAGAATAAATGAAACAAGATGTGATCGGGAGGGAGACAAACCATAAGAGACTCTTAATCTCACAAAACAAACTGAGGGTTGCTGGGGGGAGGGGGTTTGGGAGAAGGTGATGGGGTTATGGACATTGGGGAGTATATGTGTGCTATGGTGAGTGCTGTGAAGTGTGAAAACCTGGCGGTTCACAGACCTGTACCCCTGGCGCTAATAATACATTATATGTTTATAAAAAAATAAAAAATTAAAAAAAAATTACCACAGTAAATCTTGCTAATGAATAGTGAAACCTTTCTTGAGTTAGTTGCCTAAACTGAGATGTGACACAAATAACTATTTTTCTTTTCTTTTGGGGTTCAGTTTCTTTGTCATGTTGGGTATAAAGGATTGATATAAATAAAGATGGTACTTTTTTTTTTTATAAGCACATGACTTCATGTTATTTAAGCTGCAGCCCCTGATTCTGAACAAGTGGTGAAAAGCCAAATATCTATATGTACTTAATATAACTGTATATTTATTTGACCTTTCTGCCTTTATTAAAGTATTTATATACTTCATCTCATTCCATTATAGTATCATTAAAGATCAAGTAGATTATCTACTAGCCCTAATTTACTAAAGAAGCATAGATCCTTAAGCTGCTAACTTAGTTGCAGAACTGGTTTTAGATTTCTCTCTTGATATACCCAGCTTATTATTCTATTAACCGAACCTTCCATTCAAGTGATCTTGAAAAGGTTACCGTGATTTCTGTAGGCACGTTTGGAACTATTAATAGAGAACTCAATTAACATTTTTGTGTGAGTGAGTGAGTGTGTGTGTGTGTGTGTACACATATATATACACACATATGTGTGTGTGTGAATTAAAATTTTGATCTTCCAAAAACAAATATTTTACATGATTTCTCTTTCTCAGCTATATGGTATATTTTATCTTGGCTAACTTAAAAGTAACTTAAGTACCTGTTTCTTGTTTCTTTTCTATATTTTGGGGGCTTCGTACAATACCATAATCTGGAGGGAGCTGAGGAAATATTGGTTATATAGATATAGGAGGGATTAAAATATTTTCTGACCTCTGATATTTGTTAGTTAAAAGATTATGTGAAAATTAATGATGTATCAGGGGTGTTTGGCTGGCTCAGTCAGTAGAGCATGCAACTCTTGATCTCAGGGTCGTAAGTTCAAGCTGTACATTGATGTGGAGCCTTCTTTTAAGAAAAAAAAAGAAGAAAATTGTGACGATTCAGTGGATACAATTTTTAAAATATATTTTTATGTTTTATCTAACGTCTTCTCATCTTTTATTACTTTTGGTGTCCAGTGCTTAATAAAATTAGTTTATATACTCACTGCATATTTGACAGTTTCTACTTGGATATCTTAAGAATATTTAAACTGTTCATCCAAAGCATAATTCTTAATTTGCCTTCTGAGTGCTCTCTTCTTAAAACAAAACAAGATTTCTTCATTGTTCATTACTCTAAATTCAGTTATTCATGCTGGAAATTTTACTAACACTGATTAAGCCTGTCTCCTAAATATGTAATAGAATCCAGACTGGTCTAAGTTATCATATCTTGGCAAAGCTTTTGTCGTCTCTGAATCCAGTCTTGCCCTGCCTGTCTGCTTTCCCTCTATCTCCATCACCTTTTTTTTTTGTTGTTGTTGTTGTTATTGTTGCAATTTAATGTATTTTTTTTATTACATCTTGAATAATCGAAGCCTAATTTATATATAGTCAAATGTATAGATCTTAGGTGTTCTGTTTTGTTTTACTAATAGTATATAGCAATATAACTGCTTTCTAAAATAAGACACAAAGCATCTCAATCATCTGGGGTGCCTGGCTGGCTCATTAGGTAGAACAGGTTACTCTTAATCTCAGGGTCATGAGTTTGAGCCCCATGATGGGCATAGAGTTTACTTAAAAAAACAAACACTTCAGTCACCCAAGAAGTTGCCTTGTACTTTCTAGTCCAGTCTCCTTCCTCTTTCTGAAACGCTGTTATCACCATAGATTAGTTTTGAGTCTTCTTGGACTTCCTATAAATGAAGTCCTACTGTATATATTCTTTTGTGTTTGTCTTCTTTCACTTAATATCTTTGAGATTTATTCACATTGTGGAATGTATTCCTATCTACTACTGAGTTGCATTCCCATTATATAGATCACAATGTATCTGCTCTCCTATTAATTGATAATTGGATTGTTTGCATTTTGGGGAAATTATAAGGTTGCTGTGAACATTCTTAAACCAGACAGTTTTTCATTTCTGCTGAATAAATTCCTAAATGTGGAATTTCTGAGTCCTACATTTCATATGTAAATAAGTAAATATAAGTAGATATTTAACTTAAAAGAAACTACGTGAATTCTGCACACTTAATCACCTTTCTGAGTTGGCTATGTGGGTTGGGGCATCCTGAGCCAGTTGTCCTGTGCTGAGATGCTTCCAAGCCTTACTAAAAACACTTAGATCTCTATGAAGCCCAACTATACCCAAGTGCACCAAAAGATCTGGGTAGGAGTGAGGTTGATGGGCTTCATCATTAATAAAATCAGGAGTATTGATAAAAGTAGTAAAACTTTGAAATCTTCAACTCCTGCACCTGCTTATGGTCAATAACCAGCTCTACGAGGAGTACACATCAGATGGAACGTCACCCTGGCTATAAATTTCAGTCATCTCTGTTAGATGGGAATGTGGTACATCACAGTACACTTGTGGAAGTGCTGTTTCCTTTGTGGTATAACTAAATGTACCTGTGAGATGCAAGAAAGAAAAGGAAGAAAGAAAAAGAAAGAAACCTGAGTTCTCCTAGTGTTTGTATCCTCTAACACTTCCAATATCAGCGTATGAGAGTTCCAGTTATTCCACAGCCTCCTGGCCATTCTTCATAGTGTGGAGGACTGAACTTTGTAAAAGGAAGACCCAGTCATTTCACTTACATTACCCAGCATGCCATCTGGGTATTATCTTTAAAAATGAGAATCAAATTCTTCCCATAGCCAAAAAGACCCTGCCTAATTATATAACCCTAGGCTCTGTCAGTCTCCCCTTAGTGCACTGAGTCACAGTGGTGCTTGTAGCTGCTCAGACAGGTCATGATTTGTTTCTGGTCTCAAGAGTCTTGACACAGAGTTTCCTCTTTGCCTGGTAAATACTTGTCTTCTCCCACTACTCAGTCACCTGTTTATTTTGTCAAGTCTCATCTTAAATATCTTTCTCCTCCAACTCCTCCTTTCCTATGTTTAGAGCATTTCTTGTTTGTTTTTTCAGTGCTTACCATGATTTTGAATAATCATTATGTTTTAGTTTCTCTTTGTAAGCTCCAGTATGGCAGGGGTGTATCGGTTTGTCACTGTAGCATATGTAGCACCGGCCACGGTGCCTGGCATATGGAATGAATGAATGGATGGATGGATGCATGCTTTCAAGTGATATTTGCCAAGAGGGAAGAAAAGAGTGAGATAAGCCCAGCAAAGGACTATGAAAGAATAAGTAGAAATAATCAAAGATGTCAGAGGAGTGCATGATAGAGCAAATTCCTGAGATAAATAGGGAAGGGTTGATTACAGATGCCAAGATGGAGGAATTAGTTTTGGAAAAGGGGAATAGTCTCTCTGTGGAGTGAGGCAGTTGAGAATGGAAATGTGTAGAACAGAAAAATTAAGAAGGAAGTGTAGTTGGTTTAGTTGGTTGAGTTTGTGTCAGAGGCCGTGGAGATGATTTGAATTCTTGAAGGGAGTATAGATGCTAGTAAATAGACTCATGGGTAATGCATCAGCTGACCAGCATGTTAGACTCACAAGAGATTGGATTGCATTGTTTCCTTCTGCATTTCCTTTCTGTTATCCTGATCAAGACTGATACTACAACAGGAAAACATTTAATGTGATAACAGCAACAATGGAAGTTACTCTTTGATAAATTCTTTCTTGCATATACCAGACAGCATGTTAAGGTATATTCAGTACATTTTCTCATTTAATATTAACTAATCTTCACAAAAACCATAAGGCATAAATACTGTACCCCACTTTTAAAAATGAGCTAATTGAAGCTTGGAAAAGAGTTGAGTAATTTGTTCAGTTGCATGTAAGTAGAAACTGTTGAAAAGCTAGGAGTAAAATTCAAGACAGTTTTTTTTTTTTTAAGACAGTTTAACTCTACAGCCAATGCTTTTTGCTTCTAATAATAATAATTTACTCAAAACAAAACAAAACTTGGAGAAAAACATTTCCTCAGTAATCTGTTTTGTTCTAATTATTGTATTTAAGATGAAGAAAAATATATTCATTTGTAAACCATTTCTGAAAACAGAGCCGTCCTATTACCTTCTAGGAATAATCTCAGTGCTAAATGGTATCTCTTTGAAAGGAAAAAAACCTAACCTTTTATAAATAGAAAAGGGAAGATTTATTAGTGATGCCTCATTTGCCTAGAGGTAATTACTGGAGTTGATTTTAGTAATCAACATATAAAACTTGAAAGTTAAACACACACACACACACACACACAAAGGGCTTTTCATCTGCAAAGGACTTAAAAAAAAAAAAAAAAAAAAAAAACAAGACCAGTGATCATGTGTAATCAACTTGTAGTCAGCAAGTAGCATAAATAGTATCCAGTAGGAGGCTGTTGGCAGAGATTAGTGATCAAAGGCAGCAAGCCTGACCTGACAGCAGAAAAGACAGTTGACAGTTGACCAGCCACAGATAAAGAAGAAAACAAGGACATCTTTGAGTAATAGAAGACATCATGACCAACCTATTCCATTGGCTGCTTTTTGAGGACATCATTTTATCACATTTAAGACACTTAAAGAAATAAAAATAAATTAGGGAGCCTTTAGTAAAAATAGGCTGGTTAGTTATTTCTGTAACTTATAGGGTCATTTGCTAAGGCAGAAACAGACTTTGTCAATGGGGAATCCAGGCACAGGTGGCTGCTAGAGTATAGAAATCAGGTTATGTGCAGTGTGGAGGAATTGAAAGAATGTTGACCTTTCAATCAGATGATTTATATCTAAATGTTACCTCTGTCTCAGTGACTTGTGGTTAAGTTACTAATGATTTCTGGACCTCATAATCAAAAAAGGAATTACATATCTTTTTTGGAAAAAGTCTTTTCACGTCCTCTGCTTAGTTTGTAATCATATTATTTGTTTTTTGATGTTGAGTTGTATAAGTTCTTTGTGTATTTGGATATTAACTCCTTATTAGGTGTAGCATTTACAACAGACATATGAAAAAATGCTAAATATCACTAATCATCAGGGAAATTCAAATCAAAACCACAATGAGATATCACCCTACACCTGTCAGAATAGTTAAAATAAAAAATGTAAGAAACAACAAGTGATGGTAAGGAACACTTGTGCACTATTGGTAAGAAGGCAAATTGGTGCACCCACTGTGGAAAACATTATGAAGGCTCCTTAAAATACTAAAAATGGAATTACCAGATGATCCAGTAATTCCACTACTGGGTATTTACCCAAAGAAAATGAAAACACGAATTCAAAAAGGTATATGCACTCCTGTGTTTACTGTAGCATTATTTACAATAGCCAAGATACGGAAGCAGCCCAAGTGTTTATTGATAAATGAATGGATAAAGAAGATGTGGTGTATATAAGTGCCACCGAATATTACTCAAATGTAAAAAAGAATGAGATCTTGCTGTTTCAATAACACAGATGAACATGGAGATTATAATGCTAAGTGAAATAAGTCAGAGAAACAAATCCCAGATGATTTCACTTATATGTAGAATTTAAGAAACAAAACAAATGAACAAAAAAGAAAAAAGAAAGAAACCAAAAAAACAGACTCTGAGATACAGAGACCAAATTAGTGGTTACCACAGAGGCTGGGGGGTGAGGGACAGTGGTAAAATAGATAAAAGGGATCAAGAGTACACTTATTTTCATGAGCATTGAGTAATGTATACAATGTTTTAATTATTATACTGTACACCTGAAACCAAGATAACACTGTATGTTAATTATACTTCAGTGAAAAGAGAGAGAAAAAGGGAATTGTATTATGTGGTCTTTCAGGTCATTATAATGGTCAGGAGTCTGTGAGTTCCATTAGATCACAAATTGTCACACCAGCACACTGGCCTTTAATCCTGAGAAATCCCCAATAAATAATAGGATTTGTCAGTTTTACCAGGGTTGCTCCTTACCCAAGGTAATAACTGGATCCTAATGTTATTGATGGAATGAATAGATAAAAGATGTGGTTTATTTTTCTAATTGAAGTTGTTTTAATAAAAGTTGTTATATTGGACTTGAAAGAAATTAGATAAGGCGTGAAAGAAACTAGATTGTGCAAAGTGTTAGCTTTAATAAAATTTGGGAGAGCAAGCCATTATACTGCCAATTACTGGCACTTATTTCCCTGCTGTATGTGGGAAAAGGCTGTAAAAATATTTTAGAACCCTGTAAGTTTCTAGATTTTAGAAGACTGATAAGTTAAGGTGAATAAGAGTCTGAAGTTTACTTTTTAGGTAGCTATTTGTGTACACATATTATTTATATTTGAGCTGAAATATTAAAGAACTTTGAATATGATATGAAATTTAAAGATAGTATTTTTCAAGTGGAAAGGTGAAAAAAAATAGTGCATAGGTCTGAGGTTCAGCCTAGAGAAATTGGGATTTATTAGAATCATATAATGTGTGTATTCAATTAGGTGTTCAATTAACATATTCCATCAATCCTAAAATGACATCGTTGGTACAGCACACCTTTATTATATGTAATATTGAGTAAGAAAATATGTTGCATGTTCAGTTATGACATAATACCTTAACAGTAGTCTTAGCTTGAAGTATGCATTTGTCTCACTAGTGCCCTTATTTCTTCCCAAGTATCTGGTAATTTTGGTAAGTTCTCTTGGCTTTGATTGCGTTTCTTGAGTACACGATAAGCAATTTCTTAGCAAATCAGTAACAAAACAGCTTTAGTAACTTGTAGGTATCTTCCTTTCTTAAGTCACATAAAATATTTGGGTACAGCTTTGTAAGAAGTAAGTAATTGGAATCCTCTCTCCAGAGATGAATATTTACTTCACTGATTTTAAAATTAAACCGTGTGGCTCTGTTTCTTTGTTTTTCTGGATACTCAGTAACTGTTTACAACACCAAATTATAATGTAACATTTTTAAGGTAATTTAAACATCATTTAAACTCAGCACATAGTTACAACATGTACATACTGTTGAAATGACAGAGGTGGGAGTAGCTTTGACCAAGTTTGCACATGTGCTGGCAGTAAAAACTCTATCATCATTTCTAGCCAGCCCACGGCAGTTTTATAAGATGCCATCAGTTGTAAAAGCAGACAAACACAAAACTCTTGATTTCAGTGATATGAAAATTTGTAAAAATGTGAATCTTAGAATTGATGAATTAAAGTGAATCTTTCTTGAGTTGGTGGTAGCCTTAACTATAATCTAGAACTATTGGTTTAGTTATTATTTTTTTAATACCACAAAGCCCCTGAAGATTCAATATCTTTTTCTTTAGCTTAAAACCAGAGATAGATATATCAGTAGCCTGAAAAAGAAATGCCAGAAGGAATCCGAACAAAACAAAGAAAAGCAGAGAAGAATTGAGACCTTGGAAAAGTATCTGGCTGATCTTCCAACTCTAGATGATGTACAGAGTCAGAGTCTACAGGTAACATGAACTAAAATGCTCATTTTTAAATAACATGAAAGCCTACTACTTTCTTAAATTGACCCTTTGGAAATTTCATAATTTTTTTATAATTTAAAATTTTAGTTCTATATTTGGCTAATTGTGTTAAATCTAAGTGTTTAATTGCTGTTTTGAGGATTAAACTTTAATTAGAAACTTTAAGCATGAGTTTATCTTTCTTATTAACATATGATTACCTTCCTAAGAAACCTGTGTGTTAACTTTTTACTTAACATTGTACTCTAAAAGGCAGTTTCTAAACCAGTCTGATAGCCCCATTCCAAACACACAGGGATTCACCACAGTTCTGACTTTACCCAGTATTCTCTATGATTCTCCAAGGCTCAACAAGACTTTTTTACTATCTTTCCAGATATTTGATTTGTTTTCTTCATTCTTCTTAACCTTTCAATAAATTCTTAAACTTTAGTCTGTGGTCTCCACTCCTCTGACCTCTTCTGGCCATTTTTCTTTCTTAACAATACCTCACCTGAGTCTTTCTACAACTCTGGTCAACCCAGTCTTCTTGAAATCTTATTTACAAATCAATTAAACCTGTTCTTTAGTCTTTTTTCAGTTTTTCTCATCATGAAATTCTCAACCTAAGCATAATTGACATTTAAGGGTGGATAATTTTTTGTTCTGGGATTCTGTCCTGTGCATTAAAGGCTGCTTAACAGAATTTCTGGCCTCCACCTACTAGATGCCAATAGCGCTGCTCCTACCTTCTTTCCTCCCCAAAACCAAAAATGTCTATAAACATTTCCAAGTATCTCCTGGAGTCGGGGGTGGGGATCACTGTCAGTTGAGAATCATTGGTTTAATCCATGGAGTGTCATTATTGTACAGACTCTAGAACTAGAGTAGATTCTCTGTTTATATTAATTTATACATTGTAAGACTAAGAGAGGATAATGTCAGAAAAGAACTAAAGAAGTACCACCGGACTTTGTATGAGCAGCAGCAGAGAGGAATACAGATTTAAAAACATGTGTTCATATCACTTTATGCCCATTAGGTTGATTAATATTAAAAAAACAGAAACCACTGGTGACAATGTGGAGAAATTAGAATCCTCCTATACTGTTGGTGGGAATGTAAAGTGGTATAGCCACTGTGGAAAACTATATTTCCTAAAAAAATTACCATCAACTTGCCTTCTGGGTATGTACCCAAAAGAATTGAAAGTGAAGTCTCAAACAGATGTTTGTACATGACATATGTTCATAATAATGTTATTCATAGTAGCCAAAAGGTGGAGGCAGCCTAAGTTTCAACTGATGGGCGAATGGATAAAATGTCACGTATGCATATAATACAGCTGGAAGGGGAGTTGCTAATGAGCATACAGTTTGTTTTGCAAGATGAAAAGAATACTGGTGATTAGTTGAACAACAATGTGAATGTATTTAAACAGTATGGAACTGTACATTTAAACATGGTTAAGATGGTAAATTTTATGTTATGCATATTTTACCATAATTAAAAATAAAAATTAAAAAATATCCCCAAATTGAGATTATTTACCTTTTTCTCTTTCTAGAAAATTTTTTTTCAAGATTTTATTTATTTATTTTAGAGATTGAGAGAGGGAGCATGGTGGGTGAGGGACAGAGGGAAAAGAGAATATTAAGCAGATTCCACACTGAATGCAGAGCCTGAGGCAGGGCTCTAACCCAGGATCCTGAGATCATGACCTGACCTGAAACCAAGAGTTGGTTGCTTAACTTACTGTACTACCCAGGCACACCCTGGTCTTCTAGAAATTTTTGACCCCATTCTTCTCTGTAATCTCATTCTCTTACCTCTCATTACACACAAAGGAGGAGATAAAGTACCCTAGATAAAGTATAGTGTGATTTTTAACCACAAGCCCGTTAATAATAATTGAGAACACTAATAGTTTCTAGTAGAAACTCCTTTAATATTCTATATGTTGTGAATTTTCTCCTTAGCTTCAGGTTCTAGAAGAAAAAAATAAGAATTTGCAAGAGACTCTCCTAGATATGGAAAAAAAGCTTGAAGAGATCAAAAAGCAGTGTCAAGAAAAAGAGGCACAGCTAATATGCCAGAAGAAGAAAGAAAAGGAGTTGGTAACTACAGTTCAGAGGTAAGAAAACCTTCAGTAATTTTTTCTGCTTACTTTTGTTATTCCTATTTCTCATAAAGCATTTCATTTAAAATGCATTAATATATAATTATTGCTATGTTGTTATCTTAAAGATATACCCTTAGAACCGTATTATTTCATTGAAACAGATTGTATCAGCTGTGATTTCATATGTTAATGCAACATCTTGACATGTTGCCAAAGGTTTTAGATGAGAATAGTTAAAATCTACCCCCACCAAAAAAAGAAAAAACAAACACACACACAAAAAAACCCCAAAACAATCCACCAATTGAAAACTGAAAGTATTACAGTCCGATGGCTTTGCTTTGCCAAAAATAATGACAAATTCTAGATAACAAAAAGGGGCAAATACTCAAACTGAACTCTCTAATGTGATAGATTAAAGGGACATAACTGGCTCCCATTTTACCTGACTACAGAGCAACAAGTATGGCCATTTTGCCAAGTACCTTCCAGGTTTACTCATGTAACTTGCCTCATGGTCCTCTTCCCTTTTAAATTAATGCAGTTAGAATGACAGAGAATATCACTTGTTAGTATGTTTAGCTAATGTATTTAAGCTGGAAAATTAATACTGGATATTTGAAAAACCTAGAGAACTATGTTATATATGCATCTTTCATGTACTTTCTGTTTTATAAAACTTAAGCCTTAATAGATGATCAACTATTAATAGGTAAAACTATCGAGAAGAATAAGACAGTATAGCAACAAAACTAAGAAATACACTCATCATGCTTTTACCAGTTGTGTGTAACTCCAGTCAAAATCCATTTATAATTCCATGTTAATATTGCTTTACTACTTTGAAAGTCTTAGATATGCCTGACCTACTTTTTCCCATAGATTTCAGTACAGAAAATCTCTGATTCTGGGACAGTTTAGTCTTCAGTGTTTCTAATCTCAGCTGCAAAAAATTCATATACTTTTAATTTTACTTTTATTTTCACATTATTTTCTGCTTTCTTGTTCTTTAGTTTTCCTCTCCATAACTCTGCATCTCCTATTGTCTAGTCTCAAAAGAGCTTCCTCACCTTCATTTAGTCAACCACATATTCTTTTTCTTTGATCTTAGATGAAATGAGAAGAGGTAATGTATCTGTTCTGTTTTATGTGGCATTTTGATCACCAACTCAGGCTGTGCCATTTTACGAATAGAATTGCAAACACCTGAAAATAATTTGATTGTTTTGCTCCATTGTGTGCTTTTATGTTTAATATAATATTATACCTTCTCTTATATTTAGATTTTCTCTTTTATTGAGTTTTTAGAGAACTTGAGTCTAGTGCTGTTGATTAGATATAATTAGTACAGTGCATTTCAGAATCCGTGTTCCATTTCTTTATCTCAACACTCTCTAAAATGATAGCATCCCGGAAAATTTCTCTTGATTTCAAATAGACATAAAGGACCAAAGGAGGTCTTCTGTAATTCTCAGTACTTGTAAGGCTCTGGTGTCGTCTGACCCTGGAGACTGGGGTGTTCATTTTCCTCAGCTACATGAGAAAGAATTCCTTGGGTCCAGAATAACTTCAGTTATGTATGTGACTGTAAATTACATCATTACGTTTATCTGTGCCTATGTAATATTTCTAAGTTAATTACTTTATGAATATATAAGAACTTCTGGTATTTAAAAATCAGATTAAAGTTTTCCATTAGAAATGAAAATGGAGGGCTCCTGGCTGTCTCAGTGGGTTATAGCCTCTGCCTTTGGCTCAGGTCGTGCTCTCAGGGTCCTGGGATCGAGCCCCACAGTGGGCTCTCTGCTCGGCGGGGAGCATGCTTCCCCACTCCCGCCTGCCTCTCTCCCTACTTGTGATCTTTCTCTGTCAAATAAATAAATAAATAAAAGTCTTTTAAAAAAATGAAAATGGAGGTAAAATATGTGGATGGGGTCCCTAGTAATGCAATAGTGGGTACTTTTACTATTCAAGAGATTAATTTTCTAAGTATGCTTCAAAACATAAATGAAAATGTGTATGTGAAAGATTTGTTTGGTATTCCTTTCATGACAGTACATTGTTCCCTTCTCATAGCTGGTTCATTTTTTTTAAGACCTTAATAGTTTTAATGTAATTTATTTCTCTTAGAATGTTATAAATATATAGAAGTAGTGTGCAGTGTCTTGACACTGAATTGAGAGAAAAAATGTATTCTCAAATAGAAATAATGTATTTTTCACTTTTAGACTGAAAAAGCAAAAACTTTTATGACAAGGAAAAACAAATTACAAAGCAGTACACTGCATTCATAATACATAAAAAACCTTCTCCGGTGCCGTTACTTATTAACATATTGGAAGCCCTTATTGTAACCATTTAAGACTGTCAGTTCTTTATCCAGAATCTAGATACTGCATTTCTTTTTTTTTTTTTTAAAGATTTTATTTATTTGATAGAGAGATAGAGATCACAAGTAGGCAGAGAGGCAGGCAGGGGGGTGGGGGAGCAGGCTCCCTGCTGAGCAGAGAGCCTGATGGTGGGACTTGATCCCAGGATCCTGAGATCATGACCTGAGCTGAACGCAGAGGCTTAACCCACTGAGCCACCCAGGCGCTCCAAGATACAGTATTTCTGGGGCGCCTGGGTGGCTTAGTGGGTTAAAGCCTCTGCCTTCGGCTCAGGTCATGGGTCCTAGGCCGAGCCCCACATCGGGCTCTCTGCTCAGCAGAGAGCCTGCTTCCCTCTCTCTCTCTCTCTCTCTCTCTCTCTGACTGCCTCTCTGCCTACTTGTGATCTCTGTCTGTCAAATAAATAAAAAATCTTAAAAAAAAAAAAAAGATACAGTATTTCTTTAACTTCTTTTTTTCTCTTTTTTGGAAGAGAGAGAGAGCGCAGGAAAGCCATAATACTTGAAAGAAGAAAAATAATGAAAATAACAAAACTCCCAACTATAAAAGTCTATTTTAGTATTCAGCTTCTGAATATGATTATAAGCTTCCTAGGTATCTTTCTGTTTTGATTTTGGTCATTATTGTTAATGGGATCGTTCCTTTTAACCAAAACATGACCATCCTTTCTTTCTCAAGACTAACACCTTTTAGGGCATGGTCCTGGGATGGAGCCCCACATCAGGCTCCCTGCTCCGTGGGAAACCTGCTTCTCTCTCTCCCAGTCCCCCTACTTCTGTTCCCTCTCTAGCTGTGTCTCTGTCAAATAAATAAATAAAATATTTTTAAAAAGACTAACACCTTTTAATCTTTTATTCTTAGTATACCAGAAGGGCTTCCTTTTGTTGTTTCTAACTCTTTTGCATTGCAGTCCTGTGCCATGAATAGCATGAGAATCTATTAGGTCAAGTAGTAAATAAATTGTTGCTCTTACTAATGAAGGAGAAATGTAATTCTACTGGTTTTAGCAACAGCTTCCTTATAAACAAACTTCTGCTGCGCTCAGAATGAAGCTAAAAGATGTGTATTCTTATTCTTAGGTTCCCTAACACAACCCTCTTAATCAAGGAACTCTGCTTCGCGGGAGAAGGAAAGAACAGGATTTAGATTGCCGAGCTCACATTAGGTTCATGGGGAACTTCATTAGGGTCTAAGAATGTCACACACTAAGTAACTTTTGATTCTGTCCTCAAATCTGCCATTTCTGAAAAGATGATCAGCATGCATTATATTTCTTACTTGTATGAAATATGGGTACTCAAGTGTATACACGTATAGGCTGTAGGTCTCAATTATTGCTTGATTAAAAAGTACTACCGACCCTAAGAAAGGTACTTCGTTTATGTTGAAGTCATCTACCAAAACCAGCAACAGAGTGGATTTTCTTTATCTAATTGTCTTTCTAAAATACACAGCTTGCAGCAAAAAGTAGAAAGATGTCTTGAAGATGGAATTCGCCTTCCCATGTTAGATGCAAAACAGCTTCAGAATGAAAATGATAACCTGAGAGAACAAAATGAGAACGCTAGTAAGGTCAGTTCATGTCTTTGATAATAAATGTGAAATCTGTATTATGTTGGATATGTGTGTATAGATATATGTTATAGCTATTATATTTTATATTTTTGTTAATAATAGCTTAGTTTGAACTTTTTATATGGAAATAAAGTGACAGTTTAAGTAAATTTAAATAAATTTTCGTAAAAGCCATGCTAAGGAAATTACATTACGTCTTAACAAAAGAATATCTTTTCCTTCCTAAATTATTCAGTGTCTGTTTCAAAGTTATTTTTATAAATTGCATAGAGTTTTATCAAGAACCAAAGGAAGACTTTTGCAGTTTTATGTGTGATCCAAATCATATGTCTATTTAAAGAATACTTGGTATGAATACTTTTATTTAAAAAAAAACCCTGATTTTTAAAAGATAAATTCATTATTTCTCTGCTTTTGTTTTCTTTTTAATCATTTTTTTAAATTTATTTTCAGCATAACAGTATTCATTGTTTTTGTACCACACCCAGTGCTCCATGCAATCCGTGCCCTCTCTAATACCCACCACCTGGCTCCCCCAACCTCCCACCCCCCCACCTCTTCAAACCCTTCAGATTGTTTTTCAGAGTCCATAGTCTCTCATTGTTCACCTCCCCTTCCAATTTCCCCCAACTCCCTTCTCCTAACTCCCCATGTCCTCCATGCTATTTGTTATGCTCCACAAATAAGTGAAACCATTTGATAATTGACTCTCTCTGCTTGACTTATTTCACTCAGCATAATCTCTTCCAGTCCTGTCCATGTTGCTACAAAAGTTGGGTATTCATCCTTTCTGATGGAGGCATAATACTCCATAGTGTATATGGACCACATCTTCCTTATCCATTCGTCCGTTGAAGGGCATCTTGGTTCTTTCCACAGTTTGGCAACCATGGCCATTGCTGCTATAAACATTGGGGTACAGATGGCCCTTCTTTTCACTACATCTGTATCTTTGGGGTAAATACCCAGTAGTGCAATTGCAGGGTCATAGGGAAGTTCTATTTTTAATTTCTTGAGGAATTTCCACACTGTTCTCCAAAGAGGCTGCACCAATTCGCATTCCCACCAACAGTGTAAGAGCATTCCCCTTTCTACACATCCTCTCCAACACATGTTGTTTCCTGTCTTGCTAATTTGGTCTGCTTTTGTTTTCTTAAAATATTGGTATTTTTAAAAAGCAATGGCAAAAATTTTGATTCACCCTGATATATTTCCTGTGTTTTAGATAATAGACAGCCAACAAGATGAGATTGAAAGAATGATTTTAGAAATTCAGGTAAGGGATGTTTTGTGCATGTTTTAATTTAGCTGTATGCTGATTTACTCTTAATGTCTGTATAACCCCAAAATACTAAAGCATATATATATTTATATGAAAAGATTAATAGCACTTGAAGTTGCAAATTCTTTAATATTAATCTTGTGCTTTAGAATTAAACTGCTATTTGGTAAATTAATTATTCAAAAAATCTTGAAAGATTGTTCTTCTCTTTTCTGTACCTTGCTTGTTTTTAACTTGGTGTAGTCTACTGCTGGGGACACATTTGGTTAAGATCAGCATTGATCTACTTATTAAAGACAATGGACTGTTTTTAGTCCATTGTGACTGGCCAACACATCTCTTCCTCCTAGTGATTCTCTACTTTATTCTTTGTATATTCTCCAAGTATAACACGTTGTTTTGTATTTGTGTTTTGAGCTCCTGCTTAGGTTCTTAGGAGGAGAGTCTGTGGTAGATCATATGCTTATCTAGAGCTTAAGAGTGTCTGATTCATAATCCACAACCAAAACCTGTGGATTAAATGTATTTTAATTTTTTATTAATTTCCCATTTATTAATGAGTACCTGTATGTGTGCCAGGCACTGTTTTTGGCACTGGGGATTTATCAGTAAGCAAAGCAAGTCTTTAGCCATTCTGTAGGATGGGATGGACAAAATGAAAATATCATGTCAAGGAGTGATATGTACAATTAAAAAGTACAGTACAATGACAGACAGACGGTGCTTCATTAAATACAGTGGTCATGAAGTTTTTCCTGAGGAAGTAATATTTGAACAGAGATCTGAATGATGAATAAAACCCAGGGAAAGTGCATTCCAGGCAGAGAGAGCCACCATTGCCCTGAAGGTGCCTGGTGTACTCCCAAGTCCAGCAAGAAGGTTGCTAGTCTGAAGTGCATGATGGTAAGGTAGAGTGGTGAAATGTGATGGTGTAAAGTAGCCTGGGGCTAGATCACATAGGGGTAGATGTCTTTGTATTTTATTCTGTGTATGATGGAAAACCATTGGGCATTTTTGCTGAATAATTTTCTTATTTTTATACCTCCTAAAATACCTTCCATTTTTAGGAAGTAAAACATAAAAACGATAAATGGTTTAAATGTCAGAATAATAGACCATCTGTTTTGATTGTCTTTTGGCCATATTAAATGATGTATCATTTTAATCAAATACTAGGCCAGTTCTACAAGTGGTGTGTGGCCCTACTGTATTGGTTCATGGAGGTTATACTCTTTAATCTGTATTCCTATGGACATAATTTCAGTTGTTTTACTAGCCATTTGAATCACAAAATGATTAAGTTCCCTCAGCCATTATTAACTGACTTGCTCTAGACCATAAGAAAAGGAATTTATATTTTACTTGGTAACATTTTCCAAGAAATCATTCAAATAAAGTTATCTCGATCCAAATTAAGGACAGTCAGCCTTGTCCTTTGGCACTGAAATTGTGGTGGACAAGACTTGTAAGATTTTATTAGCTTATCACATACTGTCTCTCACCTTATAGATTATCAGGATATATTTGTATCAATTGAAATGTGCCTTTTTCTTATTTATGGTGGCATCTTAATACAATTTATTCTTACACAAAAGCCATGTCTTTTAGTCACACTTGAATATGTCATGACCATATATAAATATGTAGAAGAATATGTAATTTATATGCCATTCTATTCTTTGATTTGAAAATGTTTGAACATTTCAAATTAAAAATTTCAAATTAAACTCATTAATTCTATTATCTTATGTTTTGAAGCAATGGGTATTTAAGTCATTGTGGCCATCTGTCTAGGCCATACATCTAATATATGGTTTGCTAACAGAGCAGATAGCAAATGCTGATAACTGGCCAAATTAGCTATATTTATCAAGATACTATTGAATAGAAATTATAGATGGAGACAGGTATGCTTAAAATGGTAAGAAAATTTTTTGCCTAATGTTCCTTGTTAAAACTTTTTAATTTTGGCCCTTCATAGTTAAAAAAGCTAGGTTTTTTATTTGGTTGTATGTGTGGTGCATAAACAATGAATGCTGGAACACTGAAAAGAAAGTAAAATAAAATAAAATGGGGGGGAAAAAAAAGATGTGTAATCTGTAAACATCTGAAAATATTGCCTATTTTTAAAAAATGGATTCTAATTATTTCCCTAGCATTGGGAACCACAGGGAGGAGAATCCTAAAGAGAACACTTTGGGTTGAAAAAGTATTCTTGTTTTGTACTACAGTTAATGGGCTTATTATCAAGTTGATACACATAAGAGAGCAGTTGCCTTCAATTACTAATTATTTAAAGCTGCCTAGTTTTTTCCCCCCATCTGCTTACATAAGGGATGGCCAGCCTTACTTCTCTGTAGATTACGATGTCCTTGCTATGTGCTATAGCTCTGTTTTTATTTTCTTCAGACTCCTTTCTATAGCCAAAACAACACAAAATACCTTATGATGAGTGATAACACAGAGCTTCCCAGCCATTTTCTAACATGAGGTACACGTGTTAGCTGTCAGTATAAAATCAGTATAAAACTTACTGTAAAATTTCACTGCTGTTACAGTTTACATATTCTTTGTTCCTCCACAGTGCCAGGAAGTTGTTCCATTTTAGAAGGTTTAGTAGCCAAAACAATCATAATATTACTAAGATTTTCACTGCTTCTTTATGTCCCTTCAATTACTGAGAAGACCACATTTGTTCAGAGTTCATTTGGTTGACTTTTGGAGTATTGCATTGCCTTGGCTATAAGCAGGTTATTGTTACAGTTTAAATTTTGTGACATAAGGAAAAAATAAAATCCCTTGCCATGTTCATTTTATGTCCAGTTTATAGGAGATAAAAATAAGGCATTGTTCCAGCGTGAAAGTGCTATATTTAAAATACAATTGTGATTTACCACCCTTGTACCAGAAGTCAGTAAATATAGACCTGATTTAGGTCAGGGGCAGATTTATTGATTTACAACTCTGGAAATTGGAGGAGGGTCTTCTACTAGTTATGTTGTATTTGTTGTTGAATATAGAAAAATAGTACTTCATGTAAAAGCATACACTGATATTGAAATTGAGTTCAGTGCTATAAAAATACAGATTTAGTTACTGTTTTGTTCAGCTGACAAGAGGATATTGTTAACTGGCATGAATAACTTGTTTATTCATCGATCCTTTAGAAATAATGCCTTTGTTTACATTTATGAAACTAGTATAGCTAAACTGGCTTCTTCTCCTACAGGTTTTTCTTCTGTCAGTATACAGTATAAAAAGACGTTTTGCAGTAGAACATTTCCCATCATTTCCATAAATGTGGCTTCAGTCAGAATGTGAAAGAGTTCTTCATTGGGCATTGCCTTCCTTCCTATTTATTAAAAGCATGTTTTAGTTACATAATCCTGTTTCCAGTGAACTGTTATCAATGTATGTAATCATTATAAGCTTTTGGCAGAGATACAAAGTAAAAAAGTTTATTAGGTGCATTCTGTTTTCCCTAGCATATTAAAATTGTTTCCTTATTGAAAGAACTTTTGCATTTAAATGGCCTTTCTAAGTTGACAGCAATCGATGAATGATCATTATGTCATAAAATACACAATGACGCTTTAAAGGTCATTAGGACTGTTCGCTTTTAAAGGCGTGATTAGAAACCTCCAATCTCAAAACTGTACCAGTCTGTCCTATTTATAACACTTCAAGGGAAGATGTTTTCATAGCCTCCAAAGATTTTATTTCAGTTTTCAGCAAGTCTCTCTTAAAGCCTTCATCCAGCAGGTTTTCTTAGTAGAAATAGTGGGAAAATGAATCATAAGTCAGTAAAATGTCTTATAAGTAGAATTTAACTTTGCTTTACCCTAAATAAAGTGATTTAATGTTTTCATATTATTATTGTGTGATGTTTATTTCCTAATTTTTGCTATCTTAGTTTTTTTTTTTTTAGATTTTATTCATTTATTTGTCAGAGAGAGAGGGAGAGAGAGCGAGCACAGGCAGACAGAATGGCAGGCAGAGGCAGAGGGAGAAGCAGGCTCCCTGCTGAGCAAGGAGCCCGATGTGGGACTCAATCCCAGGACGCTGGGATCATGACCTGAGCCGAAGGCAGCCGCTTAACCAACTGAGCCACCCAGGCGTCCCACTATCTTAGTTTTGTGATGTGTGCTGACATGAAGTTCTTTCTGCTTAGTTTTTTAATTTTTAAAAGTTTTACCTTTGTGAAGTTGTTTTACAATGCATGAAAAACTAAAAATATTCTTATCAGAAATTTATACTAATTTTTGAAAAAACCTACAGCCAAAAAAAGGTCTTCTATAACTTTTTTAAAAATAAGCTTTCTGGGCTGCCTGGGTGGCTCAGTGGGTTAAGCCTCTGCCTTCAGCTCAGGTCATGATCTCAGGGTCCTGGGATCGAGTCCCACATCAGGCTCTCTGCTAGGCAGGGAGCCTGCTTCCTCCTCTCTCTCTCTCTCTCTCTCTCTCTCTCTACTTGTGATCTCTCTCTGTCAAATAAATAAAATATTTAAAAAAAAAATAAGCTTTCTCTCCAGTGTTTGTATTTATAAGAAGTCTTTAATGTACATGTAATCCTGTTATATGCACAGTACAGTTGCTTAATTAAAATATTGGAAAATGTATATAAAAGATAGATTTAACTTCTGAAAAGTTAGTTCTATGTGTCTGAGGTGGGGAATTCAGAGGTAGGAAAGGGAGTCAGCTCAGTTGCATCAAGGAAGAATGTCCTGGAGTATGTCATCTACCGTGAATGATCACCAGTCATGTATGAACATTCAAAGTATTTGTGATGCTTTTTAAAATACAAGTTTCTGGGCCCAATTATGAACCTGACAACTCAGTATCTCTGGCATGAAGCTTGAAATACACATTATTAACACGTTCTCCAGGCCATTCTTCTTAGCCTGGCAGTATCTCCATTCTGGAGCCATTAGGAAGTGCCATCATGGTCCTTAGGGGCTCATTCACTGAAAGTGGGAATTGACTGGGAAGACAAATTTAAGAGAAAAAGAGGAGGAGGTAGTTCTGAGAAACCTGGATGTGTTCTTGACACATTTAATCTGTCTTACATTGTGTTGATTTTTAAATAACAGCTCTATTGAGATATAATTCCCATACCCTGCGATTCACCCATTTGAAGTGTACAATTCAGTAATTTTTAATATACTACGTTATATGAAACTAAGACCACAGTCAATTCTGGAACCTTTTTATCACCTCATAAACCCGTTACCTTTTAGCTATAGCATTCCCTTGAACCCTATTCTCTCCCTATCCATAAGCAATCACTCATCTACTTCCTGTCTCTATAGATTTGCCTATTCTAGATATCTCATATAAATTTAATATGTAATCTTCTGTAACTCTTTCTCTGACCACACCAGCAGTTAAGCTCCATTAATTGTCAGCTGATTATTCTCTTGTTTTCGGTGACGCCCTGTGGTATAAATTGCTTCACAGACCGATGTGTCCTGGTTCCTCTGAAGGAAAAACTCCTTAGGTTAATGTTTGAGATTTTTTTCTGTTCCCAAGAGTGCTTTTCCCAGGTGTCTCATTTTTTCTCTCTAGGAATCTAGCCAGCGAGTAGTCTGGCCTATACCTTCAATGAATCTAACAGTTTCTTCCCAACTGCTTTTTGCCACAACTTCTACTATTTCATTCTTTGTTTTTTATAAAGTATAAATTTGCTTAATTGTTTATTTAAATTCAATTTAATTAACATATACTATGTTATTAGTTTCAGAGGTACCATTTAATGGTTCACCAGTTGCATACAACACCCAGTGCTCATTACTTCAAGTGCCCTCCTTAACGCCCATCACCCAATTATCCCATCCCCCCACCCACCTCCCCTCCAGCAACCCTCAGTTTGTTTCCTAGAGTTAAGAGTCTCTTATGTTTTGCCTCCCTCTCTGTTTCCTTATTTTATTTTTTCTTGCCTTCCCCTGTGTTCATCTGTTTTGTTTCTTAAATCTGACAGATGAGTGAAATCATTGGTATTTGTCTTTCTCTGACTGACTTATTTTGCTTAGCATAATACCCTCTAGTTCCATCCAAGTCATTGCAAATGGCAAGATTTTGTCATTTTTGATGGCTGAGTAGTATTCCATGGTATATATACACCACATCTTCTTTATTCAATCATCTGTCGATGGACATCTGGGCTCTTTCCATAGTTGGGCTATTGTGGACATTGCTGCTACAAACACTGGGGTGCAGATGCCCCTTCAAATCACTATGTTTGTATCCTTTGGGTAAATACCTAGGAGTGTGATTACTGGGTTTGAGGGAAATTCTATTTTTAACTTTCTGAGGAACCACCATACTGTTTTCCAGAGTGGCTGCACCAGTTTGCATTCCTACCAACAGTGTTAAGAGGGTTCCCCTTTCTCCACATTCTCACCAAGATCTGTTTTCTTCCTGACTCATTAATTTTAGCCATTCTGACCAGTGTGAGGTGTTATCTCATTTAGGTTTTGATCTGTATTTCCCTGATGCCAGGTGATACTGAGCATTTTTTTCATGTGTCTGTTGTCCATTTGTATGTCTTCTTTAGAGAAATGACTTCTTTTTTAACATTCCTCTGGCTGGTTCCATACAAATTTTAGTACTATTTGTTCCAGCTCTGTAGAAAATGTTGTTGGTATTCTGATAGACCTCTACAGCTTTTGCTATTGCCCCTAAGGCTTGAACTTCACAGTCTGTTGCAAATGAATTCAGGTCCTTTAGAGAGATATTTAGAGCTCTCTGTTCTATGACTTGGTTCTCCCTGGGCAAAATCTTTGAGCCAGACCAGTGCTGATGGGAACAGTACCCTGCAGCCCCTCAGACTTCTTAGTGACTCGCCATAAGATAAAATTCAGTGGCAGTAGCTCTAGATCTTAGCTTGCTTCTGCCAGTGTGGAACCCCTGCCACAGAAGCCAAGGCAAGGGCAGTCAGGTTTACAGTATTCTTTGTGGTGCTGTACCTGAAGTACGGTCTCCATCCCAGTAGGGAGCTTAGGCAGAAGAGGGGGGGGTTCCCCCATCTTTTGGCTGTACTTGTCTGGAACTTAGCCTGAGTGCAAGGAGCTGAGGGCAGGATAAGAAATGCTGACGTCCTGTCCTTCCTGGGAAGGTAGCTTTATAACTCGGAGCTAGGAGGACAGGGAGCCCTGTGTTCCTGTTATTGGCTGTCCCAGTCTGGAGTGGAATTTCCATCTTGCTGAGCTATGAGAGCATAAAGATGGCCTGAATTCTGTTTCAAATACTATAGATTTTGCTGTTCTTAACTTTCAATAGATTTTCTTGAATATAAGTTTGTTAATTTTCTGTTTACTCATGGGACCATTTATAGAAACTTTAAATGTGCTCTTCTGAAATTTTCACTGAGGGGCCACCTGGGTGGCTTAGTCACTTAAGTGTCTGCCTTCGGTTCAGGTCATGATCCCAACATCTTGGGATTGAGTCCCACATTGGACTCCCTGCTCAGCAGGGAGTCTGCTTCTCCTTCTCCCTTTTCCCCTTCCTTCTGTCCATGTTTCTCTCTCTCTCTTGCTCGCTTTCAAATAAATAAATAAAATCTTTATAAAATAATAAATAAGGGACTCCTGAGTGGGTCAGTTGGTTGAGTATCTGCCTTCGGCTCAAGTCATGGTCTCAGGGTCCTGGGATTGAGTCTCATTCGGGCTCCCTGCTCAGCAGGACATCTGCTTCTCGCTCTCCCTCTGCCCCTACCCCCTGCTTGTGCGCTCTCTCTCTCTCTCTCTGACAAAGAAAAACTTCTAAAAAAATAATAAAATTTCCACAGAGGAGTGGATCTGAAAGGCTCCTCATGCTGTCTTGCTGGAAACAGAATTCTCAGGTAGATTGTTCTTAAAGTTGTATCAGGTAGTGAGGTGATAGTTAATGTAGAGGAATTTGAGCTGTACAGTTGGATTATTATAAACAGAAACCTAAAAAATAGCAATTTTTATGGTGCTTGCATATTCCTTATTTTGTAATCTTAGTTTTTACAAACATTTTGAAAATTCTTCTTTTTATTAATATGCAGAAAGGAATAAAGGGATTTAATATTTCTCCACACTTAGGCTAAAGTGAGAAATGGAGCCCCTGTTAAGTGCAGAGGCATCAGTGATGATGCTGGTGATAATGATATTACACATTACAGGAGCTGTGCTTTTTGATTATACTTATTATTTCTAAACCTCAATAGTAAGCTTACAAGGTAAGAAAGAGTGTCTTTCTATATATGAAGCAGCCAGGATTGAAAAAGATGTGCCTAAGGTCTCAGCGCAGATTCTAATTCATGTCTGACCTCAGAGTTTGTGCTGTTAGTATTGCTCCTCACTGCTTCAAAGTGAAAAATCCCAAGAGAAAGGCAAAAATGCACCAGAGAAGTGTTAATCTGATCACTTCCTTGTGTAAGCCTTAGGGGAAAGTTTGTTTTCAGTGTCTTCTTCTGGAATGAAAGATCCTTAAACTGGAGCATGTCAGAAAGCTAGTCTTGTGGAAAGCACTTGGCATTCAGTTGCCTAGAAATAGAATTTGGAAATTTTGTCTCCAAAGTGAAATTTTTTAGTACATTACACTCTACAATATGGTAGAATTATTAGCTCCTTGAGATTAAATAAAATGCCTGGTTTTGTTTCCTGATGCATTTACTTAAGAGTCTTGTAATAGGTGCACTAGGCTCCTTGAACAATCCTTATCCAGTTCAACACTTAGCACAGTGCTTTGTATATAAAAGATGTTCAATAACTGGTTTTGAATGAATGAACATAGCCTTTTACTTAAAAACTAAATTAGGTGTTAATTACTTTTTCATGCTTTTTCATTCATTAACTGTTAACTGAGTTTCTACCATGGGCCAGGCACTCTTTCTGGGGATATCTAGTGAACAAAAGAGACCAAAAACCTTTGCCCACAATGCTGAATTTGGAATGGGCTTTCATTATTTTTTCTAGTTTTATTTAAGTATAGTTGACAAAATTATAAGATATTTAAAGTGTACATCAGGATGATTTAAGAAATGGGTTCTTTTTAATATTTAGTATAAGATGAAAAGAATTAGTGTTGCATAAATATTTTGTACCAGGTGAAAGTCATTTAGGCTTTTTGGTTATATGCAACAGAACCAATTCAATTTAGCTTAAGCAAAAATAGTAGAATCTACTGTGTTATGAGGTTGCAGAGATACTGTGGAACCAATGTAGGAATAAAATCTAGCTTCAAGAAAGGAGAGACTTTGTTGCTTCTCTCATGCAGTGTGTTTCATTCTTTTCTCTGCAGACTCACTTCCTTTATTCTTTAGCTCATATGACAGAATAGAGCTGCCCTACAGCCCCTAAGTTCTATAGTTTATTTCCAGTCACACACAGAGAGATTCATAGACTCTGGGTACCAGTTCCTCAGGTTTGGTTAAGTGTTCACTCAGCCCAGTCCAGCAAGCAGCGCCCCAAGAGGTGCAGAATTCTTATGATATGATGCTTTTGACACATGGGGTTTGTGAACAGGCAGATACTACAAATGTCTGCATACACACTGCATAATTTTCACAATGCCTTACAAGGTTATAAATTCTTTCTGATGAATTTGGAACCCTCAAAGGTTGAATAACATACCCATAGTTGCACAACATGTAAGCTGTGGGCCCAGAACCTAGTTTTGTCTGACTACAAATCTTGTGCTGTTACCATTAACTGTATACATTTTTCTTTCACCTGTGAACTTATTTTTTATTGATATACAATTGATTATAACATTATATTAGTTTCTGGTATACAGTCTAATGATTTGATATTTTATATATTGTGAAGTGATCACAATAAGTCTAGTTTATACCCATTACCATATAGTTACAGGGTGTGTGTGTGTGTGATGAGAACTTTCAAGATCTATTATTTCAGCAACTCTCAGATATATGATACAGTATTAACTGTAGACACCATGCCTGATAGTACATCCCCAAGGCTTATTTTATAACTGGAAGTTCATATACCTTTTGACCTCCTTCACCCATCCATCCTTCCCCCAACCCACCCACCTCTGGAAACCATTAATCTATTCTCTGTTATTTCTGAGGGTTTTTTATTTGTTTGTTTGTTTGTTTTGATTTCACAGGTAAGTGAGATCACATGGTATTTGCCTTTCTCTGTCTCACTTAGCATAATGCCCTCAGGGTCCATCCACACTGTTGCATGTTGTAAGATTTCCTTCTTTTCTATTGATGAGTAATATTCCATTGGGTCTCACTGGGTTCCTTGTATTTGGAAGTCTGGATCTTGAGGTCTACTTCCTTCCCCAGGTTAGGGAATTTTTCAGTCAATGTTTTTTCAGATAAGTTTTCTGCCCCTTTCTCACTCTTTTCTTTCTGGGACCCTTGTAATGGTCCAAGATTTGTAATGTTCTTTCAGTCCCTTCAGCCATCTTCATTCTTTTACTTTTTGCTGCTCTGATTGAGTGAAATCTGCCCTGCCTTTGAGTTCACTGATACATTCTTCTGCTTCATCCAGTCTGCTGTAGAACCCATCTATTAGATTTTTCAGTCAATTATTTTACTCTTCAGCTCCACAAATTCTACTTGCTACTTTCTTATAGTTTCTATTTGTTGAAACTCTCACTTTATTCATGCATTGTTTTGCTGACCTTGGTTAACATTATTATGACTGCTATTTGAACACACTTACCTCTGTTTCATTGAGGTCTTTTTTTTTTGAGATTTTATCTTTTCATTTAGAACTTATTCCTGTGTGTTTTCAATTTTTTTTTGGACTCTTCTGTGTTTGTTTCTATGCATTAGATAAACAGTCTTGATGGAGTTGCCTGTTTTAGGAGATGAACTTTCTTAACTACATTTTTAAAAGGTGTTGAGACACGGTATCACTAAATTTCATTCAAAGAAACCATCTCCCCTCCCTGAAAAAAAGAATGTGTTCCCCTTGTTAATGCTTTCTAAATATTTATTTTTTAAAAGATTTTATTTATTTATTTGACAGAGAGAGAGAGATCACAAGTAGGCAGAGAGGCAGGCAGAGAAGCGGGGGGGAGCAGGCTCCCTGCTGAGCAGAGAATCTGATGTGGGACTCGATCCCAGAACCCGAGCCGAAGGCAGGCTTAACCCACTGAGCCACTCAGGTGCCCCTGTTAATGCTTTCTAAATGCCATTATTACCTTACCTGTTATCTGTGCATGTTCTTTATTGTTATTTCTAATGCCAGTAGCACTTTTATCTTTTTTAGAGTTATGTTATTTCAAGAATAATGTATTTGTATTAATAGAATCATAACAGTATGAAACCATTTATCTGTTCTCAGTAATAAATTCAAAGTGATTGACTTATACCTTGTTTCTAGATCATTGAAATATATACAATAAAATTTTAACCTGAAAAATTTTCAGAAGAACTCTTTTTAAAAAGGTTTTTTGTTGTTCTTCTCTTGTTTGATTTTTTTAACTAGACACAATAAATTTAACACCTATGGCACAAATCCTATTATAATAAAGATTCAGGCAGGTTAGTAGACTAGTATACAAAAATTGGAGAAAATACCTTATTAGAAATTCTTCTGTCTTATAATTTAGGGGTAAGTTTAATTTCATCTGTGATATTTAAGTAAAGTTAATTTTGAAGACATGTAAAATGTTTTCAAAAAATTATATTATACTTCAAAAACGGGATTTGTTTCTTTCCTAGAATTCTCTACTGAAACATGTCTTAGTGATCTTACCGAGTCTCGTGGTTTTACATATAATGTGTGTGCTCACTCCTCCCTTTTTCCATCTATAATTCTCCCCTTACCTTACAACTTGTATATCCAACTGCCTACTCAACAGCACCACTTAACACATCAGACATAATATGTCCGAATTGAATTTCTTACCCTCCTCAGACAGAAGATAGTAAAACCTGCTCTACCCTCCATGTTTTCTTTCTTTATTAATGGCAAATCTGTCCTTCCATTTTCTCAGTCCAGAAACATTAGACTTATCCTTGACTTCTCTTCTGCCTCACATTTGTGAACAAATCTTACTACCTTTAAATATATCTAGCATCTGACACGTTCTTCTGACCTCAGTTGTGTTTATACCCTGGTCCACCACATCTTTATTCTTTATATGAATGATTTCTGCCTGCTTCTATCCTTGCATGCCTCTAGTCTATTCTCATTAGCCTAAGTGACCTATCAAACAAAAACCAGATCATGTCTCTTCTCAGAACCTTTCAGTGGTTCCTCATTTTTTCCAAAGTAAAAATCAGTTTTTACCCTGGCTCATGAGGCCGTGCACAATCTGTTCTCTCTACCACCCGCCTTCTCTGACTTCATCTTTTTCTATTTTCTGCCACCCTGGCTCTCGTGCTTTTTCTCAAACACAGAAGACACCATCTGCCTCAGAACCTTTGCACTGACTGAAACACTCTTATGAGATGTAATCTTTCACCTCCTTCAAGCCATTGCTCAAATGTCACTTTTTCCGTGAGCCTCTACTCTACCCTGTTTGAGATCTCAGCCTCCTCTCCCTTGCCATGCTCCTGATCTCCAAAAAACTAGTCACATTCTAATATATAATACTATGTAATTTACATATCTATTATATTTTCCTTGATCTTTTATCGCCTAGTAAAAGTTCTGAAAGGGTCAGCAGTTTTGACTTTTTTTTTTCACTGATTCATCACGCAATGCACAGACTGTACTTGGCTATAATTTTTGTTGGATGAATAATTGCATGAAGGAATGTTTTTATGAAATTCTTGTAGGGTGTGTGTATGCACGCATGCATGCATGTGCATGTATAGGGGGTTGTATGTGTTTATAGACTAAAATAACATAAGTTAACATAAGTTTTCATCAAAATATTTTCTCTTAAGTTGGGTTTGTGGAGTATATAGTTGTTGGCTAAAGCATATCTGTCTTTCCTTCATTTGAGCTATTTTGTATATGGGACAAAAGACAACAGTTTCTAAATATTTAGATCAAAGCAAGAAATGTTTTTGAAACCGTTTTTCAACTTCAAGAATGATTGTGATAAGTATCTGTAGGTCAGTACTTGGAATTTTTTTAAGACATGATTATTCACTGGAAATTTAAAGAGATAATGTAGACATCTGAAAATTAAAGTTTTTAATTTTAGTAATCCCATTCTAAGCTTCATGGAAATTTTCCTTTCTCTTTTTTTCTTAAGCTTAAACATAGGCTTTTTCATACCATGTGGAATAAAGAAATAATCTTTTAGGTGGAATGTTGTGTCAGTAACTATGGCACTCATACCCTCGTATTACTCTAGAAATTGTACAACATATGGTACTTTTAGGATAAGCTTATCTCTGAACCCTTTCCCCTATTAAAGGACTATTTCATAAGTACCTTTCTACCCAACCAACATAACATCTTAAGCCTGATACATTTCCCAAATCCAAATCCAATTTTTTTCTTATGACAAATAGCACTACTGCCGAACATTTATGATTTATTCTGATGGAGAAAAATGCCTGTTTCTTAACTGATTTAAATTTAGTCTTACATGTGAACATTTGCTAGCTAATTATTAGTCACATTCATTATGACTCTGAATTGGTAAAAATAAAAAACACTAGAATTTTCTAAAGAATAATATTACAGCATTATGAAAATACCTCTTGGGGTCAGTTTTCATTGTTAAAATGTTAGCTTTAGAGTAGTTAATCTGTGGTGCCTTTCTTCCACGGTTCTGATAAAATAGTCAAAGATGTTAAGAAAATTTTGGATGAATTCTGGATTGTAGACAATCATGTTAGGCCATTATGCATAGATGTTCAACTAAATAAATAATCCCTGTATATCCTTTTAGTCCAATAGGTTTTTGATTCATTCACATGCAGTTACAAAGGAATTTCAGATCCAGAAATATACATACTCAGAAAGCCCATGTGACTTTATGCTGAGAGATTAAATTTTGTGGAATATAAAGTTTACCCTGGAAGGAAATATATACTCATTATAGAGCTTAATTCATTCCTATCCAACTTGTGGGTTATTAAATGTAAAGTTTTATATAGAGTTTAGCAAATAAATGCAAGAGCTACTTGGTGGAATATGTGTTTCTGAGAAAATTGCTTTGTATTTGCAGTCTTATCTTAACCCCTGGTGACAGCTATCTTCTCTTATTCTAGCGAGACATAATATGAGGGGGGAGAACACCTTCCTCGTGAATTGTGTTTTAGGTAGTCAGCCTTCTGAAGTAGTTTCAGAATTGAGACTAAATAAATACAATCCTGAGGAGGAAATAAAAGAAATCTCTCGTTACATGTTTATTGATCTTGTGATTTCACAAAAGGAAAAAAGTGTTGATTGAAACAACCTAGAGATCACTGATATCTACAGAGTTTATGATGAGTTTGACCCAAGTACTCTTAATATATGCCACATACTGCTTTAGTGCACTCAGGATATTCTTACAATAGTATCTTGTTCTGGATAATTCATAATTTTATAAAGAGTTAAGATATTCATTTATTAAACCTTTGGCTTGAATTCAGCATCATAACTATTACTTGGAATACCATACACTGAGAGAAGTGTGTTTAGCTATGTTTCAAATGATGGAAAATGAGGATGGTCTTACATTACTTTGTTTTATCTTATTAACCATAAGAAAAAAAGGGGGGTGGTATGGATTTGCTAATACACTCTGAATGCATAAACAACAACAACAAAAAACAAAATAAGAACTGTTTGTAAGATAGCATTAAATAGCAGCTGTTTAGGCTTAACATGTTTTACCCAGATTAAAAACTTTCTTGGTAAAGGTGGTTCTTGTTTTTCCTTTTGCTGACATCCACTCTAGAACAATATGGGTTGATTTAAAAGTGAAGGCCTCCATCTTCCAGGGGATAGGGAGGAGAGATCCAAAGTATTCAGAGCCCATATTCCTAGTTACCTCTCTGACTGCATTTTGCTTTTAGCATTAACATGCTTTGCTTTCTGATTCTCTTTATTTTAGTCTATACAAGGGAAACTTTCTAAAGAAAAATCAACTACTCAAAAGATGATGGAAGAGCTGGAAAAGAAAGAAAGAAACCTACAGAGATTAACAAAAACTTTGCTTGATGTGAGTAGAAAAAATTCAAATTACTTTCAAAAAACGATTCAGTACTTATTTAAGTTAAAGCAGATACTTATTTTGTACATATTCATAGAATATTTTTTACTTGAAGACTTGATTTTGGTGTGCCAATTAATTAACTCCATTAGGTTTCTTACAAAAGTATAATTAAAAAGCAAACTTTTATTTTTCTTATGTATCTGAATATAATTTCACAGACTTAACTGCAACATAGTTAAATATTATATAGAGATTCGGTCCCAAAGTAATTCAATAAAGCATAAATTGAATATAAATAAAATTACCTTTGAAAATCCTTAAGGAAGGTACAATGTTGACACTTCATCATTGGAACAGATCTCGCTTTCTTCATCTAATTACAAGATGACACACTTGGCCTGCATTTAAGGATATGTTGTACAAAAAAATAGTTATATTAGTTTTTTAACTCTCATCATGACATTTTGCCTCTAAATACCCAGAATGCATCTCCAAAAATTAGGCACATTTCCCATATAACTGTACCACAATTGTCAAACCCAACAAGAATAATATTCCTCAATATTCAATAATACCATGAGTTGCATTTCATTTTGTCTTACGAAGTTTCTCACTTTTTCCATGTTAGTGACTTGTTTTTTAAATCTGGGCCTGTTGTATTAAAGACTTATATATTGTCAGGCCTTCTAGATTTGTCTGATTGCTTTCTTATGGTGTCATTTATCTTGTTCTCTACCCCCTCTATCTCTTAAAAACTAGAAGTAAGAGCTAAAGATATCATTAAGTCAAGACAAACATTTTTTGGCATGAAGACTTTGTAGGTGTTGTTCACGTCCTCAAATTATTTATGTTTGATTATCCCACTGTAAGTGACAGAAATACTGATTTCACTGGTTAAAATGGTAACAGACTAATTATTTCCATTGTCACATTATGGCCTCTGCAAATAGCAGGTAATCTGTGGAATGATACTTAGGTAACATTGAATATGTAGTTTATCAGTACCCTTTCCCTTGATGGTTTTAGTATTCTATTCACTGGTGATCATTGTCTAAATCATTACATGATTAAAAGAATCATATTTTTTCCTAATTATATTTACATTTTTAGCTGGCATTCATCTATTAAAAAATCTTTTCCTCATCAGTACAGGCTGTTTGGTTATTTTGAAATACAGGTCTAACTAGAAAGCTAATTAAATTGCCTGTAGTAATTTTCAGAATGAGAAGTAGATGGTGACATTTTGGGGATGAAGTGAAGGTAGCTTTTTCTGAGTGTAATAAATTATGAGTTCATATTGATAATCCCAATTTAAATTTCACAATTCAAAATTGTTAGGGTTTTTTTTCCTTTGGTTTTATACTTGTATTTCTTTTTCTCTTAATGCTGAAAATTTTGGTTCCTATCAACACTAACATAACATACATACTTTTTTCTCAATATGCAACAGATAGTTTCAAAGTAAATAAATTATTACTGCTACTAACAGTAAAACTATAGGGTAGGGTTTAAAATTTCTTCATAGTTCGGGGCGCCTGAGTGGCTCAATGGGTTAAGCCGCTGCCTTCGGCTCAGGTCATGATCTCAGGGTCCTGGGATCGAGTCCCACATCGGGCTCTCTGCTCAGCAGGGAGCCTGCTTCCCTCTCTCTCTGCCTGCCTCTCTGCCTGCTTGTGATCTCTCTCTGTCAAATAAATAAATAAATAAAATCTTAAAAAAAAAAAAATTTCTTCATAGTTCTTTTTGTTCTTGGGATAAATTTTATTATAGAAGATTATATATTCAACCAAGATATTTACTATGTGACATTATGTAGCATGAGATACTCCTGGAAAGTAAGTCTGGGTTTGTTGCCTCTTTCACATTTACCCTAGGGCACGAGATGGCACAGAGGAATCATTGAGTCATTTCATTTCCACTATTTTAAATGCCTTTCCTTTTTCTTTTTGCTTACCGTGTGTATGCAGTTTAATTTGGTTAATGTGTATGTAATATGACTCTAACATTTCATTAATAAATGGGGGGAAATGTTCAGACAACTGCATGGCTTTGAATATTTTCACTATTCTAACAACCTGATTTGTTTTTTCTTTATCTCTTGTAGAACCAAAGGCAAACAGAAGAGACATGCTCCTTATTGGATCAGGGCCAGGAAGCAGACCAATCCAGGCAGCAGACAGTACTTACCAAATGGCCACTATCTGATTTGAGTGTGATTGATCAGCTGTTCAAGGAAATGTCCTATTGTTTGTTTGACTTGAAGGCATTGTGTAGTATTCTCAATCAGCGAGCTCAGGGCAAGGAGCCTAATCTTTCATTATTACTGGGAATCAGATGTAAGTCGTTGATGCCTTGTTCTTACTATATTGCTTAGCAATTAGAAACCTGTCTTCATGGATCAGGAACCTCTTACTGCCTTTTCCCTATTTGTTTTTATCTCCTTTCCTACTTAGATTTATAAATCTCTGAATAAATCTGTAGGTCTGTGAATACCTATTATTATTTGATTGCTAGGACTTACCTCATACTTAAGAGAAGTGAGCAGTGTCATATTGGTATGGACTGCCACTTGGCAGAATGCCTACAGAGCTTCCTGTGTGGATGAGCTGTGCTGGATCTGCTAATATGTGATTGGAGTGGTAGTTCGATGTGATAGTCCTGATTACTCTTCTAAAAGTAATGATTCTATTGGCTTTCACGTGGTAATTGCCTAAGGTAATGATCCAGCCATCTGTCTGCTGGTAAAATATTTAAGAGAAGATACGCCTTTGCTTTTCCTATGCAGTGTATGTCTGTGGCAGTTGCTTAATGTAAGTACCAGTGCTGGGGCACCTGGGTGGCTCAGATGGTTCAGCATCTGCCTTCGGCTCAGGTCATGATCCCTTCCTGGGATCGAGCCCCACATGGGCTCCCAGCTCAGCAGGGAGTCTGCTTCTCTCTCTCTCTCTGCCTTTCCCTCTGCTTGTCTGTTTTCTCTCTCAAATGAACAAATAAAATCTTTAAAGATATATATATATATATATATATTCTATATATATTTAAATATATATATAAAATAAAAAAGAAAATATATATTCTCTATGTCTGTGCTGTCACAAGAGCTAATTTTCATGGCCTGTGGATCTGCTGCCCTTGTCATTCATTTACACTCTGGCCTTATCCCTTTCAATATGACCCCCCCACATTGTTCCTCAGTTCCATGTTCTTCCACACATAGTTGTAAGATCCGCCACAGGAATATCCTAGTTTCTCTTCTGTGCTGCTTTTGCAGAAACACACATCTCTGCCTGTGGTTCTAAATTACTATAATATTGACATATTGGTCTCTTTTTAATACAGAAGAAATGGGCATAAGTAAGGAGATATGATTGGAGTAAGACCATAATAAGGTTTATGCACTTTCTATGTTGTATTGAAAAAATGCCTAATAATATAGTTAATGTGTGACTAGAGTGGAGACTAGTTTTATTTATAGTTTCATCAAAAAGATTCTACCAATTGGCGTCATGATAGTTATTTTGGCAAACCAAGTAATACTTTCCACCCAAGTATATCCCTTGTTAAATGAAACATGTAACTGCTCAGAGAGGTCAGCAGAATTTTCCCTTCCACTTCACAGATGTTTATATACATATGTTTGGGTATGTAAAAAACACTTTAATGTGTAAATATATTGACTTAGTAAGTAATGCTTTATATAGTCCAGATACTAAGGTGCAGATAATGCAGTTGAACACAGCCCTTGGCTGCCACACAAACTCGATTACTAGAGCATTGTGATAAGTACTATAATTGAGATGTGGATGGAGGAAAATGGGGGCCCAAGGGGAAAACTAACTAAATGGGAAGGGCTGTGAAGACTCTGATGTTTGGCTTAAATCTCTGGAGGAGAGGTTTGCCAGGTCATGGGGCGATTTAGTCAGCAGAAGTCAGTCACTTCTCTTGAAGAAGTAAAAGCTCACACACAGAAGACTCAATTCTCTTTACCATTTTAGAAGTAGTCACCCCTTCAGTTATTTTGTAACTTTCTACATTTTTATTCTCCTGTATAGTATTTGTCACCTTTTCCAGTAATTAGATTAAGAGAGCTATCCAAACGTGAATATAAAGGGAGATTGAAGAACTTTGTCACATTCACCTCCCAGTGTATCCCTCTTTCAGTCTTTCAGGTTTAAACCCATATCCCTTACCTTGTATCTTGGTACTGTGAAAATTTGACCAGCTAGGTAATTTGTCAAAAACCAGTGGATTTTGAATCCTTATCTCCTCACTCCACCCATTGTTCAGTGACACTCTTTACCCCACCCTTCTTTTTTTTAAAAATGCTCTACTACCACGGTTTCCATGGCTTTGTTTTCTAGGTTCTGCTTCTGCCTTTATGACTGCTCAGTCTTAGTGTTCTCTGGAATTCTCTGCCATTTAAATTATTTACTGTCCCCCAGAAATCTTTTGTTGCTCTTTTTTTTTTTCTTTTTTAAAATTGGATTATTTGTGGGGTTTTTGGTACTGTGTTGTATAAGTTCTTTATATATTTTGAAAATTAACCCTTTATCCAGTATATCATTTGCAAATAACCTTCTCCCATCTTGTAGATTGTCTTTATTTTGTTGATGGTTTTTGTTTTGCTGTGCAAAAGCTTTTCATTTTGGTATAATCCCAGTAGTTTGATTTTGCTTTTTGTTTCATTTGCCTGAGAAGACCTATCTAGAAAAATGTTTCTATGGCCTATGTCAAAGAAATTACCACCTGTGTTTTCTTCCAGGAGTTTTTTATTGGTTTCAGGTCTCATATTTAGGTCTTTAATCGATTTTCAGTTTATTTTTGTGTATAGTCTAAGAAAGTAGTCCAGTTTCATTCTTCTGAACGTAGCTGTCAAATTTCCCCAACACCATTTGTTGAAGAGATTGTCTTCTCCACGTTGTATATTTTTGCTTCCATTGTCAAAGATTAATTGACCGTATAAGCATAAATTTATCTCCGGTCTCTCTCTTCTGTTCTGTCGATCTATGTGTCTGTTTTTGTACCAGTACTATATTGTTTTGATTACTATAGCTTTGTAATACATCTTCAAATCTGGGATTGTGATACCTCTACCTTTGTTCTTTCGCAAGATTGCTTTGGCTGCTTGGGGTCTTTTGTGGTTCCATACAAATTTTAGGATTGTTTCACAAAATTTGTGAAAAGTGTTGGTATTTTGACTGGGATTACATTAAATCTGTAGATTACTTTGGGTTGTATGGATATTTTAACAATATTAGTCCTTCCAATCCATGAGCTTGCTATATCTTTCCAATTTGTTGGTGTTCAGTTTCTTTCATCCATGTTTTAAAGTTTAGGGCATACAGGTCTTTCATCTCCTTAGTTAAGTATATTCCTTGGTATTATATTCTTTTTGGTGCAATTGTAGATGGGATTGTTTTCTTAAGTTCTCATTCTGCTTCTTCACTATTAGTATATAGAAATGCAACGATTTCTTTATACTTCTATAATTTTGTGTCCTGTGACTTTACTGAATTCATTTATCAATTCTTTGGTAAGTCTTCAGGGTTTTCTGCAAAGAGTGTTATCTACAAACAGTGTAAGTTTTACTGATTCCTCAATAATTTGGGTGTTTTTGTCTCTCTTTTTGTATATTTTCTCTTAGTAATCTTACCCATGTCCTTTTGCTTTCTTTTAGTGCTGTCCTTTTGACCCATGCAGACATTTATCTCTTCCCTGCCTAGAATGGCCCCCTGGGCTCTTGTTTATACTTTCCTTTTATTAGAGCCAGTTATTCTATAGGCATCATAGGACTCAACTATGTCCAATAGAGAACCTACTTTTCTTCCCTCCCTAATCCTGCACCTCACTAGTGGTGCCAGTGAGTAGCACCACTATCCACCTGTCCGCCCTAATCCAGATTTTTCTCCACCCTGTTCTTTCCTTCATCTGGGTATGTCCTTTGCCTAGTCCCTAACCCCTATATAACTTAGGATGGTTGAGCTCTATCATTTCTACCAGTCCCTTCTTAGCATTCATTCCTTCCATTACATCTCCATTGCACTGTTGCCTTAAATGAAGCTTTCAAAGTCCTTCACCTGGACTGGTCTCTCTGTCCACTGTCTTGCCCACTTTCCCCCACTAATCCATTTTTGTCACAATGCTGCCAGAGTGATCTAACCTAATGGTAATTCTGATTTCCAAATATTTACAGTCCCCTAAAATAGAGATAGGTAGGTCTCACATGCCTCTTTAGCTTTATTTCTTGACCCTTGCCTTCATAATTTGTGTTCTGCCATTTTAGAGCTGGTTACTTACTTTCTTGAAGTTTCTCAGATTCTTTGGTTTTCTGCCTTTGTGCCTTTGTTCATTCTGCATCTTGGCCCATCCAATGAACCTGCACCCTCTCCAGTTAGGCTGGTTGTTCTCTGTAGCCTGTGTATGGTGGTAGGACACCTACAGTACTTAACTGTGCTTACTTGTTTATGAAGTATATGTAAATCATTAAGAATAAACCACTACATCCATTATTTTGCTGGCCTTTCCATCTAGCATAGTGCCTGGATCATGGTAGGTGTTCAGTTAGTGTTTGTTGAATTAACAAATAAGTTAATCTGACTCTTACACCTCCAGTAAGCTACCAATGCCAGTAAAGGCATTGGAAAGATTTATTTATTGATTTATTTATAAAGATTTTATTTATTTATTTGACAGAGAGAGAGGGGACAAGGAGGCAGAGAGGCAGGCAGAGAAAGGGGGGGGAGGCAGGCTCCCCACTGAGCAGAGAGCCCAATGCAGATCCCAGGACCCTGAGATGGTGACCTGAGCTGAAGGCAGAGGCTTAACCCACTGAGCCACCCAGGTGCCCCAAGGAAAGATTTATTTTACAATTATTGACTCCATCTGCTTTAATATTGAGATGTACTGACAAAGAGAGGAACTGAGGTAAATAATTAACAGCCAGCTGACTCAGGGCCTCACCCTCCCCACCCTAGGTCATTCAGCCATTGGGCAGCTAGCCATCAGCCCAATTGAATTGCGTGGGGTTGTAGCATTCCACACACCACACATAAACATACATATATATACATATACATACATATACACACACGCTTACCAGATATTTTGGAAATTTATGCTTTCATGCTAATAAACCCATTTTGCAGTCTATAAAAATTAAAGCTATCACTCCTCAATACAGAAGTGATTTTCAGTTTTTTGTCAAGTCAGAATGAGTGCTGTAGTTGAGCTGGAGAGCTATTAGGGCATGCTTTTTCTTACTTTTGGAATGTTGTCATCCTTTAAACATGTTGAACATGTGTATTACAGTATGGATTTAATGGAATTTAATTAGCAAAAATTTAAAAGGAGCAGGTAAACAAGATCTATTTCATACTGAATGATACATTTAAACCTGAACCTGATTGGTATTCAGGATACAACATTGTATTTCTAATGATAATTAAGTTAAAATTCCTAAAATGCCTTTGGTCAAAAAAGTGTGAGACAGTCTCCATATTTTATTTCCACAGCAATGAACTGTTCAGCTGAAGAGACTGAGAATGACTATAGCCCAGAAACACTCAGTAAAAAATTGTCAGATGTATGCCAGTTACGGAGGGACATCGATGAATTAAGGACTACAATATCCGACCGCTATGCTCAGGACATGGGAGACAACTGCATTACCCAGTGATCAGCTCTTGGTTCCACAGCAATAACGACCCATTGTTAAATGCTGCTGTGTTACAGTTCTTCATATTTCTGTTTAGGAGCCATAATGGAAAGTCACAAGTGACATATAGGACTTTTTTTTTCTGTGGATTTGTTTTCCTGGGGGAGAAAGGGGATTTGATGAGGCTTCAAAGGGGGCTTATCTAATCAGGCCAAAAAACCAAATTACTATTTGAAAAATGTGATGAAGTGTACAAGAAAAACAAAAAATCTGTCTTCTCATACTACTGATTGTAGGACCAAGCTGTGAATAGTGCCCTTCAGATAAAGGGATAGGATTTCTTTTTATCTGTAGCTATGTGTGTGCGCACATGTGTGCACATGTGTGTTTATTCACAAAATTATAAGGATTTCTAGGGTCAAAGCAAAGCTTCCGAGAAAGGCACACACTGTTTATTCCTGTATTTCTTTTCTTTCATGTAGAAGCTTGTGTTGTTCTTTGAGGTTTTCAAGGGCTGGCTGAACAAGAGTTCCAACAGCAAGTACAGCTGGCAAAAAACCATGTGTCTTTTGAACAACCACTGTGCCGCGATGATGAGGTTGTGGGGTTGGGTTGATTTAGTACTGTGGGTAGGTCAGCTATTTTTCCAGAGTGATTATGGGTTGCCTTAGAGGTATGAAATTTTGATGTGATAATCTCTTCATTAGCATTGCAATTTATATCACAAGGCAACTTAACATAATTTGAACTAATTTTAACATGTCCCTTACTATTAACAATTTTTCACTTTCATGTATCAATGTAAACAAAGCCATAAAGAATTAATGCTAACCATCTAAAGCCATTGTTGTAAAAGAAGGATTAACAAAGTCACTCTGGAGCAATAGTTTATTTATCCAATTCTCACGTTTACATTTTAATAGTTTTGTATGTTTTAAAGTTAAAACTACTTTAAGAAAAAGCCAACCTGTATTCTTGATATCTGAATTATCACAAACATAAAACAGTACTAAAACCAGGTGATATTTCAATTATACTTATTAGGTAAAGTACATTAAAAACTGGGTTTTTCATATAATACAAGGTTATTTCTTCTTCTGGAGTACAGGATATCATTATGAAATGAAACTGATTTTTAAGTAGACATACAATTATTTAAACTTCCAAACAAGTATTTTCCTGTTTTATTTGGAATTGTGGGAGGATTATATGTTTTATTACTTTAGAACGTTTATTACATTCTTTTGAATACACTTAGTTATGGCAATTGTTGTTCTTTACTAACTGGTTTGTTTTCTTGATGCAACCAGGTCTCAAGTAGGGCAAGACCAAATAAGAGGTAGAAGAAATAAGGGGTGTGAATTCAACAGGATAATACTGTTTTGGGCAAGAACAGATCTCATGTCTGTTTCTGTTGCCAGGCTTATCTACTGGTATAAAGACCGCTCCTAGAAAAGATTTTTCTTAAATATTTTCAGCAGTGAAAACATGTGGGATAAAAACTTAAAGGAAACTCCCCAGGAAGACATTCAGTTCAGAATTTGGCTAATATGCAGCGCTCAGTAAGTTATTCTGTGGTTATGTTACAACAGTCAGTTATAATACATTGTAAGTACATCCAACTGTACTTTTGTTTAGTGCCTGAGTCCTCCCTACTCTTACTTCTTAGGATCTGGGCACTAAGAAATCAGTGCATGATAGTGATTCTGCATTCCAAGTACCTATGCTCATATGGAAAAGTCACTTGTAAGAACATGGCATTCTAATGTGTTCATTTGTTTTTTAACGTTGGTGGTTTGAAGACAATCAGGGAGTAGTAAATTTATACCAAAAATCTGAATCAAAGAACTCTGCCTTGTAAAAATATCTGTAAAAATGGGCCTTTATATTAAGAAGTAGATACTAGCATCTGAAAGAGATAAGCCACAGTGCAACACACAATATTCTTAACATTCTCTCTGAATAGAAACTCCAACCCCTCCCTCTCAGCTTCCACAGTTTGGGAAATAAAGGCACCCTAAGATGATAGTACTGATGTGCATAAATAATCACTGATTTGTGTCACTAGGTTCTTAATGTCTTCTAGGTTTTTAGTATATGTTTTTGGGTTTTATGGTTATTAGTGTTGTTTTGAACAAACTTTTGGTCATTTGCTTTAATTTACTGTAGACATATTTTTGTTTTCTGACTTGGGGTAAAAATATTTAATTTTTTAAATAAGTTTTCTTTTAAAACTTACAGAGTTTGACTTAATTCACATGTCTTGAGGTAAAAATGTGTTAATTTAGAAAATTGACTACTACTGGTGTATTTCCATTTCCAAAATGTCTACCTCCTCACAAATAAAAAAGGAAAATAAGATGTGATAGTTTAAGTATAACCCTGAGTTACAAAATTAATCTCTTGGAGTTTGGAGTTTGTGAAGGGACCTAGGTAATAAGTAGACAGTCTTGGAGGGAATATTTTTGGGGAAATGAAATAGTAGTATTCTATTTGTCAGCATTTAATTTTAATTTTATTTTTCAGAAAATTCCCCTTTCCCGAGATAACTTCTTCTGTTAGATTGTAATAATACTGGTATCTCATTGAAAACAAAGATTTGACTGTTAGGTCAAGTAAGATGGGCAAATAGAAACACTAAGTGTCTTATTCTAGTTTGAACTAGGATGTTCTCAGACGTTATTATACTGATATATGTCTGAGATGAAAATTAACCTAAATTTTGAAGTTGAATCTATTTGGGTGATTTCCTTAGATGTGAAAACTTTTTAATTATGTGAATTAAATGCTTGTCTTCTTAGGAAGTATCTCATGCAGTGTTAACATTTATTATTGGTCTTCTGGATTTTGAAGTTGAGATTATTCTGCCACAGCCACACTAAAGCAGGGATAAAGTAACAGTATCTCAGTAAAAGACCCACTTGTGCAGACAAAAATAACGGAATCAAAGGCACAATAGTTAGTTGTCTTTTCTTTTGATGTCTGAAGGATACTTTAGTTAAGCTGTTAGTAAATTTTCAGTGGCCTCTAATTTTAAAAGCTTAAGTAGTGACTAGATCAGTCATGCCTGGATTTCTTCTGTAAATAAGTGTTGTCCCTTTTTATATTTGAGATGGGATTCAGCATTTAATATTAACAACATTATTTTTTTGTGAAATTTATTTTGGTCATGACAGTTTAGTTAACTGAATTAGGCTTCTTTCAGTAGCTTATTAAAGACAATCTCAAGGGCTGCAAAGTGTTGCTAAAGTGGATATTGTACATTTCTAAGTCAGTAATGAGCTTATGAATTAATTTTGTCATAGTTCAAGACATTACTAGAAATCCCTTAGAGGATATTTTTAAAGGAACTACTTTGTTGTGAAAACGTTCTTTCCATATCAGTAATCGTTCATTGGATAACTTAGTAACCGAGAATTTGGGACTGTATTTTTACATAGCATAGTTCAGCTCAGGCACACCTTTAGTTTGAGTTATTGGCATTCTCTTATGTAGATTTCTATCATTATAGATATGTAATAATAAGCAATTCTCATAACCATGCTCACTCAGACTATATCATTTTTAACTGCCAGTAGCTGTAGCTCTCAGAGCCAAAGTTAATTCATTTTGTTTCCGTTTTTGACAATTTTCAGTGTTCACAAAACAAGAAAAATAATTTCCTGTTTGGTGAAAGAGTATAATTTCCAACTTTACCCCAAGATGCCATGGTGATATATTGCTGTATGATAATATTATACATTTAATCATGAAAGGGGAATGCTTTTGGATTTTTTTTTCTTACTTAAAAGAAGTACTGAGTATATTAATGTAGTTTCAAGTCAGTAAGTCATTAACAACACTCTTGCAGCTGCATACAGAGAGAACCTTTTGTGCCTTTTTGCCTGCAGTAAGCGTTCATTTCTGTTTTACATGAGTTATAAGAATGTTGATGATTATTGCACCTTGTTCTTCTGTAAATAGACCTGATTAAGGATTTTTTCTTAAGCAAGGAGCAGGTTTTCATTATTAGGATAGATACCTTAGGTTAGGAAACATGAGAGGATATATGTTTTTGGAGCCCAACCTTTCCCCAGTGTAGTAAGCAGGAACCTCCTCCCAGAATGTAGTTATTTGTGTGTATATGTGTGTACATATATGTATAAATATTTAAATACAGAAACATAAAGTTTGGCATCACAGTGGTGTGATGACAAGAAGTAGTAAGGTGCTAGCTAGGTGGTTACATTAAAAGCACAGCAGAGTGTATAATCAGTCGCTATGACTGGTGGTTTTTGTAAACTAGGTTCAGTTTTTGAACCACCCAGAATACCTCATGTGTAAATACAGAGTGGTCGTGACTTAATTGAAATACAGTTATTGTAAAAAGAATGTGAAGCCACTGGTTGGCTTATGCCTTCTGATCTATCATTCTTGCCTCTTTTTTTGTAAAGGGGTTATTTTTTTGTTTTTGTTTTTTAATAGGGTTTACAGCTAGAATTTTGAATGCCAAAGTTCTATTTATTAAATTTTAAAAAGTTTTCAATGTTAATGGCTAAGTATTTTTCCACTGGACTATTGTTTGTGATGTTGGAATTTGTATTTACAGAGAAATAAATTTTTTATAAAAAGATATATGTCTTTGGAAGTGCCTAATCTTAATATAAGAATGTATTTGAAATTTCAGACTCCACTGAATTCTCGAGGATAAGAATATGCTGACTTGACTTTTAGGTAAAAGCTTTCTATGAATACACAAGAGAATCTTTGACTAGAATACTTCTGCTTTTAGTCTGTCTTACAATTTCTTTTCAGTTACTGAAAAGCTTTTTCTCAGGGTCTTCCCAAGAAGGGCACTGAGATTTTCTGATGACAGGTGCCATAAATACCAAGGCATGGCTGTATTTAGTTTAGCTAATAGTGCTGTGTCGCCTTTTCAGTTTTTAAAATCCCTATTTAAATCAAGAGTTTTCTTTCTAGTTTTCCAACAGACAGCATTGGTTTCAGTTTTTATACTACCAGAAGGTTGAGCTGGCAAGTTAAATTTTTTCTATTTTCCCCCTTTTAATCAGAGGTTGAAACCTTATTGAAACATACACAAATACAGTATTGTTTAAAGGTTACTCTGCAGGGGTCTTGACATCTCAGCTTTAATCGTTTGCTAGCCTAGGCCCAGAGATGCCCTGTGGATGGCACCCTTGGTCCTTGTTTTAACACATATGGGTGGTGATAGCCTCAGTGTCTCTAGGAAGTTGGTTAATTTTTGGATTAGCAGTATCTGTTTGCAGTCCAACTAATTTGGCATTGCTGTCAGTCTTTTGTGAGACATCTAATTCAGTTAACAGAAGGACCACTTTGGAAATCATACATCACAAACCATTTCGGTTGCAAGCAAATGTCTTACAAATAAAAACAGAGTGGATAAAATCCTAGACTATTTTTAAGGTGATTAGTGAAGAGGTCTCTCCTTCAGAATGAAAGATATGATTACTTTTGATCTGGTTTTAAAAAAGTATTTTAATGGGGGGGGGAGTCAACAAAGAGCTTTTGATAGTGTGCATCCCAGTGATTTTGCCAATGGTTTGGGCTTCTCTTTATGCCAACTTCCCCTAACCAAATAGAACCATTCTGTGTGGAAACCTAGAACTCCGTTTAAAAGAGGCGTGAGATACCTTGTTAGTATTGGCACAAAATGGTGGGGTGTGGATCCAACAGAGCAAACATCCTTAGAAAATGAATGCTGTTGCATCTAACTTTAAGTTTGAGTGCATATATACACAATTTTGAAGAATAGTAATTTAAGCAGAAATAGTGTATACAGTCACATCCCTTTTAAACAAGCAAACAAGGTAATTTAATTTACATCTTGCATTCCTACACTGATCATATAGTCATAAAACAAGTGGTTAAACCTGTTTAATCACCTGTGCTTTAAAAATAATGCACAGCCTTCTGTGCCTTCTATATCATCAGCATCGGCATCATCATCCTCATTAATCAACATTTGAGCACATGCCAGCCAAGTATAAGGACCTTGCATAAATCATCTCATTTATTTCTCTTTATAATACTCTATGGAATAGAGTACTCTATGGAATAAGTAGGTGCTATTTTTATCCCCACTTAGACCAAAAAATTGAGCCAAAGAAAGGTTTAGTATCTTGAACAAGTTTGAACAGCTTGTAAGAGACAGAGCCATAGTAAGAACCAGGCCTCTTTAACTCCAAAACCTGACTCTAGACCACTCACTAGACTTCTGTTGCAGGTTAGTGCTCAAAATTAAACTACTCCTTCCAAAAGCTGCTTCCTAGTTGAGCTGCTACATTTCCATAAGTTATACCTTTATTCCAAGAATCATTTGTGGTGATTTCTTCCTTACATACCCATCCATATTAGTTTCCTATTCCTTCTGTAACAAATTTCCACAAACTTACTAGTTTATTGAAATGCAATTTATTAACTTACAGTTCTGGGGGTCAGAGCTCAAAAATGGTTCTCTCCGGACTAAAAATCCAGGTGTTGACAGGGCTATGTTCCTGTCTGTAGACTCTGGGGGAATGTTTCTTTGCCTTTTTTTTTTTTTTTTTTTTTTTTTTGTCTTCTAAGGCTTATTACATTCCTTGATTTATGGCCCCATTCTTCTCTCTTCAAAGCCCACAATGTCAGGCCGAGCCCATCTGACACTGCCATCTATTTGCTTCTCCTCTGCTGCCCTCTTCCCCTTTTAAAGAAATCCTGAAATTAGATTTGGTCCACCCAGATAATCCAGAATAATCTCCCTATTTTAGGGTCATAGTTGATTAGCAATCTTAATTCTACTTGGATGTAGAATGCAAGTAGACATTCTATTTCTCTTTGACATGTAATCTGACATGTAATTTCATAGGTTCCAGGGAATATGATGTAGATCTCTTTATGAGGGCTACTGCTATTATACCTTCCACACCATGTCCTAAACAAATAAATTGTCAAATCTTTAAAATTCTATTTTTTCCATTCTTTCACGTTTGTTTTGGGTACTTCATTTCTATTAATCTTGTTTGGTTTAGTTGAGACTCAAAACTACTCTAAAATAGATTTCAGATACTTGAGCTTTAAAAAAAAATTAAATTGGAACCTCCAAAGTCTCCTTTTAAGCTATATCGTTAATGATTCAGGTATTTGCTTAATCAAGGAAACACATGTAAGACCCCTGGTTTAGCTTCTAAAAAAACAAAAGCAAGTATTGTCTTTTTGGAGAATTTCTGAATTTTTAGAGCATTAGTATTTGTCAATATCTTACGTGCCACAGTCAGGATTTTTCTGATTCTTTCTCATGATTAGATAGAGGTCAAACATTTTTTTTTTTTTTTTTTTTTTGCCAGTCAACCAAATTTTTATTTATTTTTTTTATTAATTAATTTTTTATTTTTTCAGCATAACAGTATTCATTATTTTTGCACCACACCCAGTGCTCCATGCAATCTGTGCCCTCTACAATACCCACCACCTGGTGCCCCCAACCTCCCACCCCCCACCCCTTCAAAATTCTCAGATCGATTTTCAGAGTCCATAGTCTCTCATGGTTCACCTCCCCTTCCAATTTCCCTCAACTCCCTTCTCCTCTCCATCTCCCCTTGTCCTCCATGCTATTTGTTATGCTCCACAAATAAGTGAAACCATATGATAATTGACTCTCTCTGCTTGACTTATTTCACTCAGCATAATCTCTTCCAGTCCCGGAGGTCAAACATTTTTGGCAAAAATGCTACTTGGATGATGTATATTTTTCATCATATTTGGAAACTCATGATGTATCATTATTGGTGATGCTAAATAATCATCTTCAATTTTAACAGTCAAATAGAGGACAGGTGGCAAGGCTTTTGACCATATAAGATAGAGAGTTAGCCGGGTGCCTGGGTTGATCAGTTGGTTAATTGTCTGACTCTTGATTTCAGCTCTGGTCATGATCTCAGGGTTGTAGGATTGAACACCATGTCAGGCTTAACTATTTGTAATAATATAATTATCATGTTATAAACAGAAAATACTTTATGATTAAATTTATATACAGTGTTAAACCATGAAGATCTCATCTATGAGATAGTGACTAGAAGAGGCACAAGGGAAGTTCTGGGTTTCTGGGGTTGCTCTGCTTCTTGATCTGGGTGATATTTACACAGATGTGTTCACTTTGTGAAAATTAAGTGTACCTTTATAATTCCTGTGCTTTTCTATATGTGTGTATAATAAAAAGCTTACACTAAAAAAAAAAAGCAAGGAAATTTGGGAAAAATCAAATAGAATTTTTAGAAAGGAAAAATATAATTAAAAATTAAATGGAAGGGGCGCCTGGGTGGCTCAGTGGGTTAAGCCGCTGCCTTCGGCTCAGGTCATGATCTCAGGGTCCTGGGATCGAGTCCCACGTCGGGCTCTCTGCTCAGCGGGGAGCCTGCTTCCCTCTCTCTCTCTCTGCCTGCCTCTCCATCTACTTGTGATCTCTCTCTGTCAAATAAATAAATAAAATCTTTAAAAAAAAAATTAAATGGAAAAATTAAATAGCATATTAGGTATCGACAAAGGGAGAATTTGTAAACTGGAATATAGTAAAGAAGAAATCATCCAGAGAAGGAGGTTGAAAAACATGAAGAGTGTAATGACATAGCCTAATAAAAAAATTAATTAGAATTTCAAAAGGAGAAGATTGAGAAAATGGAGACTATGAAATATTTTTTAAAGATTTTATTTATTTTAGAGAGGGCATGAGCGGGGGTAGGGGATGGGGAAGAGGCAGAGGGAAAGAGAGTCTCAAGCAAGACTTTGTGCTGCACGCAGAGCCCGATGTGGGGCTTGATCCCACAAACATGAGATCATGGCCTGAGCCAAAATCAAGAGTCAGACTTTTAACTGACTGAGCTACCCAGGTGCCCTGAGAATATGAAATATTTAAAGAGGTCATACTTATTTACCTGGATAGTAAATTTTTCAGGATGGTACATTATATTAATTTTTGTATATTGAACCATCCTTGCCTTTAAGGAAGAAATGCTACCTGGTCATAGGGTATAATCCACACCTCCCACCTCAGTAGTAGTAGTTTTGTAGTATAATGCTCCTAGGACTGGTTTTGCTTATATTGTTCCTGTTTAGGATTTTCTTTTTAAGATTTTATTTATTTGAGAGAGAACAAGAGCAAAAGAGATCACAGAAGGAGAAGCAGACTCACCACTGAGCAGAGAGCCTGAGGGCTCCATCCCAGGACACCCATAAGATAATGACCGGAGCTGGAGGCAGATTTTTAACCAACTGAGTCACCCAGGTACGCTGTCCCTGTTTTGGTTTGATAGGGTCTTTGAATCTGTGAGTTGATGTATTTCATTTTGGAAAATTCTCAGCTTATTAAACCTTTACATATTATTTCTGCCACATTTTCTCTCTTCTCTCCATTTGTGACTCTCAATTATGTGTATCTTCTTTTTTATCCCCTATGTTTCTTATATTCTTTACTAATCTTTTGTTTTTCTTCATTCTGAAAGTTCTGGTGTATCTTTCATTTCAATATTTATGCTCTTAACTATTTTACCTGTGAAATCCATCCATTGAGTTCTCCAATATCTGTTGTTATATTTTTCAGTTCTAGAATTTCCATTTGGTCCTTCCTTAGAATTGTCAGTTTTCTGCTAAAACTCTCAATTTGGTCATTTATTTCTTGGGTATATTAAGTATATTAAGTATAACTATTCTAAAATCCATTATTTGTATCTTACCATCTTTTTAAAAGTCTTTTAAGACTTTTATAAAGTCTTATTTCTTCACATGCCTGATCATTTTTGACTAAGAGCTGAATACTTTTTATAAAAAATATAGACATAATTTGAAGCTCTTGATAATGTTATATTTCTTCAGATAAGATTTAAATTAGCTTCTGGTGGGCTAGGAGAACTAATCACCTTCATTCAGAGATTCAGATGATTTAGAGCAAGAGTTTGAGCCCCTGGGAGAGCCACTCTACATCTGGCTCACCTAGCAGAATCAAAACCCAAAGCCAAGGGCACTTTACCAGGTCCTGCCTTCCTGCAAGGGCTATAGTTTCCAATTTTTACTCTACCCAGGAATTAGTGAGTTATGACCCACAGGCCAAATCTAGCCTACCACCTGGTTTTGTAAATAAAATTTTTATTAGATCACACTTATGCCCATTCATTTATATATTGTGTAAGGCTACATCTATGCAATAATGACAAAGTTGAGTAGTTTTTAGAGACAAATGGCCCCCAAAGTCAAAATTGTTTTTTATATGGCTCTTTATAGGAAATTTTGCTAACCCCTGTCCTACCTAGGTCCGTAAGTGCGAGGAAAGCTCTCTCTAGCTTCTTAGCAATCTCTTCCAGAAATAGCAGGTAGCCCTAAAGGAAAAAGAGCCCCTAAGTCTATGGTAACCTCTCTTAAATTCTTTCTTCTACAAGCTCATGGGCCTATGATTTTTTTTTTTTTTTCTGCTTCATTAGCTTTCTGATGTCTTTGAGTTGATTTTTTTTTCAGCATTTCCTAGTTGTTCACTGTGGGTGGGTTGATCTGATCTGAATTTCATGGATTGTGAGGAAGCAGACAGAAATCTTTGTTTCTTGTAAGACAATTGTACAACAGTTTTAAAACAAATTCAGCCTGACAGTGGGTATTCCGGCACCTCCTTTTCTTGGTTAAAGTATTGTTTTCTAGGGATATTTTCCTTTGTTATCTTTGATCTCTTCTAGTTGTTTACTATAGTGATTATGGTGCAGTTATTCTAGAGTTGGTTCTTATAAGAACTGCTATCACCACATAAAATGAATCCCTTTCTTGACTAATTTTTTAAAAGATTTTATTTATTTGACAGAGAGAGACACAGCCAGATGGGGCACACAAGCAAGGGGAGTAGGAGAGGGAGAGGCAGGCTTCCCGCTGAGCAGGGAACCCAACGCAGGGCTTGATCCCAGGACCCTGGGATCATGATCTGAGCCAAAGGCAGACACTTAATGACTGAGCCACCCAGGCACCCCAGACTATTTCATAATGTATTTACTATACATATATATTAATATACTATACAAAATGTATTTACTATAACATATTTACATAATAATTTTCCCCACTTCCAGTCAACCCTACCTATCTGCTTCTGAATTACCTGAATGTCTCACAAACCTTCAGTTATTCCCCATTGTCTACTAAAGAAATTCTTTTTTTTTTTTTTTTAAAGATTTTATTCATTTACTTGACAGAGAGAGATCACAAGCAGACAGAGAGGCAGGCAGAGAGAGAGAGGGAAGCAGGCCTCTTGCTGAGCAGAGAGCCCGATGCGGGACTCAATCCCAGGACCCTGAGATCATGACCCGAGCCGAAGGCAGCGGCCTAACCCACCGAGCCACCCAGGCACCCCTACTAAAGAAATTCTTAACCTGACATTCAGTGTTCTTTTTGTTCTCTTTTTCCTGGTCCTATTGTTCAAGCTTTTCCCTCCTGCTGATCTGGTATACCTGCTTTGGTCAAAACAGACACTCAGCTCTGCTTAATAAATACCAAATTATTTCCAGCCAACTTAATGGTTCTTTCTCTTTTACATTGAACGTCTTCCCATTTCTACTTTTCAAAATTCAATTCAGATGGAATTATGTCTAACCACATCTTTCTTATCCTTGTATGTCTCACAGTGGCATGCACCTAGTGCACAATCAATAAGTATGTTTTATTTTTATTGTTTATAAATTGGAAATAAATTGGGTTCTACAATATTTGCTTTGAATAACTTCTCTTTCTAAACATTTCAGCTGGAGAAGCAAAGATAAACTTTTTAGTAGGGGAGTATTGTCAGTCGTTTATTTTTTTCTACAGATATTTAAATTATTAAAGTAATTATTAAAGTTGAATTATTTGTATCATTAAATTGGCTAGATGATAATTATTAAAGGCTGTTATCAGATATCTCATTGAAAATTTTCTTTTTTTCTTCTTTTTTTTTTTTAAAGATTTTATTTATTTATTTGAGAGAGAGAGAGTGTGTGTGTACACAAGAGACAGCATGAACAGCGGGTAGGGGGAGAAGCAGGCTTTCCACTGAGCAGGGAGCCCGACATGGGGCTCAATCCCAGGACCCTGGGACCATGACCTGAGCCAAAGGCAGACGCTTAACCGACTCAGCCACCCAGGCACCCCCTTTTTTTCTTTTTTAACTTAAATTCAATTAATTAACAAATAGTATATTAGTAGTTTCAGAAGTAGAGTTTAGTGATTCATCAGTTGCATATAGTACGCAGTGCTCATTACATCACGTCCCCTCCCTCATGTCCATCACCTAGTTACTCCAGCCCCCTGCCCCCCGCCCCTCCAGCAACCCTCAGTTTATTTCCTATAGTTAAGAGTCTTTTACAGGGGCACCTGGGTGGCTCAGTGGGTCAAAGCCTCTGCCTTTGGCTCAGGTCATGGTCCCGGAGTCCTGGGATCGAGCCCCTCATGGGGCTATCTGCTCAGCAAGGAGCCTTCTTCCTCCTTTCTCTCAGCCTGCTTCTCTGCCTACTTGTGATCTCCGTCTGTCAAATAAATAAATAAAGTCTTAAAAAAAAAAAAGAGTCTTTTACAGTTTATCTCTTTCTCTGATTTCACCTTGGTTTTTTTTTTTTTCCCTCCCTTCACCTATGAACTTCTGTTTTGTTTTGTCAATTCCACATATGAGTGAAATTCTATGATAATTGTCTTTCTCTGATTGACTTTTTTTTCCTAGGTTGGATTGACAAATCTCTTAAAACTTTTAAACTGTTGGTAACAATTGAATAATTTGAATACACTAGTCCTTTTTTTTTTTTTTACTAATTCCTATTTTAATTCAAGTAACAAGGTAAACCATGTAACCAGTATCTAAAAATCCTAATATTTTAACCATTTAGATCCCTTATTAATTCTGCTAATCTCAAATCTCTGGTTAATTTTATGAAAAAATTATCAAGAATAGACATAGGTTGGGGCGCCTGGGTGGCTCAGTGGGTTAAGCCGCTGCCTTCGGCTCAGGTCATGATCTCAGGGTCCTGGGATCGAGCCCCGCATCGGGCTCTCTGCTCTGCAGGGAGCCTGCTTCCTCCTCTCTCTCTACCTGCCTCTCTGCCTGCTTGTGATCTCTCTCTGTCAAATAAATAAATAAAATCTTTAAAAAAAAAAAAAAAGAATAGACATAGGTTACTTAATTAAGAATCTAGAGGATGGGGCGCCTGGGTGGCTCAGCAGGTTAAGCCGCTGCCTTCGGCTCAGGTCATGATCTCAGGGTCCTGGGATCGAGCCCCGCATCGGGCTCTCTGCTCAGCGGAGAACCTGCTTCCTCCTCTCTCTCTGCCTGCCTCTCTGCCTGCTTGTGATCTCTCTCTGTCAAATAAATAAATAAATAATCTTTAAAAAAAAAAAAAGAATCTAGAGGATGAAATATGGTAAGTCTACTTGAAAGGATCTGGGTTTTAAAACTTTTAGAGCTAGACTGAAATGTTCAATTCCCTAATGTGTGTAAAATGGGATAATTATCAATCCTTTCCATAAATATTAACCTTTGTGCAATATTTAAAACTGTGATGAAATCTGTGATGAACTAAATTCGGGTGCCTGGGTGGCTCAGTCAGTTAAGTGACTGCCTTCAGCTCTGGTCATGATCCTGGAGTCCCAGGAGTGAGGTCTGCATCAAGCTCCCTGCTCAGTGCAGAGTCCGCTTCTCCCTCTGACCCTCCCCTCTCTCATGCTGTCTCTCTCATCCTGTCTTTTAAATAAATAAATAAAATCTTAAAAAAGAAAAAAAGAAAAATAACTAGATTCTATTTGTATCTTGAACAGTTGCTCTCAACAGTTAAGTCATGTTGGCAAGTAGCAGGCAGTATAGAAAACAGTAACTAAAAAGGTCAGGTCCTCCTGGGCCAGAGCTAGAAAAAGTGCCTACAATAAATATGAAGAATGAAGAGTGGTATGTAAAACTGGACCCTGAGGAGGACATCACAGATTGGTGAATGTTTTATTGGTGAATGCTCCTGTTGGGATAGAAAGTGTTTTTGAGTCCAGAATAAAGGTAACTTTTATGGACAAATGGCAAAGGAAAGTGAAATGTGTAAGGATTTAACACTCGGTGCTAATATTTGTCCATCAGCGAGTCTAAGCAGGAGTAGACAAAAGGAATGGTGCTAGAGAAAAAAGAATGAACCAAAATTCTTCCAGAGTATTCAGGAGGCCAAATTATGACAGGAAGAGTGCTTTTATTTAATGCGATTGAAGAGATGTTGCGAGAATTGCTCATGACAAAACACCTGCCAAAATTTCACAACTAGTGATTCACCCTTTTGTGTTAGACATTTTATTCACCCATTCTTTTTTTCATGGCTTTGTTTTTAGGGCACTTACAGGTTTACAGGAAAATTACATTGAAAGCATACCTATTCTCCCTCCACCTGTATGCAGTTTCCTCTGTTATTAACATCCTCGTGGTCATACGGTACATTTCTTATAAATGGTTAACTAATATTGATGCATTGTTATTAATTGAAGTCTATAGTTAACATTAGGGCTCATCTTTGAACAGCTTTGTGTTTTGTTTTGTCTTTTTTAGCTTTGTGGGTTTTGACAAATATATGGCATCATGTATCTACTATTGCAGTATTTTATAAAACAGTGAAAATCCTCTGTGCGCTACCTATTCTTCCCTCCCCACAAACTCCTGGCAACCACTGATTTTTTTTTTAAACTGTCTTTATAGTATTGCCTTTCCCCAAATGCCATATAGCTGAACTCATACCGCATGTAGCCTTTTCAGATTTGCTTCTGTCACTTAGCAATATGCATGTATGATTCCTCCATATCCTTTCATGGCTTGATAGCTTATTTCTTCCAATCTTGATTATTCCATAGTATCGATGTACAGATTTTATCCATTCACTTAGTGAAGGACAATTGATGGTTTCCAGGTCTTCACAATTATGAATATAGCTGTTATAAACATTCAAGTGCAGGGTTTTTGGGTGGACAAAAGTTTTCAACTCCTTGGGATATGTATACCTAGGACTACAATTGCAGGATTATGTGGTAAAACCACGTTTAGCTCTACAAAACACTGTCAAACTGTTTTTCAAAGTGACTTACCATTTTCCATTCCTACCTACTGCTCTATGTCCTTGTCAGCATTGGTATTAACAGTGTTTTGGATTTTAAGCCTTCTAATAGGTATGGAGTGACATCTTATTATCATTTTAATTTGCACTTTCCTAATGATATATGATGTTGAGCATCTTTTCATATGTTTATTTACCATCTGTATACCTTCTTTGGTGGGGTATCTGTTCAGATCCTTTGCCTGTTTTTTAACTGGGTTTTTTGGTTACTTATTCCTGAGTTTTAAGAGTTCTTTCTATATTTTGGATACAAGCCTTTTATCAGGTATATATTTGGCAGACATTATCTCCCAGACTGTGGCTTATCTTTTCATTCTCCTAACAGTGTCTTCCTCAAAACAGAAGTGTTTAATTATAGTGAAGTCCAACCTTTCAACTTTTCTTTAATGGACTATATTTTTGATGGGGTTCTCTAAAATTACCAAACCCAAGGTCATGTAGATCTTTTATGTTATCTTCTAGGAATTTTATAGTTTTGTGTTTTACATTTGGGTCTGTGATCAATTGTTTGGATTATTTTTTTGAAAACTTTAAGGTCCCTATCTCGATTTATTTTGGATATGGATGTCCCATGGTTCCAGCACCGTTTGTTGAAAGGACTATCCTTTCCTCCATTAAAGTGCTTGTGTTGTTTGTCAAAAATTGGTTGACTATATATGTGTGAATTGTGATTCACTTTTAAAATAATGTTCCTCATGAGAAAGAAACCATGTAGAAAGTTATGAATATTTTATTTATTTATTTATTTATAAAAGATTTTATTTATTTATTTGATAGACAGAGATCACCAGTGGGCAGAGAGGCAGGCAGGGGTTGGGGGCAGGCTCCTTGCTGAGCAGAGAGCCCAATGCGGGCCTCGATCCCAGGACTCTGAGATCATGACCTGAGCAGAAGGCAGAGGCTTAACCCACAGAGCCACCCAGGCACCCCTTATTTTTATTTTTTTAACTTTATTTAGATTCAATTAATTAACATAGAGTGTATTATTAGTTTCAGAGGTAGAGTTTAGTGATTCATCAGTTTCGTATAACACCCAGTGCTCATTATATCAAGTGCTCCCCTTAATGCCCATCACCCAGTAACCCCGTATCATACCCCTACCAACCTCCCCTTCAGGAACCTTCAGTTTGTTTCCTATAGTTAAGAGTCTCTTATGGTTTGTCTCCCTCTCTGATTTCATCTTATTTTTCCCTCTCTCCCCTTATGATCCTATTTTGTTTCTTAAATTCCATATATGAGTGAAATCATATGATTATTGTCTTTCTCTGATTGTCTTATTTCACTTAGCACAATACCCTCTAGTTCTAACCATGTCATTTCAAATGGTAAAATTTCATTTTTGATGGCTGAGTAATATTCCATTGTGTGCGTGTATTGTGTGTATGTATATGTATGTGTGTATATATGTTGTGGGTATATATGTTGTGTGTGTGTATAGACATAACATCTATGTATAGACACATAACATCTTCTTTACATTTATCTGCTGGCGGACATCTGGGCTCTTTCCACAGTTTGACTATTGTGGACATTGCTATTATAAACTTTGGGATACATATGCTTCTTCAAATCACTGTGTTTGTATCCTTTGGGTAAATACCTAGGAGTACAATTTCTGGTTCATAGGATAGCTCTATTTTTAACTTTTTGAGGAAACCCCATACTGTTTTCCAGAGTGGATGTACCAGCTTGCATTCCCACCAACAGTGAAAGAGGGACCTCCTTTCTCCACATCCTTGCCAACATCTGCTGTTTTGAAGAGTTATTCATATTTTCACATGAAAAAGTTACTCAAAGTCTTATTGACAACAGAGACTGGATTACAGAATATTGGTTGTTGAGGTAGCCATAAGGGGTTGGCAGCTGAAATACAGCAACGCTGTATTCTCCAACGTATTTTTAATTTTGCCTGGGACTTAAGTGTATAGGAGTGAGATTACCTGCGGCCAGAATTTTGGTCCAGCTGGGTCTCCCTCCCCTATATGAAGGATTAGATTGGAGGATATATTCTCTTCCCTGCTCCTTCACTTATTCTCTGACATGTAAATTGTGAAGTTATTATTCAACTATTGTAGCTATTGCATTTTTAGAATTATATTGCTGTCAGTCTTGGCTTTGACTAAAGCAAGCCAAATGAATTAATATGTTCTATGGCTATATCCCAGCTTTTTCTTAGCCCTGGAACAGAGCTGGTCTGAAAATTTTCCACGCAGAAGTCATCAAAAATTAGAATACTATGGAAAACAGTGCACTTAATAGCCTTGAGTGGTAGCCCATCTATGCAGGAATTACTGCTTTCATACAAGAGTACTATTCCAAAAATATGTAACAAGAATATATAAATTCATTTAAATTTAATCTAATGGCAACATTCAATTTTCAGTAAAAATTCAAGGCTTCTTTTCAATCTGAATATTGTGGAATATTTTGTTTGATAAATCTGTTAATTTCATTCAAGAAAGCATGACTCATACAAATATAAAATGAACATGCATCAAAGATTTTATGTGACTTATTAATTAAGTGAGGGAACCAGAAAAGCCATTATAACTAATTCAAAAGAGAATCCAAAGAATAAACATATTTATAACATATTTATAAATCAGGAGTACTGAAATGAATTTGCAAAACGTTTTTCCATCATGAGGAAGGGAAGTGAATTGAAACTTCACTAGTCAGAATTTATTGCATATTGGTAAATAAGAATTGTTAATAGACAATTATTTTGCCTTATTGTCAGTTTTATCTACAACTTATAAGAATTGTAAATAGCTCCAAGGGCAATAACAGACTTACATCAGGTAAGCTAGAACGTACTCTAAACAAAGCATAGTTTTCTATTGAAGGTACTTAGTAAACATTTTTATTTATTCCAGATTTCCTTACAAATTTTTCCGTACTTCTATTTTTCTTTGGCTTATGGGACACTTGTATCATGTCAAAGATTATCGAGGCTATAGGTATAGGCAATATTTATAAATTCTTCCTGAGCCCAATCCAGATAATGAAAAGTTTGTTTCATCTCTAGGCTACCTTAGGTAAAACAATGTAGGACTGAAACAGGGATAGATTTGTAAAATATGACCAGAAATATGTTTTATTAAAATATATTGATTCAGACAAAATATTTTCACTTTACTCTTACTCTTCCTCCTCCTTCTTCTTGAAGCACATTTATTGTTCTCCCCTTATTATGGATTGTATAGGTTTTTTATCATTTTATTTTTTTCATCATGGTACGTATACACTATATATGTATATGTATATGCTAATCCCCATTTCTCTAGATCCTCAGCATCCCACTCCCACCTCTCCACAAACCATCAATTTGTTCTCTCTAGTGAAGAGTCTGTTTCTTGGTTTTTGTTGCTCTCTTTTACTTTCTTTTATTCATTTGTTTCTTAAGTTCCATATAGAAGTGAAATCATATGGTATTTTTCTTTCTCTGACTTATTTCACTTAGCATAATACTCTCTGGCTCTATCCATGTTGTTGCAAATGGCAAGATTTCATTCTTTCTTATGGGTGAATAATATTCCTCTGGGGTGGGGGGCGTGCATGCGTGCATGTCCGTGCGTATATATGCATATATGTATACATGTATACATCTTCTTTATCCATTCATGTATCAGTAGACACTTGGGCTGCTTCCATAATTTGGCCATTGTGAATAATGCTGCAGTAAACATAAACGTGCATGTATCCTTTGAATTAGTGTTTTTTGTATTTTGGGGGTAAATGCCCGGTGGTGTGATTACTGGGTAGTAAGGTAGTTCTATTTTTAACTTTTGCAGGAACCTTCATACTGTCTTCCGCAGTGACTGTACCAGTTTGCATTCCCACCAACAGTGCACAAGAGTTCCTTTTTCTCCACATCCTTGCCAACTTTTGTTGCTTCTTGTGTTTTTTATTTTAACTACTCTGATGTGGGTAAGATGACATCTCATTGTAGTTTTGATTTGCATTTCCCCAATGATGAGTAACACTGAGCATCTTTTCATGTGTCTTTTGGCCATCTGGATGTCTTCTTTGGAAATGTCTGTTCATGTCTTCTGCCCATTTTTTTTTTTAAGATTTTATTTATTTATTTGACAGACAGAAATCACAAGTAGGCAGAGAGGCACGCAGAGAGAGAGAGGGAGAAGCAGGCTTCCCGCTGAGCAGAGAGCCCGATGCGGGGCTCGATCCCAGGACCCTGGGATCATGACCTGAGCCGAAGGCAGAGGCTTTAACCCACTGAGCCACCCAGGCGCCCCTCTTCTGCCCATTTTTTAATTGGATTATTTGTTTTTTGGGTATTGAGTTGTATCCGTTTTTTGTATATTTTACACACTAACCCTTTATTGGATGTGCCATTTGCAAGTATCTTCTCCCATTCAGTAGGTTGCTTTTAGTTTTATTGATTATTTCCTTCATTGTACAGAAACCTTATTTTGATGTAGTCCCAATAGCTTATTTTTGCTTTTATTTACCTTGCCTCAGGGGACATATCTGGGGAAAAAAAAAATCTGCTATGGCCAGTGCCAAAGAAATGGCTCCCTATGCTCTTTTCTAGGATTTTTATGGATTCAGATCTCACATTTAGGTCTTTAATTTTGAGCTTATTTTTGTGTATGGTAGAAAAAAGAAGTCCACTTTCATTCTTTTGCATGTAGCTTTCCAGTTTCCCAACATTATTTGTTTAAGAGACTATCTTTTTCTCATTGTATATTCATCCCTCCTCTGTTGAAGATTAATTGACCATATAATTGTGACTTTATTTCTATTCCATTGATCTATATGTCTATTTTCGACAGTATAGTTTTGTAGCTTGTGACCCACTTTTTTTTTTTCAGCTTGTATAACTGATACTCGGACAATGAGTGTGTGAGAGCTCTCTTTGATGAGGCACTACTTTATTTTTATTTATTTTTTTATTCACTTGAGAGAGAGAGCTAAAAAGAGAGCGAGAGAGAGCATGAGCAAGGGGAGAAGCAGAGGCAGAGGGAGAAGCAGGTTCCCCAATGAGCCAGGAGCCTGATGTAGGGCTCAATCCCAGGACCCGAGGATCATGACTCAGCAGAAGGTAGGTATTTAGCCAACTGAGCCATCTAGGCACCCAGTACTTTTATTATTAATATATTAATTAGTATTTGTTTTTTCCTCTGTATTCTTTCTTCATACAGGTCTAAATGTTTAGAGAAGATATCCCCTAAAGGAGCCTGCAGAAATGGGTCCCTGGATATCCCTCCCTTTTATTCTGGTTTACATATTCTTTAATGAGTTTTTAATTCCAGTGTTTTAATTGGCACTTGGGGAAGCGTGTTTCAAAGGACTGAAGGCTTATGGTGTCCTGCCAGCACCTGAGCTGGGTAGGCTCTTCAGGGCAAGTGCAATCTTCCTAGAAGCTATAGAACTCCCTTTCCCTCTGGAGTCAGGGCTTTCATACAAACAGGGGCTACAACTCACCTCCTGCCTCCAACCATGTCTACGAAATGGACACCTGAACTTCTGCACAGTGTGTCCTCAATGATAGAGCCTGCCTAGTCTTGCCCTTCTCTCAGATCTGAAGATCTGTGGCGCTCGAGTCATCCTGGGTTGTAGATGGGTCTCCTGAGTATTTTCCCCATGTGGTGGGATGCTCAAACTCACAGCTGTAATGTCTAGTGTAGCTGGCAAACAGATCAAATTTGCTAGGCTTTATTCAGAACATCGTCAACAAACATCCATGCTCCTGATCACTGCATAGAACTTGGTTGAGGGAAAAAAAAAAAAAGGAACTTGGTTGAGGGAATACTGCCTCCTCACCTTGCCTACAGAAGGCACAAAGAAAAGTATGACTAAATCCATTTCACCAGCTTAGGGTACAAATATTTTTCTATTTTCCCTATTAATGGCTAAATTTTAGCAGAGTATAGCATCTTCCTTTTGAGCTCTCCTCCCGCTGTGGAGTGGTCTGGAAATGTGGAGCTAGTTTGAATTAGTCGAGAGAGGGTGAGTTCTGTCTTTATACCAAGCAGGACACTGGCAGGTTAGCCAGGTGTGGAGGGATTGGAAGCCACAGAGCGCAGGCTCTGCCAGGCCCTTGGTGTCTCACACACCCATGTGCCCAGTGTTAAGATGGGGCCACAGGCCGTTATCCCTGGGACTGCAGCGAATTCCCCTTTGGGGTCTGTAGTATCCTCTCTGACCAGCCACCTTTGGTCTGAGCCATTTTGACCCTCCCTTTTTTAGAAAATACCTCAGGATTTTAGGAAAGAGGTTTGGAATGGGGCTTTCCCTTCAGAAGTATGCAACTTCCCAGAGCTCCAAGGGGAGAGATGGGACCTTTTCTAAGCCACAGAAAGTATAAAGGTTGGTGATAACTTGTTCCCAGGGTAATGGGTACTTGTTCAATTTTCTGAAATAAAAAGATGACTAACTGCCCCCCCGCCCCCCTGCCCCCCTTTAGGTCAAAAAGAAGCCAACATTTGAAAAAAATTCACCTCACTTCATTTCATTACAAAGAGTCACTGCTCTTTGTACTTACTCAGTACATTTGTACTTTTGCTCTTACTCAGTTGTTATCAACACATCATTTGTTCTTTTAAAAAATACTTTTAAATTTATAAAAGTGGTATGTACTAATTGTTGAATAATTGAAAAATGATCATGTATTTTCAATGTGAAAAATCCAGGTGACACTGTGTCAGCCTGATTTCCAAACCACTACCAGGGCAACATCTCTCACTTTTTATTTGGACTGAGCCCAAAGTGGGGGAAACATCCATCCTCTTAAATGTCCAAACCTGGAAAGAACCCTGCTTTCATCTGCAAGGAGAAAATTAAATTCATAGTGGCTCCCTGGTGGTAAGAGAGAGAATAGAGAAGCAAAAGCTCAGAAAGCAAATGGCTAATGTAATCATCAACCTGAGAGAGAGAGAGAGAGAGGAGAGAGAGAAAAAAGTCATGAAGCTTGCATAGAATAATAATTGTGAAACTCCAGGTGGTAGAAATCTTTGATTGTGTCAAACATCCTCATAAATTTCAATCTTCAAATGATTTTCCGTGATAAAGATTCCAGTGAATATGCAAAATTATGATCCATTTTCCTTATCCATTTTGGGTTTGCATGGAAAAAGGACTTGGTCATCACAGATAATATCACTGGATAAGCTCTGTTTTCTGGGGACTCCAGGTTAAGTCAAACAGTTACTGTGTGCTGGGCACTGGTCCAGACCCCTGGGATACAGGGAAGAAAGGCTACTGAAGTTTATCATCCAAAGGCTGATATTATGATCTTTATTAAGAATGCAGAAACACAAATTGTAGCCTTTGTTTACATTCAGATATTTTAATTTATTTTTTTTTTAAGATTTTATTTATTTATTTGACAGAGAGAGATCACAAGCAGGCAGAGAGGCAGGTAGAGAGAGAGGAGGAAGCAGGCTCCCTGCTGAGCAGAGAGCCCGATGTGGGGCTCGATCCCAGGACCCTGAGATCATGACCTGAGCCAAAGGCAGCGGCTTAACCCACTGAGCCACCCAGGCGCCCTTTAATTTATTTTTTAAATATTTTTTTCCAGTCATCTCTGCTGAAAGAAGAATTGAGGAAAAAGTATTAGGCTAGAACAATAAATAAGCTGTATAATATGTATAAGGCTAGAACAATAAATAAGCTGTATAATATGTAATTAGGGCATATGGAGCTATGTAATAAAGGAAAAATAGCAGAGGTAGTGGCTTCATGGAATAATCTTAGGTACTGTGGCCGTAAGTTTTTCCCAGAAAGTATTTTATTTCTCGCCTTTTGTTTCAGATGTACATATTTCTGTCTGGATTCCCATGCCACATCTCAACTCATTTCCCCTAAATAATTATTTTTTCTTTTAAAATGCCAACTGGTAGTGTTTACGTAAAGTTATAACCTTCTTCACAGGCCTACAATCAGCATATCAGGGTGTCTGATCATTAGAGGAGGTTTTAGGAAGACTGAGCACCCACTCAAAGTTAAATCTCAAAACTGAATGTCATTTTTACATATTTTTAATGCTTCGTGGCTTAGAGTACACAATTCCCATGCTAATGGCCTTATACATTTTCCGTTAAGTATGGGAAGTTGACAAAGAACTGGTTTCACTACTGAAGGCTCTGAAAATATGTCGAAAGGAAGATAGTTCACTTTCATTTTATTAGTCATTTTAAAGCACTCCACAGGGAAGAAAGAACACACACCGTTATTTTTGGTATCCCTGAACAATCTTCCCAGCCTGCATGGCTATTCTGATCTGAATGTTTTAAAAACACAACATCCCACCTCTTCCAACTCCACTTTCTTTTTTATCTCCTACTCCCCAGTTTTGTCTTCTCAAACAAGAACCTCTTCTACACCCACCTTGGCAAGTTTCTGCCTGAATGTGGTCAGTCCTAGGGAAAACCACGTAAGTGTTCCTTTCCCCAGGGATGACCTTGGCCTGGGTTCTATTCGTCACTATGAAAAGGAAGACCAGAAGACCATAGAAACGCCGTTTAACCGGGCTGCTCTTGCTGGAAGCAGCCCCTGGTGATGATTCCAAATAATCTCCAACATTATCCAGTCATGCACTTAAACAGAGGCAGGTGAAAAGTCACGAGACACAGCGTAGGGAATACGGTCATAATATCATAATAACTTTGTATGATAACATGGTAATCACGCTTTTCATGGAGAGCCTTTTGTAATGTATGTATGTAATTATCGAAGCACTATATTGTACACCTGAAACTAATACAACATTGTATGTCAACTATACTTCAATAAAACATAAAAATGAAAAATTTTTAAATGATTAATTTTAAAAAGAAGAAAGGAAAGTCACAGGATAGGAGGCATTTCTACAACTAGACTTCCTTAGTTTGTTCTCAGGCAAATGTGGCATTGATCTATCAAAAATGTGAATGGCTCATCTCTAGATAAAACAGCCCAATGTTACTTTCTTCTCTGAGGCTGCAGGTTGGCTGGGTTTTGATGCCAGTTTTAAATTCTGGCTCTTGGAAAAAAAAAAATTGATCATCTTGCAAACGGAAATGCTTTCATCTCAGAAAATAGCAAATTGTTCTACTTAGAAGGGAAGGATTCTAAAAGACTAAATTGTGGTTGCCACCTTAAAGTAGGATTTAGAATTTAATACAATAATTTTTGGCAAGAGTCTGGCTGGTTTCTTTCCTGCCCCTAGCTGTTATTGGCTGCACCTGCTTTATTCTTTTTTTTTTTTTTTTTTAAGATTTTATTTAGTTATTTGACAGAGATCACAAGTAGGCAGAGAGGCAGGCAGAGAGAGAGAGGAAGGGAAGCAGGCTCTCTGCTGAGCAGAGAGCCCAACGTGGGGCTTGATCCCAGGACCCTAAGACCACAACCTGAGCCGAAGGCAGAGGCTCAACCCACTGAGCCACCCAGACGCCCCAGCACCTGCTTTATTTTTAACGGCCTTTTCAAAACAGAGCCCTTTCTGGGTTTTGCAACCCTTGGAAGGTAGGGGTCCTGTTCTTTCAGCTTCTTGAACGGAGCTGGAATTTGTGGTCTGGTACCAGGAAATGCGCTTTCTGTATTTTTTTCTTTCTGAGAAGTATAACAATGAACTGCAAGTTGACATTGAAGTCTTAGTTGATTTTTAATACTCCATGAGCACTTCCTGAAGAAGCACTATAGCTTTGTAGAGAATTGCTGGGGACTCTTTGTTCCCTAAATGCCATACTTTTGCACAAGGCCCTTTGACTAAAGGTCCACATTTTTAGGGGGTTGGGATGATTGGGGAATAGCCAATTTTCAACTTGATAAGGGTTGGAGACCCTTTAGGAAATTTCTGCTTATGGAATGAGAATTGCCTTGAAATGATTTCTGTTGCCCTAAATACGATTTTGAGTTCTGGTGGTAACCCCATGGATCCATGAGTCATTTGAACCTTCCCTTTCCAAATGACCTCCACATTAGCACGCTTTGTATCTCAAGTCAGGCTTGGGCCCTGTCACCTAGGTCCCCCTTGGGATGGGAGCTCTAGTAAAGTATAGGTCACTGGGCAAGACTGGAACCTGCCTGGGATTTGTCACATGTCCAGCCTTGGGGCTCGGGACTATATTGTTCTCCCCTGTTACACACTCAAACCCTGTCTTTTCAGCTAATCCAAATCCTTTTCTGTCCTGAAGACTCTTAGTAGGAGTCTCATTTCCACAGAAGAAGAGAATTGTACACTTTTCTTAGGTACCTTTTCTTACTCTTTTTTTTTTTTTAAGATTTTATTTATTTATTTGACAGAGAGAGATCACAAGTAGACGGAGAGGCAGGCAGAGAGAGAGAGAGGGAAGCAGGCTCCCTGCTGAGCAGAGAGCCCGATGTGGGACTCGATCCCAGGACCCTGAGATCATGACCTGAGCCGAAGGCAGCGGCTTAACCCACTGAGCCACCCAGGCGCCCCCTTTTCTTACTCTTGATGCAGGAAAGATGTTAGGGTTTGGCACCAACTGCCAAAAAAGAAATCTTGAGATACATTTGGTGCAAAAAGTTGGCTTTATTAAAAACGCGGGAACGGGACGGGACCCATGGGCAAAAAGAACTGCACTGGGGTCGTGAGGAGTGGCCCGTTATATAATTTTCAAGTTAGAAGGGGGTAAGGGATAGTGTAAGTCTCTAAGGAATTTTGGAAACAAGTTTTCCAGGGACCGTGAGGTCATTTATTACTGTCTAACAAAACCTTAGTCGTGGGACCCTTCAGTTGTATATCAGCTGGCCATACGCTTGGGGGGGTGACTGCCAACATGCATCTTGTGGGGTAGAGATAAAGGAAGTTTCCAAAGGAATTTTTATATGTTAAAGTAGACTTACAGGATCCTTGGGGTAGGACTAAGATTGCCTCTTGCCCTTAGCAGCTGAGTTCCTTGGGGAACATCACTCTCCCTGTTTCAAGGACTTGTCAATGGGCTGGAAGTAGTAAGGAAATTTAATTTTTCTTTTGTCTTTGTTTCCCACATCACTGTGGCTGGACACCTTGCTCCTCTCCATCTTCTTCTCCCCTTCCCCTTGGGAGAAGGAGGGGGCAGTCTGGCTGGAACTAGACATCTGTTGAGTCTGAGCCAAAGCAGCTGGCAGAAGAGTCAGGCTCTACCCATTCATTTCCTCTCATTCGTCTGTTTGGATTCAGGGCATTGCTTCTTTCCCTTTCACTCCTTTCCCCAACTAGGGACGGAGATGCTCCTTTGCTTTCTGTCCTCAATCCATAAACATGTCTCCATGGGGTCAAGCTCCATGGTAGATGGTCCTTCCTTTTACAGTGACTGGGATGACAGCATTCAAAACCCTTCAAATGTACTCCTGTCTCTTCAGGCAGTCCTGAGAGTGTGAGAATTATTTTAACTGGATTCACAACAGCCCTAGAAAGCCCATTTAAGCCCTAACAGATGCTATGTGTTCCAAACTAGCTTTTATCAGAGAGTCCGACCCTGGAATTTGTATGAGGCTTTCACAGATTCAGAAAAAAAAAAAAAAAAGATACATGTTTCCTGTATGGCAAAGAGATATTTGGGTTGTGTACTTTGTTGGTCAGATGCTTAATGTCCTCTTTGGCTTGATCCCTCTTTGGGATATAATTGCTCCACTGGCATTTTTTTTTCCTACTTCCATCCCAAAAGTTGGTATATACCCTGTACCATAAAGGGCCCATGCTTCTTTCTTTATTGGTAAAATACCATTGATATTGATAAAAAGCCAAATTGAAGCCACAAGGTAGCAGTGATTCTTTTTTTTTTTTAATTTTATTTTTTATAAACATATATTTTTATCCCCAGGGGTACAGGTCTGTGAATCGCCAGGTTTACACACTTCACAGCACTCACCATAGCACATACCCTCCCCAATGTCCATAATCCCACCCCCCCTCCCAAAACCCCTCCCCCCATCAACCCTCAGTTTGTTTTGTGAGATTAAGAGTCACTTATGGTTTGTCTCCCTCCCAATCCCATCTTGTTTCATTTACTCTTCTCCTACCCCTTAACCCCCCATGTTGCATCTCCTCTCCCTCATATCAGGGAGATCATATGATAGTTGTCTTTCTCCGATTGACTTATTTCGCTAAGCATGATACCCTCTAGTTCCATCCACGTCGTCGCAAATGGCAAGATTTCATTTCTTTTGATGGCTGCATAGTATTCCATTGTGTATATATACCACATCTTCTTTATCCATTCGTCTGTTGATGGACATCTGGGTTCTCTCCATAGTTTGGCTATTGTAGACATTGCTGCTATAAACATTCGGGTGCACGTGCCCCTTCGGATCACTACGTTTGTATCTTTAGGGTAAATACCCAGCAGTGCAATTGCTGGGTCATAGGGTAGTTCTATTTTCAACATTTTGAGGAACCTCCATGCTGTTTTCCAGAGTGGTTGCACCAGCTTGCATTCCCACCAACAGTGTAGGAGGGCTCCCCTTTCTCCGCATCCTCGCCAGCATCTGTCATTTCCTGACTTGTTAATTTTAGCCATTCTGACTGGTGTGAGGTGATATCTCATTGTGGTTTTGATTTTTATTTCCCTGATGCCGAGTGATGTGGAGCACTTTTTCATGTGTCTGTTGGCCATCTGGATGTCTTCTTTGCAGAAATGTCTGTTCATGTCCTCTGCCCATTTCTTGATTGGATTATTTGTTCTTTGGGTGTTGAGTTTGCTAAGTTCTTTATAGATTTTGGACACTAGCCCTTTATCTGATATGTCGGTAGCAGTGATTCTAAGTGCCTGTGGTTAAGCCATTTCAGCCTACTTCCTTAAAACCTCATCTCCATCCCTGGTTATAGTTCAAAGTAAAGTGGAGCAGAATTTGGTCCTAGCATTGGAACACAGAAGTCCCAAGTAGTAGCCCTAACAACTGCAACAAACCACTTAGTAATTTACTCCCATAAAAATGCTTTATAGCTACATTCCTGATTAGTCAATGAAATTTAAAAGGAATGTTACTAAAAATTGTTTTTCATTCTTAATGCCTCTCTTCAGTGGTTCTGATGGCCCTGAGATGAACCTTGCCAAGATGCGGTGGGGACCTTGTCCTCGGAGTCCCTAAGGAAATCAAACCACTACCCTGGTCTAAGCTCCCAGGAAGACCCGCTCTCGAGTACAGAACTGGATCTCTGTACACACAAGAACATTTCCTCTCACTTAGTCTTAGCTTCTAAGAAAAACTTATCCTCACTCTAAAACAAATCCTTTTCTCTCTAAACAAGTTGGGTCCATGCCTTAAATTACGAAGCAAAACTATAATTAATACTCAAGCACTAAAGCTTGTGGGGTTGAGCCAGTTCGTCATCAAAAGCCCAAGGGCACCAGCGGCAGAAGGCCATCCAAAGAGCATGGGTCCCCGTGTTCTTTGCCCTGCAAATACTCCTTCTTCTGTCTAGATATAAGTTTTCCCCGCCAAAATGCCTGTGTTAGTATTTAGTGCCTAGAGTGCCAATCACCCACCAACACTACCAATGAACAGAGGCAAAAAGCAGTCAAAGGCGCCTTACAGTGGAGTCAGTCTCGTTGGCTTGGCAGCCCCTGAGAAACAACATTAGATGGGGGAGCTAAGGCTTAAGTGAAGGTCAGAGTTTCCTCCTTTCTTCCTGATCTGGGCCTAGTTCCTTACCAGAAGGGAGAACTATTCCTACAGAGCACACATCTTCCCCAACTGCCTGTACAGAGAAGTATGACCTTGAGAGCCTGGTGACCAGAACAGAGGGAGCTTGCTAAAAGTCGGGCTGGTAGGTTTTCAGTGTTTCAATGCCCTGCCTCCTCCCAACCCTAGTCAGCTTGGAAACGATGTGTCAGTTTATCTGTCTTGCCCAACAGATCTGCTTTTATTCCAATGAGGAAGAGTGAGTAAAGGTGCAGAGAGAAGATCCAGAAGTATTCACCCTGGTTCTGCTCCTTCATCTCCACAGAAATGTCAAAGGGGAAGCAAATGCTCCCCCCACAACTTCCAGCCGTGATGAGAACATGGCTCTCGTTTGGAAGGGAAGCACGCTGGTTAGTGGATATGAGATATATTAGACAAATAGTTCTAAAACTTCAAAAGCTTGGTTGTGGCTTAAATTTGCTTTGCAAATTGCCAATGGATTAACTTTTTTAGGTTTGTTATAAAACAAGATAGTGTTTCTCTTGCTTGGCTCTTTTGAGCCCAGAGGGCTAGAAATGGGAAATCTGGTTTATACAGAAACAATTTCAGCTCTCAAGGTCAAACAGCATATTGATGAGCTAGAATGTCTTTATTTATTGAATCTGCTTCCTCTGCCTCACATCAAACAGCGTCGTCCATATGCTTTGCTCACAAAGAAAGCTGTGGGGTGTTGCACAAAACTGCTGAATCATCAGCCCCGTGCAGCTGAATGCACAGCCTTCAGGAGACAGCCTTTCTCTCAACAAAGATTTCCTACATGTTTCCTACCGTTTTCCACATGATGCTTGCATAGGTCCTGGGGATGTAATGAGAGAAGTTTCCTTTTCCTTATCTTCCATGAACTTCAAAGTATTAAGCACATACAATATTTAGTCTTTAAAATGCAACCTCATACATTTCCACAAAATTCTGGTTGATAAACACAATCAGAACTCTTTTTAATGAACATCCCGTCAGTCTACAGATCTGGTCACAATGTGGATCAGGTTGCAATGTCCATGTGCATCATCTGTCACTAGAACCCAGAAGTACCGACAGTGCTCTCCATACGAGTATGTCATATCATATGGCTTTTTACCAGACTTACTCGAGGTTAAAAAAAAAAAAAGTGCTGATCGGTCATACACACAAGGCTCAGGTACCTGGGAAGTCCAAGGGGGCATCTGACTTCAAGCAAATTTCAGATAATGTCTCCAAGACCCTACTTCTGCCTACACATCATTGCGTGTGGAAAAGATAGCCAGTGGCAGCCTCATGTGCAGCTCATAATCCCAGCCAGCAGACATCCATTACATTTTAAGGAGGTCTCTGCCCCAGGTTGGCTCCTATGTTCATGTCAGAATCAGTCATCGTAGCCAGGGCTCTGGAATAGTATGTTTGGTCTAACCCAAGTCAAGAGCCCACTCCTGAGACCAAGAGGGGCTGGGGTCTTTGGACCCCCATCTGTTGGCCCAACTGAATTGAATGAGAAAGATGTAATTCCACAGAGAAAGGAATGGTGGTACAGGATGAAGGGGAAAAGGGTGCTAAATAGCAAAAAACCGAAAAGTGTTTAGAGCAAGCAAGTCTTGGATCTACTTCCATTTTGAAATAGCAAGGTTCCTATGCTGTTAGGTAGTGGTGTGCTAGTAAATGTTTGAAACAGTGGAGGTCCGGAGAGAAAAAAGACTGATTTGTATCATATGTGAACTTGTATGGCATAAATACTCCGACAAGACCAATTTCAAGCTTCCAAGCTCACAGGAGCGCCCAGAGCCAGGAAGAGGTGTGTAGTACCATGTCCCAGGAAAGTATTTCTACCACGCAGACGTGGAACATGTAAATTACCTCGAGACCATAGAGAATAGGAAACTGGGGTAAAACCATTAGGCAGTGATGAGGCTTGAGTGTTTACTACATTTGGTTCTGATGTATTTAGAGCAAGTGTATATCACATCATTTTTAATAACGGGATTTGTAACCTAGCTAGTATTGCCCAGCTCTTCTGCTTTCAAATCCACACCCAAGGTCACTCCTTACCTGGGGGCATTTACGTTTTTCCCTGTCTGGACTCGAAAGGCTCCCACCAAGAACTTGATTATCCAAGTTCTACTTTTGGTAGGACAAAGTGCTTCGTCCCTTTTTTCTATTTTTAAATACAAAGTGTTCTGAATTCGTAACAATTCATTTTCTTTGGCTACCTGTTTAGGTTTATTGAAAAAGGAGAGAAAATTTGTTCATAATTTACTTTTAGATTAACTTAAAAAAATCCATACAAAATTTATTCCTTCAGTAGATCAAACACAAACCACATCACATTAAATTAGCAATATATGGTTGTAGAGAAACAAAAAAAAATAATAAAGTCACATCACCAAGAACTCAGCTATGTATGCCAATTAAATAAAAATCAAAGCAACCTGGGGCAGAATGGCTCTTTAAAATTCAAAGAAAGATGACACAAAAGTTCAAAGACTTGCTGGCAAACAACTGCTATTCTCCTTCCGGGGAGAAGGCCAGGAAGAGGTCAGAAAGATGTCATTTCACATTTGATCTACCTCTGAGATAGCTCGTTCTTCAAATTATTGAGGCCCAAGTGGACAGACTGGAAGGACTCAGGGAAAGAAGAGCCTATGTCGTCAAGTGAGTTGTTTATAACTAACGTGTGTTGGGATGAAGGTTGTGCAGTGAAACCAAATAGAGAATGAGAGGAACTCTGTTCTAGAGAAAATTCTCATCCTTCTCTTGCATCTACACGAGTTGCAAATTACACCAAATAAATTTCACAGGCAAACGAGAAAGTGTGGAGCTTCTCCTTGTCAGTAACCAGTAATTTCCTTAGGGAGAAAATTCATAAATCACCATCTTACTTTGGGAGTCAAGTGCTATTATTTGGAAGACTTGTTCTTTAAAACAACGGTGTTACACTAAAGACAACAGAAATATTTCTCTTTAGTTACTTTTCACTGTGGTCATTTTTGACTGTGATTACAGACCAATGTTTAATCCAATTTCCCTACCAGTGGTGGGTTTGACTTTCCCTAATGTTCTGTTTATAACTGCTGAGTGTGTTGCTTGGAAAATGATGATGAAGTTACAAAGATAATTTGTGACTTCACCCAAGACAGGAGGAAACAAAGAGGTGGCTCATAAATTAGAAAATCATTTTGAAGTGCAGATGCCCTTTTAGAAATGGGTAAAATGGCAACAAGCTGAAACCGCCCCTTGTCACATGGGGACAATTAGCTTGTTCAAATGAATTTATCTGTTTCAGTCTGATGGATTACAAATACTCTTTATCTCTCTTCACTAGCTTAATACGTATAAAAAATTCCCATGCTTCCTTAGGTCTTTATTACGAGCTGTGAGAAATCAGTGGGAAATTAGGATACTATGAAAAGTTGACTGTTTCTGAGACCAAAAATTTATCCTTGTATATCCCAGTGTATCCTTATTCAGAAGAATGTGTCTAGATGGAAGTTATGTTTTATTTCACAGTTCTGGGTTGTCTTAGTTATTCCACCAAAGTCTGCATGGTGTCAGTTTTGAAAACGCTGAGGTTGAGGAAAGGGTGCCTCCTTCCAACTAAAGGTAGGGACTTTTCTCCCTGATGAGCTCAGAATTCTGGACATCAGTTGGGTGCAGCCTACAGAGCAAGGAAAGAGAGGTGGGGCCATGTGAGGAAAGAGGACAGAACTGTCACTTGGTAGAGGAACTTCATATTCTATGAATTCAAGGGCCAAGAAAAAGATCTGAAAGAAAGTAGGAAGTAGGGCCACATCAAACTGTGTAGGAGAGTGCAAGGAGGTGACCCAAGGTGGATCCCTGGATTCAGTTCTAGAATCTTGTTTTCTGTTCTCATAGGTCCTAGAGACCAGTAGGCAGGTGAACTTCTTTCTTTCTTTCTTCTCCTTTCTTGCTCAGGTTATTTTAAGGAGGACAGTTGAAGGAGTGCTGTTATCAGGGCCCCTGGAACTCCAGGTCATAGGAATCAGGCAATGAGCCCATGCATGTAAGGAGGCCATTTGTATAATAGGGTCTGATGCCATCTTAGGAAAGACATGAAGAAGGGGGGCACGTGTCGAGGCTTTAGAATGGATGCATTTAGATACTGCTAGATGCCGTACTGAAGGTGCTATGTGTTGCCACTATGGGATTGGTGGTTTGCCTATAGCCAGGCTTGCTTTAGCCTTGGTAACACAGCAAGAAGTAGGAAACAAACATACTTACCATGCAGCAAGACTTTTTTCATGAGTTTGTAGGTGAATCCTTGAGTACTGGCAACAAAAAGGGCTAGGCTTTTGTGATCTACTGAAGTCCTTTCTCCAGAGATGCAGAAGTTCACCTTCGGATAGGCCTGTGAGGAATGAGGGACATCAGGAACCACTCCCACTCACTTCTGTTGGTTGCTTAATAGATTCAAAAGAACTTTCTGTGGGTCAAGCACTATTCAAGTCACCAGAAATATAGAAGTAAACAAAATGGCAAAAATCTCTGCCCTCTGGAAGCTTCTATCTGGCAGAGGAAGAGAGGTGATAAACAAAATAAGTAAGTCTAGTGTAAAGATAAGCAATTAAAATCTTTTTGTTCAGGAATATGTGTACCTGTGGTAAAACCCTAAGGTAGAGCAAGAGACTATGGAACAGAAAGTGGCTGGTTTTGCAGTCACCTGAAGTGAAAGTAACCATAGGCCTGTCTCGAGGTCACTCTCAAGCTTTCTCAGCCCGGAGGACTGGGGTTGTATTTTGATAATTGAAAAAGTCCTCCTAGTTAGAGAATTTGTGTGGGGGTGGGGGAGGGAAGAGGGAATAGACTAATGTCTCAGAAATAGTCCAATGGTCCAACCTCTGCCCTGGATGCCCGTGATGAAGCTGTGAGCCAACTTCCCACTGGGGTATTCAGGGCGTGGGGGAGGCCCATCCTGGGCACTTTTGTTTTTGCCACCTATTCTCGGATCCCTTGCTTGCAGTCCGCCTAGTGCTCTCTGAGATCCTTAGAACAGTTTCCCCACAGACCGGCAAGGTAAAGCTGACGCTTTGGTCCTGTTACTTGCATCCTCTCCTTATTAGGAAAATTCATCCATCTGCTACTGGGCTTCCTTTTAAATTGATGATTTATTAGCTGTTTTTGTTTTTATTTTGTACTGGACCACAGCTACTCCGAATTTGATTAATCCTTTCTGGTTCATGATACTCTTAACATTGCTCCACGAATGGCCTCTTTTATTTACTTCTTTGTTGGTTGGTTTCCTTTAATAATGTCATCAGCAAATGAGGCTACATTAAAAAGCTTCTGTAAAGCAAAAGAGATAATCAACAAAACAAAATGGAAAGACAATCTATGGAACAGGAGAAAATATTGGCAAGCCACAGATCTGATAAGAGGTTACTATCCAAGATATATAAGGAACCCTTACAACTCAAGAGCAAATAAAGAAAACTGATAATCCAATTTAAAAATGAGAAAAGGTCCAAATTGACATTTTCCAAAGAAGATATTCAGATGGCCAATAGGCACAGGAAAAGTTGCTCAACATCACTGATCATCAGGGAGATACAAAGCAGAACCACAATGAGACACCACCTCCCACCTGTTAGAATGGCTGTTATCAAAAGGACAAGGGGTGACAAGTGTTGGTGGGGATGTGGAGGAAGAGGAATCTTTGTGCATTGTTGGTGGGCATGTAAATTAGTGCAGCTACTGTGGAAAACAGTATGGAGGTTTCTCAAAAAATTAAAAAGAGAACTGCAGAGTTCCCGTATGATCCAGCAGGTCCACTTCTGGAAATTTATCTGGAGGAAACAAAAACATTAGCTTGAAAATGTACCAGTACCCTCATGTTCATTGCAGCACCCTTTACAATAGTGAAGGCATGGAAACAACATAAGTGCCCATCAGTGGATGAATGGATAAAGGACATGCGGTATGTATATGCAATGGAATATTACTCAGGCATGAGAAACAGGACCTTCTGCCATTTGTGATAACACAGGTGGACCTTGAGGGCATTATGCTAAATGAAATAAGCCAGACAGAGGAAGATAAATACTGTTTGATCTCACTTATGTAGGGAGTTAAAAAAAGAAAACAAATTCATAGAAAGTGAGAACATAGGTGTTTTCCAGGGGCAGGGAGAAGAAGGTGGGGAAAAATGGGTAAAGGTGGTCAAAAGGCAAACTTCCAGTTACAAAATAAATAAAGCCTGGGGATGTAATGTACAGCATGGTGATTGTAGTTAACAATACTGTGTTGTATGGGGAGAAAGGAACCCTCGTGTACTGTTGGTGGGAAGGCAGACTGGTGTAACCACTGTGGCAAATGGTAAAGAAGTTCCTCAGAAAGTTGAGAATAGAACTAGCTTATGGTCCAGCAGTGGCATCACTGGGTATTTACCCAAAGAATACAAAAACAAATTCAAAGGCATATGTGCGCCCCTAAGTTTATAGCAGCATTATCTACAATAGCCAAGATGGACATTTGATGTCCATTTGACAGGTCAAGTGTCCATCGAGTAAAGAAGACATGTGTGTGTGTGTGTGTGTGTGTGTGTGTGTGCGCACGCGTGTGTGCACGTGTGTGTGTGTACAATGGAATATTATTCAGCCATAAAAAGAATGAAACCTTAGGGCGCCTGGGTGACTCAGTCGATTAAGCATCTACCTTCTGCTCAAGTCATGATCCCTCAGGTCTTGGGATTGAGCCCCACGTAAGGCTCTTGCTCAGTGGAAACCTGCTTCTCCCTCTTCCTGCCACTCCCCCTGCTTATACTGTCAAATAAGTAAATAAAATCTTTTAAAAAAAAATAAAGAACGACATCTTGCCATTTCCAATGGCATGGATGGAGCTAGAGAATATAATGCTAAGTGAAATAAATCAGAGAAAAGACAAATACTATATGACTTTACCCATATGTGGAACTTAAGAAACAAAACAAATGAGCAAAGGTGGAAAAAAAAAGAGAAAAAGAGAGATAAATCAAGAAATAGCCTCTTTTTTTTTTTTTAAAGATTTTATTTATTTATTTGACAGAGAGATCACAAGCAGGCAGAGAGGCAGGCAGAGAGAGAGGAGGAAGCAGGCTCCCTGCCGAGCAGAGAGCCCGATGCGGGGCTCGATCCCAGGACTCCGAGATCATGACCTGAGCCGAAGGCAGCGGCTTAACCCACTGAGCCACCCAGGCGCCCCAAGAAGAAATAGCCTCTTAACTACAGAGAACAAACTAATGGTTACCAGAGGAGAGGTGGGTATATGGGGGGGGTGGGAAATAGGTGATGGGGATGAAGGAGGGCACTGTGATGAGCACCAGGTGTCGTGTGGAAGTGTTGAATCACTATATTGCAAAGTTGAGATTAATATAACACTGTATGTAAACTAACTGGGATTAAAACAAAACGTAAAATTACTGTTAAGTAATTTTAATTACTGCTAAGATAGTAAATCTTAAAATTTCTCATCACAAGAAAAAAATTTGTGACTCTGTGCAACAATAGATGTTAATTAAACTTATTATGGTCATCATATATCAAATCCCAATACTAGATGTTTATGTTTTCTAAAAAATATTCATGTTAAATCTGTAGAATGATCTTAGGAGTTATCCCTGTATCGCATTTGAGAAAGCTGAGGCTCTTTTGTCCCAGATCAAACAACCAGTTGATCTGAGAAAAATCCAAGAACTTTTTTTTTTTAAAGATTTTATTTATGTGATCTCTCTGTGTGTCAAATAAATAAATAAAAATCTTTTAATTTAATTTAATGTTTATTTAATTTAATTATTTTTTAAAATAAGTTTTTATTTATTTACTTTACAGACAGAAATCACAAGTAGGCAGAGAGGCAGGCAAAGAGAGAGGAGGAGGCAGGCTCCCCTCCAAGCAGGGAGCCCAATGCGGGTCTCGATCCCGGGATCCTGGGCTCATGATCTGAGCCAAAGGCAGAGGCTTAACCCACTGAGTCACTCAGGCGCCCCAAATCCAAGAACTTTTAAACTCCAAAAAGCACTTCCCTCTGCTGTCCCACATCACACAAAGGTATAAATTCTTATGGGGGAAGGCTGAAGAATATCAGAGAATGTTATGAAGCAATTTACTCCAATCCAATAATAAGTTCATATCACTTAAAAATAAAGTTGTCTGTATAGCGATGGGATTTTTTTCCTTTGAACAGTGAAGATTTAATTTTATAAATAAACTGCTGCTGATGGTGATGGTTTTGTTTCTGAAATTTTCCAAACACCTTTTCACATACAACACAAAATATAGATGCACAAAGAGTATGGGAGAAGAACTAAATTAGTCATTTAAATGTCAATTCTGTGAATGTCATTTTAATCAAAGCATTTGAAACCCCCTTGTGATTCTTCACAGCATCTTGCATAATTAGAAAGAGCTTTGAGCCATTACTATGGGGTTAGAAAAATTTGTAATTGACAGTATATAACTGAAATATCATCCATAAAAATATCAGACTGTAAAATCATTGAGAAGTTCTGCCTTCTAGCAAGTTGGCTTCTACGAACAAATCACCACAGAGATTTTATCTTTATCCCAGGCTTTATTTGATCTACTGGCAACCACAGGACTTTAAGTTAGGGCTGAAGATACCATGAGAATAATTTTTTTCATGAGATGATTCTTCTCGTCATTGTACCAAATTCTCACAAACAGTTCTTCATCAGAGGTGTGCTGCTTGATGACACCAAGCTTTCAGAAGGAGCCCCAAAATGAAGCCAAGTGTGTTGGAATGGAAAGCAAAGTTTCTTCTTTCAGTTTTGGCCAACCACATTTCATACAAGTGCCAGTGTTTCCACAAGAAGATCTCCTTTATGAGAACAGCAGAAAGCAGCTATCTCACATCACCACTGAGTCTCCTGTTTTACAGAGAAACCAACCTGGGCTGGTGCCTTCTATGGGGTGGACGCCATGATATTTATCTTCCATAGGCTATCTCATTCATTCAGTATGATTACTCCTCTCTTATACCCAGGACACTGAGGCTTAAAGCTATTAAGTGACTTACACAGCTAGTCAGTAAAGAGGTCAAGATTAGAACTCATTTAAGACTGCCCCCCCACCCAAATCTAGGCTGCTTTTATAACATTATGCCACCTCTCAGAGAAATACATTGGCTCATCAAGGAAGAATTTTATGAACATGAAAATGACCTAATTCTTGTTATACAATGTAGTTCTAAAAAGGGATTTTAAAGACGTGCTGAAGAATTTATTCTATTTGAAAATTAAATATATTCCTATTTGTACAGTTTGATAATCCTGATAAAATATTCTTATTCCTCATTCTTTATTTGTTCAAGAAAAAGCTGCTAGTTCTTTTTCCCATTTGGTTCTCATTCTCATTCTTCCCCAGGGGCAGAGGATGACCCCGGGGAGGTTGCTGAGGGTATCACATCCAGTGACCCTCCCCCTAGTAGCCTGCCCGATGTGATACAAGCACGTCCGATGCTCAGGCCCTTGCCCTGCTGATCCCTCTGCCTGGAACAAGTTTTCTCTGCCCATCTGCATAGCCAGCTCCTTCGCTTCCTTGATTTCACTCAAATATTGCCTCTTCCGTGAGGGCTACCTGGACCACCATATTCAAAGTCACCAACTGTTTGTCACTGCCCCCAAACCTCACTGTCCTCCACCATTTTCTTGTCCAGAGCACTTACTATTTTTCTGGCATATACAAATTACTTATTATAATCTCTGCTTATTGTGTTTCTTACCAACTGGAATATAGGCTCTTCGTGTGGTTAGTTCATTGATGCATTCCTTGTGCCAGGGACACACTTGATTAATGCACAAACAAATGAAGGAACATGAGACAATACATTTCCGTACTTTCTCTGTTTCCTTCCATCACTGCTTGCAAACCAATCAAGTATTTACTGAGCTCTATGTTTTTTGTAAACCATGCTAAAAACAGCAAGGCACAGGCAGCGCACACAAACTGTTCTCTTCAGGCACTTTCCTTCGCGCTCCTGATGAATGTTTTGTGTGGTCTACAAAATATCTCCAGCTTGTCAGCTTCTAATACCTCCTTCCTTTCCTTGGTACTAGAGTGAAATCAGAAAAGATAAACAACTTTAACTTCTCCTGTTAAAAATGTTCAGCTATGCCTTGTATTTGGAGATGCTACATAGACTAATGTCAGGTAAAGAAAAATGGGTCGAGAAAAGACTTGGAGAAATGATCATCCTAGTGCAGGCCCTCTTAAAATCCTGAAGTTTTTTTTTTTTTTTTTTTTTTTTTTTTTCAAACTCACTCCCAAGAAAATGAGAGTCATACCTTCTTTTAAGTTTATCTAGACAGAAACTCTATGGTCCTCTTCAATAGCTCATTCCTATCTTCACCTCTAATTTCTGATGTTCATGTGCAAATCATTCTGTTTTGTATCTAAAATCCTCATGTTGCATTTTAAATCTACTGGATTTGTCATTTGTTCACAGACATCGAGGGTATTGTTGATGCTGGCCCTCGTGTTTGTGTACCTACACTTACAATTCTGACTAAAACAACAACCAACGTCACCAGAGTTGGCCTAATAACCCTGATACTCCCAGCTGTATTGATTTTTTCCTTTTATTTTCACATAGGTAAGATAGATGTTGCTACGGTTCCCTCTTCCATTTTCCAGATGACGAAACACAACTTTAGAGAGGTTAAATGATTCACCTAGAGTTACCTCAGCTATTGAATCAATGCACCATGATTCAAACTTTGTTGGCCTGACTCCAAGTGCGATGCTTCTGTTGGCTACAGCAGAGATTTCCAGCTATGCACCCAAATCCGCTCCTCCCATTACACACTCCCTGTGTTAGAGGTGCAGAGTGAGCCTGTGCCCAGCCGGGTAGAGGGAGGACATATGTCCCAGTCCTCCTTGCAGTCAGTTGTGGCCAATGCTACTAGCATAGTGGGGTGTGGGCCACTTCCTCTGTGTGGTTTCATGCTTTCTCAAACCCTTTCCAGAACACTGGGATGGGGATGTCCAGAACAACTCTGGGATGCTCAAAGAATCACCAGCCTGAGTCCCTCAGTATCTGCTTCAGACTATTACATGAGGAAACAAGAACAGAAATGAAAAACAAATCATTTTTAAGGAACTGATTCTTTGGGGTGTGTTTTGTTACATCTGCTTAACTTTCCCAACTTTTTACAAGCCATTTTGCTTAAACATTTCCAGTGCTAGGGGGTTTAGTAGTTTTCAAGGTAGTAAAGACTTTTTTTATGTAAGTCAAAAAAATTATTTTTTCTTCTAATTTTTCCCCTTGGAGTAATCAGTATTTCGGTAGAGTTCAGAATAAGCCTGTAAGTATTTGACCACAGCTCAATGGCAACCACATCATCTTCTCTTTAGAACTTGAAGTTGTGTTTTGTAAACCCAGAATAATCACTAAAACTAGAAGCCATGTTTCTCCCCAAATGTGCTATATCGTGTAGCATTTGGTATCACTTTTTCTTCTGCTGCTGCTTTTAAGACTGGCCAGGGAGAGTGAAGCTGTGGAAGAAATTCTTCTCAGAGAATTTGGTTTAGTCCTCTCTCCAATTTAACCTTGATGTCCAAACAGACTCAGAGAAATATGATGAAATGGAGGTATTTGTGGGTCACAGGGTCTCAGCTGACTTTATATTACAGGTGCACCTTGAAGAACAAGAAAGTGAGTAAGGCAGGGTGAGCACATGACCCGGGTGTTAATACAGAAAATGGAAGCTTTAGGAAGATCCATGAGAAAAGAAAGTGGTAGGGGGCTGGAAAGGCAGCAAATGTCTGGAAAGCTTCCAAGGAGGCATTAAATGCCTTTCCTTGTTCTGTGCCTTCCTCGGTACTACTCAGAATCCGTGACACTCAACAGGACCTTTTTTTATAGGCAAGATCACTTTTCCCCTTTCAATTTGCCAAACACAACTTCCAACCAGGGCTTCCGCATTTCTCCACAGCTGGGATATACCCACCTACACATGTATGGCTAATTGTTCATTCTCTCCCAAATTTAAACACTTCAACTAAACACCTTTAATGTGACTAATACAGATGTGTCCCCTGACTGGCTCACTCAGCTCAGAGATGTTCTGCTGGCTTGATTTCTATCGAGAAAGGGTTAATCAAGTATAATGATGATTTGGGGTTCTTAAAACACACAGTATTAAAATAGAGACTTGGCTTTAGTCTCAAAACCTCAGGCAGGCAAGAACAACAGACATAATTTTTTTCATTTTTTAAAAAGATGTTATTTATTTATTTGACAGAGAGAGAAAGAGTACAAGCAGGGGGAGCAGCAGAGAGAGAGGGGGAGGCAGGCTCCCGCTGAGCAAGGAGCCAGATGTAGGACTCGATCCCAGGAAACTGGGATCATGACCTGAGCCGAAGGCAGTTGCTTAACCAACTGAGCCACCCAGGCACCCCCAGACGTAGTTTTTTATGTTGATAAGGTGGTGATTTCAGCCAGTAAAACTGCCCGGACTGTCAATGAGAATCACCTCTGTAAGATCCTTCATGGGAGAAGATGGTGGGGGAGCTGGTGAGACCGCAGAGAGAGGGAGCCAGACCTACCGACCTGCTGACCTCACCAAGAACCATCGGCAGAATGTCTGAAGATAAAAACTTGGACAGGGCTTGTGACTCTGTTGGCTGTAAAATGATGATTGTCTTGTTTAATTTCACCCATCTTCCAACCCCTTGACTTGCTTTGTTCATCCTGCCTCAATTCAGTTCTGATTCTTGATTCTTCTGACTACATAGATCCTTGTCTAGAGGCTCCAAAAAACACAATAACAGCAGAGAGCATCTAAGGTCTCTCTGTCCCTCAGAATCGTCTGGCTTAAGCCAATAAAGCAATTCCCTCTAATGGTCTTTCTTGCTTTCATTAGCAATAGTAAAATGGCATTTTGTAACTAGAAAGCACACACATGTGCACACGTGCATACACACGCGTGTGCACGCGCACACACGCGCACACACACACACACACGTGGAAGAAAAGCTAGACCATGTTTCCCAACAGAAACCTGGGGATAAGCTACAGCCAGTTCTTTTTACTCAAAAGGTCAGTAATCAAAAGCAAAAGGTTATCCCTGGCCTCTGCTGGATCTGAAGTCATTGTCAAAGAGGATATCGACTTCCTCCTGTGAGCCAAGGCTCACCCTGCCCTGTCTCTGTGAGGTCTAAAATGACCTCTTGGTCTTCATTAGGGCAGTAACAAGAGGTCAGAAAGCAGTAGAAGAATGCAGAAAAGAAGACTGATGAATTCGATCCTCTCTCAGAAAAGCACAGCTTGTCCCAGGGGTACTGGCCCCATCCTTGTAATGCACAGCTGCAGGTGCCGGAAAGCCTTCCCAGACGTGGGAAATCAGCCTCTTGGGGGATGCAACTCTCTTTCCTTTGCTCCTTTTACAGTCACTCAGGTAACAGGCTGGAATTGACTTCTGCATCTTCCTTCACATTCTCTTCAACAACCAGTTCTTTCCCATTCTTAATGTCTATTTTTAGGCCTATGTAGAAAATTTCCTTTAGCGCTTGTTAAACCTACTCTTGCTGTCCAAATTCCCCCCCCCAGTAGTATATATCTGTAGTAAATGCTTTGAAGACTTCCTACTGACTTCTCCTCTCTGCGCTCTCAGAAGAAATTTCCCATTTGCCTTTCGATGTCCAGTTTCTCCTTTCCTGAAAAAACGGAAGTTATGTAGCTCTGATTAAAATGGGATGGACCTAAAATGATGGGTCTTGAGTTTGGCTCTCGGGTCTATGTGTTATTATTTGAATAAGCAAGTAAGCCATTTAACTTCCTAGAGGCTGCATTTTATAGTAAAAGATCTTAATGATGATACCCAACCTCTAGGCTCAGCTGGATGTGTCCAGGGAGAAAGTTGGGGTGGTAATCGGGGTCAGGTGGGGTAAGATGGTGTAGGGACAACCACATGGCCCACAAGAAGCACTCAATAGGTTTATTAAATATTAAGGGACAAAAAAGGAAAATGTGTTCCAGTGTCCATCACTAGTTCTCCATAAGATTCTGATATATTCTTTCATGGAATCCTAGAGCAGGAGAGGACATCAGACTCCAAGGGGGGAACACTATCATTTACAAGAAAAGACATGAACCCCAAAAGAGGTGGACTGATATGGCTGTCAGGCAGCACGTGTGGAGGCTGGTTCCCAAGACCGTGGCCAACAGTCTTTGCCCCATGCTGCCTCTGTCCTAACCAGAGAGATTTTTTTCTGTACCAGATTTATTTTTTCCCTATTCCAACTTACTTTTTCAGTGAACCTAGCACTTTACTATCTCAGTTCTTTTTAAGCTTCTGTGAATCTTTGAAGGAGCCAAACTTCTTTCCGAAGTCTCTGAAAGGTATTTTAAAAAGAACCACACTAAAAAAGAAGAAGAAGAAGAAGAAGAAGAAGAAACAAAAGAAACACATCATCTCAGCTTCCTCTTCTTGAGAATGTTCCCTCATGCTCCCAATAAGCACATACACAGCTTAATCACAGTGGGTCACGTCCTTGCAGCAGGGGCTTGTAATCAGAAACTCATGGACCAGAATGGTTGGCCACCTGGTTTTGTAAACAAAGTTTTGTGGGTTTTTTTTTTTTTAAGATTTTATTTATTTATTTGACAGAGAGAGACACAGTGAGACAGGGAACACAGTAGAGGGAGTGGGAGAGGGAGAAGCAGGGTCCCCATGGAGCAAGGAGCCTGATGTGGGGCTTGATCCCAGGACCCTAGGATCATGACCTCAGTAGAAGGCAGATGCTTAACTGACTGAGCCACCCAGGCACCCCAACAAAATTTTATTAGAACACAATTTTGGGGTGTGGATGGTCTTTGGCTGCTTTCTGGTGACAATGGCAGAGCTGTGAGTTAAAAAAAAAGACAGAGACCACGTAGCCCACAAAGCCTAAAATAATTTACTCTCTGGCTCTTTACAGGAAAAGTTTGCCAACCCGCACACTTGGAACCCAGTTCAGCTTTTGTCAAATTCCCTTTTCAAATGTCTTCCAAGAAACTAGTCTCCAGAAAAGCTGGGATTTATTTTCCCAGAACATTTTTAAAACATTTGATTATTTATTTTCACCTACATAAAAGGTACTGGTCTAAAATTTGAAAACTATGAGAAAGTGCAAAGAAGAACACTGCAATCAGCTGTAATCTTGGAGGCACAGAGAGCTGCTGCCGCCTCCTCATCGTTGCCTATGGATGGCTTTGGCTTGCTCGGCCTCAGAGAGCCAGACCTTGGGCTTCGGAACTCCCTCAGTGTTGGGTAAGCCAAGTAGGTCGAAGCTGAGTTGCAATGGAGGGCATGGAGATAGGGAATTATTCTGCATAATATGGTGGGGCATTTTTTAAATTTAAAATTTAAATTTTTAAAATTTAAAATAATTTCTTTAAATCTTTAAATTAAAAAAATGTCCCATCACATTAATTTTTTTTAATTTTAAAATTTTTAAGTTCTTAGGAAAAGGATGAAAAGGAAAAAAAAAAAGGTAAGACAGATGAATAAGAAAATGGAGAGGCCAAGGGACTTTGAAGGAGACAGGCAAAGATAATTTAGCTTTAAAATTGTATGAGTTGGGGCGCCTCGGTGGCTCAGTCGGTTAAGTGGCTGCCTTCAGCTCAGGTCATGGTCACAGGGTCCTAGGATTGAGTCCCACATCGGGTTCCCTGCTCAGCGGAGAGCCTGTTTCTCTCTCTCCCTCTGTCTGCTGCTCTGTCTACTTGTGCTCTCTATCTCTGTCAAGTAAAGAAATAAAATACTTAAGAAAAAAATTGTACGAGTTGCTCTGATGCAAACTTCCCATCATTTCCCCCAAATCTTTAGTAGAGTTGCCTTCCCATCCAAAGAACCCAGGGTAAGTGGTTTGTTTGGCACCTCTCTCCCTGGTGTGGACCAGGTTCCTCCCATTCAGGGCGGTGACTCCACACACAAAACAGCCTGGCTTAAGCCAGAGATCAGATAAAGAGGCCACCACATTAAGTGATCTGAGAAATGCAGATCACTTTTGGCAAGGCTATTGGACTTCCCATAACTGTGGAGTCAGGATACTTGATTGGATCACAGACACAGGGAAAGCCTGGCATCATATGTAGGATATTTTTAAAAATACATGCCCGTCCTCAGAACATACATATATGTGGGCATGCACGTGTTGTATTTGTGTATATATACATGTGTACACTTATGTAACCTTGGTACATGTAGACTAGTTTCTTCACCCTTCCCCCAGAATAATGAAATAACATAGCTGAAGTTCCAGCTGGTTATTCCTAGAAACCCATACAAGAAGATACAAGTTGTCTAGCTGTTTTCTCCAGGACAGGAAGTGGGAATAAATAGCCAGGAAAGAGTGAAGACAAGCTACATTATTCACCCTCTGTACCCTAAAAGCCAGTAGCAGAAAGCCACCCTGGAAAAGACTTCTCTCCCCTGGAAATTCGCCATAACATTATCATCATCCCGTGTACCCCTCTTAGGGCTTCCACGCCCCCTTGTGCACAGTCTATCTGGGTGTCACGGTGATGTCAATGTAGGCCACACCACATACTTCACAGGGACACAAGCCTCCATCTGCCAAGGGGAAATCGCTCCCGAGGAACGTGAGTGGAGGACAATATTCTCTTTGATCACCGCAGAGCTTTCCTTTTCCCCCTCAGTGCCAACACAGGCACGCACACAAGTCACAATGAACACAGTGCTAACAGATGATCCTTTCCACAGTGTTTGTTTCAATCTTAACACTTTGTTCCAATTTGATAAATATTTGCAGATGCTCCATGTTCCTGAAATATCCTGAGGAAAACCTTTCCTTTTGTGACTCTCAAAAGGTGAAGACTGGGCAGAAATCTCACACGGTCAGACTGGTGTTGACTGAAAGAAGCCTGAAAGGGGAGCCCTTCGCACAAGCGAGCTGAGGGATGTCTGCCCCAGCGCACTCCACACAGGCTTGGGGAAAGCTCACTGTGCCCCTCTTTTGAGTTAAAGCTTGCTAGAGGCTCTCCAGGCTCTCAGGCAGGGGCGAAGTCCTTCCCCCAGGGCGGCTGTGGTCTTCCGCTGGCCGCCCCCGCAGCAGCTGGCCTGGGACTCAGGAACTGGAGAGAACCCACTGAAGGGCACCCTTTCAAGCCAGCACCCGCTCCTGGCACTCTTCCCTCCCTTCCTGACAGCAGGGCCATCTCCTCTGCCACCAGGAGATTAACCAGGAGATTAACTCAGCTCAGCAGAGAATAGCGGCCCCCGCTTGGCACAGCCTATGTGTCTTTACTCATCCTGCCTCTGTTCATCCCCTCTTTCTTTGCGAAGTAGCTAGCAAAGCAGCCCAACACGTCATGCCTCCTGCACACCACACCCACCATTTTCTCTTCCTCCCAGCTATTAACAGCCACCTCCCTCCGCACAGCCTGAGCTTCAGCCCCAGGGCATTCTGTGGGTCGCAGGATGGGCTCTACCCTCCCCTGCCCCCATGTATTTGTGCATTTTTCTTTGTATGGCTTGCCCACCCACCCTGTCTGCATGTAAAACTCTTACTCAACCCCTAAGGCTCTGCTCAAACACTATCTCTGCCCTCCCTGGGTGGAGTGAATGACTGCTGCTTCTGGGTTTCCATTAGCACCTTGAACAAATTCTCGAAGCACTTATATTGTTATAGGTTTTGTTGTTGTTGTTGTTGTTGCTGTCTCCTTCTCCAGATCTAGGCACCTAGTACAAGGACCACAATCATCTTTCTATCCCCCAGAACCTCCAGTAGTGCCTGGTGCCTCATAAGTAAGTACTGGCTGAATCAATAAAATGTCATGGTTAATTACACTCCAGAGAGAAAGACTCTGTTATAGTCCTAATGGATGATGACTAGCTCTAACTAAGATCTTCCCTTCAAAAGTGAAGTTAGAAAATAGCCACCCCAGAATGTTCTCGAAACTCCACATTCCTAGGTTTGCTTGTGCTAATATCACTCTAGAATTTTCGAACAACATGCCCCAAACAGAATTCCAAAATATATCCCCCAATCCTGATTCTTCTGGTTTGCCCACTACAGTTAATGGCAACTGAATTCTTCCAGTTGTCCTATTTTAAGAAGTTAGTGTTCTGGAGGAGTTACTCCTGGTTCATTCTTCCTCTTACATTCGCATCCAGCGCCTTAGCAAATCCCGTTGGCTCTTCCTTCAACATGGTATTTGCTTCACTGCTACCTTGGTGCAAGTCACTGTGCTTGGCTCTCTGGGCAGCCATGGCCTCCTGACTCCTTGGCCTGCTTCCCTTCTTGCCAGCCTCCCCACTTGCCTCATGGTCTATTTTCAACACGGCAACTGGGATGGTCCTTGAAAATTGTAAGTTGGATCATATCCCTGCTCTGTGCAAAACTCTCCAATGGCCACTTGTTCCCAGCTTTTCCCTAGCATCTGAATAGTGCCTGGCACACAACAGATAATAAATATTTGCTGAATGAATAAGTCCACGTTGAAGTCTTAGCATAAAAACCCAATGCCAAGAAATTGCAACTTATGATGCGATTGTTACCTAATAAGGTAACTGCTATGAATTTACTACATTTTTGATATAATCATGTTTTCAGTATGACCCAAATGTTCCAGAAATATCTGGGTACTGAAGATATTTTTCTTCTGTCTAGCAATAAATTGACTATAGAATGACATTTGGTCCTGGCCAGTCACATAGTTCTCAGGGAGTTGGTTTCTTCAGCTTTGAAAGAAGGGAATTGAATATAAAGATTTTCATAACCCGCTGCAATTTGAAATGTCTATGATTTTCTTATGAATGTTCCCTTTCCCTTTCTCAAAACATGCATGGACTTGCCCTTCCTGAATAATCCTTCATTTGATCTGGTTTTTTAAATGTACTTATTTCTCAGAGAAAACCTGCAGAGGCCCTGGGAGATTTCAGGCCCAGTGGGGGGTTGGGGGGGAGGGTGCGGAGAGCAGCCCTAGCAGAGGCAGAACCAACTTCCCAGCCAAATGGGGCAGAAGAGAGGGAGCAAGTGGAGGGCCCTGAGGACAAACCTCGGCTACTGCTAACCTGTGCCCTTTTTCTCTCTTGAGATCAGGGCCAGGGGACTTAGGAAAGTGTCCTTGACTTTGGAGAGTAATGACAAGGACTGAATTTCAAGTGCAGCTCATCCACACTTGTTTGAGAGATTCGGTTTGTTCAAAAAGCTGTTTTAACATTGAGGTTGTCTGCAGAAATTTGCTCTGAGGTATATTTAGACAGAAAGCTAATACAGGATGAAGTCATTGGTGTGAACTCTAACAGGATTTTAAGTGATGGGGTGGAAAGTTTGTTCACCCAGCCTTTGGGGAGAAAATTATGAAAACAAATCAACTATGCAAACTGTCTTTACAAATTTCACCTTTCAGTATTTTAAAATTAAATTGAACTCACTTTTCAAAATATTTGTAGTGTGGGTTTCAGATACAATTCCTTATAAACTGTAGTTATTTGTGTGTGACTTTTAAATAGATCACTTACGAATGGGAAAATTCCCTGCTTCTGGAATTCTAGACTTTACTAATTTCATCTCTCACTTATAAAGAGAAGATAGCACACGGCACACAAAAGCAAGCCAGTTCAAATTTCCCAACCTCCACCCAGGCACTAATGTTCATCACGAATCGTTCAGAACAATTTTCCAACTCATTGACAACGTTCTCCAGTTTCTGCTGAATGATTTTGCAAATTGCTTCCGTCATCCCTGCTCCAAGTTTCCCAAAACAATGTGCTTTCCACGAGTAAACATTCACTTCTTGCTTATGTTATGCCCAAATCCAAAGTGAATAAAACTCGAGTGTGTAATAAATAAAACTAGAGCTTGTAAAGACCAGATCTAGATAGAATCACTTGTAGAATTATGCCTTAAGTTACTATAGCAATACATAATAATATATTGGTAAAAATTTAAGAATTACAGAAATTTATGGTGTCCATAGTAAAAGTTCTTCCTCTCCTCCTTCTTGCTGCCCCCTAGGATCACACCTGGGATAACTAAACTTATCAGTTCAGTATCTTTGAGGAATTCTTCTCTATTCATAAACACCTAAACACAAACACACACAGTATACATAAATATGAATTCCTTTCCTTCCTTTCTTCCTTTCTTTCGCTTTCCTTCCAATAATGTGATCTTACTCTAGTCATTATCTCGCCAATTCTTTTTTTCTTTTTTAAACCCAATTATTATCTTAAAGATACTTCCGGATGCACATTTACAAGTTCATCCCCCTTTTAAAATTGCCTTGTGGTGTTCCAAAACACAAAGATACTATGCTTTATGTAAGTATTCTCTTACTGTTGGCATTTAAGTGGTCAACAATAATCTTGCAGATGTGGAAAGAAGGGAGGGAGAAAGGAGGGATAAGGAAAAAGACCAAGAAGAGCATCTATCTATGCCATTATGTCATCTAAGACCCAGACGGCACAACATGGTCAGAATCGTGTTCACTCAGTCCTCTGATAATCGAGAGCTGACCTCAGGCCATTACATTTCAGATATCATGCTGGCAGGTGCATTTGTTGGCTGAAGGTCACTGCCTTGTGGGTGTTCAGAAACTATGTCCAAAAGAGGCCATGGTGCCTCCAAACTCATTGTCCCCAGAAGAACTTATAAATGACCCTACTTCTGAGCCTGCCTCCAGTTCCACTCAGAACCTTGGGGTCAGTTCATTCCCCAGCTTCTCATCCTTGTCACTGACACAGCCCCAGACACAAACCGCTCTGTTCACCTTGTCTTTGTGTTCTGCGTCTGATTTTTGTCCTTCCATGGCTGTCCTCCTACCCAGTCTGTCCCATGGCTCCACTTCTGCCCATACAAATTGGAATCAGAGTCCTCTTCACCCTCTGCTTCTGCACAAGCGGTTCCTTCTACTTTGTCTTTCCATCTTGACTTTTGACTATGTAAAGAAAAAGTATTATGAATCTGTCATCCTTCAAGGGTCATGGGGAGGCTGCTATCCTTGTTCATCTTCACCATCTCTGCACTTGGGCCTGGGGATGGGATACAGAAGAAGAGATTGGAAGTCAGAGGACAGTTGACATTCCAAATAACATTTTTATCCTCTTACCTATGAGCTCCTGTCATTGGGCTGTCCCATTGTCTTCCCATCCTTGTCATTTTCATCTTCTAAACTCTTGGTCATTCCTCCAAATTCATGGAAAACTTTGGTTCCTTGCGTACATCATAACCTTAAGTTCCACCTTCATCCTGGGACATTCCACTCACAATGTGGGGACTCAGTGAAGATGCTGGTCCTCTAGGCCCCTGACTTCCGCCACTTTAGAGACTGTCATCTCCACTCCCTTATTTCTGTCATCCAAACCCATGCACACACTCCGATCAATCAGAACTGCTCCTTTTAAGAGCTCAAGTTCCCACTTCTTACTCTCCTCCAAGCCCTTACTCCCTTACACCCACCACACGGGTTACAAAGATTTGCGCCAAACGAGCAAAGACTCTTTAGACTATAAAATAAAATGATGTCCTGAACCTCCACCTCATCCTCATCCTCATTTTATTTTATAGTCTAAGGAGTCTTTGCTCATTTCATCCCACCTTTCCTATCTTCTTCTTCAAACAGTGTTCAATCCATGTCCAAAAGCCAGCTTTCCCAAACTGTCTTAGTATTCTTTGGAAGGGCCTCTCCATTTCTCGTTTTTGCTTTGCACACTCATCTTACCTTAATTCCCCAGGATGCCTCAAATACTCTCTTCTGTGGCAGGAAGACCTAGCCTTTCTCTTCCCTTTTCTCCCACATGGTGGAAGACACTCTCTAGTTTACCAACATCCACCATCCATGTGTCCTCTGTTTTTTCATCAGTCCAGGCTTTGACCTTCTCCTCACTTTTGTGGAGATCTAGAGCTGTCTGTCATCCTGGAACATCTTCATTTCCTAGATCCATGGTTCCTTTAGAGGATATTCCAAATTATTCTATAATATTTTATGTGTTGAACACTGAAATTAAAATGGGACGGAATTACTTTGGCAATTACAGTCATCAAACCAAGCAATGTTGCACATAACATAGAAAACCTAGGAACATGAATACTAATTATGATAATACTCATATACTGCTTTTATTACAAAAGGGTTTTTACCTATTATCCTATGTGATCCTTATACTAGTTCTAGGAAGTAGCATTTTTTTCCTTTTTATAGATGAAATACTGAAGCACAGTGATATAACTGACTTCTGTTTGTTTATATATCTAGTTTAGGAGCAGAAGCTGTTATCAGAGCACAAGACCCCTAAATATAAATCTTATGTTTTCTTTTACACCTCGTTGGCTTTTTAGAGATGTGTGTGTGTGTGTGTGTATTCCTGAGGGAAAAGAAGACCAGCGACCAGCAAGGCTTGGAATTAAAGCCTAAGGCTTTGCGACCCAGAAAACCCCTTGTCCTTGGAAGTAATAGTCTAGGGACATCATGATTTTCCACTATCCTTGAACCATCCTAAAGTTCAAGCAAGAGCATGGCTATCAAAATACCAGCTCTAATTTTAGTAGGGACGAGAAGGGGAACAGGGAGAGATGTGAGGTTTAATCAAAAGTGCTATCATTTAGGGATGTTAATAAGCCAGTTATCAGACTCCCAGCGGGTCTGGCACATTTGACCTCATTATCTGGACAACACATGATGTTGGATCCCAGTTTCTGGTCACCAGGCAGATGACTCAGAGCCACGGCTGCTGAAAGCCTGTTGGAAACAGAATTCCAGGGTTCAATGAGAGCCAAGGAATCCATCCACACACTCTCTAAATAGCATGTGATAACTACTTATATCAAACCAGAACAGCACCTGGGTTTTTGCTTTTTTTTTTTTTCTTTTTTGACTCATTAAGTGTAGGAGCTCAGAGGTTGGAGTAAATGTCTGATCAAGAAAACATGACATTTTTCCTGTTTTCAGAGTCTTTTTAAAGGTGCTTTTAGAAAGCAACATCTATCATGTTTTTAAGGCAAACCTTGTTATAAGAAGTGCAGGCTGGGAGTAAAAACAGTTTAACAACCCATCTGAGAACTTAGGCCTTGGTCTGAACAACAGAATAGGCAATCATTTCCTTATGTCTGATCTCAAAGAACTCCCAAAGCCAGAGCTGTGGGGGTCAATACCCCAGGTGCCTTTTGCCAGAGGATTCCAGATGGCTTCCACCACAACTGTGCAGAAAAGCCTCATTCCCAAAAAACATGACCGCTTTTTTGGGTTGTCTTGGACATATACTAGCTCTGGAAATGTGGATCCAGTCTCAGAAGGTTTTGGGGTCTTCTTTAGCTCTGAGATGGTTGAAAAGCCAGGTCCAAACTGGATACTGGTTACTGCCAGAAAACTGGACCCCCCTTCAATCATCATGGTAGTTGGTTTTTGCATCTGGAAGGTTTTGGTTCGTCACTACTTTCTCTGGTTTCTTAAAAACTTCTCTGGGCCTTCATTATTGAGGACCACCATTCTTGGATCCTTCCCGTCACTCAGTAGAAAGGGAAATGCTGCATTCTTGGGAGCATGGGACAATGGGACAGTGGGACAGCCCAAAGGCCTTAGTAGGTTGATTCTACAAGAAGTTAGAATATTACTTGACTAAATATCATTGACTGGAGAGGCGTATGAACATTAGACTTACTCAGATCTTGACCAAGTAAAACTATTCAATCTTAATGGGAAATAAGCACTCAAAGGGGCCCCCAAATGCCACTAGCATCAGCTCCCTATCTTAAAAAAATGGCTATTCTCAGATTAGACCTTCCCTCTGAAAGCTCAACTGTATGCATGATACATGATTAGTTGCTTCATTTTCTCTGAGGACAGCTTCCTGCATCTCTCCAGGAGCCTGAAATAGCCCCAGGCATGTGCCATTCTTTATCTACGTCAGAGCATGGGCCAAGAAGCTCAATATAAAACAGAACCCAGGCCATCTTGCTTGGAATATTGGCCTCTAGTTGCTGCTCACCAAGAAAGCACATGGTGGGAAAGATTAAGGCATTAGTTGATTAAGGGAAGGGCACAGTGAATTCCCTCTGCTCTGGCAAAGTGGATCATCAGGCTCTCTTTGTCCAAGTGCCAGAGAAACAAAGGAGTAGGGCTTGGATGAGGAGGTCTGGGGGATTGGGCCTTCCTTCTGAGCTCTCTTGCTTATTGTACTTTATACTATATCCATTGACGTGTATTCCTATGGATGACCTCTAGGTATTTGACTGACTAATAGTTTCACAGTGCAGTTTGAGAAATTAAAAGTTGGATTTTTAAAAGGATACAATCACTCTGGACAACCATTTGGCAATTTCTTAAAAAGTTAAACACACATATATCCTATGACCCTCATATTCAACTCGTAGCTATATATCCAATTAAAATAAACATGGATGTCCACGAAAAACCTTGTATAAGAATGTTTCTAACAGCTCTACTTGTGAGCCAAAACTTAGAAACAGCCTAGTTGTGCTTCAGTAGGAGAATGGGTGAGCCAACAGTGAGCCATACATGGAATGCAGCTCAGAAACAAACAGAGATGAAGAACTGGTACAGGCAACCACAGGAGGAATCAGCAAAACCTGTTGATTAGGAGTTGGACCCAAAAAAGGATGATTCTTCTTAACTGAAATTCTAGGCAAAACAAAACGATGGTGATAAAATCAGATCAGCACTTCTTGGGGGCAGGGATGAAAAGGTGACTGGGAAGGGGCACAGAAGAACTCTCTGGGGGGATGGAAATGTTCTGTGTCTTCATGTGGATTAGTCAAAACTCCTCCAATGGTACACTTAAGATACAAAACTTTCAGATCTTATGTTATAGCATTTCAGATCTATATAGAGAAAAAGAAAATATGAATTTAAAGATTGGAGGGAAAGTGCTCCCAGAAGTTGCTCAGAACTGGCTGCTGCAAGAGTCTAAACGTTTCCTTGAGAATATCAAAAGTCAAGCTGTAGATCCCAGGGGGGCACTTTATGAATCTAGGATTAATTCATCCCTTCATTCCATGGATGCATCTATTAGCTCCTGCTCTGTGCCAGGCACTGTTCCCAGCACAGCAAAAAGGACAAGGTTCTTGCTCTTATGGAGCTTACATTCTGGTGGGAGGAGCTGGGAAAGAAACAAGTCAATAAAAATGAAGTGCCTGGGCCATGCAGTCCGCTAAGCATCTGACTCTTGGTTTCCTTGCTCAGCGCTCAGTGCAGAGACTGCTTAGGATTCTTTCTCCATCTCCCTCTGTCCCTGACCCTCCTGTGCTCTCTCTCAAATAAATAAATAAATCATTAAAAAGAGAGAGAGAGAGCGAGAGAGAGAGCTAAGTTGGTTTCAGATAGTGAAAATGGTGACAAAGAACATAAGGTAGGGTGATGTGGCAGAGAGTGACTGGAATGGGAGATGGCACGTTTAGGTCCGGTGTGAGGAATGGCTCCCTGAGGAGGTGATACTCAAAGGATCAGGAGCAAGTCATGCAAAATGGGAGGCAGAACCTGGGACATGGCAAATAACAGAGTGACTCCAATAGCCCACATGCAATTGGCCCAATTGGTTCCAGTTTCTCCAAACCCTCACCAACACTTGTTACTTTTGTTCTGTCGTTTTGTTTTCTTTTGTTTTGCTGGTATTAGCCATCCTAACAGGTGTGAGGTCAATGTGTGTAAAGTTTGAGTTATGTGAGATAACTTCTAAAAATCTGCTGTCAATACAGTGTACTCTGTTGCACACTGAAAAATGTGTTGGGAGACTATCTGAAATGAAATGTTCTTACCACACAAGTACACAAAAGTGGGGACAGGAGGAAGCTTTTGCAGATGAAGCTATGTTTATTACTTTGTGGTGATGGTCTCATGAGTGTATGCTTACATTCAAGTTCCTCAAATTGTATATGTTAAACATGTGCCATTTCTTGGTATGTAATCACACCTCAGTGAAGACTTTTTTTAATGCAGAAAGCGAAAAAGAGAGAGAGAAAGAGAGAAAGAGAGGGAGAGACAGAGGGAGGTAGGGAAGGAGAGAATGAGAGGGAGAGAGAGAGAAGGAGGGAGGGATGGAGGGAGGGAAGTAAAGAGGAGGAAAAGCAGAGGTTTTGAAATAAGACTAAGTTAGGTCCAAATTCAGTCTTTATGATTTATTACATTGCAGACTAGTTAGGGGAAATAACTTAAATTCCCTTGACCTCAGTTTGCACAACTACAAAACAGGGATCGTTAGTACCTCACATAAAGATGTTATATGGATTGTTATTTTTACTTACAGAATTTTTAGAAGAATGCCATAACCTAGTAACTGTTCAAAAATGGTGCTATACATTATCAAAGAGCAATAGTTTTAATCTTAAAGGCATGGACATTTGGATGCATAGATTTTTGTATCTTGACCAAGATGGCGCAGCAAAATTTACAACTGATGCTTGGAAAGGTTCTTGCCTGAATGGTGAACTTTCTGGAGGCAAGGTGCTCCTCAGTGTTCTGAGGTCATTTTTTGGCACATTCTGATCTGAGGAAGAATGTTAGGTCTGCGAGGATGTTGTAAATGAGACCATTGGAAATTCTTGTCTCTGGTCATCGTTTATTTACTTCATCATTACATGACCAGACTTCTTTTGGCTTGCTGAGAGAAGCTTCCTAAAATATTGCCAACAACAATAACAAATATATCCATATCCATATCTATATCTATATCATCTCCAACCAGATCTCACATCTTTGGAAAACATCAGCTGGCCTCAGGACGTGAAACCCCACATTGGGTCCTTCAAAGTCCAGGCCAAAATCTCCAGGGATTCCTGGAGGGCACTTTTCTGATTTCTTTCGGTTGAATATGTTCCAATTGATGTAAAAACAGTTGTAGGTTTGATCAGGGAGCCCGAGTTTTCACCAATGATTTGTCTGTGTGTTACTTAGAGGATAAGATGGGGAATTTTGAAACCATTGATGGAAGAGTTTCTAATTAAGTGGTGCGCCATCTGCAATGCCATCTTTGTGAGGGAGTAGCCAGACTCCTGAGAAATACTCAGTGTATTTCAGGAAAAGATGCCAGAAGCCTTCCCAGACATCGTTTCCCTAACCCTCCCAAACTGTCAGTCTCAACAGTCTCCCTCCAGGAGCCACACTCAACCTTATCTCAAATCTCCATCTTTGCAGAGAGCTGGCTTAACATTTTTCCTTCTGTATTCTCTTTACAAATCACTACATTATGTGCACAACCTGTGCTAGGGAAGCCAGCAGCCAACCAAATATTTCATTCCATTTTTTTAACTAATACGTTAGAATTTTTATAAGTATCTATCGGTATACTTTCTTTCGCTTTTATTTGTGCTTAAGACAGTCTTATCTCTTTTTCTGCATGCAGCGTTTGGGATAAGGAAGAAAAACAGGCACAGCTTCATTAGGACTGGTGAAATAGTCATTATGCACTAAAGGCAGGCAGAAATCAAACCATAAGTCACTTTGAGGGCTCGGTCATCTGTAAATGTTCCGATGACTAGTTTTTCTTCTCTAGCAACTTAGAACAGGTTTAGTGAATGCTAGAGAGGTTTATTAGCTGCTGACTAGAGATGTGAGACTGTGGAGTTTAGTATCTGCAAAAATGAGTGGCTGTATCATATTCCTTGTCTAGACAGAACAAGGCTTCTCATATTTCTCCTCATATTTCTTTGAGAGAGAAGAAGGCAGATTTCAGGATACAACTTCACAGGAGAGGGTTGAGGCTGTGGTTTCCCAGGGAAGACGGATATTAGAGCATTTACCTCTGAAAGACTAAAGATCCCTCTCTTCCCTCCTTCCCTCCCTCCCTTCCTTCCTCTTTCCCTCCCTTCCTTCTTTCTTTCCTTCCATTTCTCTGTCTCAGTCTCTCTCTTTTCTAGATCCTAATCAAAATAAATTTGGGGGGGGGGGGGAAGTGCCTGGCAAGTAGTGGAACACACCAAATAGCTTTTGAGAGATTCTAGGGTGAAAGTATGTTCTTGGGGGCAAATGAAGACCTGGTGAGGGATGACATAGTGTTTTCAAGCTTAATGCCAACTTCTTTTAATTGGTAGAGCTCTGTGTGAAAAAGAGTTTTAACCAGACTCAGTAAGAAAAAGGGCCTTAACCAACCATTTTCTGAGAAGTGTCAAGGGAGGAGGAGGAGGCCATTGTGGAAGGGAGATCCGACACCACCCCAGGAACTGCCATGAAGTGTACTGGTTACTGTTGTGAATGCTGGGCCAGATGCCATGGCTCATATCCTGAGTCGATAGATCATTTCCCAGTTGGGTGACACTGAGCAAGTCAAATTTTTCTGTAATTCAGATGTTTGGCCTATCTAGAGGTTTGTCTTTTTTTCTTTTTTTAAAATCTTTTCAAAGGAATAGCTTTGGGCTTCATTGATTGTCTCTCTTGTTTTCTTCTTTGTAATTTCACTGATTTCTGTTCAAATTTTTATTATTTTTCTTCTCTGCTTGCTTTAGGCTAATATTGTTGTTCTTCCTCCTCTAGTTCCGTAAGGTGGGAGCTTAGCTTATTGATTTTAGATCTTTCTTCTTTCTAATCTATGCATCTGATACTATAAATTTTCTTGTAAGCACTGCTTTTACTGCCTCCCAGTAACTAATAACTGGTATTTTTAGCTCAAATATTTTAAAATGTCATTTTGAGAGTTCTTTGACCATTTGTTATTTAGAATTATGTTGTTTAACATCCAAATACTTTGGGGTTTTCCTGATATCTTTCTATCTTTGATTTCTAGTTTATTTCCATTGTGGACTAAGAGCATACTTTGTATGACTTCTACTGGGTATTTACCCTAAAGATGACTTCTATACTTCTAAATTTGTTGAGTATGTTTTATGGTCTAGAGTGTGGTCTAGCTTGGTGAATGTTCCAAGTGATCTTAAAAAGAGTGTGGAATCAGCTGGTGGTGGATGAAATAGTCTATAAATGTCATTTAGGTCCAGTTAATTGCTGGTGCTGTTGGGTCCAAGCATACCTTTACTGACTATTCTAATTCTTCCCTCCCACAGCTTATTATATTGCTGTCATTCATTTAACTCCTCCAGAAGTGATAGTTGCCAATATATCTTTCAACTGTTATTTTGAACAAACTGTTATCTTTAGATTATTTAAGAATAAGTAAAACTTCTGTTTTATCTTTATTTATTCCTTTCCAAATGCTCTTCTTTCCTTTATGTAGATCTGAATTCTAACCTGTATCATTTGCATTCTCTATGAAGAATTTTTAATTTTTTTCACATTTTATACAGGGCAGGTCTAATGGCCACAAATTTCCTCAATTTTTGTTTGTCTGAGAGAGTCTTTATTTCTTCACTTCTGAAGGATAATTTCACTAGATACAGAATTCTAGGTTGGTGGTTTTTTTTCCTTTAAACATTTTTAATATTTCACACTCTTCTTGCTGCATGGTTTCTGAAGGTAAGTCCAATACAGCTCTTATTCTTATTCCTCTGTAAGTAAGATGTTTTTATTCTCTGGCATTTTTCAAAATATTCTCTTTGTGTTTGACTTTTTGCAGCTTTAATTTTATTTTAATGATATTCTTAGGTGAGGATTTTTTGTATTTCTCCTGCTTGATGTTTTCTGAGATGTCTGGATCTATGTTTTGGTGTCTGTCACTAATCTTGGAAAAACTTAGTCATTATTACTTTAAATATTTCATCTGTTATTTTTTCTCTTTCTTCTCCTTCTTGTTATTCCCATTATATACATGTTACATGTTTGTAATTATCTCGCAGCTCTTTGATACTTTGATCCCTTTCTTCTTCTTCTTCTTTTTTAATCTGCTTTTCAGTTTGGGAAATTCATATGGATGTATCTTCAAGCTCACTGATTTATTTCTTAGTTATGTCTACTCTATTGACAAGCCTGATGAAGGCATTTTTCATTTGTTACATTGTCTTTATTTTCTATTTTGTTTTATTGTGGCAAAATATACGTAACATAAAACATATTTTAACCACCTTTAAGTGTGCATTTCATTGACAATGTTATGTATTCATCACCCAGTATCAATTTCCAGAATTTTTTCATCATCCCAACAGAAGTTCTGTACCCATTAAATAATAATTTTGTTCTTTTCTTCCAGCCCCTGGTAATCTCTATTCTTTTTTCTGTCTCTGTGAATCTGCCTATTCTAGGTATCTCCTATAGTGGAATCATACAATTTCTACTCTTTTGTGTCTGAGTAACTTTGGAATCTATCCTGGATACTGTGAATGTTATGTTGTAGAGACTCTGGATTCTATTATGGTCCTCTAATGGATGTTGACAGTTTTGTTCCAGCTGCTAATTTAGTTGATTGATCTTAAATTTTAAACTCTACCTCTTGGCAGCCACTCCAGTCTTCAGTCTTTTTATCCTTGGCTGGTTTGCTTGCAGATTGACCCACCCATGCATGGTTCAGGGCTTAGCCAGAGATTTGGACAAAATTTGTGCATAGAACTTGTGACTCTTTCCCTCTGGTTCTCTGTTTTCTATCATCCTCTCTTCTCACATTCTAGTGGCTGTGGTTGCCCTGACCTCCGTGCTCTATGACTTTTGGGTTTTTACGGAAGTTTTAGCTGCCCTTTATAGTGCTGACTTCAGTGTGACCAATCTGAGGCTAAATGCCATAAAATGAAAAAGTAACCCCAGTGTAAATGTCAACTCCCCGCCCCCGGAATCTACTTGCTTTTGTTATTCTCCAGACTCTTTGAGTAGTTATTTGCTCTATTTTGTCCAGGCTTACAGTTATATGAGTAAGAGTCAATCTAATAAAAGCTTACATCGTGATTCGCTCATTACTTTGAATAGAGAAACAGTAAGAAATAGTGTCTGAGTTACTCCTTGGTTTTCCAAATCTCCTTGAAGATACTAATCAATGCAATGTCCGTTATATATGCAGATTATCATTCCCCCCTCTAGAAATTTTGATTCAGTAGGTCCAAATTGGGAACTAGTAATTTGTTCTTTGTTCCTTAGAGGCTCCAAGTGATTCTAATTTTCAGGAAAGTTGAGGCAAACACTCCATCAGGCTCTTGCTACTCAAAATGCAGGAGCTTGTTAGAGGTGCAGAATCTCAACCTTCTCCCAAGACGTAATGAATCTGAATCCACATTTTAACAAGACCCCGGGTGATTCATACCAATATTGAAGTTTGAGAAACACTGGTTAGGATATTGTGATATTTTAATATAGAATATGAAATGGGTTTCCTTTCTATTATGCATTCCATCATCAAATATTTTTGGTGTTGAATAAAATTGGTATCAGTCCTGCCTTTAGAGCAGACAACCCATAAAAAAATAAACAAGCGCATGTCACCATCATAACTACGACATGCTATGGAGGAAACAAACAGGGGGATGAGATCTAGGCCAGTAGTTCTCAATCTTTCATGCAAATCAGGATCACCTCAGAGGCTTTTAAAATATCTCAAATACCAAGGCTACAGTCCCAGGCAAATTAAATCAGAATCTTTGAGATGGGACCCCAGCATCAACAGTGTAAAATATCCCCAGATGCCTGCAATGTATACCTAAGGTTGAGAACTGATTATTCAGGCTAATTGAAGATAAATTTGAGATCAAGAAAGGGCTCCTTTAATCTGAGACCTGAAAGATTAGTAAGTATCCAAGGACTCCAGGGAATGGCATTTCTGGACAGAGGATCAGCATATACTTCAATACTGAGGAAAGAAGAAGCTTAATGTATTTGAGGAACTAAAAGAGGACCAGCGTGAATTTAGTATAATGAATAAGAATGAGGGTGACATAAAGCTGAGCCAGAGCCAGGCTGTAGGTCAGCATCCACAGGCCATATAATGGGTACTTGGTACATTTGGGACCATCAATTTTAGGTATGTTAAAAATTGTCACAAGTGTTGCAGGAATTTTAAATTAATAATAGTAGTTTCAATATGTTGACTTTCATCTAAGGTTCCTCTATCTGGCCCAGTGAGACGTTCGCTGTCTAAGCTGTGGTTTCTGTGTTCAGCTATTTCTTCTCTCATAATCTATTTTCACTTAATAAGAAGATCCCAACTTGTCACCAGGAATGGCAGAAAGGGTTCGATGGTTCAGATAGATGCTTTGGGATATTCTGATGGAACATGGACAGGGAAATTATAGGATAATTGCCCAATAATGATTACTTTTATAAATTTCATTAGATTCTAAGTCAACAAGTCTTATCTGGTTGTTTGCAGTCCATTATCCTATGCTGGCCTGGCAACTGGACTTTCCTTCTTGTTGCGGGTAACTCCCAGTTGTCATATGCAACTGATCAAAGTTCAATTTTGTTACATCTGTTCAGATCTACACAGATATATCACAGGCTGAAGTTTCACAATTTTTACTTTGTAAACTCCCTGCTATGCCTATAGAGACACAAAGCTTAGACTATCAAGACATAGTGCCCCTGGGCACTGCAGGGACTAGCTGGCCTTCTGGGCCTTCCAGTCATCCCCTCCCCCTGCCCCAACCCCCCCCCCCCCCAACCCACCTCCTCCTCTACATAGTCTGTGAATTCCCCAGGGAGTGTCTGACCATTGTGGCTACTTCCCATTAGCCTACATTTTTCTTCCCTCTTGCCATAGATCTCACTTATGGTTGCAAAATTATTTCCTGAGAAAATAGTATTAGTCCTAAAATCATTGGGTCAAAGGGCATGGCTTTTATTTCATGATGCAAATCAAATTGATGAATTTCCTTCCTCAAAGATTTGCAAATTTTCACAGGCCTCAGAGGTATGGGAGTCTTGATGTCATTCATTTGCAAATCGTTTGCCAAGTTAACAGATGAAAATGGCATTCCTTTTGTTTTATTAATGTTTAATTCCTTATGTTTTTGGTAAGGTCGTTCTTTTTTTCATATACTTTTTGTACATGTATACTTTTTTTCCTGTCATTTGCTGATTTTTTTCTGGGTTATCTCTTAATTTATAAAAGCTACATTATGCTAAAAAATATCAAGGAGCTGCCACGTGAGTTATGAATATTTTCTTTTTTTTCCTATTTTGTTTAACATTTTTATGGCATTTTTTAGCATATTAAGGTTTTTAAAAAATTATTTAGTAAACTGTATTACTCTTTCCCCTTATGGTTACTTTATTTTTGTTTAAAAAGGAAATATTCAGCTTTTCCCCTAATATTTTATGCTTTATATTTATCTTTTAATTTTGTCACATAAGGAATTGATTTGTTTTATATTGAAATGTTTTGTACTTGTCTCCATATAGGACCTGTACATATAAAGTACATCTCTAGTATTCTATGTATAGTTATTATGAATGGTATCTTTTTTCTGTGTATGTATGTATAATATTTAACTTTCACTGTTATGAAGGGAAGCCTTTTTAAAATTTAACTGTTTTACTGAACTCTTGTAATTAGTTTAGTTTTTGTTGATTTCAGATATAGTGGGTTGCCACTCCTAATATACAAACAATTGTGATGTCATACCCTTACATCTAATAACTTCCCCTCTTATTTCTGTTTTCTCTTTTATTTGTGTAGACTAAAGTTTCCAGAACACATTAAAATAAACATAATAAGAGTGGGCAGCTTTGTCCTGCTTCTCCTTTTTAATGCCATACCTTTCGTGTCATTTGAAATGTTGGCTGTTTATATCTTTTTATGTTGTTAAGATAATATTTTTATTGCTACTTACTAGGAGTTTTTTTTTTTTAATCAGGAATGAGTGTTGGTGCCTTTCTACAGACTTAATTTAGAATGCTTAAGATAAATTAATCCAACAAACTATGTTTAATCTTATTTCACTTGTTGAAATGATGAATTAATACATCTCTGAAACGCTTATCGTCTCCAGGGTAAATACTACTTGATTTTAGATTGTTATTTTTTAAAATGTGTATTTTGGGGGCGCCTGGGTGGCTCAGTGGGTTAAAGCCTCTGCCTTCGGCTCAGGTCATGATCCCAGGGTCCTGGGATCGAGCCCCGCATCGGGCTCTCTGCTCAGCGGGGAGCCTGCTTCCTCCTCTCTGCCTGCTTCTCTGCCTACTTGTGATTTCCTGGTCAAATAAATAAACAAAATCTTTTTTAAAAAGCTTTAAAAAAATGTGTATTTTGAATTTGCTTTCCTAGTAGTTTATTAAAGATATTTCTACCTCGCTCAAAAATGTGAAGGATCACACACTACAAAGAAAACCCCGGATCAATCGCAAGTTTTAGAATTCAGGAAACCCTAGTTTCATATTACGTGCTGGTAGGTTCTCATCATTTTGTTTGCCCTCCATCAGATACGATGTGGGAATTAGTGATTCAGTGGAAGTTTGGAAGAAGATACCTGTCAAATAAACATAGCATGGAGCTTCTGAGGAGTAAGGCCATGATTGCCTTTTCTCTCTTTGTCATTGGCTAGTTCAAGTTTCCTCTCTCCTAATTCACCGCTGATGATTTACGTTTTCCGTGAAACACTCCTTTTCACCAAGACATTACAATGTTTAGCGGTAGATCGCGCACAGTGTACCCTTTCTACCTGCAAACTACTCACGCTCATTGTTGGACACTCATTATCCTTTTTAGTTTCATTAGGGAGCTTTCTCTTTCGGAAGTAAAAGGAAAAGGAGTTACTATATATTTCTCTATCTTGTTATTCTTCATTTGAGTGATATGTATTTGTCAACTATGTTATTTCTGATTCTAATTTTTATCACTGAGGTTATCTTCATCTTTTTGCCGCAGCAGAGTTAATCACTGCCTCCCTCCCCATCACCCACCCTGTCATTCTTCTTCATTTTAGGAATTTCTCAGGATAGTCTGGCTTGTGAATTTTTCTTAGAATTATCTTTTCTAGTTAAGAAGATCCTAGAAGTATTTGTATTGAGATTGTTTTATTTATGTAGATGCCAAGACCATGGCATTCTTTTCTTTTCTTATTTTAAAGATTTAGGGGCGCCTGGGTGGCTCAGTGGGTTAAGCTGCTGCCTTCGGCTCAGGTAATGATCCCAGGGTCCTGGGATCGAGTCCCGCATCGGGCTCTCTGCTCAGCAGGGAGCCTGCTTCCCTCTCACTCTCTCTGTCTGTCTCTCTGCCTACTTGTGGTCTCTGTCTGTCAAATAAATAAGTAAAATCTTTAAAGATTTATTTATTTATTTATTTGAGAGACTGAGAGAGAGAGAGCAGGAGGAGGAGCAGAAGGAGAGGGCGCGAAAGAGAATCTCAAGCAGACTCCTGCTTAGGGCAGAGCCCAACATGGGGCTCAATCCCAGGACCCTGGGATCATGACCTGAGCCCAATCCAGAATTGGTACTCACCCAGATGAGCCACCCCCATGCAGGTGGTCCAAGCCTGGCACGATTTTCATCCAAGTCTTCCTTTGCGCTCCTCAGGAATGGTTTAAAACTACCTTCTTCAACATTTTATATATAACCTCTTCACTTCTTTTTATCTTTTTTTATTCCCATTATCTTGTTTGTTACTATTGAAAATGAAGACTTTTTCACCCCATGATATGTCCTACTCAGTTTTCTTGCATATGTTGAAACCGTTGATTTATTAGTCTTATTTATTCATATATTAGTGAATTTTCTTATTATTTGAAGTTGATACTTAGATTTCTTGGAGATATAATGACACCATAGCAGGTGCTGATTCTTTCCAATTTCTATGTTTTACTATCCATCTGCCCATCTCTCCATCTAGTCGTCTACTATCTATATTTTCATCTAATTCCACTAGCTCTCAACCTCCAGAACAATGTCAAACAGCAGTGGTGAAATAGAGGTAACTTTCTCATTCCTGATGGTAATGGGAATACTCAAGGTAGTTTTCTTATTTAGCCTAATGATGGCTTGTGGGTTGCGGTAGCTGTATTTTAAGTCATGGGCATTTTAAGGGGATGCTGGAGGTGATTCAGTTATGTTTCCTTCACTGCCAGTTTGATCCAAACAGCTGATGGATTTAAACTTATACAAGGGCTCTTCTCTTAATTTATAGACTGACCTCATTTCTGTGCCCAATTTTGAAAAACATGCTTTTTAGGGGGAAAAAGGGGGACATATAAGTAAAGTAGATATTCATGAAATATAAAATTTAAACCACTAGGCAGGGTAGAAGCTTTCTATTTTATCTGTTCTATAAAAAAAAAAAGTCTCATGGGATGTAGCCAGGTGAAGTTACTCAGGCTAATGGATAAGAATAAATAACTGTTATCGTTTTTAAGCTGCTTAATTAATAGCACTATACAAAGCACATCAGCTCTGGTGATCTGTTCCATTTTGTGAAGGCTATTAGAAAAATGATTGTTAATGACATATGCGTTTATTTGAACTTAGAGTTCATGCTGTTGCCCTAAATCAATTCAAAACTAGCAGCTACCTTGCTGTCTTTATCCTTATGAACTTCGATCTTGTTATGGGCTATATCTTCCCCGTCCCCAAAAAAAGGTGAAGCAGAGGACATACTTGATAGTGTTGTGGGTACACACATTATATTTTATCTGGCCATTGTCTTGGGGTAGTCATTTTATATTTAAGGATGTTCCCACTTGAGTCCTGCCTCCCTAATATGGGAATTTGGATTATGTTTCTTAGCCTTTCTTGAACTAAGATGGCGGCGTGTGATCCAGCATCTACCACTGAACCCGTCCGCATGAGCCTTCCATTTAAAGCAACTAAGATGTGGAATTGCTTTTCATCAAGGCAAGAGACAGCCCTGTACCCTGGGCTGTGCCTGCAATTAGTCCACAGTCCCATCCCCTCATCTCTCTAGGAATCCTGGAATGTTACCACATACCCTCTAAGAAATTGCATTTCTGCTCAAGCTCAATATGGTGGACTCTGCTTTACCTCCAAGAACCTAATCGGCAGCTGGTCCAGAAGGAGGAAGATCCTGAGATCACGGTCCGTCAAAAGCACAGTGGGAAGCTGAATTGTAAACCCTGAATATTTCTGCCTGTTTGGTAGACTCTCTAGAAGCGTGTCTGTCTGTATAATTCCTGAATACATAAAAAGAAAACCTCAGTTGGCCATCTGTACCTTTGTTGGAACATGGTCTGGGTATAGTTTTATACGATGTGTAGTTGATTTGTTTGTGGTCATTAAATCTGCCCTTTGTTTTGGCACCTGGGCAACACAGCCTACAATGTAGAACACTCTGTAGATTCCTAATGAGCTTTTGCAACTGGGCCAGGAGAAATTTTATAAATGCAGATAAACAAAGCCCATCTACTTACAATTTGTGTGTTACTGAAGTTTTGTATCTTGAATGTGCCATAATTTCATGCTTCTTCATTTTTGAAGTGGCTGGGAAGAGCATGGGACTATATTTATGATACAACGTACAGTTTCCAAAATGTAACCCTCTTAGCATCTCCTGGGGTTAGAACTGTTCCTTTATCTCCTCGCTTTAAACAGAACACATCCATGATTTTCCAGTTTATTTAGTGATATTTTGATATGAAAGCAGAGAGTCGATCAACTAGGATTAGAATTCCCAAGGGCTTCCTACCTGTTGGAAGGTAAAAATCTCCTTTGGTAGAATTTGTTACATAAAATGCTATCTGTAAAATAGGATGTCTGACTAAACCAGATTGTTTCTAACTTGAGAGAGTAGCATGCGGATCTAGTTTGGGCAGGGCCTGGAAGAAGAAGGGATCAGACCTTTTCTCAGTAAGGAAGTGTTAGCTCCATTTGACTAGATAGAGAAGAGTTCCAGTGAGGTTTAGCGAGGTGGGGTAATATGGACCAGAGGGAAGATTAGCAAGTGGCAGAAGCAGTTCTCAAACCCCGGTCTGCCTGCCTGCAGAGCCCAGGTTCTTCTCTGGGCACTGCTACCCCTCTTACATACCACCCCCTGCTCCCCCACCCCCCTCCCCCCACCAAGGTCTCTGCCACTGGGTCTTGCCATGTTGGCTCTGGGAAGGGCCATGCTGGCCTGGATATGGGCCCGACCTCCCCACGGCCACTTGTGGTTCATTAAACCCGAGGCATGTTAACTGGGAGCAGATTCAGCCTTCTGTCTGCTAAACACCAATTTGACTCTTACATCTTTAAGGCTTTCTCTGAATTTCCAGGGAACACATTTCTGTGGGATACCAGTATCCCCAGGACAGGCTTCTTAGAGAAATGGATCCTCTGGGTTTCAAATAACCACAAATGACAAGTGAAAATGTCTAATTCAATTTCCTTTTCAAATTTCTACTACAGGCCACACCCCTCATTATCTTCTGACCAGTCGGAGAATGAAAATGTAGCAGCTTCACCATCAGAGAAGGTGAGATTTTAAGATAGAGCAAACCTTTTTTTTTTTCCTTTTTAATGAAATGAATTCTTTCCCCTTCTTTCCAGTTTTTAATTTCAACTTCTAATTGTAAGCAGGCAGAGATGTTGTAGAATTTGACAAGAAACAGTGCAGTTTCAAATGCATTGGACTCTGAAGTCTAGAGGACACCAAATTAAATAAACCGTCTTTTAAATTACTTAATCAAATCACAAATCACTTAATCAAATCACAGCTTAACAAGAACATGGTTATTAATGAGAACTGGGTCTTTGTATCTGGGTGAATCAGGACAATTATATCTTTTTTTTTTTTCCCAAGAGCTAAACATTGCTAAGCTTTTGAGTTCGTGGCTGAGCTAGGCACATTTTTTCTTCTCCCCAGAATTTTTGCCCCACAGCAGATTTCAGGAGACACAGCTACCCTTGCTGGGGTCAAACAGGGGCTCTCCCTTGCCCTGCCTAGAGACCATCTAAATCTTCCTTTATGTCTTTACAGCTTTGGGCAGAGACCATTTCCACTCACTTTTCAGCCCTAACCCTTTGATATCTGTGCTTTGCTATTTACTCTCTGTTTCCCTGGAAAACCTGAGCCTCTTGCCTGGAGGATCTATTTAGTGTACCCCCCCCCCCCCACCCTCCCGGGCAAACCCTCCGGCCCCTGGAAGTTCGGCCTTCTTGGCTGGGTAATCCCCTTTTCTCAACCACGGCCTTGGTTCAGGCCTTTGTCATTTCTCACCTGGATGTCAGGGAGCCCTCAGAGTGGTCCTTCTCCTCCTTGTCCCTCTCTAACCCCGGCCTCTCCCTGCTGCAGGGTTGTTCCTTCATGCCAGACCTCTGCTGAGACTCCATTAATGGCTTCTTATAACTTTAAGGATGAAATGCAAACTCCTTACCTTGCCTCCCCACCCTGAACCAGACAAAGACCTTTTCTTGCCCTGGCTCCCACCTTCTCATCGGGGCCACCATCCCTTGTGCCTTGCTCGCTCTTACCAGCCATGTCCCAGGGCTCCCTCTTGTTTCCATCACTTTCTTACCCCTTGCCACCTGGCTAGCACACACCTGGGTTCGCAGCTCAGCTCAGCATCAGCCGCTCTGTGTGCCCCCCTGGGCGTGCCCCACTCTGCTGTTATGCCACCGCTCCCTTTCCTGTGACACACTTCTCTCTGCCCTGCTGGACCTTGAAGAACTCAGGGCCCCTGCCTTTGTCACCCTTGAATTCCAGAGGAAGGACAAGACCTGGCGTGTAGCCCGTGCTAAATCGATGCGTGAAGGCACACTGACCAGTGGAAGCTAGCGGGACTCCCTGCATCTCGGACTCTGTTTCTCTGCTCCTCTGCCTACAGATCCCAGGCCCACTGCAAAGTCAGTCACTCCCATGGTATTGCCTACCCACATGAAGAGAGGACTTCAGACTCCCTTCCTGGCCCTTTTTCTTTCCCCTTGGATTAGTCCCAGCTGACACTCCATTCTTCAGACATTTCTAGCCTGTGGTCTATTTGAGTGACTTTATCATAGCACAAGACTGGCTCATAGAAGACACTCAGTCAGAGCTCAAACACACCTTCACATCCGGGGTGAGGAGTCCAAGGTCCAGACAGGCTACCAGCTTACCACAGATCACACAGCTGCCATCTGGAGTGAACCCAAATGTTCTGACCTTAGTCCCCTGCTCTGTACACTAGAGAACCCTACACCATTGGGTGTGTGATATACTTCATCATACCAACATTCATCTCTGAGAGAAGAGCTGGGAATTTTTCATAGTGGACATGAGTGGGATTTATACAAACACCAGCCTCTTTGTCCTCCTTCCTTTCCACTCATTCTCCTGACATTCTATCCACCTTGCAAATACTTTCCCAGAAGATGAACATGTGTATTTTAGGTGTCCTTGTCTTAATGTTCTACTAGTTTGTAAAGCCTCTATCACCCAGGTGACTCAGTTGGTTGAGTGGCTGACCCTTGATTTCGGCTCAGGTCATGATCTCCAGGTCCTGGAATCGAGCTCCACATCAGGCTCCACACTCAGCGTGGAGTCTGCTTGAAGATTTTCTCTTTCCCTCTCCCTCTCTGTACCCCGACACCCCTGCTTTCACACACACACTCTCTCTCTTTCTAAAATAAATAAATTCATCTTTAAAACATTCTAAATAGAAAACCCAGAAATGGACCCTCAACTCTATGGTTGACTAACCTTCAACAAAGCAGGGAAGAATGTCCAGTGGAGGAAAGACAGTCTCTTCAACAAATGGTTTTGGGAAAATTAGACAGATTCATGCAGAAGAATGAAACTGGGCCACTTTCTTACACCATGCACAAAAATAAACTCAAAATGGTTGAAAGACCTAAATGTGAAACAAGAGTACATCAAAATCCTAGAGGAGAAAACAGGCAGTGACCTCTTTGACTTCAGCTGCAACAACTTCTTGCTAGAAATGTCTCCAAAGGCAAGGGAAACAAAGGCAAAAATGAACTTTTGGGACCTTATCAAGATAAAAAGGTTTGCACAGCAAAAGAAACAAGTCAACAAAACCAAAAGACAACCTATGGAATGGAAGAAGATATCAGCAAATGTCTTACCAGATAAAGGGCTACTATCCAAAATTTATAAAGAAGATGTGGTATGTATGTATGTGTGTATACATATATTTGGAATACTACTCAGCCATCAAAAAGAATGAAATCTTGGTTATTTGCAATGATGAGGTTGGAACTAGAGGGTGTTATGCTAAGCAAAATAAGTCAAAGAAAGACAAATACCATATGATTTCACTCATATGTATAATTTAAGAAACAAAACAGAGGAACACAGGGAAAGTCAAGGAAAAATAAAATAAGAAAACAGAGAGGGAGGCAAAAACATAAGAGACTCTTAACTCCAGGAAACAAACCAAGGGTTGCTGGAGGGGAGGGTCCACGGGTGGGTGGGAGGATGGGGTAATTGGGTGATGGGCATTAAGGAGGGCATATGATGTAATGAGCACTGGGTGTTAGATGCAACTGAAGAATCACTAAATTGTACTTCTGAAACTAACAAAAAACATTTCTGACTCCGTTCGTAGGGTGATTGTGTTAGTCACGAGAGGCTAAAGTACTATGAAAATAGGCCCAACAAGTAATGGATCAAACACAATAGAAATATTTTTTCTACTCCTGTGAGGTCTATGGTAGATGTTCCAGATCCATGGGAGATAGTTAGGTGGCTTCTTCTCCTTGTGGTTACTCGGGCTGACATTTGGCACTGCTATCTTCAAAACATAGCTTCCAAGCTTGCTATGTTTGTGATATATCTTTCTCTAAGGAGCTGGAAGGAGAACAGAAAACATGACGGAGGTAGGCAGGAGGTTTTATAGTCTAGGCCAGGACGTAATGTGACCAACTTGACCTGATTTTTCCTGAAGTATGTTTGTTTTAAAACAGAAAATCTCATATCCACAGAAACCCTTCTGTCCTAAGAAAACTAGGGCAGCTGGTCACCCTCCATGAAAGAGGCATATCTGTCTTCTACTCACATTCCAATGTTCCTCTCATCAAATGGTCACACCAGACTGCCTAGGATGCTGGAGTTATGGTCACCCACGTGCCTGGGGAGCAGCCTCATAGGTAGCTTTCTGCATTGACATTTACTGAATGAATGTTTCATATAAACACTAACCCCAAAGAGCTGAAAATCAATTTATAAAAGCAAATAGACATAGGAGAGTGGGAAAAGGACCCAAAATCTAGACCAGGAGGCGACCTGAACAAAGCCTTTGTTGATGTTTACTAATTATGTGAGGAGCAGTCCACGCATTTCCTACAACCTTAGCTAGGGTTTAGACTGTAGATGTTTGTAAGAGGAAATACAATCCTATTTCAAAATCTCACCTCTTTTCACCCTCTTGTAAGTTATTGAGAATTCATTCATGGTGGCAAAACAAAACAGCCTTCACTGGACTGCATCCCCATACAGTTTTCATGAATACGTGCTACACCCATTCCTGGAGAACCTTCTAGTGGACACGAGTTGACTCCCTGTATATTTAAATACATCCTCTCCTAATCATAGCATCCTTTGTTGTAAGCTTTTTGTATGCCAGAAATAGTGCTGATTGCTTTACTTATAAGATCTTATTTTATCCTGATAACACTAAGGTACTTTAATTTTCCCTCTGTCGCAGATGAGGAACCTAAGGCTGATCGAGGTAGAGTGTCTGTTGCCTCACTACAGGGCTCTAAGTTGTAGAATTAGGATTTAATCCCAGTTCTGTCTCCTTCCTATGTCTGATTGCATACACTGCACTAGAGACTTCTAAGAGAGGATTATGTTATTAATTTTGGGATGAGCTAAAATCTGCCCCCAAGGATACAATATTTCTCTAGAGTGGGACAGAAGGGTAGATAAGAAATACATACTCCTTATGGCACCTGGGTGGTTCAGTCAGTTAAGCATCTGACTCTTGATTTTGGCTCAGGTACTGAGGTGTGAGGTTCTGATGCCCCCTTTCCAGAACTCAGATACTCATTTCCCCTGTTTCTGGGGATGGTGGCAGCTGACAGCTCTTTACTCAGTTTTTCTCTGGGACTTTCCTCGGCTAACAAGAGATTGCTTTCCGAAGGTCTTAACCCCCTCCCTGAGGATACCCCGTGCCCACTATGACTACTTTTGTACAAGAGCACAAATGCCCTGTCTCCTTGCCCCAACTTAAGGCAATTCTATGATGGTTAATTTTGCTCCTTAGGGAAATTTCCCCAAATAAACTTCTCTGTGCACTGAGCTCCATCTCGGAGTTTGCTCCGTGGGAAACCCCGTGCAGTCTTCATAGTCTATACAGTCTTTATGACAAAGACTAGCAAACAGAAGCTTTTCCACAGCCACGCACACAATGCACTCCTTCCATGTGCATTCTTTCTTTCTTTCTTTCTTTTTAATATTAGTTCTAGCTCGTCCCCCCTGCCTCCTTTAACATTTTTTTTAAAGATTTTATTTATTTGACAGACAGAGATCACAAGTAGGCAGAGAGGCAGGCAGAGAGAGAGGGGGATGCAGGCTCCCTGCTGAGCAGAGAGCCCGCATGTGGGGCTTGATCCCAAGACGCTGGGATCATGACCTGAGCTGAAGGCAGAGGTTTAACCCACTGAGCCACCCAGGCGCCCCTTAACATTTATTTTTATGTGGTGAATATAAACACAGACATAGCGTCGGAGAAAGAGTGGAACTAGGCCAGCAAATACATGGTCAGAGGAGGGCTGTGCTTTAGCAGAGACAGCATCCCACAGATTTCATCTTCAGAATGACTCCTGGTTCCACCTCCCCTTCTCCTTCCTTGTCATTTTCTCTTGCCTGTTGTAGCCCACCAGCCTTTCCTATATTGCTACAGTGGATCTCCGGCTTATGTCCTGTCTCCTGTCTTATCCCTGCCAAACACGTGTCATGGTGCTGCCGGGGACCTGCAGGGTCAATCTGACCTATTGGGCCCCTTGTATAAACCTCTGAGTGGCTGCCTCTGCTCCAAAGTTCGTGCCTTCTTCCGTAGGATGGGGTTTATCATTAGGAAGCAGAGGCTATGTTTGATAGGCTCCCTTGTTTGTTTCTAGGTATGACCATGTGCTTAGCTCTTGCCAAAGGAATGGGAGCAAAAATGGTGTTGGTTATCTCCAGATTGTGGGCCGCAAGGAGTAAATGTGAGTTGTCACGCTCTCTTCTCATCCCTTTTGGCTGGAAGCAAGGAAGACCCTTCCTTGCTTGGAGGGTCCTTGATGGAGCCACAAGGCAGAAGGATCCACATGCATCCGTATTCTAGCTCCTTTGCTAGGGCCTTGGGTAAGGCACTTCATTTCTCTCAGTCTCCATTTCCCTTCTAGAAGAAGGAGCTCACGTTTGTCAAGAATTCTGAAGAGCCTGAGATTTTACTCTACGTGAAAGCCAGCTTGCCACACTTTCATGGATGCTGGCAGAATACACGAGGCTCTGCTCAGAGAAAAAGGATTTTATCACTCACAGCACAGCGGCTGGCATAAACTTCATGTTTGTATCGCTTCCTCTTGTCTTCCAGGATCCCCCAGGTGATGAGGGTACAAGGCCAGGTGGTCGTTGCCCATACAATGGGTTCAAATCATGGTTACCAAACTCTGAACTTGGGAATTCCAACTCTTTTTAAATGGGTTGTAAGCAAATCTGTCTAAACTTGGCCCCAGCAGGGAACATTATCTTTATTATAACAGACAAATATGATATAGTAATCTGTCTCTATCTTCCCAAAGAGATATCTCCCTAAAACATTACCTCCGCATTGGATCATTGTGAGGACTAAACCAGTTACCACATACAGTGGCTTGGTATGAAATAAACCTGGTAGGAAAGAAACCCTCATTAATGAGCTGTTGTAACCATGTTTCCCTGTTTCACCTACTTCTCTCTGTGAAGCATCCGGGTAGCTTTCATTTGCTCCAACATGCTATGCTTTCTTTTGCTTGTGGGCCTTCAACCTGATCACTGTGTCTGGAATATTGGACCCCACCCCCCCTCATTTCTGCTTCTCTCCTTCTTTTGGTCCCAACCCATGAGCTTAGGAACTCCTGCTCTGTGCTCACACAGTTCACTCACTTTCCAAGAATTCTTTCTCTTAGAACACTTAGCAACCCTAAGTGTTGATGTTGTTTAAATTTCTTAAACCTCTTGGAATGTAAGCTCTGGGATGTTAGAGATAATATGAACCAACAGAAAGTGGCTCTGGCTAGTGTAAGAAACAGGGAGAATTTATAGGACGGTTTCTGGATTATCTTATTGAATCAAAGTTGGAATGAAGAATCAAGAGCATGGAAAGGGAAGGAACACGTAGGAGCTAGCAATCTGTGGCAGCTGCCTGCAGATCGATTGCCGGACTCAGATCAATGAGCCCAGATTTTAGGTGTATCTTTTTCAAATTTCAAAGACCGGAAAGAATCTGGATTCAGCTCGGATTTAGGTGATCACCCATATAAATAAGCTGTGGTCCGTGGACGGAATTACATAAGACAAGCAATACTTCGGGGGACCATTCCCTACGTAGAGGTAGCAAACTGAGCCAGTCCCCTCCAAGGACCATCATTGAGAATATGCCCAACATGGACGTTATTCCTGACTCCAGTCTTGCCTCCTCCAGTTCCCCAGCCCCCAATTGCTGTAGGACTGCTGTGGTATTATTATCTCTTGCACACTCTGTCGTGTGACGCTGGGGCTAGGACCCTGCAGCCACATTCCTGCTCGGCTAGATGGATTCCTGTCAGGCTCTGGCAATGGGGACACCAGAAGAAGCATGCAAGGTTGGAGGCAGGAGAAGGGATTTGCTCCTTCCTGGCAGCTTCCTGTTTTTGTTAGTATGACTCTCCCCGCTCGTTTCTTCACCCAGCAATGCCAGTTCATTCCCACAGCAGCACTGGAGTCCAGTTTGCAGTCTCTCTCTCTCTCTTTTTTAAAGATTTTATTTATTTATTTGACAGACAGAGATCACAAGTAGGCAGAGAGGCAGGCGGGGGGCGGGGGAGGCAGGCTCCCTGCTGAGCAGAGAGCCCAATGTGGGGCTCAATCCCAGGACCCTGGGATCATGACTTGAGCCAAAGACAGAGCCAAAGTACAAATATTTGTTCTGTTCCATTTTCCTGTTTTTCTTTATCAGATTCCCTTATATTTCTCTATCTATCTCATCTATCATGTATCTTGTTGTTTCTTCTTTTTTTTTGTTTAAATTTTATTTGAGAGAGAGTGAGAGAGAACATGAGGGAAGAAGGTCAGAGGGAAAGTCAGGCTCCCTGCGGAGCTGGGAGCCTGATGCGGGACTCAATCCGATCCTGGGACTCTGGGATCATGACCTGAGCCGAAAGCAGTGGCTTAACCAACTGAACCACCCAGGGACCCCCCAGTTTGCAGTCTTTCTAACACTTACAGAACTAGTCTTATCCCATCCCCTCAGAGACATGAGCAACAGCCAAGAAATGCCCACCCCTCCCCCAGCATAATGTGGGGTCCCAGCCATATGGGTCCTCTCCTCTGAGCTTAGAGACACCAACACCAGCTGAGCAGCATCCCTCCTCAGTGTTGGGGGTCCTGTAACACAAGTTCCCCCCACAAAGCTCAGAGATGTCAGCTCTAGTCAAATGGCAACCTCTTCTCAGAGTTCAGGGTTTCAGCCCCTGGAACGTCCCCTCTGAGTAGACATCAGAACCAGCTGACCAGCACTCTTGCCTCCAGGAGAGTTTCAGCTCTCAAGAGAGTTTCTGAATTTCAACCCCATGAGGCTCCCTTCTCTTGGTTCCTTCTAAGGCTTCTTCTCAGCAACCCTAGACTCTCTCTGTATGCCTGACCCCAGGGGTAGCAACTGTTTTCCACAGTTTCTGCCCCTGTGATAACAAATTATTCTCTTCCTGGCTTTTCATTTTCCTGGTCAATAATTCTTTACAGTATACTGTCCTTATTGTGTAATTCTTGTGGTTTCTGTTTCCTGACTATGCCCTGACTGATATAGGGGGTCATTTTCCTACAATAGAAATCAGATCACATTACTCCTTTGCTTAAAATGCTTCAGTGGTTACACCAATGTTCATAGCAACAGTATTCACAATAGCCAAAAGGTGGAAACAAATGTCCATCAGCTGATGAATTGGATAAACAAAATGTGGTATATCTATCCATAATGATTTATTATTCAGCCTTAAAAAGGAATGAAATTCTGATACATGTTGCCACATAGATGAACTTGGAAAACATTATGCTACGTGAAATAAGCCAGACACAAAAGGACAAGTAATGTATGAATCCACTTATATGAGGTACCCTCAAAAGGCAAATTCACAGAGACAAAGTAGAACAGGGTTTACTAGCGGTTATGGGGCTGGGGGAAATAAGGATTGTCATTTAGAGGGTACAGAGTTTCTGTTTGGGATGATGAAAATATTCTGGACATCGGTAGTTGTGATCGTTGCACAACCTTGTGAATGTGCTTAATGTCACTGACTTCGCTGAATTGTGTACTTAAAAATGGTTAAGATAGTAAATTTTATGTTATGTACATTTGACTACAATGAAAAATCACCTAAATTGCTTCAGGGGCTCCCATTGACTAGATACTGGATCAGTGAGGAAAAAGATGGGTTGAACTTTTCCTAAGCAGTCTCCGGGGGTGCTGCCCTGGCTTGTACATCTGACACTCATAATGGATGGGACCCCTATGTTCATCCCGGAGGCACCGCACCATATTTGGATGATATCTGCTGCTACGATATAGGGCATTGTCAGCAGTCCTTTCTGACTGCTGTTTTTAGGATCTCCCAAGATAAACTTGCTCAATGACCAGACAGGATATTTAATGCAATTGTTTCTCTCTGCATTGGTCTCACACTGGACTTGAGCATGAACATTCTTATCAACTCACTTTTTGATTCAAGATGGCCATCCATCTGGTGTTTCTCTTTCTGTCACATTGTTGAAATCTTAGGTTCCTATGGTCAAAAATCTCCTTACCATGATCTGAAGAAGTAGGAAGCACAAGAATCATGTAAGTGAAATACCTCTAGCCCAGTGCTTCGCTTGCCTTTTGAAAGTCAACTTTAACACAGAGGATTTGGCACCTTGGTGTGTCCTAACACCCTCAATTGACAGAAGATAATAGGGTGATAATAGATAGGTTCAGGCCAAGAAGACCTTTATCCCCCATTATCAATTCAATTTCAGTGAAGGAAGTTTCATTGGCAATCATATTTCTCCCTCTTTTTATCAAGGAATGAGTATAATTTAGATAGTTTGCCTAAGAGTAAAATAATATCAACAAATGTGAAACCAGCCTGATACTCTCGTTTTCTTGGCGAAGCATACCAAGATAGGCTAGCAAGCTGTCAGTCTGTAAATATAGCTAATCTCCCTCATAGCTCTTTCTAATCTTTCTCTTCAGCTCCCTGAAAAACCCATGTCCCCTGCTAATACTGTGTTAGGTTAATTGGATTCGCTATGTAATATTCAACTGAGATTACCTCCATATAATTTATTTATAAATTTTATTCCCTAAATAGTGACAGATTGAGATGGTACTTTTTTTTTTTTCTGGACTACTGTAGTTAACATCCCCCAAGGAAGAAAATGTGTTTAAGGCATTCGGATTTATTAAGGAAAGAAAAATATAGTCACAAAACAGGAAAAGAAGAGGGGCGGGGGCAACATCATTTAACTTCTAAGTGAGGGCTAGATATTGAATGATCTGTGAGGAAACTACTCCCTGAATCTTTCTATCACAGACTCCTAGTGCCTTAAGACATAGTGAGCGGCATGAATGACAAAGGAAGGAGGAGTTGTGTTTTCAGCACCTTATCCATAGCCATTGCCAGGCTCCCCTCATGCTGTATTAGATGACCTGTGGCGGGCAAACAGAGGGACTCATGCAATGACTCTTGGGGAGGTGTTCATGCATTGTTGTCCAGCCCTAGGACGCAGTGGCAAAGACTGGTGAAAGATCTGATGTGGGAGAGGACAACACGATTCCCTGCAGCAGCCCTGTTGCAATGCCTGTTGGCTATGAGCCCAGACACTGGAGCCAGACTCTAGCTCCAGTAGGCAGTAAGGTCTTGGGCAAGTTACATAGTCATCTTGTGTCTCTACTTTCCTATCTATCCAGTGGGGATAAAAAATGCCTGCCTCATAGTATTATTTTGAGAATTAAATAAGATAACGTACACTTAGACTACTGCCTACCATATATGAAGCATTTAATAATTGTTAACTATTTTTATTGACACTCTTCTCTCAAACTCAGAATCTCAGGGGACTGGTGTTGGAGATGGCCACAAATAGTCTCATGAGGATGGAAAAGTGAGTCAATGCTGGCACCTTGGAGAGAAGGAGGAAAGCACCACCATCCCACCTTGGGATGGGTTGCTACTGGTCGTTGAACCTACACAGAACATGCTCATTTGCCAACTAATTTCTATCTCTAAACTCTCAAAGCAATGGAATCTAATGTTTAAAGTATGATTAAAGCTGGTGTGGTTGGGCAAGGAAAGGCACCATCTTCATCCCACTTGTGTAGGTGTGGTAGAGGCATAGGGTAGGGGCTAATGGGACAGACTTTGGAGCCAAAGTGTGTAGCTTTATAACCAGCCCCACCAATTACTGACCAAGTTCATTGGCAAGTTATGTAACATGTCAATGCAATGTTTTCCTCTTCTGAGAAATGGGGGTACTGATAGTATCATCCTTGTAGTATTTTTATGAGGATTAAATGAGTAAATAATTGAAAGCAGTGTAAATTTTTTTTTTTTTTGGAACAAAGTAAGTGTTATGTAAACATCTATAGCCTGAAGATTTTATAGTAGTTGTCATTTCCATGTGAGTTATATCCATTATCTACCTGTAGCTTCAGATCTTTGGAGGAATTTAGGGTGGTTGCATTCACCAATGCAATAGTATTTCTGAATTGCCTTGAGTTTGAATTTCAGATCCTAGAAATATGTACACAGTGAGTGTATGAGAGTGACTGGTGAATGTTTAATGTGTTTCTCTAAGGGGGAAATAGAAAGAAAGAAGAGACAACCTTGCTCAGTGAAAATGAACCAGATGGGTTATTAAAAAAACAAAAGCACTTTTAGGAGGCAGAAAAGGAGAAAATTCAGAGGAGAATCAGTAAGAGAAGATGGGTACCACAGCTGGGTAAGGGATGTTTGGTGAAATGCCTTCAACCAATTTTGGATGCTGCAAGAGAGAGTTGTTAATGAGATGGTAGCATACCCAGCAAGGCACATGTTTGCCCCCTTTCCCACTCCTCCCTCCCATGACGCCTTTATATTTTTAGCCTGTGGGGTTGGAATGATGAATGCCCAAGTGGAAATAATGCTGGAAGGAGATTTTTCTTGGCAAAATGGCAGTAAGGGCTGCCAAGTGTTTTCTAAGAGTGTAAACAAATCATCCACCTTCATCAGGGAAAGATTAACACATATTATTCCTGAATCAGTGTGGGATTTTCACCTTCTGTAGTTTGCAATTTGAATTCTTCCTCATCATCATGAGTTTTTACAACCTGATGTGCATTAAGCATTCCACTACTCTGAGAAATCATTGGTGTTCCAGCTGCGAGAATCAAATAATCAGGCACAAGTCATGAAATAAGAATCTTCTTCTACTTCATATAAACAAGTTATGAGGGTACAGTGGAAGTGGTACTGACTAGGGGATTCAATTTTCTCTTGGTTATGCCACCAACTACTCCACTGTGTAGCTCTACTTTTACAGTTATAAGAGAAGCATATGAGATTAGATGATATTTAAGATTCTTTCCAGCTCTGATTCCCATGATCTGGTGTTCCATGTCATTCTAGGCTGCTCCAGGCAGAAAGTAGCTCTGCCTTTACATTCATGATAAAAACTTTCCAGAATTTCAGAACCCCCTCTCCCATCTTTCAGAATGTCCTTTTCTCCCAGGGTCATACCATGAATGCTTTTACCATGCCTTCTAGAAATTTATGGCTTGGAGCTCCTGGCTGTCTCACGGGTACAGTGTGTGACTCTGAATCTTGGGGTAGTGAGTTTGAGCCCCAAGTTGAGTGTAGAGATTGCCTTAAAAAAAAAAAAAAATCTTTACAGGCTCATGGCTTTCCACTAGAGTATATGGATTCTCCCTCCCACCAGACCTTGTAGGCTGGCTATCTTCTAGAATGTACCCTCTTTGAAATACTGTCTCAACTTTAGCTTCAACCCAAATTCACCTATTTTGTAGCTCCCTTCCCCAGAGCCACATTCATAGTAAGATAGCCTTAGAAATTATACATTCAAAAAATATTTCTCTTTTTGGAGAAGATATCTGCCTTTTAATATGGAGTAACCCAAAGGAATGGTAGGAAATTCAGTAAGGACAAATGATGGGGAGATACTTACCAGAACCTTCAGGAATCTCAAATCATACTCATAAGCACTGCCTACATGTAAAGTCTACTTAGATCTTTAGGAAACTCAATTCGAGAAACATATCAAACCCCAGATGTATGCTTTTTTACTATTGTAGGCCCTGGTGGAGTGAAAGGAGAAACACAAAGATACATAAGACAGTTCTCTCTTTTAAGAAGCTTAAGATTTAATAGAACTACAGAGGTTTCTTTTTATCTTAACAGATAGTTTTAAAAATATTTTATTGTGGTAAAATACACACAACATTTCTCATCTTAACCATTTTCAAGTACACAATTTAGTAGCATCAAGTATAGTCACATTGTTGTGATAATATTTTTATCTACAATAACTTATTGAGAGCTGTAAGTTTGAACATATATATAAATAAGTTATAGTTTGCACCATGGAGAACTTACCTTTTAGGTGTGACTTAGCTGAACATATAATCGGTCAAGAATTTTAAGACAGACTGCTTGCCTGCCTGCCTTTTCTCCTTCCTTCTCTCTTTCCCATCCTTCCATTTCCATTCTGTTCCTAAAGTGACCTGAAGTGAATTACAAAAACACATACCATCTAGCCGGCTGAAATAAATGAAAATTTGTCAGGGTACGTGAGGGTAGGAAAGTGAGGTGGAGACATGTGTGAGGTTAGTCCAGAAGACTCAAGCCTTGGAGTTCTATAAACATGTTAGACACAGGCTTCAGATTTTATTCTAAACCTTCCCAGAGCCAGTTTAGTGGAGAAATTTGATCCGTTACAAGATTTAGTGTCCTGCCTGTGACCTAAAACAAGAAAACAGGTGCTCAAGAGCGCACAGCTTTTCTTGATCCTGAGATGAGAGAGAAAGTTCTCCTGTGGGCTGTAACTGAGAGGATATGCGTGGCTCAATGACCAGCCATCTGTAGAGCCCGTACAGTTAACGAGTCATTCTGAACTTCTCTTCTTAATAGCCTTCAGTATACACTAAGGGCGTGGCCTAAACAATCAGTTCGGTAAAAACAGTGTGGTTCCAGGGCTCGGATCTCTGCTAGTCAGGCCGAATCCAGGGACAGATTTCAGGGTGTCTAGGGTGAAGTAAGGTGAGCTAAGACGTAGATAGGCACGGTTGTGAAGGTGGCCTCAGCCAGATGGAGCATCTGGGCACATCCCCCAGATTGAACGCCTGGAACCCAATAGCTGCATCTATTTACTTCCATGTGCCATACAAATGTTAATGTTATCTACACGTGTCCGTGACTTTAGAAAAGTGAGGAGGTGGTGTTTAGGACGGCTATAGTTTGCGAGGCTGAAGCCCCGTTACCTGCATCTAAGAGACTGCTCAGCTCTTTTTATGTAAGTGGGAAGGCTTAGTGGTGTGATGTGTTCTTCCAAACGTGATGTTAACTATAAGCTAAAAGGAGAACCAGAGCATATGGCTTTCTAGCTCAATGGGAGTATTTATCTAATATATTTCTTCCAATATGAGTGTCAGTATAGGTGCTCTTTAAGTTCTAGATTAGACAGAAATGACCAGGGTCCCTATAGAATCCATGAAGATTAACCATTTATTATGATTTTTGGCTGATATTTCTGGGATAGAGAAATCCCTCATTGTTTGAGTCTTGGCGGGTGACAAGAACCATTGGAGAAGCCTGGAGTTTGCAGAACACCATTCTTTCTTGCACATGACTTGGCTAAATACACATTCAAACTTTTTTAAAAATTTATTTTTAATGGTTTAATGTATTTTAATAGAAAACTTACAGGAGGGGCGCCTGGGTGGCTCAGTGGGTTAAAGCCTCTGCCTTCAGCTCAGGTCATGATCCCAGGGTCCTGGGATTGAGCCCCACGTAGGGTTCTCTGCTCAGTAGGGAGCCTGCTTCTTCCTCTCTCTCTGTCTCTCTGCCTACTTGTGATCTCTGTATGTCAAATAAATAAATAAAATCTTAAAAAAAAAGGAAAGAAAACTTACAGGAATGGCACAGAAGACAGACAACACGAAAAACATGTGCTTGCATGTAGGACAAGTCAGTTAGAGAAGTAGAATGAATGGATGGAATCTACTGCCTGATAAAAATTCTGCAGACACCATTTAGCTGTTGTCAATAAGAAATGTACGTGTCTTTAAAAAATCCAAATTCTGATATCATCCCGAAAATTTAACAGATTTATTTACAATTGTTATACAGTGGAACTGCTGGAGCATGTTCACTGAGGCAGTCTGACTTACATGAATGCTTTATGTCCGTGCATTTATATTAAAAATTCACATACCCACGACAGTGGAAAAACTGCCAATACCTGATTTCTGTTCCCTGTTTTTCCCCTTGCAATCATATATTTAGGTACTTCTCGGCCCCATGGGGAAAAAAGTAATGTACTGTTCAGAACTACCAATAACATGAAGAAGAGAAAAAAAATTTTCTTAAAGAGCACAATGTTTTCCATCGTAGTGAATTCTTAAGCGTGTTCCCCAGCAATGCAGTGTGCCGGCGGGATGTCTTTTGGCATAATTGTTACACATTTGGCATGGGTAGCACACAGGCTGGTGTCTTCAAAGAGACCCACCAGATAGGCCTCCCTTGCCTCCTGCAAATCAAACTTTAAATCCAAGTACGCGGCATGCAGAGGAAGGGACAAATAAGATTTGTTTCTCAGTAGTTGTGGTGGTGGGGTAGCAGCATCGTCTGTGGCTGGTGACAGGTCCAGTGGCGGCTGAGTGGAGGGACCAGAGCAGTGTTCAGCGATGACGACAGTAGCGGCTATGACTTCTTCTTTAGTTTTGCTTATTTTGCAAGCCTAATTCTCCAGCTTTCTTATCAGTCTTTTGAGTTACTTAATATTGTTTTCCAACTAATTCCTTTTTTTCCTTCTGGTAGCCAGGTTGTAATAAAGAATCTGGAAGATATAGGCCACAGCTGATTCCTCTTCATGGAAATAAAAACTAAGGACAAATTTACTTTAGCCTGGACCAATTTGTCCTGAAAGAAATACTGAGGTTAGCCATGATCCAGGAGCTTATACCAAATTATTCTTGCCTATATTAGAAATCTAATCCTATAAGAGGGCGAGGAACACTTGAGATAGGACATTTAGTTATCCAGTGGGTCTTTAATTTATGGACCTTTAGAAAATCAGATAGCTTCTTCTCTGTGTGGAATTTGAGAGGTCCACATCTGTAGAGCTGGTCGAAGTGGAACAAATCATCAGAATCGGAGTCTACATTGACAGTCATCCCTGAACACTTTGGGAGGCAGAAACTTGTCCTCCAGAAGATTACAATCAGCTTGAGCTTACTAGTCAAGTAGAAAATCCTGGACTAGAGAGCAAGTATCCTGAGAATCTGATGGCATTCAGGACATGCTGTCCACAAAAGATGATACCGTGGCATAGTAGAGATATTGAGCTGAAGGAATTTGAGAAAGGCTTGTGCGAGAAGGGCTCTCCGATCTTCCCCTGAAGCAAGTCATAAAACCCTCATGTGAGAAGTACCCTCCACTCATCCGCAAACATAACATTAAAAACACTCAGGTTAAGCTGTTACTTTGGGTCTTTATTTCCTTACGAAGGCTTCTGTATCATGTAGAATTGATATTAAATACATTTGTATGTTTCTTCTTTTGTTAATCTGTCTTTTACAACGCGGGGTCCCAGTCAAGAACATAGATGGGAAAGAAAAAAGATACTTTCCCTCTCCTACAAATCATGGCCTCCGGCTAGTTGGCCTTAATTTGTGAAGCTGAACAAACAATTCTACCAAGTATAAACTGAGGCCTGAGCTTCCAAGAACTTAGGTGCCATCTTTACAAAGATGGCCATGGCTGTGACTCCAGCCAAAGACTCCACTTCCTCATGGCTCTCTTCTTTGTCTTCTGTCTCCTGTGAGGACATTTGTCATTGTATGTAGAGCCTACCTGGGTATCCCAAGATGATGGCATCTCAAGATCCTTCATTTAATTCCATCCACCAGGACCCTTTTTCCAAATAAGTTCACATTCACAGGTCATGGGTGAATGTATTTTTTGGAGAGGCTCTTTTCCACCCATGACCAGGCCATTGGTCCCTCAATCCCAGGCCTCCATGAGAACACAGGATACTGTCTTTTGACATTTATGCTGACCTGAGAACTGCCTGGAGCCGGTGTTGGCTGTTTGGGTTCAATGGCAGCTGCCGGAGGCTGCTCTTCTCCCTCTTTCCAGGTCCCCACAGCCAGGAAGAGCCAGGCCAAGGCAGAGCCCTGGGAGCGGGTAGCTCATCCTATCTTCATCCCCGGTGGAGGCTTTTTATTCTCAAGTCCCTACATGGCAAAATAGAAGGGAAAGTTCCCATGTCCTTATTTTCTAAAGGCTTCCATTCCTGTTTTATTTACAGCCTTAAAAATAAACTTCTATTAGCTTTTTATCTCTATGGTGGCTTATTTTAGAAGTTCTCCATATTTATGCACAGGAAGAAATTCTTTCAGTTTCTCAAACATTTTAGAATTTAATGCCAACCTGCCACTATTATGTTGTTTTCCATCATTTATGAGCCCTATCCCTTTTTGACTTTTAAGCATGGTCTTACCTGGCTCTGTTTCTCCTCCATCCCCAGGTTGTGGTCCTATTTTTTTCTTTATCTTGGAAGTAACTCTTAAAGAATGAGATTGACTGTGATGTAGGCTGACATTCACTTTTTTCCCCCCCAGAGGAAATTGCAATATCTGATGTCTTAATATGCAATATGAAGTGTTCCTTCAAGTAGTCTCTCAAGAAGCAGAAGAGGATGAGGAAATTACAGACAGCGCTTGACTACAGACCACCCGCGTGCGTTTCCTGATCTCTAGACGCTGTCAGGGGTGGGCTGAAGAAGGGAAAGGAATCAAACCCATATCAGCCAACTTTGCTGCTTGCTAGGCTCTCTGGAAAAATACCTTGTGAGGGAAAGCCCAGAGTTATTGACTAACATGAAATGTTTATTGTGGTCTGTGAATATTTATCCTTTCTGAACAATTCGCATCCTGTATCTCAGATGACAGGAAGTGAAGCATCACTTTGATAGTCTAATTTTGAAAATTCCTGGAGGGTCCCAAAGTCAGAACATGAGACATTATGAAGGACTTGAAATTATGAACGGTTTGCCCATTATTTATCTCCATGCTTTCCTGGTCTTTTGTGACATTCGTTACTTTTCTTTTTATTCTGGGAGATAATGACATGATGTCAGAGTCTCTGGAGTTAAAAATTGATGAATCACACTATAGTGAACATGCTTTTCAAAATTCGTATTTTTATATTTTTGAATTTTTATTAAATATTTTATGGAATCTTATTTTCCATGTAAGGGTATTTTATTTCAAAATGAAAGTCAAGCTGACAACCCCTCCACTGCTTTTCATCAGTACTGCTAGAACGTTCATAAAACTAGGAAATCTTGTTTCTTTGAGCTTTTTTTCCCCAAACTTTGTCCCTTAGGGAAAAGATTCAGTGCCAGCCTAACCGGATCTCAAACCTTCTATGACAGGACCATAATAATTAGTCTTTAGCATGAAAGACTGTTTGTGTTCCAGTCATTGTTGTTTCCTGAAAATATGCTGTGTTGAAAATCAAGACCATCTGAAAAGAGCTGCTAAATAAGGACATTTTGTATGGTGTTCAGGAAAACCCTTATTATTTCAATTAAATTTTGCATTTTTTTACTTGAAAATAGATTGCAACTCTGACACTGACAGTGTTCAGAACATGTTACCCCCAAATATGGTACCTTGATATATTGAGTATTTTAAGCTGAAGCAGTTTGAGAAAATGCCAGAAGCACTAAGGTCTCTCTGACCTTCGCCTGCCCTTCTTCCCTGAAGCAGTTCCCAAGACGCTCCTATGGGAAGTGTCCTCCCTGTAGAGGGAGGAAGGGAGCAGGCTTTTCTTTCTGATGGAGGGAGAAGAATCAGAATCAACAGGCTTCACTGATTTCTCCAGTTTATTGCATTTAGCTTTTATACCCCTTTGTCCTATCATATTTCCTCATGATTGTTCTCTCTTCATCCAACCTGGCATAAAAACACAGGTTTAACTATTTTTTCGATTTTTCATTTCTTTATAAGGGCTCCTGGGTCACATAAAACTTATATTAAATAAATTTGCTTACTTTTCTCCTGTTAACCTGTCTTTGCCAGTTTAATTTTCAGACCCAGTCAGGGTCCCTGAGAGAGTCAAGAAAAACTTTTTCTTCCCCTACACTATCAAGGCTTAGTTCATGTTTTATTAAACCAAAGCTTAGAATCCGCTGCCCCCAGGCCCCAAACAATTTTCTGATTTTCTTTTATTTTGGTGTCTAATTTTCTAGCTGAATAGTTTATTTAAGAGACAGTGTTCATCATCATTGTTGTCTGATTCTTCATATTTTTTATAGAGGAATTTTTATCCCTTCTCTAAAGATTATTCTTTTTTTTGGCCCAGATTTGGATAAATGACCATGAGGCTTCAGGTCCAAAGTTACTCATACACCTCACTGCTCCTGCTATGTATTTGTGAAGGGACTGAATGTATTTTAAAATGTTATTTCTGATTAAAAAAAATGTTTTTTGGTGATTATATGCCATGTTTTGTTTTTCAAAGAAAAGTCAGGTAGTACTAGGAGCATAAACGCTTTTTAAATTTCACCTCAAAGAGTCAGAGCTTTCTCAGTGAATTTTCTTTCTTCTTAATCTGGTCAGAGCCATTTTCTGTTGCTTCAAACAAAAATAACTACCGAATATTTTTTCCAGTCTTACGAAGTATCTACTCTAGTGGAGAACATGGTAATGGAACAAATACATTAAGGGGTTATTTTAAATAGCAGGAAATGGCATGAAGAAACTCAAGCAGGGTGAGCCCAGGGTGAGGCTAACCATAACAGGCCCTTTCAGCGTCTGGGCTGAAACCAAAAGAGATGCCTGAGAGCTGTGCTGATTGAGGGCGCACACATCCCAGCCTGATGGCCATCAAGACCTTACTCTGTCTGTGGGAGGAGGACATGGTACTGTGTGGTCAGTGAGTGAGAGGATAGAAAAACACACAGTTGTAAAGATGGCTGAGATCCAGGTCTCATGGGACTTGAGAACTATGGTAAGGCATTTGAATTTTATTCCAGTAGCCATGGGAAGTGACTGGAGAGGTTTGTGCAGGGAAATGAGAGGCTCTGTGTACATTTTTGTATAGACCTTGCTGTGCAGTGAAAGGACTGTAGGGCGGTAGAAATGGGAGAACATCAGGTGGCAGTTTCCATAGATCAGGATAGAGAGGAAGGCAGGCGGGACTGGGGTGGCCAAAGCACTGGGCAGGTAGTCAGACTCAGGACACAAGGATAACAAGACTGGCTTGGGGATTGGATGTGTATACTGATGGGGAGAACACAATGGAGCATGAATCTGGGGTTTCTGGTGCCAGTCATCAGATAGATGTTGCTGCTCTTAAGTGAGGTGGGGAGGCCTGGAAGAGAAGCAGATTTGGGGAGGAATCATGAGCTCTGCCCTGGATGTGTTAGGGTTTGAGAAGCCCAGTCGACTTCCAAGTGGCGATGTGGAACAGGCAGGGAGAGGTCTGGGCTGGAGACAAAAATGTGCCGTTGGCATGAAGCGGGGTCTAAAGCAGTGATATTGACTGCAGATTAAAGGACATGCAAAGGGAGAGCAGAGCCATGGGGAGCCCCAAGATTTACAGTTGTCGAAGAGAAGGAGGATCCAGTAAATGACATCAGGAAGGAGTTCAGAAATGCCAGATGAATGTGGTTCTGTGAACTTTAGGGGAAAGAAGTATTTCAAGAGGGAGGATGTGGCAGGCTGTGCCAAATGCTGCTGCAAAATTCAGCAGCAGGCAGATAAAGCAATTATCATAGGACGTGGCCTGGGGAAGGTATCTGTGGGAGCGCGGGGAGGGCACACGGGCGAGACTTGCTCCTTGGACAGGAGCAAATGGAGCCTGCTGCAGCATCTTTCCACTTTCAGAGCAAGTCAGAATCTCTTCTGTTGGCGGGTGGAATTCTTTCTTTCCTTGAGACCATCTGTTGCTGTGGGTATTGCACAAAGGAGAATCTGCTTGTCATTTTCCATAAAAAAGATGAGCTATGAGTGTGGTTGGCATTGGTTTTGTATGTTAACTAATTTAATCATTACGATATAACCGTTTCTCTCTTTGGATACAGAGTCACTTCATCTCTTTCTCACATGTTTCTAATCACTCTATTTTGTGGACAACTCCTCAAAAGTTTCATCGACTAAATCCTTTTCTGAGGTATCAGGAGACTTCTTAATACAATATTCTGATGTCTTTGGAGTCTGATACATCTGGGTTTGAATCTTGACCCCACAATCACTTGCTCATTGTACAAACTTGGCCATTTTATATAATCCATCTATGCCTCTATTCCCTCATCAAAATAACTAAGATACACTTTACACTTCACCCCATAGGATTGGTTTGAGGATCAAAGGAGACAATTGCTACAATGTTCAGTGCCTAGCACACAGTACAATAAATGATAGTGGTTGTAACTGTAGCTACATAGAAATTGGTAAGAGACTCAAAGAAAATGCTTTGACCCCCCTAAAAATTTGAATGTATATCCTTCAAGATTGGCAGAGAGCAAAGGCTCTCTAAAGAAAGAGACTTTGGGATCTGACACTCATTGCTCAGCTTCATCCTTCCCTTGAAGATGTTATTCTAATTATTGTAGCTCCACATCATTCACTGAGTGAGGGGAGGATCTCCATCCATTGTCAATTGTCAATATCAGAGGACCAGAGCCTGAGTTTATAAAGTGGGCAACTGGAGATGAAAATGGAAAAGTTAGGTTTGGCGTGTTCCAAGGCTTCATTTGTCCAACTGAAAAGGGCATTCGGTGGAATCAAATCCTAAGCACAGTCCTCACTGTGTTCAGGAAGGAGAAATGTAACCTGACTGTTCTGTTCTCAGGCATTCATCTCATCCTGAACCACATGTGCCATGGGATGCTAGGCAAAATCAATGTCTTTGGTCTTGTTAATAGTTGACCTTGGGCTTCCCAGAAAAACCTTCAAGATCTGAGTTCATAACTTTGCTGGAGATTGATAGGTGGAATAAGATGTTCAAGTGATGAACATGAAGAGAAACAAATCTCTGTAAGGTAAAAATAGACATAGCTAGTAGATCAAGTTGCAAAGGAGTAGAGTTGGAAGAGTTTTTGAATTTCCTTCCCTGGAGAAAATTGTCATCTAGTGTACATAACCCAGACAGAATTTAATCTGGAAGCAAGTAACTGAAAGATGGTCTCAAATTCTCACGTGAAGATAGGTTTTAGAATCTCCTACAGTAAACTCAAATAGGAGCATTATCAGGAATATACATGACTAATATAAGATGCCCTGGGTAGTTTCACTTGACTTGGATTCTTTTCTCACATCTTGACTTTGCCTCTGTGTGGGTATGTAGCTTTCCAGCACCTGTTTTACCACACTGGCTGAACATGTGAGCCAAACGGAGTCAGGACTCATGTCTACACCTGTCCATCTGCTGTAAGTGAGCCAGTCAAGGGCAGAACCTGGTCGGTTAAAACATCTGAATGTAACCAAAACTTCTCTTTAGTTTGACTTGAAGGCTTAACTTTAACGCCTTATTTTTTTTAGATTGTCATCTTCAAAATTAATACTTTTAGTTATTAGTCTAAGAATAAACTATATAAGAAAAAAGAAAAGCATTTAGTTCCTTATAATCCTGGTAGCAGTGAGTGATTTGTATATATTATTATCTCCACATTATTCTACCTGGTTATAACGTCTTCTTTGAATAAATGGAAGAATGGTGTAAAAAAATTGTTTTACAACTTTGGAAATAAAAAATGCAAGAGAAAAATTAAATTAGATAATAACCTGAAGAAAATCAGCTTATTCCTCAGGATGGATGGTATGAACCGGCTTCACCAAAAGTAGGATATTTCACAGTGTTTTGCTAATGTGGGAATCTTGAAGTATAGTGTTGACAGGTAAAGATGTTGGAAAATATAATGATTTTTAATGTTTTTAAAAGCATGATTTGATTTTAAAGAAATTGTTATTTAGGACCAAGAATGTTTTAATACATATGCAGAGTAATATTTAAAAAACCTAATTCTATTCTTTTTTTTTTAAACAAATGTGCATACAGCCTAGAGACAGCATCTTAGATATATGACCATTCATGTTCCTTTCTTAAATGGTTTTAAAAACAAAAGATCAAATATAGTTAAGTTATGAAGAAAAAAATGTCTTTTCCTTGAAATGCTCCAAGAAGCAGTCATCAAGAATGAACTAGTGAAGTAGGAAAAACCAAGCCGAGAAGATGGCAGCAAATGTGAAATGCTGCTGGGAAGCTGGGTCAATTATTTCAGGAGGAGTAGACAGAAATAATATGATTCCAAAAAGCAGATGCTTCTACCTTCTCTGTAGAAACAGATGGGACTTGTGCTGTACCCTGTAGAAGGTATTCTACTTTATCGTGATAATGTCATTAATAACATTGCATTAATACATAAAAGTCTGTTTCTTTACAATGTCAAGGAGTGCCTGGCCGGCTCAGTCAGTAGAGCATGTGGCTCTTGATCTCAGGGTTGTGAGTTTGAGCCCCGCACTGGGCATAGAGATTACTTTTTTAAAAATAAAAAAATAAAAATAAAAAAAGAAGCAAGAAAAGAGGACTGCATTACAAATAGAAGCAATACATTCAACCAACCACAAGAGAAATAGTAGAAGGACACTTTCACCAAAACCCCTGGTAGCTTAGGAGTAGGAACTGGTGGCCCCATAAAACCCCAGGGATCTAAGAGACCATGGTCCCAGCATGAAAGCCACATGCACTCCACAGGGAAGGCAGGAACAACTTTTGCTTTTAAAATTTCAAAGTTCAATTATCATGATCTCTTGTTTGATGACTTTTATTTCCCCACATCGTTGCCTCACAAGGGTCACTCAACTGAGTAGTTTGTGTTGCCCCAGTAGTCAGGAGGAACTTAGAAGCTTCTTCACTTTAGAGTCAAGTCTGGTCTTCTTTCAAGAGCAGGTGACTTGTTTCTCAAGGGCAGTAGACTTCTTAGTGACATTAATCTGCCACAGGTCATCAGAGAATATAGGAGTGACAGTTAGTGGGTCTGGGTAAGATGTCTCCACATAGCAGCAGTGAGCTCTCATGCCCAGGACAGCACTTACAGATGGACCATTGCAGCGTTTAGGAACTTGTTTGGTTTGGGGAGTCTCATGGGCAATGCCCATCCCAAAGACCCCGCTTAGACTTGAGGTTTGAGCAGGGGTAACAAAGGAACAGTTTCCCATCCACACATTTGTCTTAATGGATTCACCATGGAAAGGCAAAAGCAATTTACCTTGGGCACATGCCCTTTTTCCTTTCTTTTCTCTTTGGGATTGCACTTACAGAGTTGGGTGGAAGTATAGATCCCCTTAAGGACCAGATTGTCTGAGCCCTGAATGCTAAAGTTCTGCATTAGCTCTATGACTCTGGTTTCCAGTGATCCCAGAACAACCTCTTTAACCATCCTCCATGGTTTAATCCTCAGAATTTTGCCAGTGGTGAGCAAGGCTTATAGCTTCTCCAGACTAAAACATTTTTCTTTCAACTAAACCATCCCCACAGTTATATAGCAGAAAATGACTTGAGGTTTTGAACAAAATGACTTCCAATATTCCTTCCAGGTCTCTAATTCTTCATCTAAACTTTTGACTAAAATGAAAATGAACTCCATTGTTGTTCAGAAGTCATGATTATGGGTTGAAACTAAATGCTAAGTCAAGTCTCAGCCTTCAACTGTGACACCAAACTCCCCCACATTAAGTCGTCCTTCATCCCTGACAATTTTCCTTTTAATTAAAATGCAGCCTGATAGGCAGAATCTTGGGGCACATAAAGCAGTTATGTGATTCACTCAACCGTTTGTATGCATGGATGACCTATTTAGCCTTTAAAATCCTACTTAATGCCAAAAACTGCATTAAAGAATTCAAACAAAAGCTTGCAGGGAGTCCCATAATGAGACTGTTTTGATTATTCCAGTGATTAACCCATTTCCTTTCTCTTTGGTAATTTCATTTAGAAAAGTAGTCATTTTAAGAACAAGTAGATTTTCTTTATTGCTTTTCTAGTTTGCTGTGAAACTGGCAAGTGGCCAACCATCTGTGACACTGTAATTATTAGTTACTTAAAATTTATCAAACCTCTTCAGGTGCAATGGAAATAATTCTCCTTGCCTACCAAGACAAAGCCAAGAAAGGCATGAACAAGACCCAACCTTGCTAAATCACAACAGAAATAACTTCTGGGGACGCTGTTGGAGAACATGGTGGTGCAGAATTGCCGAAGGGTTCTGAGCCACTGCCGCCAGGCATGGGTTCTTCAGCACCCAGAAATCTTCTTCCTCCCATGAGGAGTATCATCCATTCAGGCGTGCTTTCCTCACTGAGCACTTTTTGAAACGTAAGAGTGTCAGCTTCTAATCTAAGTTACTTCTAAATAACTCTAGCAGTGTGGCCTCCTTTAGCCTCCAGTGCTGCCCTCGAGGAGTAAGAATCAGCCTGGCCAGTGGGTGGGCTTCACCTAGATGTTCTCCCTCAGACAGCGACATCTAGTGGTCAGAAGACATGGCTCCCCACTGTGCTGTCAGCTTCCCACCCTGAGAGATGGGCTGGTGTTAGCTTTTCTTTCTTTCTTTCTTTCTTTTTCTTTTTTTCCGTTTTTCAGTGTTAGCGCTTAAAGTCAGGGTGAACACACGTTCAGGTCCGCCTGGGACATACTGGGTCCACACCTATTGTCTAGGCATAATTATTAATAGTGCCTGTTTTCACTCTTAGAAGCGTTAACAGATTGGATAATGAATTACACAGCCTATTTAATGCCTTATTGTAGCTCTCCCATCTATTAGGTGACTTAACACATCACTTTGAGGTAATAAACTCAGGAAGATTACTCCCCATTGTGTAAAGTAATATTTATCTTTATCTAGACTGAAATTATCCTTCAAGCGTTATGGGATTTTTTTTTTCCAGCTCTAACGCTGAGGAGGGGTGAACAAGCTCATTTGATAGATTTTAGTCTTACCCACACCAGGCCTTTGTCTATCCAGATGGAAGCCCCTAATTTTTCTCTATTCCCAGAGACCTGCTCTCTCTGATCATTAGTTTTCCTTGTTAATCAGCCTGCAGTATAGTGTTTGGACGCGACTTGTCTGGCTGTCTGAGAAGTGACACACAATGGCTAGTCCTTTTAGGCACTGATGTAAGGCCATCTGGTAGGTGTGGGATTTCCCAGCTGTATTATAATTATTTTGAATTAAACATTTTTGACTACATAGAGAATAAAGGGCAGAGACACTGCCTAGGCGGCCAATAGCGATCCTTCTGTTTATGCTTGCAGAAAGATAAAAGACTGAAAAAAAGAAAAAGGGAAGAAAGGAATCAAAAAAGAAAGATCAGTGTATATAATTAAGAAGGAGAGTTATAAATTCAGAAACACTAATTGCAAGTAAAAAAAAGAACTTCATTTTGTTGCTTTTTTATCCCAGGGCCAACGTGAAGGGGTAAACATTTTAAGGGTTTATTAGAAAAAATTCCCCAGAAGGGTACATTTAAGTGGACCAGTGATTTATTCCTTTCCAAGAACAGGAATTTTGTAGGAAAAAAGTACTTAAGTAGTAGAAGAAAAAAAGGGAACATTTTGTAATAGAAATCCTACGCTTGCTTGTATTTTCTATTTTGAGTTTAGAAGTTAGACTCCATTAAAAAAAAAAAAAAAGGTGTACAAGTGCCTTCCCTGTACAAGATGTTTTGCTAGGCCATAAAATGGATCCTGTCATTTCAACATTACAGTTTGTTTTCCGATGGAACATCGAGAGAACATAATAAATTACAGCTCTCTTGCTAATCTTACTTGGTTCTCTTTTTTCTTCATGCTAATAGTCACAAAAATCACTCAAGTGCTGCCTTATCTTACCTTTGCAAGAACTTCCAAGCATTTAGGAAACCAAGTTCTTTCCCACAGGAAACTTAGAATTCGCACGGGGGAGACTGAGTAAACATGCCTCACGCATTTATCGCGAATACTCTCTGGACTCCAAGCATTTAAGAACTGCTGGGCCCTTGGACAGAGCCTGGGTTGAAGTTCAAATATATTTCATCTTTGATGAAAGAACCTTCTCAATAAAGTGAACAGCACATTATCTTTATTATTTTTTCACCTTTGTGTTTTTTCAAGGAAAAGGCTTTTTCTTGAGCTGAGTCACATTTGGAGGCAAATTCTTAGTGTTAAGTACATAGGGTTGTATTTATAAAGGTAGAGCATACTGGACCTCAGCTAATGGGTACACTAAAGGATCGGTGTGATGCTATTCCTATTCTCCTGGGAAAACAAAAGGGTGTTTTTCTTTTCAAAATATTTTAAATATGTAACTCAGGTCTTTGCAGCTCGCTTAATTTTCAAGGTCCGATTATGAATGCACATGACAGGAACACGTGAATTTATATACATCGTCTCGAAGTACTGAAGGGGTTGCTAGTGGCTGCGGTCAGAGGGGTAAGGACAATTACAAGTTACCGTGCGGGTCCAGAGCAGAGACACAAAACAGCCCTTCTTAATAAACGCTGTGTTCTGGAAGAGCGCTCGTCTTTTAAGCCTGGCTTTGCGCCAAGGGCAGGATACACAGAACTTTCTCCTTTATAGGACACTTGTTTCTTGGGGGAACATTCATGTCATTCTACATATGTTTTAAACACAGGCTTGGAGGCCGTAGCCCCAGAGCCTTCTTAAGGGCTCAGTTAAAAGAATTAATTTTGCAAATTACAAAGGTGCTCAGTTTGGCTTTTCAAAACTACAGCTCTGAGGCCAACTGTGCCCATCCTAATTTGGAAATATTTTCTTTCTGGTTTTTATTTTGACATGGATCCTGCTATCTACTTTCATGGCTATTTCCAGCATCCCTTGGGAGCTCCTTCCCTGGTCGTCATAGTGCAAACACTCAAGAAAACCAAGAACTCAGTGCTTTCATAAAGCATTTATTTTTATTTGAAAACATTATACAGGCATTACATTGCCACAGCCAGTCCATAGGGGAGCATGCAAATATCAAAAATGGAAAGTTTGTTCAACTTATCGATGTAAATCTCCTTTTTGGTTCAGATTTTCCACTTGCGGTGTCTGGATTAGTGTGCTTTGTTATGTGGCTTGACAATAGAATCCTACCCATGGGGTAAAAATCTGTCCTGGTAGCTAGCTGGGGACTACTAAGTGGTTATAACTCAAAAACAAACCCAAAACAAACAATACTACACGCTCGTCAAAAGGTTAATAGCACAAGTTAGCAATATCTAAACTAAACATTGAAACATTTTCATGGGACACAGTGGTGCAAATTTTTCCATTGCTTGGTCTACCTGGTTGTGTACTACAGAGTCTGGAGCCGTGGGAAGGTGTGACCAAGGCAAGGGTTGTCCCCAGTGGCGCAGGTTTTCAGGGAGGAAGTGAGAACCAGCACTGATCCCTAGCGGGGTGAGGGGCGCTGTGGTTTGCTTATCCAATCCAGTTCTATACAAGTTGCTAAAGTCTCACTTGTGGAGGAGAGGGTGGTGGTGGGGTCGGGGTCGGGGGGTTGCGGCGAAAAGCTGAACTTTCTGCTGGTGTCTACTGAGGCTGTGAGATTTCAGAAATGAAAACGGCTAGAGTTAATGTTGCCCTACTCCCACTTCCCACCCGCTCCCGAAGGATCAGTGCTTTTGCACAGAGAAGAGATTGTTCTTTGTTATTTTCTTTTCTGTCCGAAGGGTCAATCTGGGACTCCTGATCTCAGACCGTGCAATATGTTATCAGCTTTTTTAACTGGAGACGAACCAACACAGTGAAGGACTCCAGTGACGTGAAGGTCTTGTGCACAAGGACACTGGATGGTAAAGGGCATACAGTGAGTTCACCTTAACATTCACACTTGGTTTCCATACAATGGAGTCAATTAAAATATCCTAGAAAATAATCCAGATGGCCAGTTCTAGCCATCTGTTGATCGCAAACCTTTTTGAAATTTTAATTTTAAAAAACTTCCCAGTCCACTGAGTTGACTTGGAATAGCTTCATCTACTTGTTTCTCATAAGACTTTACTAAGTGTCTACAAATTAGTGTCATAAGAATGAATAAAAAAGACTAAAACATTTGGCTTTAAAATAAATACTAAAAATGCAATAAATCAAGCAAATTATGCCAACCGAAGGAATGTAAACACAAAAATAAAACCACAGTCTTTAAAGGTCTTCAGATCTGAATGGACAAAATATTCAGAGAAAGGTATTTAATTGGCTTAAAAGGTAGCAGAGAGCAGACACTGGCAAGTTGTTATGACATTGTTGTTTTTTTTTCCTCCAAAAATAAAGTGTATTTCTGAGGGGGCTGAACAGAGATGACCATCAACTCTGCATATCTGAGGAGATAATTTTTCTTCCCTATCTCCAGGGGCAGGACTGCACCGCCTGGGTAGAAGGCAGGCAGAGGGGCCCCCTGCTGCTGACCAGCCATCAGGGGACCTGTTTGCCTGCCCAGGATTTAGGCCTTCGGCAGGCTCTATGGGAATCCTGATGGGGCTGCAATCTGTCCTACTTTACGAGGACCCCTCTGGTGTTTTGCTTTGTTTGCTTAAGATGTATTGATCTGAACTGCCCACAATTTCATAAGCATTTATTTTTCCTTTACAATCCCTGTATTCCATCGCGGATTTTTTTGCATGGTATTGAAACCAGCCAAACTTAAAGACTATTTCACATACTGACACATAAAATTTATTCCAAATCGTAGAGGTCTGTGGTGCTTCTTGATTTTGTATGTGTGTGTGTGTGTGTTTGAAAAAAATAGTTACTTTAAGGGCAACACACTAGTAAGATATCCCTCAAAGCCTTATCAGGATCCTGTGATGTTCTCTGTATCCCTAAGAATATGGCGTTGATATATTCTGCGGTTGAAGGGATGCCGAATACGACCAGGAGGCCATGCTTTTCATCCACGCCATCTTTTTCACTACCAGTGGTCAGATCAATCCAGCCATTGTCACAGACTGCTCCACATCAGCACCTTGACTTTGTTGGGAGGCCACGCAACCGATGAAACCCCACAATGAGGGTGATGTCCATGCTGGTGGAGCTTAAAAAGGGTGTCACACAATTTAAGAGAGCAGGGGCCATGGCTTCTTCCAATGACTTGAATAATTTCCATAGTGTCACTAAAGAAGTCTAGGAATTAAAGGTAAAATCAAATACATTTTTGGAAGAGAGGGTATAGGGAGGGGCAGAAAGATTTTATATATATATATATATATATATATATATATATATATATATAACTCTAAATGCACATGATATTATTATTTCTGGGGTTTTCTATGAGCCTCAGAAATGGAGCATTCCTTATCCTATTATTACAGGGACTTCGTTAGCAGAATTATGTGGTACAACAAAAAGGCAATGGCCCAGAGTAATCAGAGATGGAAATATAAAAAGGCTCAAGTGTTTTATATCTATTCCTAGAATAGAGAATTATATGGTCAGTTGCCCCTCCCCACAAGGGTCCCAGCACAAAATTCTTATCAAGCAGGCAATCCAACAGGTAACAGAGGAAACCATCAGCCACCGGGTCCCTAGGCTAAGGAAACTTCTCAGGGGTGGAGCTCCTGTGGCACGCAGCGCTCATATAGACTGTGCAAAAAAATAAAGTATGATTCTTAAAAAGTGACTTGCCATAGAAAAGGGGTACTTTTGTTAACTACACGTGGGTCTGGCGATAGTTCTTGTCAGGAGTACAAAACAACCTCCTGAAAGTTAGTGTAATAACAGTAACAATAATAATACAAATAATAACAATACTTGCTTTTAATTCAAAAGTTTTCACAGTAATTAATGCAGGAGGGTCGCGATCAGGATACACACTAGCTAGGCGTCTTGCTAAGTCAGGTGGGTTGGAGCCCGTGTCTCCAGGGATGGTTAGCTTGTGCCTCTCACAGGCTTTCAGGTTTGCTACCTTGCAGTCCACCTGTGTACACACACCTAATAAATACCTTTCTCTATGTACAATACAGAGATGAAGGGCGAACAACGTGGCCACGGAGGTGACTTCAGTGGGCAGGGGGGGCCTTGTCCTAGGCCACACGCACGTGGGGCTCCTCTTCGGTCTCCTGGCCCAGGCTGGTGTAGGTGACCGAGGGCTCCACCTGACCTGTGGCCGGTAAGTCCACGACGGGGCCCGAAGGATTGCGGAACTGCTTGTACACTCGGGGGTCCTGGGCTATGTATGTGGAGGTGGAGGAGTAGAGCACCAGCCCGATGAGGATGGTGAAGAAAGACAGGAGATAAAGCCCTGAAAACTGAAGAACACAACAGCAAAGTCACTCAGCCATCAGAGCAGAGCTGCCCCCACGAGAACGAGGCCCCAAGGGACCCGGGAAGAGCATTTCCCCAGCCGAGCAGGTGCCTTGACGAGCAGGCCAAGGCTCCTGATGGGGCGTGTAATGTTATCTTCCTAAACTGCCTCGCTCCTATTGATTCCCCTTATCTTTTTCCTCCGCTCTGCAGCGAACACAGAAGAACACTTAGCTAATTTTCCCTAAAGTGCCAGTCTGAGTCCCTGATGTGGGAGAACTAGTTAAGCACAAATTAAAATACGTCGAGTTGAAAGCAAACAAAACAAAACAAAAAATCTCTGATATCCCTCAACAAGGGTTGTTTGTGGCTTCATTAAACCCGGAACAAATAGAGATGTTCCATTTAAGGTTGTAATGAAGCCATAAACACCAAATCCCTCCCTGACACAGCTGCTCTGGGCACTCTTGTTGGGCCTTCATCCAGTTCAGACGCTATTTGTGTTCCTCATAGGAACTGCTACCGACTTTTTAACTATCTTTTGCAAGAAGAGATTATCCTTAGATCGAGAAAAAGTAGTAAGCATTCCATTCTTGCTCCACTAATCTGGAAATAGTCAGAGCTGTATAGGTAGCATTCTGCTTCCTAAAGTATTTGCTTGACAATTTATTGAGATTTGTTGGGGAGGGGAGAAAATATTGGTTTATACAAGGGCTTGTGAATTTATGTATGTTTTCAAAAAAACTACAACATCTGGACCTTTTTTTTTTTAGAACTTTTATTTATTTATTTGACAGAGAGAGAGCACAAAAAGGCAGCATAACAGGTAGAGGGACAGGGAGAAGCAGCCTCCCTGACGAGCAAGGACCCAGACGTGGGCCCTGATCCCAGGACTCTGGGAATAAGACGTGACCGAAAGCCATCACTCAACCAACTGAGCCACCCAGGTGCCCCGCTTCTGGGCCTTCTTGAGTAGTTACACTGGAAGCTGTTCCTTGAGTATCTACTGAGGTGGAGGGGAGTAAGGTTACAACACAAGTGTTGTCATTTCTATTTCACTCATTCGTTCATTCATTCATTTGTTCACTCATTCAGCAAATAGTTTCTTTTATGCCCTTTTATAGCAAAAATGGAACTAAATACTGGAGAAAAAGAAATGAGAACCTATGGTCGAGGGCTTAAACATCCGGATGGAGAGACAGAGGTACAGGTAGACAAAAAATGCGCTTGTGAATGCCAAATCCCATTTTAGTCAAGAGCTGTTGTTCCAGTCTTGACCACGTGCTACACCCATGGGCACAGAAGACCAGTTTGATTGGATTTTCCTATTCATTTTTCATGCTCATACTCTAACAGAACTAAAAACTGCTGAAAAGACAAAAATTAACTGGAAGAACAATAGGAAGAGGATGCAGAGAGTCTATAAAGTACATTGCAAGGCTATAATAGTTCAAAGACAGCTACAGCAGAAAAGACATCCCTGAGGTGAAGAGTCCATTACAGTGGTGTTTTTTTTTCTTTTTCTTTCTTCTTTTCCTCTTCCCTGCTACTGCTCCTCCTCCCCTTCTCCCCCTTTTCCACCCTTTCCTCCTCCTCCTTTCTCCCTCCTTCTTTCAATCCCCCTCCGTCTCTCTCTCTTTAGCAGCAGCAAGGTAGCTAAAACTAAAGACAACTTTCTGATTTTCTTTCTAGATCATTCCTCACCCTGTCTTTCAATTCCTTTACTCCTCGTATTCAAAAGATGTGATAGTCCTTCCTCAGGTGGATTTATAGACTAGATTCAGCTTGTAACAACTTCACTTTGAATAACTTGAAACAACTGATTCAGTTTTTCCCAACGAAAAGAAGTGTGCTCTATTCTTTGATCCATGAATTTGTTGGCAAGGTGAAATGGGAGGAAAAGAAGACCATCAGATCTATTGCAGGTGATCTCAGAAAACCAATTTACCCCTACACCTGCTTCCTGAAATTCTACATTCAAGAGCTGCAGTCTTTACCTGAAACTCTGGTGAATGAAAGGGATTTGTTCCCAACACTATAATAATTTCAAATATTTTGTTAATGATTTTCATTTCCAAACTCCACGGACACGTGTCTAGTCTCAAGTGAAGAGCCATGCTGCTCGCAAGTGTGAGCTGGCCTCTACGTCAGCTGCCGAAGGCGGGGAGATTCCAAACTGCCTTCTACCCACACTTCGGATTCAAATCTCAGCTCCCCTACTTTCTAGCTGTCATTTTGGACAAGTACGTTAACCTCCTCAGGTCCAAGTTGCCTTATCAGTGAAGTAAGGCTAATAATTGTTATCTATATACAGATAGCTATATAAAGAGTGGCTGTAAAGATTAAACTCGATAAAGCAGGTAAAACCTTTAACCAATGCCTACCTTGCAATAAGCATTCAATCATATCACCTTTGTTGTCATGAGTACTGTTTTGTCGTTAATGTCGATAGCCTTATCTTATAATGAGTGGTCACATATGAAACACTTTTATGTAATCATTGATTATATTGCTTTTCTCCCTTAACTATGGGACTGTGTCTTTCTCGACCAGTGTCAAGTGTAGAGCCTGGCATAGTGTCGACATCTGCTAAGTGTCCTTTGTTCTTTGTATTTTGAGTAAATGAACAAATTTAACCACATAGAAGTTTCAGATTAAAGAAACAAACAGTAAAAAGTCAGTCTGTACCAGTGGTGTACTTCAATTTTTTAGCTTTAAACTTGATAATCCAGTATCCTTTCTCATACATACAATGGCAAACAAAAATTCATTGAAAGGGAAGTCAAAGTATTGACCCTTAATCATTAACTTCAAAAGTCATCTTCAAACCTAGGGTCAGTCAGAGGACAATGACCAGACAACAAACGGGGAGGGACGATGCAAGAGTCTGGGTCGAAGATGGGGGCTGCTGATCAGTGGATTGGCACAGGACGTTTCATAAACTCAGGATGGACAGGACTTGGCAATGCGGGAGGAGGGATAGGAAGGGATCTCACGAGCGGTATCCTGCAACAAGGACGTGAATTCCTCTCAATTCCTCCTTTCAGTTCCAATGGTCTGCCTTGATCAAGATGACAAATATTTAAAAATCCATCTTTGTGACTTTCTGCAAGGTAGGACTGGCGGAGAAGTGAATCCAAAGCGACGGGAAGATAGACCGCGGGGGGAGGGGCCGGCTCCCGGCGAGCGGCAGAGCAACGGAGCAAAATCAGGACTTTTAAAAGTCTGTTCCACTGAGGGACATCGCTCCAGAGGCTTAACTGGGGTGAAGCCCAGGCGGGGTAAGCGCGGCCTCAGGTCCCGCAGGGTCGCAGAAGGATCGGGGGTGTCTCAGTGTCGCAGAGCTTACCGGTATTAGAACGGGGAAGCCGGCTGCAGAGACAGAGCCGAGGAGTGACTCTCAGCTCAGGGTTGCCTTGAACCGGTCGCAGGCTCGGTCAGCTCGGAGCGCGGCCGGAGGCCAGGGTGACGAGAGTCATTTGGCGCTGTTCTCTGAGGGCGCACTGAGGAGTGGGGCCCCGGGCTCTCGGCTCCTCCGGGCCGGAGACCGGGAGGCCGCCATCTTTATTCCCATCCTCCGGACTCTACGGAAAGCGCTCAGGGAACAAAAGCTCCCGAAAGCGAACCCGAGCGGATGACTCAGCCCGGCCCTGGGTAAGGGCGGTGCAACTCCGCCTGGGGCAAAGACACTTGAGAATCACTACAACGGGCCCCTCCCCCAGAAGATCTACGGGAAACCCAGCCAGGACCAAGTTCACCTACCAAGGAGAACGGCGGAATTCCAGAGGAGAAGAAAGCAAAGTACAGAACTCATGGCTTTCTCCCCATGATTTTTTAGCCTTGCAGTTAATTTAATTTTTTTTTCTTTTTCAATTTTTTTTTCTTTTTCTCTTCTTCTGCTAAATTTTTTTTAACTTTTACCATTTTCTTTTTTTTAACGTTTTTTAAATAGTTTATCTAATATATATATATTTTTTCCTCTTTTTATATTTATTTCTTTATCGGCTTTCTTTTTTTTAATAGTTTTTTTTTTTCTTTCTTTCTGAGCCCCTTTTTATCCCCTTTCTCCCCCCTCACAATTCAGGATCTCTTCTGATTTGGCTAAAGCATATTTTCCTGGGGTTGTTGCCACCCTTTTAGTATTTTACTTGCTCCTTCATAAACTCTTATCTGGACAAAATGACAAGGCGGAAAAATTCACAACAAAAAAAAGAACAAGAGGCAGTACCAAAGGCTAGAGACCTAATCAATACAGACATTGGTAATATGTCAGATATAGAGTTCAGAATGATGATTCTCAAGGTTCTAGCCGGGCTTGAAAAAGGCATGGAAGATATTAAAGCAACCCTCTCGGGAGATATAAAAGCCCTTTCTGGAGAAATAAAAGAACTAAAATCTAACCAAGTTGAAATCAAAAAAGCTATTAATGAGGTGCAATCAAAAATGGAGGCTCTCACTGCTAGGATAAATGAGGCAGAAGAAAGAATTAGCGATATAGAAGACCAAATGACAGAGAATAAAGAAGCTGAGCAAAAGAGGGACAAACAGTTACTGGACCACGAGGGGAGAATTCGAGAGATAAGTGACACCATAAGACGAAACAACATTAGAATAATTGGGATTCCAGAAGAAGAGGAAACAGAGAGGGGAGCAGAAGGTATACTGGAGAGAATTATTGGAGAGAATTTCCCCAATATGGCAAAGGGAACAAGCATCAAAATCCAGGAGGTTCAGAGAACCCCCCTCAAAATCAATAAGAATAGGTCTACACCCCGTCACCTAATAGTAAAATTGACAAGTCTTAGTGACAAAGAAAAGATCCTGAAAGCAGCCCGGGAAAAGAAGTCTGTAACGTACAATGGTAAAAATATTAGATTGGCAGCAGACTTATCCACAGAGACCTGGCAGGCCAGAAAGAGCTGGCATGATATATTCAGAGTACTAAATGAGAAAAACATGCAGCCAAGAATACTATATCCAGCTAGGCTATCATTGAAAATAGACGGAGAGATTAAAAGCTTCCAGGACAAACAAAAACTGAAAGAATTTGCAAATACCAAACCAGCTCTACAGGAAATATTGAAAGGGGTCCTCTAAGCAAAGAGAGACCCTCAAAGTAGTAGATCAGAAAGAAACAGAGACAATATACAATAACAGTCACCTTACAGGCAATACAATGGCACTAAATTCATATCTCTCAATACTTACCCTGAATGTTAATGGGCTAAATGCCCCAATCAAAAGACACAGGGTATCAGAATGGATAAAAAAACAAAAACCATCTATATGTTGCCTACAAGAAACTCATCTTACACCCGAAGACACCTCCAGGTTTAAAGTGAGGGGGTGGAAAAGAATTTACCATGCTAATGGACATCGGAAGAAAGCAGGAGTGGCAATCCTTATATCAGATCAATTAGATTTTAAGCCAAAGATTATAATAAGAGATGAGGAAGGACACTATATCATACTCAAAGGAACTGTCCAACAAGAAGATCTAACAATTTTAAATATCTATGCCCCTAACGTGGGAGCAGCCAACTATATAAACCAATTAATAACAAAATCAAAGAAACACATTGACAAGAATACAATCATAGTAGGGGATTTTAACACTCCCCTCACTGAAATGGACAGATCATCCAAGCAAAAGATCAACAAGGAAATCAAAGCCTTAAATGACACACTGGACCAGATGGACATCACAGATATATTCAGAACATTTCATCCCAAAGCAACAGAATACACATTCTTCTCTAGTGCACATGGAACGTTCTCCAGAATAGATCACATTCTTGGTCCTAAATCAAGTCTCAACCGGTATCAAAAGATTGGGATCATTCCCTGCATATTTTCAGACCACAATGCTCTAAAGCTAGAACTCAATAACAAGAGGAAATTTGGAAAGAACCCAAATACATGGAGACTAAACAGCATCCTTCTAAAGAATGAATGGGTCAACCAGGAAATCAAAGAAGAATTGAAAAAAATTATGGAAACAAATGATAATGAAAACACAACAGTTCAGAATCTGTGGGACACAACAAAGGCAGTCCTGAGAGGAAAATATATAGCGGTACAAGCCTTTCTCAAGAAACAAGAAAGGTCTCAGGTACACAACCTAACCCTACACCTAAAGGAGCTGGAGAAAGAACAAGAAAGAAACCCTAAACCCAGCAGGAGAAGAGAAATCATAAAGATCAGAGCAGAAATCAATGAAATAGAAACCAAAAAAACAATAGAACAAATCAACGAAACTAGGAGCTGGTTCTTTGAAAGAATTAATAAGATTGATAAACCCCTGGCCAGACTTATCAAAAAGAAAAGAGAGAGGACCCAAATAAATAAAATCATGAATGAAAGAGGAGAGATCACAACGAACACCAAAGAAATACAGACAATTATAAGAACATACTATGAGCAACTCTACGCCAACAAATTTGACAATCTGGAAGAAATGGATGCATTCCTAGAGACATATAAACTACCACAACTGAACCAGGAAGAAATAGAAAGCCTGAACAGACCCATAACCAGTAAGGAGATTGAAACAGTCATCAAAAATCTCCAAACAAACAAAAGCCCAGGGCCAGACGGCTTCCCGGGGGAATTCTACCAAACATTTAAAGAAGAACTAATTCCTATTCTCCTGAAACTGTTCCAAAAAATAGCAATAGAAGGAAAACTTCCAAACTCATTTTATGAGGCCAGCATCACCTCGATCCCAAAACCAGACAAGGATCCCAACAAAAAAGAGAACTACAGACCAATATCCTTGATGAACACAGATGCAAAAATTCTCGCCAAAATACTAGCCAATAGGATTCAACAGTACGTTAAAAGGATTATTCACCACGACCAAGTGGGATTTATTCCAGGGCTGCAAGGCTGGTTCAACATCCGCAAATCAATCAATGTGATACAACACATTAATAAAAGAAAGAACAAGAACCATATGATACTCTCCATAGATGCTGAAAAAGCATTTGACAAAGTACAGCATCCCTTCCTGATCAAAACTCTTCAAAGTGTAGGGATAGACGGCACATACCTCAATATTATCAAAGCCATCTATGAAAAACCCACCGCAAATATCATTCTCAATGGAGAAAAACTGAAAGCTTTTCCGCTAAGGTCAGGAACACGGCAGGGATGTCCGTTATCACCACTGCTATTCAACATAGTACTAGAAGTCCTAGCGTCAGCAATCAGACAACAAAAGGAAATTAAAGGCATCCAAATCGGCAAAGAAGAAGTCAAACTATCACTCTTCGCAGATGATATGATACTCTATGTGGAAAACCCAAAAGACTCCACTCCAAAACTGCTAGAACTTGTACAGGAATTCAGTAAAGTGTCAGGATATAAAATCAATGCACAGAAATCAGTTGCATTTCTCTACACCAACAACATGACAGAAGAAAGAGAAATTAAGGAGTCCATCCCATTTACAATTGCACCCAAAACTATAAGATACCTAGGAATAAACCTAACCAAAGAGACCAAGAATCTATACTCAGAAAACTATAAAGTACTCATGAAAGAAATTGAGGAAGACACAAAGAAATGGAAAAATGTTCCATGCTCCTGGATTGGAAGAATAAATATTGTGAAAATGTCTATGCTACCTAAAGCAATCTACACATTTAATGCAATTCCTATCAAAATACCATCCATTTTTTTCAAAGAAATGGAACAAATAATCCTCAAATTTATATGGAACCAGAAAAGACCTCGAATAGCCAAAGGAATATTGAAAAAGAAAGCCAAAGTTGGTGGCATCACAATTCCGGACTTCAAGCTCTATTACAAAGCTGTCATCATCAAGACAGCATGGTACTGGCACAAAAACAGACACATAGATCAATGGAACAGAATAGAGAGCCCAGAAATGGACCCTCAACTCTATGGTCAACTCATCTTCGACAAAGCAGGAAAGAATGTCCAATGGAACAAAGACAGCCTCTTCAATAAATGGTGTTGGGAAAATTGGACAGCCACATGCAGAAAAATGAAATTGGATCATTTCCTTACACCACACACGAAAATAGACTCAAAATGGATGAAGGATCTCAATGTGAGAAAGGAATCCATCAAAATCCTCGAGGAGAACACAGGCAGCAACCTCTTCGACGTCAGCCGCAGCAACATCTTCCTAGGAACATCACCAAAGGCAAGGGAAGCAAGGGCAAAAATGAACTTTTGGGATTTTATCAAGATCAAAAGCTTTTGCACAGCAAAGGAAACAGTTAACAAAACCAAAAGACAACTGACAGAATGGGAGAAGATATTTGCAAATGACATATCAGATAAAGGGCTAGTGTCCAAAATCTATAAAGAACTTAGCAAACTGAACACCCAAAGAACAAATAATCCAATCAAGAAATGGGCAGAGGACATGAACAGACATTTCTGCAAAGAAGACATCCAGATGGCCAACAGACACATGAAAAAGTGCTCCATATCACTCGGCATCAGGGAAATACAAATCAAAACCACCATGAGATATCACCTCACACCAGTCAGAATGGCTAAAATTAACAAGTCAGGAAATGACAGATGCTGGCGAGGATGTGGAGAAAGGGGAACCCTCCTACACTGTTGGTGGGAATGCAAGCTGGTGCAACCACTCTGGAAAACAGCATGGAGGTTCCTCAAAATGTTGAAAATAGAACTACCCTATGACCCAGCAATTGCACTGCTGGGTATTTACCCTAAAGATACAAACATAGTGATCCGAAGGGGCATGTGCACCCGAATGTTTATAGCAGCAATGTCTACAATAGCCAAACTATGGAAAGAACCTAGATGTCCATCTACAGACGAATGGATAAAGAAGATGTGGTATATATACACAATGGAATACTATGCAGCCATCAAAAGAAATGAAATCTTGCCATTTGCGACGACGTGGATGGAACTAGAGGGTATCATGCTTAGCGAAATAAGTCAATCGGAGAAAGACAACTATCATATGATCTCCCTGATATGAGGGAGAGGAGATGCAACATGGGGGGTCGAGGGGGTAGGAGAAGAGTAAATGAAACAAGATGGGATTGGGAGGGAGACAAACCATAAGTGACTCTTAATCTCACAAAACAAACTGAGGGTTGATGGGGGGAGGGGGTTGGGAGAGGGGGTGGTGTTATGGATATCGGGGAGGGTATGTGCTATGGTGAGTGTTGTGAAGTGTGTAAACCTGGCGATTCGCAGACCTGTACCCCTGGGGATAAAAATATATGTTTATAAAGCTGTAAAAAAAAAAAAAAAAAAAAAAAAAGAAAGAAAGAAAGGATGAATCCCCAAGTTTTGTAGCAACATGGACGGGACTGGAAGAGATTATGCTGAGTGAAATAAGTCAAGCAGAGAGAGTCAATTATCATATGGTTTCACTTATTTGTGGAGCATAACAAATAGCATGGAGGACAAGGGGAGATGGAGAGGAGAAGGGAGTTGAGGGAAATTGGAAGGGGAGGTGAACCATGAGAGACTATGGACTCTGAAAAACGATCTGAGAATTTTGAAGGTGTGGGGGGTGGGAGGTTGGGGGCACCAGGTGGTGGGTATTGTAGAGGGCACGGATTGCATGGAGCACTGGGTGTGGTGCAAAAATAATGAATACTGTTATGCTGAAAAAAATAAAAAAATTAAAAAAAAATCCATCTTTGTAAAGCTAATACTTTTGTCACTGTATGAACAAATACCTGAATCATCCCTTTTTTGGACATGGAGCCATCAAGTTGAATGATACTTCCACTACCTAGGGTTCTCCTGGGACTCAGCTTTAGAATGACAGCACATATTTTACTTCCCATGCATTTCCATTTATTTCATGCAGAAGTCATTCTAACATTGTTCAAAATACAGATAGCATGGGATTTTATATGATAGAGGCACCCTGGAAGTCACCCAAGAGTTTTTTTTTTTCTTTTATAATTTTCATTTATTTATTTAGTTTTAAAGTTTTTTTTTTTAATTTTTTCAGCATAACAGTATTCATTATTTTTGCACCACACCCAGTGCTCCATGCAATCCGTGCCCTCTACAATACCCACCACCTGGTGCCCCCAACCTCCCACCCCCCACCCCTTCAAAAGTTTTTATTCATAGATGGTAGACAAAATCTTATTTAGCATGCATGCCCAAAAGGGAACAAAAGATATGCATTATGGTTCATCTGGACAAATACTGAATATTAGAAATCACGGAGGAAAGGTCTGATTTTCTTTTCTCTTTTTGGATTGACAGAAAAAAGAAAACTGAATCAGGATCCCTGATAGGATGATTCCCAGGTTTGGATGCTGCACTTAGCCTGATAGCACATTCTTTAAAAAAAAAAAAATTCTGTATATTCTAGGCTGCCTATGTCATTTGGTGCAAAGAAATACTCATGCCTAGTTGCCTAACCAAAGAACAAGGAGTGCCCTGGGCACTAGAGGAGGCCTGAAGTTACACACAGGCAGGGTTCAGGAGGAAGCTTGCTATCCCCATTGACGAACACAGGCTGTTGGTGGAAGTGTGCGCGGTGGTCCCAGTCAGTGGTAGCCCATCAGAAGACGCTCTATGTTCCATGCTGTAGACACACTCACACCTGTGTTTACCCAACCTGAAGCTTTGAGAAGCTGAGAAGGGGTGGGCCGGCACTAACATGACCACGCTGCCCACAATGTTCACTTTGCTGCTGTCTTTTCCATCCTGATGGGTCTCTTTGCTAACAAGGGTCAGAAAGCTCTCATGGCACATAATGAGAATGCCTGTGTGTTGCTTAAAGCAATTTGCCTGGGACACGAGCCATCATCCAGAAAGGGGTGGCTTGGAAGACTGAGGATAAGACTTTACAAAGTTCCTCAGCCTCCAGTGAGGGATTAAACCTCACTCTAAGGGCGCCTGGGTGGCTCAGTTGTTAAGCGTCTGCCCTTGGCTTAGGTCATGATCCCAGGTCCTGGGATCAACCCTCACATCAGGCTCCCCGCTCAGCAGAGAGCCTGCTTCTCCCTCTCCCACTACCCCTGCTTGTGCTTCCTCTCTTGCTGTGTCTCTCTCTGTCAAATAAATAAATTCTTAAAAAAACAAACAAACAAAAAAACACTAGCTCTAGCCAGCTGGCATCTCAATATGATTACTATTTAGCTAATGGGACATTCGGCACATCAGTTAAGAACAAAACACAAATTTTCATTTTGGCTTTGGTATTGAACATTAAAGCAGTTTTAATAAACTAATGATATGAGTGAGTCTTAAGCCTATACCAGTAGGAAACTACATGGTTTGAAAGCCATTTCACATTTTACTTATAAATGTAGAATAATGGAGGAAGAGGGCAATTTTCAAGGGCATCTTTCCTTTTCTAGCTTAACCAAGAGGAGGCCAGGGGTGAGCAGAGAAGAATGTGGTCAATTCTCAGAAAGGTGGAAGGGTTCAAGGATGAAGTGACTTTGGGTTAAAGCTCTGCTTTTACTGAATTTATGTCCGAACCACTTCTGTATGATGGGCCTGCTTCTTCCTTCTTCCCTGGGGGGGTGCACTCTTGGTGCAGGCTTCTGTATAATACGGCTTTTCTAAGAATACTGATGTTGGGCTCTGGTCATTTTTGCTCAGTGACTGCACTGGGGCCTATTAATGACCAGAATGAATTTTTATTTAATAGATAATAAAAAGTTAAAAGACTCTTTTAGCTCTTAAAGGGAGATATAGGGTAGTTCTGTCTCCAGAAAAGAAACAGAGTCAATGGAAAAAAGGAACTATGTCGCTTGTGATATGTAGACGAAAGATCTGGAAAAGAGTAGATGGTGAGGTTTCCTAGGAAACTGGGGTACCGGGGAATGAGATTTGGGTAGAGCTCCTGGAATTATCTGACAAAAAAGCGGAGATTTAAATTTAGATCCAATTTTGTCTAACTTGGAGAGCCAAGGAACCTCAGAGAAAATGCAATTGGAAGGAGGTAGAAAATAAGGTCAAATTAGAAAGAAAAGAGATACAGGTAAAGAGAGTTCCTTGATAGGAGGAAAGGGGACTGTATAACTAGATACCCAGAAAAATAATAATTCCCTAAATTAACCACCCAGCATATATTCTTTCTCTCTCCATCTCACTTTTTACCTCCATACACACACACACACACACACACACACATACACACACACACATGCATCCACACACACCTATGAGCCATGACTGCTGACCTGATAGGACCTGCTTTCTGAACTTGAGAGAAGATAAGTGGGGGAGAGAACACTATCCCTAAAGCCTTCTCATGTGTGGTAGGTGAGCGAAGGACAATATTTTCAAACCGTCGTGTGTTCCCAAGGCCGTCTGTAAAGTGTGGAGGAAAGAAATAGCAGTATCTCAGACCATGCCTCATCTTGAAGGCATTATTGCTAAAACATAAAAAGACATGTCTTGCCCCAGCAAAGGGACTCTATTGGATGCAAGGCTGCTGCTACAAGAGGCATTCCATTTGGAAACTTGACAATGGTAATTGTTGAAAGTGGTTTCTGCAATGCACTGAAATTCAAGGACATTTCTAAGTGTTCTTATGCATGACTTTTAACATACACAAAGGAAAACAAAAGATATGTGGCTACAATAATGATTTCCTTTTTTGTTCTTGTTTCTTCTTTGAAAGAGACACAGATGTAATTAAATCTTTCCACATTTTTAACTCTTTAGCAGAAAATACCTAGGAGGATAGAGGCTGGGAATTTGCAAACTTAGTGGTTGCTTCAAAGGTCAATACAACATGGGTAAGTAGAACAATAAAGGGCAGTGACTGGTCATTCCCAAGGTCAGACGGCACAGGCTGGTATATGTGAGGTTCAAAAGCTGTTGGGAAGAATTTCCATGCAGGGAGATTGGTCTGGCAAGTTCAGCAGCAAGTTATGCCTGGGAAAAATTAGACTTCTAATTAGGTTTGTGAAAACTATCCTGAATGATCTACAATGTAAAATAGTGTCCTCTCCCTTATACTTCCATCCTCTGTGATAGCAAATGCACACACAACGGTAAATCAACTGGCACATCTAATCGTGATTTCTAGAGACTGAGAACAAATAATTAAGTCCATTCTGTTCCCAACAGAAAACCAGGTTATGCAGCTGGAGATCCTTGGTACCACAGTAACTGAAAGACTCATCAGGAACTAAGTAATGCAAATGCCAGTTATGAGAGAATCACACTTAAATATAATACTATATAAATATAATGCCATAGCAGAGTTTTTAAATCTAAGTATTATGGGTTGATAAAATTGGCTTTTATAACTATGGGTTCCCATTTGAGATGTGAGTTGAAGAGTGGACCCTTTGGGCAACGACTAATCTGCCAGGTGTCCTGGGGTGGAAGGGAGAGGGCCACTCACAGAGGAGAGCTCACCTCTCTGCATCTGTGTGTATCTCAGCCGGTTGTGGATCACACCTTGAGCTTGGGAGTGTTGTGGTGAGGAGCAGAACCAGGAGAGGCTGGTCCTTGCTGGGCAGGCTGTCAGCTACGGTCTGCCTGGGATCCTGTGAGGAAAGGCTCTCCCCTGGGCCTGATCTATTGCTGCTGGGTCTGAGCCAATTGTTATTCAGGGCAAGGCAACTAGACAGACTTGGCTCCACAGAAATGCCAACATAAACCAGTTGCTGTTTGACCTCCTAATTCTGGCTCTGCATTAAACTAACAAGATCATTTTTATTATTAGTAAGAGTATTACAAATGCAAAAGTTTGGCTCCTGAGTTTACTGAACTGGAAACACACTGCCTGGAAAGGCCAGAGCTTTTTCAAATTCTTTAGAACTGCCTTATTGCTGTTCTGTCTCCTACTCTTACCTCCTTATATTTCTCATCCCTTCTTTTCATTCCTTTTTTTTTTTTAAGATTTTATTTATTTATTTGAGAGAGAAAGAGAATGAGAGCGGAGAAGGTCAGAGGGAGAAACAGAATCCCCATGGAGCTGGGAGCCCAATGTAGGACTCGATCCCAGGACTGCCGAAGGCAGTTGCTCAACCAACTGAGCCACCCAGGCAGCCCCTCATTCCTTTTTTTTTTTTTTTTTTTAAAGAAAAAAGAAAAGGGCTAAATTTTTCTGGCTAAATACTGCAATATTTCTTTCTCCTAAGTCATAAGTCATAGCGTGGTAAGTATCAAATGAGAGTGTGGCACATGATCTACCCACAAACCCACAACTCCGTTGTCTTCAGAGACCACCAGCACTGACCTCAACCCCTCCCTCCTGGTTCTTTCTCCGAAGGTGATAGCAAGTAATCCCAAATCTGTGCTAAACTCATCTAGACAGAAAATAAATCAGTGAGTACCTCAGTCAAAATGACAAATGGTATCTCTATCTATACCAACAAACCAACAAATTGCAAAGATTTAAATACCTGGAGAACAACTTTATCCTCCAAGCAGCGTATTGTTAAGGAGAGAAGGAGCTAGCAGGAAGGCCCTGACACCGTCACAGGACAGGGCAGTGCCCCCCCCCCCCACTGCAATCCCAGTTGGGTTTATGAGGACTTCTGTTTGATTTGCAAAACCAATTCACCTGGCACTATAATTCGTGCAGCCAATCACCTCCAAGGTCAATGAGGGTTTTTTTTATGGGCAAATATCTTCCCCTGTGAGTAATTTCACACAAGAGTACAGCAACAGGGAGCTAAAAATGGATTTTTGACATTATCTTGTAGATGACAAACAGACATTTTCACTTGGGTTGATGAATTGATAGAACTCATCATTCACGGGGATTTCTATTCTCTGCAGTCCGGCCAAAGAAGACCAGAACAGCCCGGCCAGAAGTGGAAGAAAGGGGGCCTGGTCTGTGGGAGTGTTTAATTATAGGCTCACTTACAACAAAGGCCATCAGATGGCTCATTAATGTCGCTTTTCCGTGCTTCCTTCTTCTTATCACTCGTCAAAAAGGGATTGCATTTGCATGTGAGGGACGCAGAGAATGGCCTTCACTCCCATGTTATGACTCTTGCATCATCAATCTATTTTCCCTCCACACAACACACAGGTCACACTGGGCTGCAGTGATTTTGCAGGAAACTGAATGTGAAAGCCAGTGAACGAGATTTAGTTTATAGAAGTGGTAGGTATTACAGCTCAACTTACCACAAAGAATCCCTGTTTCATTACAATGGAATCAAGAGGCAGAAATGGGAGTGGCACCGCGCCCTATTTCCCCCAGTGATCCACGAGTAAAATTTTTGCTTTCCATTAGCATATTGCTCTGCTGATCTAACAGTCTTAGTTCCAAAGGTTGGCATGTTTCAGGGGCACCTGGATGGGTCAGTTTGTTAAGTTTCTCTGGATTTCGGTTCAGGTTGTTATCTCAGGGTTGTGGGATCAAGCCCTGAATCAGGCTCTGCTCTTAGGGCAGTCTGCTTGAGATTCTCTCCCTCTCCCTCTCCCCCTCTCCTCACTCACTCTCAAGTACGGGCACTCTCTCTTTCTTTTTAAAGTAAATAAAATCTTAAAAAACAAAAACAAAGGGAGGAATGTTTCTACCAGGAGACGCAACCATGATTCCACTGGACTGGAAGTGAAGACTGCCACTCAGCTGCTTTCAGCTTGTGCTTCTCAGTTAACAAAAAAGGGAGTTCTTGTCACTGTGCTGGCTGGGGTGATCGATCTTGGTTACCAAAGGGAACCAGGCTCCTACTTCATGAAGGAGGTAAGGAATAATAGGCCTGGGATACAGGAGATCCCAAGGCATTCCTTAGTATGACCATGCCCTGTGATTATAGTTAATGGGAAACATCAACAACCCAATCCAGGCAGAACTACTAATAGCTCACATCTTCAGGAATGAAGATGGGGTCATCTCACCTCACCCTGCCCCATCCCTCCTAGAGATAGAGAGTGTGTGTGTGTGTGTGTGTGTGTGTGTGTGTGTGTGTGTAAACATATATGTATATGAGACTTTTGATGCAGTGCTTGGCACATAGTAAATGTTCAATAAATGTCAGCTGTTGTTAGCTTTACGTCACTGAGACTCAATGCTAAAGCATGGATAGGTCTGAAAACTTTCCTTAACAGTTCTTTCTGAAAAGTTCAGCATGAATCAAATTGAACTGCAAATGCATGTAGAGAACTGGCAACTTAAAAGAAGGGTACAACCATCAGTCCATCTGGGGCGGAAGGCTTTTTTGTCAGTGCAAATAACAAACCCCTGCTTGATTGTTCGAACTTATTAAGAATCCTCCTAAGTTCCTATACTGCTTTGCACTATTAATTTAGAGCAACTACTCCCCAGCACCACAAACCATCTTTGAGTATATTCAAGTTCAGCAATGCATTTTGCTTCCTCTGTGTGGTAGGCTGAAAAGTGACCCCCCTCCCCCATCAAAATACATCCACATCTGAATACCTAGAACCTTTGAATGTTAAGGGTATTTGATTAAGTTAAACATTTTGAGATGATAGGTTATCCTCTGTGCTATAGACTGAATTGTGGCTACCCTACCCACCCCCCTTTGAAGCCGTGACCACTAATGTGTCTTATATTTAAAGATGGGGCCTCCATGGAAGTGATTAAGGTTAATGAGGTCATAAAGGTGGGTCAGTGTCCTCATGAGACACCAGAGAGCTCTCTTTCCCACATCCCTCACCTCCATGTATACACACGGAGAAAAGGCCAAGGAGGACATAGTGAGAAGGTAGACATCTGCAAGCAAGGAAGAGAGCTCACCAGAAACTGAACCCTGAGGAACTCTGATCTGGGACTTCCAGCCTCCAGGTGTGAGAAGTAAACTTCTGTTGTTTAAGCCACCCAATGTGTGGTATTTTGTTAGGGTAGCCTGAGCACAGGCTAATATACCAGGTTGAGGTGGGCCCTAAATGCAGTCACATGTATCTTATTAGAGGGAGGTAGAGGGAGAAGGTAGACACACACAGAAGGGTATGAGAAGTTGGAGCAGAGGGAGATTTGAAGATCTCCACTTAGAGAATGGAGAGAGAGAACCACAAGCCAAGGAATGCTGGCAGCCATAGCAGCTGGAAGAGGCCGGGTACAGATTCTCTCCCAGAGACTCTGCATGGATCATGGCTCTGCTGAATTCTGGCCTGGCATATGGTACATTCTGGATAGGAGAGTTGTGCAAACATACCCTGAATATCCCTGTTAATCACGGTCTTGAAAATACAGAGATCTTGTCCTCCTTCTGTGTTCCCCTCAGACAGGATGCATGGCACAGTGTGTTGTTCAGGGTTCAAGGTCAGGGGATGGCCAACCTGAGACAAGTGTCTCCTTTGCAATGAAGAGTGTGCATGTGGCAGGCCTTTATTTTTTGGAAATGCTGGCCGGGCAAGGAGGGGAAGGACTACTGAGAGTTGCAGGGTGAAGTGGCTATGATCTACAAATTGGCTGCACGGAGATCCTAGCACCAGATCTTCCCTGTGCATAAGGGAACCTGCATCCTGATCACTGTCTCCAGGTGTTTTCTTTGGTCTCACTGGACCATCACCCACCCTAGGCTGAGAGTCTGCTGGGGAGCAGCCGCACCCCACGAAACAGACTTTGGACTTCTGGTCCTCAGAATGGTGAGAGGAAAATTTCTGTTGTCTTAAGGCACCAAGTCTGTGGTAATCTGTTACAGCAGCCACACAGAACCGACAGAGTCAGCAGTGAATCATTCATTCAATAACTGAGCTTAACTGTGAGCCGAGACCCTTGTCATCATGTGCCTGTCCATCAGGAACACTGAGTTTCTACTGTTTCATGAGCTGGGGATACAGGGATAAATAAGATGGATATAACTCCATTCTTAGATTCCAGTCTGCTGTTGGAGACAAACTGAAAACACTTGAAGGAATTAATCTGTAATATGATTTGAAGAAAATAAACAGGTGGCTGGGTGACATGAGAGTTCGATGGAAGCTACTTAGATGGCGACGGGGAGGGTTCTTTGCAGACGAAGCACTGGGGCTGAGACTGAAGCAGCCAGGGAAGGAGCTGGGAAAGAGCCGTTCGGGCAGGCGGACATCAAAACCAAAGGTGCCAAGGAGGAAAGGGCACAGCTAGTTCTAGAACTGGAAGGACAGCCGATGTCGCTGATGTCTAACAGTAGTAATTCATGGAGTGCATCCTCTGTACTAGTCACTGTTGAATGCAATTTACACTATTCACCTTCTTAGTAACTCATGAGGAAGCTACCATTATTTCCCCCTTTCTAAGAGGAAAATAGGGAAACACAGTATGGTGAGCAAGTATCAAGAGTGGAGACGGGAGCCATTAAAACACATAGGAACACTGTGTAGGCCATTAGAGGTGAGCACGGCATTTAAATTTTGCTCAAAACGCAATGAGAAAGAAGAGTATTCAGCAAAAGAGAGTGTAATCTAATTGGTGTTTTAAATGGACCATCCTGGCTGCTGGTAGGTGATTAATTGCAGGGAGTAAGGGGAAGCAGGTGGACCAAGAGACTATTGCAATGGTCTAAATGAGAGATGATGGTGGTCTGAACTAAGATGATGTCAGTAGAAAGAGAAAAGAATGCATTTTAGAGGAGAATCAACAGAAAAAAATTAAGACTGAATCTCAATGACTGAAGCTAAGTGTTTTGAGGTATGTGATTCTTTTCTAAGCATTTCTCGTGGTGTATTTATTACCCTATTTTCATGTATAATTTCCTTAAACAGAGAAGATCTACACTTAACATCTCCTACAGTACTGGGATAAACTCTTATGCTTTTAATCTATGAATTTTTAATCTTATGTATTGTATTATGTATTATGAACTTCTCCCATTTCTTCATTGGTCTCCATTCTTGCAACCTGAGAACTATTCTAAGAAGAGAACTGTATTGAGGAAAGCACAATTTTAAAAACACTACTTAAGTTTGATAATCTTGGCAAACGAACCCACTGTCAACTTCCTCCAAAGTATTTTCATCTCTTATCATTTTTTTAAAGAAACTAACCCCTCAGAGAAGTACAAAGTACTGTGAGGAACATCTTGGAGCTGAGGAAGCAGGAGGTGAGGCAGGTTTAGTAGGGTAGAGTGCTCAGGATAAGGTCTTGAGGCAACAGCTGACATAACTGCCTTGACCCTCCTAAGGTCTCCCAAGCCTGACCCTCCACCCAATTCTCTCCCCATTTCCCAACTGCTTCATTAATTGCATTGCAAGATAGTAATTCTTTTTGTTCTTCCATTCCTTCCTTATTTTTAAGCTTCTAAAAACAATCCATATCTCTACTGCATGGGCCAAGGACACAACTTTAATTCAACAGATCTTAGAACAACCTTAATGGATATTTGATGAAGCTGGATGCTGTTCTTTCTCAATTCATAGAAATGACCAATCATCAGGAAATATTGTCATGGCTGTGGGAGGGGGAAACCTTTGACAAAAAGAAAAATGAACTGCTCTTACAACCATACTGGAATTCCTTATTTCCTTGTCTCACATGTACCTGGTAATGGAAGGAAAGACAGAAGAATGAGATAAATGGATGAGTAATCGATCATAAAGAATAACATGATGTCACAGATGTCATGGGGGAAATCATTTTATGGTTTTAATAATTAATCAATTCTTTTTCTAAATAAAAATGTTGGTACCTGGGGGTGCCTGGGTGGCTCAGTGGGTTAAAGCCTCTGCCTTCGGCTCAGGTCATGATCCCAAGGTCCTGTGATCGAGCCCCGCATTGGGCTCTCTGCTCAGCGGGGAGCCTGCTTTCGCCTCTCTCTCTCTGCCTGCCTCTCTGCCTACTTGTGTGTCAAATAAATAAATAAAATCTTTTAAAAAAATTAAAAAAAAATTTTGGTACCTGATGAATCGCTGCCACCTTCACTTAAATAACCCTCAAGACTCATTTCCCAATTCCAGAATATCACCAAGAAGTAGTGGCATTGGGCCTAGAATATTTGGTTATTTCATAATAAAATCTCACAACGTTATTATCACTGTATTTCCACAGTATTGTCTAATCCTCAAAATCCATGGAGTGCTATCAAAAATGTGACAGACATTCAACAACACTGTCAGTTTCTTATTCCCCCTTTAAATTAAATTTTGTGCTTGCTATAAAAATAAAATGACTGTCTTAAGACTTAAAAACATTCTGAACTTTGGGTTTGTTACTATTATATAAACATATTTTTAAAAAATCAGATATCTAGAGGATTTGGCATCCATGAACCAACAGAACCACAACCATCTATGATGTCTCTCCCTATAATTTTGAAGGAGATGCAAACGGTTGAAGTATCATCAAACTGTAGAGAGATTGGTCAATTGAGATGTTCTTCTCTACCATCAAATCAGTTTGTGTGTATAAGGGCCTCTTTTCTCTGGATCTGTGATTCTGGGAAAGTTAACTTGGTAATATTGTCCTTATCTGATATTGTCCTATCTGATATTAGTTCTTCAGAGGTGCACTCTATGCATACAACTTTTGGAATGCACTCCATGTCTACAGATGCCTTGGCCTCCGCCTGCTCTGTAAATGATGACTTCAATATCCCTTCCCTTTCCCATCTTCGCTCAGGGCTACTGCTTTGCATTGGCACACCACTCATTCCTCTACATAAATGAAAACGATAAAGCAATACACTGAAGACATTTCACTGGTCTGCAGTCACACCATGGGTTTCTTTCTCACAAAACCAACAGATATGGCCTTCTATGCCACCAAGAACTAAAACAGAAGGCACATCGACCATTTACTCTAAAATGAGGTCGAAATTATTACAATTAGCCATAAGAGCAAGTCTGTACACTTGAAGTGCAAAGGGATTTGTACCATTTTGTGTACAGCTTTCAGCAGCTTTATTACTGACACACTTTGCAGAGGAAATGGCTGTTTCCTGGTGCTGAAGATCAGTGAAGAGTTTGCAAGGACAGGTGTAGTTTACATTGAGGGTCAGTCAACTAACAGATCTGGCAGCTGCCTGGTTTTGCAAAGTTTTATTGGATGAGAGCCATGTCCACGGTAGCGCTGAGCAGCTGTGACAGAGGCTGCTTGGCTTGTAAAGTCTAAAATATGTAGCATGTGAACCCTTACAGACCAGTTTGTGGACCTCTGTGCATGGAGACCCATCAATAATATATAGACAGACATGGAAATATAGTGTGTGATAATGATTCAGTTCCCAGTTTCACTGTGGAATGATATATGATAATAAATCTGAATGTTAGATATGATTTTCCTACAAATAGAATAAATTTCTCAGCAAGCTGTCCACCCCTGATGTGAACTCCACTCTCACACTCCCCCATGATACTGTAATAGCTACTGTGGCATTGAACTGGTTTTTCTAATCTCCATGTTCCCTTAAGATGTTCTCTGAGCACTCCATCAATTCAGACAAAGAATGAATCAAAATAATGGCTTGCTATTGTGGAATCTTTTTTTTTTTTTTTTTTTTCACTTTTTGGCTGGTCGCATCAACATGAGATGTAAAGCGTCCATATCAAGCAATGGCTTTTTTGCTTCTTATGGGAAAATTCTTAGATAATGTTCAGCCTTGAAAACTGAAGTTTAACCTTGAAGGTTTCTTGTAGAGATAAGCCTTTCATTGAATAAATCATTGCCAGATCCTTACTGTGCCAGGCACTGTACTAGATATCAGGGATGTGACAGGGAAGGAGACATGCTCTCCCTCTGTCATCCAGGCTTACTACTTAATTCTTACATAAGGTCAGTCCTTTTATCTAAAGGTAGAACTCATTAGCACACAGAGGAAATACCAAGGCAATCGATAACTGTGGAGACATGCCCACAGAGCAATAGGAAACAGCTACTCTCCTACACATTCGTGCCTGGTTCCATGGAGCATCAAGAAGGATGAAAGCGCTAACCAAATTCACATTCAAGTTCAACTGAGTGACCTTGCTAAATTTGAGACTCCACAGAATGGTTTACAATGTATTTATTTTTAAAATAAAACCACATCCGAAAAAAGACTTCAATGAGATAGAGACTAGGCATATGACTAAGTTAGTGCTTAGCAATATAATGAGCCAAGAGTTTTAGTTCTGTGAAAATAATGAGGAAAACAGACACAAAGAAGCACTTTCCCTTTGTGTTCACGCTTGTCCATTAAAACTGAGAATAAACCATTTAAAACCTTCTAATCAGTGTCTGGTTGCAATTCGGTCCCATTTTTCAGTGGCAAAGGTTTGTATTTATTTGAGGGAATTGCAAGCTTTATGTATTTGCAAAGTAAAAATAACTTTATAGTTTTATGATTATAAAAATAATATATGCATATTGTTTCACCAATGCATAATTTATGCAATACTTCAAAATGTGCAGAACATAAAATATCAGCACTCAAAATTCTACCGTCATTAATAATGGCATTATTCATTGAGCGTTCAGTGTGTCAGACACTGCAGTTAAGTGATTTACATTCCTATATTCATTTCTATAGAGGGAACTGGCTAGTTACACAGTATCTACTATTATGACCCCCATCTGCTGATGGGGAAATTACAGATAACAGAAGTTAAGTGACTTTGGCACAAGGCTGTATAACTGGTAGAATCAGGGGTTCCTGTATTGAATTCAGGGGTGCTGTAAACCTAGGCAGAAACCCAGGATTTTGATTCTCACTGACATCTAACTGAAATCTAGCATTTCTTCATTATAAATGTAAGCGATGAGCTCCATTAGTATTAGCAGTACCATAGACTTTTAGCTAATAGAAATCACATATATTTTCATATCACATTAACAATTGCTGCAGATCTTTCCAGATCTGCACTCATCACTGCTTTGAAACAATAGCAGTTATCAAGTGTGCTTCTAGATCCTGTGATTTGCATATTACTATATCATCTCATTTAAAAATATTTTGAAAACTTTATTTTAATATAATCAGCCTGCTTTGTAATGCTATGTATTTTATTTTAGACATTTAAAAACATTGTGAAAGGAATCTCTCTAGGGTTTACCAGACCAACAAGGGGACCCATAACACAGAAAAAATAGGGACCCCTTGGTAGATGGGGAGCTGAAATTGACACCTGGGTGGTCTGACTCTGGAGCCTGGGCTCAGGCATATGACAACTCTCTTATTCTGTCTGCCCTTGGATGCATGTTCATATTTTGGTGAATATACTTTCAAGTCTCTAATTTAGAGAGAGTAGGTTAAGTGGTGATTAGGCAAACTCAGGAAAAAACTCAAGGAAACATTCTTAGGAACAAAAACTCTTTCCTACTTCCTCATATTCTCAAAGGAGGCGGGGTGGGAGAGGATTGGAATCTACCATTATCTGGGGCTCTTTAATGAACGGGGGGGGGGGGGGGGGGGCGGTAGTTCAAGGCTCCCAAGGCATTGCATCTCTGGGAGTGGGATAGGTCACAGACCAAGCTGACCTACAAATGTAAAGATATCAGAGATATTCTCAAACAAAAAGAGCCCAGAGATATGACACCTGTAGGCTCCTACTGAATGATAAAATCCAATAACTCAAAAGACTGAAAAAGGACTGGAGGCAGTGCTCAATTTTTCAAAAAACAAAACAAAACAAATCCCAATAGCTATAAAGTTCTGAGAAAAAGAAAATGTAACCTAGGAAAATTATCCTTTGAATACAAATATATATAAGAAATGTTTTTAAGGAAGCAAAGTCTTGGAAGATAACAGCCCCTGTGAACATTTCCTGACAGACCCACCACCAGCCCAATGGCACTTTTCCAGTGACTATGAAGTGTCTCTTTCTTCAAAGCACTTGACTACTATCTGCAGGGAAATATTCCCTAGAGATGGGCAAATTGCACTGTGGACAGCCTGTACAATCATATACTGCTTCCTGACATTAGCAGTACTGATGAAATCCAGCCAAGTAAGAGATAAAGCAAAATAAAGAATTCAGGAAGGAAGGGCCTACATTTCAGGTAAATGGGGTTAAACCCCTAGGGATTATACTGATAAAAATTAACTATTAAAATCATGGACAATATAAAAAGAATACAAAGAAGTCAGGAAATGAGGGAGGGACAGTATTACCTTTCATGGAAGGGGCCACCTAAAAACTCTCAACACCTTAAATACAGAATAGAAAATAAATCTTCCATCCATGGGAGCCCCTGAAGATGTGCAGAGTAGTGGCCTTGCTTCAGCCCTCATGTTTGAGCCAACCTTTGTTCTTTACCTCAGCAAGCTGATGCTGTGATTTCTGTGAGCTTGTGTCATCAATATTCTAGTCCACGGGAGAGAGACTCATACAGGTCTGGTGACAAAATTAGGTGTCTGAGTACACTGGAGGGGCTGGACTGTGCACCTGGTGACAAACACATCCCATGCATTCTCTTGGGAAACAACTAGCTGGGTTTTCCTGGCCACACTCCACAGCAACCACAAGGCTTTCCATTTGAAACTTCTGCAACTCCTCTAGCTCATTCCATTTCCCCCTACAGCTTGTCCTGATGATGTGAGTTCATAGTAGTTGTTTGTGATGTGAGTTTATGAATAGATACACGTAAAGGGAGTTTTGATTTCTGGCCATCAGTTTGGACTTGCTTCTCGGTTTATCCCCAATTTCTCTAATCCTTCCAGTACTTCTAGTACATGGAAATTGCTAATGTGGCAGAGACTGGCTAGGGTTCACTAAGCCTATTTTCCATTCTTCCTCTACAAACAACTTGACTACATTTCCCAGCTTCCCTTGCAATCAGGTGTGGCCACGTGCTGGAGTTCTGGCCAAAAGAACAAGGAAGAGGTTATCTATACTACTCTAGACAGAGCCATTAAAGTCTCCAGGTTGTCTCAACAGATAGCTCTGCAAAGGACTCTAAAACCCTAGCCCACGGGCTGGCCAATTTTTTCTTAAAGGGCTACATAGCAAATATTTTAGGCATGTGGGTCACGCGGTCTCTGTCACAACTACTCAATGCTATCGCTATAAAGTAGTAGCAGCCATGGTTAATATAGCAAGAAATGGGCACAGTTGCACTCCAATAAAGCTATATTCACCAAGAAAAGGGGCTGGCTTGCAGATCACGGTTTGTTAATCCCTGCCTTTGAGGATGGCAGAGCCACAACATGGAAGGAGTCTGGGTTTCTGAATGGCTGCATGGGAAGCACTCTCTCCCACCCACAGAAGCTGGCAACACTTACCCTAACCAGTTTAGAAAGATGGTGATCTCAAAAGACACTGTACTGAGTTTCCAGGCAGGGGGAAACTAAGTTCAAATATTCATCACTCTCTCACCTCGGTATTTTATGTGAAATGTCCCGGGGCCTCAAGGAGGCCAAAATTTCCAATTCTCTACTCACCAGTGACAGTTTAAAAAGTATAAAAAGAGTCATAAAGGCTAAGTATTAAAAATCTCCCATTTATAGTCCTATTTTAGTACTCTAAACTTAAAAATCATAGCCTTTGAAGATGCCATTCTTACAAGAAGAAATACAACAAACTGCTTTTGGGGGTATTTTTGTAAGGAAGACATGTACTATCACTTTTCTGCTCCGTGGCTGCCTCAGGCTGAGGCTGCCTGACCTGGCTTTTCAAGTGCAGTTCCATTAATCAAATTGCTCAGCACTGCAGAGGATCAACACGGTTGCTTGGCTCCAGATTCTGATCCACAGCAAATGAAAGATTCCACTGTTAACACAATCTCTGCAAACTCTCTGGCATTGGCACTCAGATGTTAAGGATGCTTGAGATGGCTGGTCTATTCAAGTTTCAGTGGTTTGGAATCTCAGCCTTTGCATTAATCCACCTGGTGATTTTGGGTGTTCTTGTCATCTTTATTTATAAATGAAAAGTTAAGTACCCAAACAGTGCCTGGCACTAGCAGGCATAGAATAAATAAATATTTGCTGGATGAAGTTCTTTTAGATTTAGTGTATAATCATATGTTATTAAATTATCCCCACATCCAGGGTTATTAAACTTTTCTTGCCAAATCTCTTATAACAACAACAACAACAAAAACAAAAACAACAAAACCGGTAAGAGAAAATGGCACATGTGGGATGAAATTTTTAGTGGCTGACAGATGGGGTCAAGGGAGATCATGAGACTACACCTGTCCTCTGAGGATATAACCTGGATTGCTAGAATAAGTAGTTGACAAGGTAAGACACTTTTATGATAACTTGTCAAAAACAACTCCCAGCAATTATACAAAATGTATCAGATATACAGATGAGCCAAAACCATGCAGCATCTTGTCTAATGAACACATACAGATGAAATTCTAAAAAATTCTAAAAAATTCACATGAATCACATTACCCAGAATAGATGAAATAGACTTGTTGGACACAGGATTTTGAAATTTCTCTCTCCCCTTTTTTTAGGAGTGAATATTTGGATGACAAAAACATTTTCCTGAGGTAAGAATGTAAGTTTTATGGAGCCCTTAATTTCCTAAAATGTTAGTTTTCCAACAAGATCACCTGTGGTTTCAGGCTGCTCAGTGTGGGGAACCATATAAGACAGTGGCCTTGGGGCGCCTGGGTGGCTCAGTGGGTTAAAGCCTCTGCCTTCGGCTCGGGTCATGATCTCAGGGTCTGGGATCGAGCCCCGCATCAGGCTCTCTGCTCAGCGGGGAGACTGTTCCCCCCTCTCTCTCTGCCTGCCTCTCTGCCTACTTGTGATCCCTCTCTCTGTGTCAAATAAATAAATAAATAATCTTAAAAAAAAAAAAAAAAAAGACAGTGGCCTAGAGGGAAAGTTTAAAGGGAACTAGGAGAGAACTTACAATGTTCATTTCTTCTCTATCAATTTCATGTTTATTTATTTATTTTTTTTTTAAAGAATTTATTTGACAGAGATCACAAGTAGGCAGAGAGGCAGGCAGAGAGAGAGAGGGAAGCAGGCTCCCTGCTGAGCAGAGAGCCCGATGCGGGGCTTGATCCCAGAACCCTGAGATCATGACCTGAGCCGAAGGCAGAGGCTTAAACCACTGAGCCACCCAGGTGCCCCTCATGTTTATTTTGATACAGTTACAAAAATAACCTTATGAAATTACTCTCAACTTTATTATAGCTATTCTGTGACAGTATTAAGCCTTGAAAAACTAATAGCAAAATGTGTGAAGTAAACCATTTTCTATTTTAAATGTCAAGCAAAAGGGAATATTCTGCATATTCAACATTGGCTGCTTTTTTCCTGAAGAATGTTCAGCATATGATGGCATATTGTAAAAGAATTTATTGGCGTTTTATTTTAACAGCTCCCAAATGTTTTGTATTTATGGCTATCACCTAAAAATTCTATTGTAAGCAATGAGGGAATTCAGCTGAAAATGATGAATATAATATTTTCTATATTTGTATGCATGAGACCTAGTTTTGCCTTTTCAAACAAGGCATAAGAGGAAAAACTCACAAAAAATTGTTAAAAACTACACCTAGTTACAAAATCTTAAAATAAGTTAGTATCCTAAAAATGTAATGAGGCGGGGATTACTAGTTCTGAGGCACACATTTAATCAGAGAAACACATCACGATTTGGTCACGTTTCTATACATTCTATACATCAAATGTACATATACAACATTCGTATATATGTATACATCTATACATTTCTATACATTCTACACATTATCTACTGCCTTCAGAAACTCCCTAAGGAAGGTCTCGTCACCTTGAAGTTGGGAAAGAATAAATAACTGGCTCAAAGTACTTAAAGAGCAAAAAGAAGCCAAACTTAAGGCTCCTTTGATGTGACAGGCCATGCTCTGCTTATCACCCCAGGCTGCTGGATTCATACTTCACCCAAGAGATAGCCAGTAGCCCTCCTGCCCCCGTCCTTTTCCTCCACGCAAGACTGGGTGTTCTCTTTGCTAAAGTCACATATGAGCAGGTAACCAGAACGACTTGAAAATCAGTTGTTAAAGTCAACAGAGGGCAGTGTCTGTCTGGGTGGAGAATGTGTCTTCATGACCAGATGCAGCTTCTAATGAACACCAGCCAGTTGGTGAGGATGTGGAGAGAGGGGAACCCTCTTACGCTCTTGTTGGGAATGCAAGTTAGTGCAGCCACTTTGGAAAACAGTGTGGAGGTTTCTCAAAAAATTAAAAATAGAGCTACCCTATGGCCCAGCAATTGCACTACTGGGTCTCTACCCCAAAGATATAGATGTAGTGTAAAGAAGAGCCATGTATACCCCAACATTCATAGCAGCAATGGCCACAATCGCCAAAGTGTGCAAAGAGCCAAGATGCCCTTCAACAGATGAATGGATAAAGAAGATACGGTCCATATGCACAATGGAATATTACTCAGCCATCAGAAAGGATAAATACCCAACATTTGCATCAACATGGATGCAACATGGATGCATGGAGGAGATTATGCTGACTGAAATTAAGTCAAGCAGAGGGTTTCACTTACTTGTGGTGCCTAAGGAATAACATGGAGGACATGGGGAGATGGAGAGAAGAAGTGAGTTGGGGGAAATCGGAGGGGGAGACAAACCATGAGAGACTGCCTACTCTGAGATACAAACAGGGTTTTGGATGGGAGGGAGATGGGGGTTTGTGTGAGCCTGGTGGTGGGTATTAAGGAGGGCACGTATTGCATGGAGCACTGGTTGTTATATGCAAACAATGAGTCATGGAACACTACATCAAAAACTAATGATGTATTGTATGTATGTAATGTATGTAATGTAATGTATGTAATACAATAAAAAATGATAAATAAGAACATATGCATAAACATCCATAAAAAAAAAATAATGATCACAGCCACATGTCCCAGCTGGCCCAGCTTGGTGCCAATATTCCCTCACTTGTCTTGGTGTAATTGCTAATACTCCTTTTGTGGTAGATGGAATAATGGCTCCCAAACTCCTGTGGATACATTACTCTTTGTGTAAAATAGACTCTGCAGATGTGAGTAAACCAAGGAGCTGGGGAGATGATCCTGGGTGATCTGGGTCAGCCCCATATGCTCACAGAGGGTCAGATTTGAAGATGCTTTACTGCTGGCTTTCCAGATAGAGGGAGCAGTCATGAGCCAAGGACTACAGACCGCCTCTAGAAGCTGGAAAGGGCAAGGAAACAGATTCTCCCCTTGAGCCTCCAGAAGCCACAGAGCTCTGTGAGCAATTTTAGCCCAGTGAGACTTCTGACCTCCGATGCTGTATGATAATAAATTTGTACTTATGTAGGTCACGAACTATGTGGTAATTTATTTGAGCGGCCATAGGAATTGAATCCTTTCCATTTCAAAAGTGTCCTGTTTGTACAATAAATATAAGGGGATAGAGTTCATAACTGATCAAGCTCTAACCTTGAAAAGCTGACACACCATCAAGTTGTAAAGCTCTCATGGAAATCCCTTCCTGGGTTTGGTTTTGGGGGATGTCTGAGGCCCAGTAAAACTAATTTCCTACACTTCCCACAGATTGCTATGAATTTAGTGTTCTGGATTCAATACTGTCATCAGGTAATAAGAACAGAAATAGATACCCACTTCTCAAAAGTCTTGTAAAACAGGGGCGCCTGAGTGGCTCAGTGGGTTAAAGCCACTGCCTTCGGCTCAGGTCATGATCTCAGGGTCCTGGGATCGAGCCCCACATCGGGCTCTCGCTCAGCCGGAAGCCTGCTTCCCCCTCTCTCTCTGCCTGCCTCTCTGCCTACTTGTGATCTCTCTCTGTCAAATATATAAATAAAATCTTAAAAAAAAAAAAAAAGTCTTGTAAAACAGAATTTGCCAGAGCGCTACACCGTGCAGGCGTCTAATGCAGAATCTTGTCATTTGCCTCCCTGGGACATGGGGCTTCACGTCCGGTCAGCACAAAAGGAAGAGAAGGTGCAGACAGTGGACTGATGGGTGGGGAAGGGAATGGATTTCTTTTCCCCCAAGGGTAGAAAGTGAGAAAAAGCAAATAATCAATGTTGGGTAGGAGAGGTTCACTTTATCATTTAGTTCTGCCTCAGTAAGCAACATCTGGGAGGGCTATTTGCAGATATTTATAACCCTACCAGAAGGTTATCTGGAGGCGAGACATCATGATTAAGTGAAGGAGTAAACTATATGTGCAGACTGTAGGAAAACCAAATGAGATCTCAGCAGTCACCGGTCAGTCCTCAGGGCTGAAGTGGGAGGCTCCTCCACATTGCCACTCTCACGCTCCTGTCCAGCTTCCTCCAGCAAAAAGAGCTCCTGAGACAGTCAATTCCACTTTCAGATGACTAACTGCTAACAAGATGTCTTTATATTTAGCTAGAATCTTAGAATCTTCGCTCTTTGGTCCTAGGTCCACGTACCTGCTGCCGCATAATAGGATCATCTTGGGAGCCTTGACAAATCTAATGCCCAGGCTGTCGTACTGCAGATAGCATAAATCAGAATCAGTGGGAGTGGGACCCAAGCAGCACCATTTTTTAAACTCTTCAGGTGATTCCAATATGCAGTCGAAGTTTAGGGTCACTGGCTTAAACTCACTTCCCCACTACACTCTGTATATAGTGACTTGTACTATATTTATATATATATAGAATATATATATATAACTTTATTATTATTCAAGTCACCCTCCCCTGAACTGGATTTTCTTTCCCTTAGGTGTGTCTTTCCTCCATCCCCTGAGAGCAGGCAATCGGAGGCAAGGGGCAATCATCACTGAGCAACCCTGGAGAGAGCCATTGTTGGGGACCACCAGGGAAGACTTGGTGGCCCCAGCGTCCCTGGTGGGACTGGCCTGGCTCCTTTCACATTTTAAAAAGTATAACCAGATTGATAAATTGGACTTCATCAAAATTAAAACCCTTTATGCTTCCAGGGAAACTAACAAGAAAATGAAAAGCAACCACCGAGTGGGAAGAAAATATTTATCATCATGTATCTGATAGGTGTACACTACCCAGCATATATAAAGAAATATCGCAATCAGTGATTTAAAAAATAACCAAATTAAAATGGGCAAAAAATCTAAACAGACATTTCTTCAAAGAAGACATGAAGATATAACCACCTTTTCCCCATCCTTAAACACACACACATACACTCCATCCCCTGACATCACCATTTTTGTGAATTTTGCAAAATTTACCAAGATTTTTCCACTGACTATAAACTGCTCATAATGATAAAGTTACCTCCAATAAGTATTCTTTAAAAATCAGTTTTCTGAGATGGCCCATCTGGCTGTAGTGGAAACCTATAAGCCACTCAGACCCACCCTTCTCCCCAGCTCTAGAGCACCTCCCATCTCTGGGAAGCCCAAGGGCAATTTCAGAGGCTGGCAAGCTGGATCCCAGGAAAAAGAAAATCCTGAATTTGCCAAACAAAGACTATTTGACTACAAATTCAAGCAGTGCTTGGAAGATTCTTTCAGAAAATAGGCAAGGTGGGGGGGGGCGCCTGGGTGGCTCAGTGGGGTAAAGCCTCTGCCTTCAGCTTGGGTCATGATCCCAGGGTCCTGGGATCTAGGCCTGCATTGTGCTCTCTGCTTAGCAGGGAGCCTGCTTCCGCGTCACTGGCCCCCACCCGCGCCCCACCCCCGTCTCTCTGTCTGCCTCTCTGCCTATTTGTGATCTCTGTCTGTCAAATACATAAAATCTTAAAAAAAAAAAAAGAAGAAAAGAAAATAGGGGAAGGGTTTATTATTATTATTATTAGATTTGAGTATTTAACTTATTTTTTTGCAGATAATAAATACTATTGTTCATAAAAGAATTAAAGAACACTACAAGGCAGTGTTTATTCAAGAACTAAGAGGTAAGGAGTCAACTGTAAGCACACTGAGAGTAAAGGGAAAGGAGAAGAACATTGTCTATACTGTAATATTAGTTACCATAATATTAATGTATATACTATAAAACTGTACCGATGTATAACAGTACCTATCTATATTTTCTGACTTTCTCACAATGAATATGTATTTCTAATAAAAGACAATAGACAACTCTGGAAAGCAGTCTGGCAGTTTCTTACAAAACTAAACATGTTACGACCGTATGCCTGGCAAGTGGACTCCTGGGTGTTTATTTCAAAGCACTGAAATGGTTAAATAAATTGTGGTATATCCATATTATGGAATAGCACTCAGCAATAAAAAGGAATGGGCTCCTGACATAGGAAACAATCTGTATGGATCTCTAATTATGCTGAATGAAAAAGATCAAAGCCAAAAAGTTATACACTGTACATACCATTCTTGAAGTGACAAATTTAGAGAAACAGAGAACAGAAACGAGATTCTGCAGCATTATGGAGGTGGGGGAGAGGCAAGTTGGTCTGGCTGTGAAAGGCAATGTGAGCCCTTGTGAGGGGGAAATGTTCTGTGTGCCCATGGCCTCGGTGTTTGTATCCTGATGTTATGTTATAGTTTTGCAAGATGTTACCAATGGGGGAAACTAGGTAACAGGCAAATGGGGATCTCCTTGTATTATTTCTGAAAACTGCACGTGTATCTATTATTATCTTAAAAGCTTATTTTTAAAAAAGACAATAGGAATCAATTTTAATGAGATAAAATACTTGTTGCACTGAATCCATCGTTGCATTAAAGAAATGTATCTGTTAGATAGCAACACAATATATGTACGTAGTGAAACATTGCTTTAAGAAGTAAAAATAGCCATGATATCTCTGAATTGATGACCACAAGCATTCAATCTTCAGCTGACACAGCCTCCCTTCTGATGGCATGATGTAGGGTTACTTCACGGCTTCCTCTTCAGCAAACTCCCTTATCCTAAGTACTTAGTAACCCACAAAGGCTGGGGGAGGGGAAGATGGGGAGAGCCCTAAGTCTAACCAGAAGTCTGTGCAAGCACCAGGAGAGACACTCCAATAGGAATGGGCGCTCTTCAGGTGTCCCTCTCAGCTGTCAGAGAACATCGGCTTCACAGGGGAGCCTAGTGATAGTGCAAACTCCCCCAGACACATCACCAGATCCCAGTTCCGTGGCTCAGAGGTGTTGCCCGTGGATCTGAAGAGTGAGCCAGTCCCCCTCGGGAAAGGAAACTCTCAGGAATGCCGAGGGCTGGACTGGATCTTGGCAGCCCCAGAAGAACCTGCAGTCCTCAGTCACAACAACAGTTTTTAATCATCCTTCCTTAAGGAGAATTCAGGGGATCTGTCTAATTCAGGAGCTTCTCAAAACAACCACAGGAATCAGTGCTGGGAATCCAAGTCACACTTGGATTCCATGCTAGCTATGGATGCCTGACCAAAGAGTAGAGAAGGAAAATGGCGGCCAATGTGCCACACGGTAAGACCAGGGCTCTGGAAAATAGTTGGGTGTGTTGCTGGGGGCTTCTCCGGAAAGCTGTTCCTCCCAGCCATGCAGTGGGGGAATGCGCTATGACTCTACTTCCTGCCCTCATGAAGACCAGGGTGTGCTCAGGAGACAGAGATGGGACCATCTAGACAAAACCAATTACAAACAATGTATAAAGGGTGTCCAGTCCCACACAGTTTCTTTCAGCTGTCATTTTTGTCACCACACTGGGCACAGGGCTCCTTGTAAAACAGGGACTTGGCACTTTAATCCTGTGCTCTGCCATGGCCACTTTCTCCACCTCTTGTCTTCCAGATCTGCTTCTGGTCCTCTCTGCTAACCTTGTTTGTGACAACTTTTCCACCTGTCTGCCCTACTGATTCTGGTCGTTGGCTATAACTTTGGCTTATCCAGTCATATTTCCAATTACTCACTTCTGCTGCTTTGCCTTGGGTCATTTCAAGTACAGGGAACCTCCAAATCTGGGTTGACCTGGTTGAAGATGTCCCACCCACCAAAAGGCCCCTTCAGCTGGCCACACCCATGGGCTGGTGGTGTTATCTGTAACATCACTGGTGAAGCCTTTGGCTGGAAGTGGCTGGAGTAATTTCTCTTTCTTCTGCCTCTGCTTTACCCTGTCCTAGTTTGGTCTTACCTGGTTTGGATACTTCATATTCATCCTTTTTCACCCTGGTCATTGTCCCCACTGACCCTTATCTAATAGGACTAGCTAAGGAATGGGAACTGGGTCTCTTCGCCTATACCAATCCTAATCAATTGTTAATGTCTGAAGTGAGTGCCATGTTTATAAGACAGCATCTGACTTCAGGGAGCCCTAACGGATGAGGTCTGCCTGCCGTGGGTGTGGGTGAGCGTGGGTCGTCTTGCATTTGAAGAAACTGCTATCTTTAGAACGAACACTTCCTTCTTTTCCTTGGGCTGATATCTGAGCTGCAAATCCTTCACAAGAGCTCTGCATTCATTGACTCCAAGCCCTAATCTTTCGGTGAAGAAACAGTATTTCCAGTGTGTTAGCATTTTCCATTCATGCTTGCTATGAAAATAGCAAAACAGAAATTGCAGGCACTAGATCATTGCTCCAAGGAGAATGTGCCCTGCCAGTGCCTTTGCTAGAATCCATTTTGTGGTTCTAGTTTGGGAATTGTGCCCATCTTCTTAGCTTTAGGCTGGGAAAAGAGTATCTTCTAGGCTGAATGGTATCAGAAAAAACTGTCTCCCATGATCCAAAAGCTCTTCCCTTATCTTTTTCCCTTTTAAGTGCCTGTAGTTACGGGTCTCTTGCCTCTGTGTCCCAGTGGAAATGTGAATATCCAGATCCTGGGTGGGGAGGACGGGGCGGGGAGCGGGGCGCGCTGGCGAGCGCAGAGTTGCCCTCCTACTTCCGTACAGAAAATTGGGGCTTTCTACCACAGGGCATTTCCACCTGTATGTGGTATTTCCCACCAAGTACTGTCTTCACTGGGGAGCACTGGCTCAACTTACCTTGTAGTGGAAGAGAAACAGTCCGCAGAACAGGCTGTACAAATCTGCTGTGAGCAGGGAGAGGTTGACCGAAGTGGCACTGGTCTTCTTTATGACGACTGGCATGAAGCTGTAGAGGCCAAACATGCAGGCGCTAAAGCCGACGTAGAGCAGTCCTGTGGGGAAAGGGAAGAGGGGTGACGGACAGCCTCCTCTGCGGGCCTCTGAGGACCCCAGCACGGGGGAGAAGGGGGCTGGCTCGAGCCGTTTACCACGACGCAGGGAGTTTTACTCCACTCTGCTAGTAGATTTTATTATTGGGTAATAGGCCGCTAAAACATAAAATAAAAAGTAAAAATCTTCATGTGGGAAATGAACTTTCTGCTTCCCACCACATTAGCCGATCTTTTGCTTCTTCTGGGAAGGAGTGCCTCCTAGTGGCTGGAGTCAGAATATGGGGTTGAGCCTTCTTAATTGTTTCCAATGGTGTTGTACTCTACTTTTCCTATCCATGTCTTTTAAAGCATTTTTTTTTAAGTCTCTTTTTTGTTTGCAAAATGGGAACTACTGGGTTCCACGTATTGTTCACGGTGATGAAAAATATATATATATATATATATATATATATAAAACTATATATATAACTATATAGTCCTCAAGACCAAAGGGCTCACAAGTCACAGTGATGTGGACTAGGTCAGAACTGGAATCCTAATTGGGTGGCCTTGGGCAGACCACTTCATTCTCTGAACACAAGACGACCTGCGAATTTCTTCCAGATCTGTGCATCCTGCTCAGTCCTACACCCCAATAAACAGAGTCCTACTTCCCCACCACCTTCCCTAGCACACTGCGGGTTCTCACATGTAGGCTCTGCTGTTCTAGACGTCGTTAACTAAATGCTTCATAGAATATCAGACAGTTACGTGTTGTAAAACAGAAAGATTTTTTTAAAAAGTCCTTAAAGTGCTATAGGGTCAGACTCTCATCCTCTAAAATTCTCTCTCATTATAACTAGATATACAATTGTTCATACTAATTCCATAAGTACACAATTTTGTTGGGTCCCAAGCAGGAGTTCATGGCCAAGTGCCGAATCTGGTCCACCTTTTACTAGACGGTGATACAATACAAATGTACAAAAGTAAGGCTCATTCTCTACCTTGACAGAATAAAGCATAGAATAAGCATAAATAATATAATTCAGTGGATCTTTGGGCATTTTAATGCAATTAAAGCATCCAACCTTTCCAAAGGAATCCTTGATTAAATGTGTCTGGTGTGGGCTGTGAGATGATCACTTTATCTGAATCTTATGAATTGGGGAGGATTTCATAGATACTGGACACCTACTTAGTCCCTTTGACTACGAAGACTAGTAATTCCTCTGAAGAGAAATTTGGTTTCCCATATGAGAAGTATGTAAGAGCATAAATCATCATCCTATACATTTTGGATTCTCAATGTAAGGAAAGCCATGGCAAATCTATATGAAAAGATTATTCTGAACATTAAGTAAGCAAACTCTGTACAACAGCCCCCTCTAGTGTGGTGGAAATGCCCTAAGAGGAAACTAGAAGAACCACTTTCCTAGCTCAGTCAAGTGCAAGTCCTCTTCTGGATATTCTGTCATAATAATATCAGATATCTTCTGACTCTCCATCACAAACTTTAATACCCTAAAAACAGTCAATTCTCCTGTAACTGGGTTTCATGCTACTTATAATTTATTTTCCTTTTAACCAAGTTACTAAAAGTGCAATACTAAGTAATTTATAAACAACACAGGAAAAGACATAAAATTAGTGCAGTATTCCTTCAAAAAAATCTGGGATTAAAAGACTAAGAACAAGCTATATCCTTAAACTAACCTACTAAAAGTCCACAAAAATCAAACTTGGTCAGAACATAGTCCAGGTACCAGCGCCTTTTTTTCTTTTTAAATTGCATCAGTGATTTAGATTAAATATGATTGAGCTAGAAAGTTCCAGAATCCTACCCTTCCATCACCTTACCTGGCACACCTTACCTGGCACTGATCCCACCTCACATGTGGGATCTGATGTTTTATACTCACTCATTATTCAACCATGTATTCATTGAGTATTTACTGTACCCTCGCCTAGCAAAGCTATGGAAAACAGAATGGGTAAGAAGCTTAGAGTTGCTTTAGTGCTAAGGGGGGGGGGGAGTCAAAGGGTTCATTTTAGGGAATGGCAGGGGGCTTGCTTCAGGAAGAAGGACTGGCTAAGTCTTCTTTGTGCAAGTGGCATTTACCTTGAGTGCTGAAGGACTGAAAGGAAATGGCCAGGGAGGACCCAGGGTAAGAATATTTTAGGCAGAGAGCTCTACAAATGAAAAACCCTGATGACAGGGCCCCACGTGTTCTTGGAGCTGCCATGGGCCAGGACATCTGTGGAGAATGAACAGAATGGGGCAGTGGGAAGGGACGAAGGTGGAAAATTAGGCAGAGGATGGATTACACAGGGCCGTGCAGGTCTAGGAAGGAAATTGACATCTTGTTCTAGTTGTAATAGGAAGCCATTAAGGAGCTGGTAACAAGGCTAACACCGGATCCACATCTTCAAACGAGAGCTCTGCCTGCTGCTAAGAAAGGACTGGCAGGAGAGAGCATGGCAGACCAGCGAGAGGTGCAGTGTCCTAGCCCAGGCAAGGGATGCTTGCGGCTCTGCTCAGGATGGCAGTGGAGGTGAAGGAGAGTGGCTGGGTCTGTGGACACTCAGCAAGCCCTGGTGATAGCCTGGGGCCATCAGGGATACCCAAGGGATCTCATGAGTTAGTTTAGAAACTGTGTGAATTATGGTGCCATTTACCAAGATGCAGAGAACTGGAGCAGACAGGTTTTCAGGGGAAATAAAAAGCTTCCTTTTAGTTTTAGACGCTTATGCATCAACCAAGAGAATCTGTCCAGCAAAGAGCTGGGTATGTAATTAGCGGGCTCAGAGAAGTGGCCATATGGCTGGTGAGCCACGGAAGAGCGAGAGAGACCCACGGCAGAGTTTCCCTCTACTCATTGGGCAACGTCAGGGTGCTTCAAGCTCAAACTCTCTAAATCTATTTTTTAAAAACTGCAGAAATTAAATTTAGGGAGACAGGGATGGAATATCTACACCATCCCAGCTCACCACTTTGCTAGGTCAACCGATGCTTTTGCGTGAGAACATCCTGTTTTGAGAGCAGAGCGTGCTCAGCCACTGGGACTCATGATCAGACCGAGGCAGGTGTGCAGGGTTGCTGCAATTTGCTGACACGCTGCTCGGAGAGGGACACAAGCTGGCTCATGGATGTGCGCAGTACACCTGAAGACCCAGTACACTGTCTGTGCGGGGCTTTCCAAACGTCAATCAACGTGATCAAACAAACGAACTGAGTGATTTTTTGACTGACAGCTCTCTAATGGCTGCAACAACTACTTTTGCAGACAAGGTGTGTGTATAGCCATTTCTTATTTGCCATGCTTTCTCTCTCAAAAAAGACAAAAAGACAGCGTTCGGGAGCTGTTTTCCTCATGCGCTAAAGAGATTTAAGTCAAAGGAATGAGAAAGAATACTATCGGTTCATATCAATTGTGTGCTTGCTACGTGCCATGTACTTTAGATACGTTAACGAATATCTACAACCGTAGAAAAGACCATTACTATTGTTACCCTATTTATATAGGAAAGGAAACAGGCTGAAAGAGTGTATCAGTTAAGAAACAGTCCATACCTCAGGTTCAATAGAGGACATTTAATATGGGGCACAAGTCACAAAGGTGCTTGAGAGGGTGATGGGGGAAAAAGGGTGATGAGGCATCCCAGAGATTAGCAGTAGCAGGAAGTTATTCACACTCCTGGAGCTAGAGAGATCCAGGGAGGAGGCGATGTGCCCGGGGGGTTCAGAAGGTAGGAAAGCCCAGCAAAGGGACAGTCAACCACTCAGACGGGACTCAGCCTTTTCTAGAGACCTGACCCCGAACGGAGGGAAACAAGGAGACACAGCCTGATTGCTTTCTTCCTCCCACCCTCCGATCTCCTACTGCCTCCCGTTGACCAAATCTAGTTGGAAGCCACTTAACAGCACAGCCTGGGAAGTGTAGTTTGCATGAGTCAGCCTCTGCAGAGCACAGCAGAGGAAGGGTCAGAAACAGATCTGTGGATAAACAGGAAAACCAGCATACAGAGGTTGAGTAACTTGCCCTCAGGACACAAGCTGTTGGGCTTTCAATTCTAAGCATATACCCCCAGTCCATATTGTTTAATCATTAGGAAGAGAAACAGGGCTTCGATGGAGCATCTGATGTGATTCTAATGAGCACCTCATTTTATATATAATACATACATGATAAATACATGAGGCATGACTTATGACATACCTTTAGATACGATAGATATGACACACACGTGTATATAGTATGCGCCCATGTATGCTGAGTATGTTTTATCTCATCCCTTTGGGATCCCACTTGATGTTATGTCTTTCACTTTCCTTTGAGTATACTAGATATTTTAAAACATTTTTTTTAATTCTTAAAGATGGCTTCTTAGGGACGCCTGGGTGGCTCAGTTGGTTAAGCAGCTGCCTTCGGCTCAGGTCATGATCCCGGCGTCCTGGGATCAAGTCCCACATCGGGCTCCTTGCTCATCAGGGAGCCTGCTTCTCCCTCTGCCTCTGCCTGCCATTCTGTCTGCCTGTGCTTGCTCTCTCTCCTCTCTCTCTCTGACAAATAAATAAATAAAATATTAAAAAAAAAAAAAAAGATGGCTTCTTAGCCCAAGTGCATCAGGCTGAGTAGGCAAGCGCCCGAGGTGGGCAGGGCTTGCTCAGAGAATGCGCAACCCTGTTGGTTCCCCCGCTCCCCCCCCCCCCCCGACCCCCATCCCCCCGCCCACAGGCAGCCTTTGGCCTCCTCGGTGGCCTCACCTCCCCAGACCTCTGATTCAGTCTCGGTAAAAAAGGTACGTTCTTAATTATCCTTAAGTTCCTTCCTGCTCCGTGGTCCCATTACTCCATCTTCAGAAAAAGGTCAAATCTCTTATTTCGGCCTCCAGGAGAAAACCAAAACCAAAACACGCATCACCCACAAGAGCCAAGAAGGGACCCCTGCATACAGCGAACCTGTGCTCTCTGTCCCACAGCTCAGTTTTCCTTTCCTTTGATGTTTGGCTCTCACACCAGTTGGTATCTGCTCACAAGTCCTTTAACACAATATGGCAAATGGGATAAAGGGAATGTTGAAGCCATTTACTAGATTTCTGACGGTGATTCAAACACACCTGCTCCACAGGACATTTGAGCTCTGTTAGGTGGAACATTTTACTGGAATTTAACGATTGCATAATCAGACCCAGGCCCTCCGTTGGGTAGGGTAAAACAAAGAAATGAAGCACCAACAATTAAGGTGGTCTTCTTGCTTTGAATTATTCTCTGCATCTTGCAAATGTTATAGGAAAATAATGGAATCTGTTTTAAAAAGTGCCTTCCAAGTACAGAAAAGATAAAATACATTTATTATCCCACTTGCTCTGTAGGAAAAAAATCTTTTTACTTTGATAAAATGTCAACTATATGAGCTGTCCGAGAGACCATGTGAGGGGGATTGCTGATGTGGAGACAGGGGAGGGAGAGAAATGTTCTGACAGATGGTGGGAGATGAAAAGTCTTGGATTTTGGTCTACCTAAGATGCTGTGAGCTTTCCACCAGAGACAGCGATCAGAGCTCAGCACTCTTGGGTGACTTCCCAAGGAGTGCAGGGATGCTAGAGAGGACACTGACACACACACCACCCCTTCGCCCCACCACATCTCCCTACCTCTTGGTCCCCAGAACTAGTATGCCATCTCCCAGTTCCCCAGAACGAGAGGGCGAAGTCAAGCCTAGACCTCCGGCTATCTCCCCACCACTCCCCTGTTCTCTATATTTTGAAAGATGAGAGGGGCAGAACAGGCCCTATCACCTTTGCTTGCCCTTCACTCATTTATAGTAAACATTTATTCACTGAACGTTATGTGCCCAGAACTGAGCTAAACAATGACACTGTGTAGTTGGTCAGGATGAGGTAATGAGGACAGAGGCAGCCCTTGTGTAAAAAATCTCAAACCCAACCCTATCGATGTTTTGGAAAGAAAACGATGAATATCTTTCTTACCCATTTCAGCCTCATCTCCAACCAGGAACTAAACTGATGGCTCTATCATGTATTCCTTTTATCCCACCTTCTGTCAGCGTGGGCTACAGGGGACTGACAGTTTAATGACAACAGGAGAGTTAAGAGTAAAACTACCTTTGGAGGCCACATTTAACTAACACTGAATTAGAATAGAACCTCAGTGGAGATGCATATGACATCCATATCATTAGAGGACAAATTATTTTTGATCACTGCCATGACTATTAATATGAAATGAATTTATACCACTGCGTGTGAAGTGGTACCAAGCACAGGTCACATTTTGTTTCCTGGCTCTGAGAGTCCCAAAGGCAAATGCATCTGTAACCTGCAGCTGGTTTGCTTTCCCCGCTGCCCCTCTCTCCTCTTCGCACCCCCTCTCTTCTAGTGATTTTCATTGAATGGTAACATTCTATAGCAAAACACACAAGAAACTAAATGGCAGGATTCTGTGACAGACACAAGAGCCGGCAGCCCTTGAAGTCACTAGTGATAACCCCCAGGGAGAGTCATGCATGATTCTGTAGCTGGCGGGGTGCCTTCAGAGGGAATCATGTCAGCAGCGAGCTGGCCCTGGATACTCCCGGGTCAGGGGTAGAGAAGGCGGTGCCGGGAAGCTTATGTCATTGCTGTCCCTGCTGGTGGAAGCAGAATTTGACTAAAGCCGTCAATCTCATCAAAACTCACATAAGCTGGAGGGGTCTCCAGCAGCCTCCTTCTGTGTGGGCGATCTGGCTTCAGCCGGCACTCGCATTCACAGTGCGTGTTTTCCAAGCACCCTTATAAGCCACGCCCCGTGCTCATTGCTGGCATACTGGCCTCATACCATGCATCTTGGTATAGACACTGAAGGGGTATCTAGGTAGAAGGTTTTAAATACCATTACCTTTCAGGGCTTGGTGTGTGATCTTTATAGCAATCACCTAGGATCTTAAATCCTTGTCCCAATTTTCTTTTTTTTTTTTAAAGAGAAAAGTGATTTTCAGAACAGGTGGAATCTGAGATACCCTGGATGACCATTAACTTGCTCGAAGTGTGTCTGGTATTTTCTACCTAGTCTACTTGGAGATCAATTAACCGTTTCTTTCTTTTTTTTTTTTTTTAAAGATTTTATTTATTTATTTGACAGAGAGAGATCACAAGTAGGCAGAGAGGCAGGCAGAGAGAGGAGGAAGCAGGCACAGTGCTGAGCAGAGAGCCCGATGCGGGGCTCGATTCCAGGACCCTGAGATCATGACCTGAGCCGAAGGCAGCGGCTTAACCCACTGAGCCACCCAGGCGCCCCCAATTAACCGTTTCTTATGTGCAAAGTGCTCCCTTCTGAAAAGGTTTTCATGGGCTCAAAACGCCCATTACATTGTTTTCTTTTATGCCTTTTTGTTCATTTTTCCCCCCTTTACTAAAGTGCCACTTTTTAATGATCACATCAGTTTTGTGTCCCTTGGCTAGAGAAAATTGCTGTCATTTATGTCCCACCACTGCCTCTGAGCATTTTTTCTTTCTGGTTGATCTTTAACCTAATAACATACTTCTGTGTGTACACTAATGGCATCTTGACGATGATAATGGGCAGAAGCTCAATTAGGAAACATTAGAAATCATGCAGTTTAGTCTCTCACCGTGTACACAAATTCCTAAAATGACAAGGGATTTCATTTTCCTTTGTCCTTTGCATTCTGAATCCTTTCATGGTTCCTGCCTCACACCTACCCACATCACTCTTCAAATGTATCCCTCAGGTTTACTAAAAACAGGATTTTTTTAGGTTTACTAAAAACAGGTGAGCAAAGCTCTTACCTATTTGCCAATCCCAGGGCACCTTTAACAGCTCCTTGTGCTCCATTATGGCTCTGCAAATTCAAAGAAAACAGACCCCATGAGTGATATTATAATGCATCCTGCCTTTTTTTCCCCCCCTTATTTTTTCATTTACCAGATTTGTGCAAGTCACAAAACAACCACTAAATTGCAAAAATAACCTTCGGCTAGGGATAGGGAAGTCTGCTTTGGCAACCTGAGGTTCCTCCCCACACGTGCGGCGAGGGCATGGTGGCATTCCAACCTCCCACTGGCCTTTTCCCCAGAGAGTCTCCCTGCAGGCCTTGATTTCTTCTTGCTTAGATGCATTCTGACAAGTCAGTGGTGAGGTAGGGAAAATTTCTGCGCTTGCAGGTTTAATCAGGTTTTTTTCGAAGTCAGTTTTCTGATTGAGGGTTCTCTAGGGCAGTGGTTCTCAAACCTTAAGGTGCCAAAAAGCCATGAGGGGAGCATGTTGAAACAGTTTCCCATGCTCCTTCCCCAGAGATACGAGTTCGGCAGATCTGGGGCGTGTGAGGGGGGCATAGATGTGCGTCTCTGGCAAGTTCTCCTGTGGTGCGGATGCTGCTGGTGAGAAAAACGCACTTTGAGAACCACAGCTCCAGAAGAGGACCAGGAGGGTAAACTGGCCCTGCTCCACCAGAAATATGTTGGTTGGGGCGCACACTCAACATACCCCATTTGACACACACAGCCCCGTGCCATTTTGATTTTGCCAGCAGTGGTGCTGAGGGGCTCTATTCACTCAAATGGACTACAACGGAAGCAAATGAGTGCTGGATAGCTGTGGATATGTTTTGGATTCAGGAATAAGAATCCATAAAACGAGACATCTATCTACAAAATGTTGGTTATGAATTGTTGAACAGGGCAATCTCTTTTCCTCTCACAAAGTTGAAGCACCAAATTTAGGAGCTTTAAAAATGCCATCCCACTTTCAAAATGAATCAAAAATAAATCCTTTTCAGAGACCCTCCTCATCTTCGTGCCCTGTTTGCTATGGAGTTTTCCCCCCATGTCTTGGGATACGAAGATTTGGAGGATTCTTGGAAACAGCCTATTGGCAAAACATGTTTAAGGCAATGCCAAAATATCTTCCATAAATAATTTCAGATACTGAATTGATACAATTACAAGGCACTTGCGTTGTAGAAAGGGATTTGGTGAAATCAGAATTATTCGTTTCGTAAAAAAGGATTTGGTGAAATTAGACTGCAGGCTGTACTATCAATCTTCACCCCTTACGTGAAACTAAAACATACGGTCTTTCTTGATGGAAAAGTGTGCTTTGTTTGACACTTATTCTCACAATGATTCTGAGGCACTAGTCTGTGATGACACATATATGTCAAGGCAGGTGAGGTGTTTTTGACTTTCAGATGCTTGATGAATGTCTGTGTTTTATCTCCATATGTTTAAGGACAAGAGAACACCAAACTTCTAAGAGATAAATTTGAAATACGGTTCCTTCAGGCAAATCCTTGGGCAATAAAAGAATGAACTTGTGAAAGGACAAACTTACACTGTGAGCTTTCTAGTAGTTGTTGTCACTAGTAAACAGGTGTCCCTCTTCAGAAGTGCATCCAATCATGGCATTTATGCTTTGCTATTCTACTTCTCTAAGTGAAACCACTGGCTGGTTTGGGAGAATCAGTATACTTCTACTGCTTTCTTGTAAATTGTGTTCAGAGTCCACTAAGTAGTTTTCTAATAATTGATAATAAACTTCTTTAGTTTTGAAGAAGTTTACTAAGAAAGATGCTGAGTTTTCAGATTTCATGGAGGAGGTTGGTGAAAGTCTTCCAGTCTTGATTTTTATAAAATAATGTGACAAACCGTACCCTAAATGAAAATAATAAGAGTATCTACTGTCTGAATTTCTTATCATTTTTACTCACAATTGAATTCCGCTGAAAAAAGCCCCAAAGAGTCCAATCATCCCCAGAAATTCCACTCGACTCAGGGTTCGGATGATGTATTCTTCCCAGACGTTGGAAATACCGTATAACGTGGCTCCTCCTAAGACCAGAAGGTCCCCTACCAGCTTATTTTCCCCTAGAAATCAGAAACACAAATGCAGCTTCATTAAAATTTTCTTAATGAGAATCTGGCACCAGAAAATTGAACTTCCTTTGTCTATTCTATTCCAATGTTTTTACAAAAGTCCGGTAATTTGCCAACTGAGATCTAGTAAAGTGTGTTTATCTGCGCTCCAGATAGGTTCTGGTATAAAAATCTTGCCTATGTCTGCCCAACCAGAAATCTTCTTTTACCCAAAAAAGCGACCAGTTGCTTCTAGGATGCACCATCTCTACAAAGCCCCGTGTCTACTGTCTATATATATGTCTAGGAATATATGCTAATACATGTACATGTTATATTTGCTGCAGGGTGCTTTCCAACAGTTTAGTGAACATGGTGTAGCACAAACAGAGCTAGTCTGAATTTTCACCCTCTGCTCTACAGGGAAAGAAGCTGTAACAGAAGTAGTCGGGACTCTTTATTTTGACTGTGGGCAACATATGTCCTTGCTTAGAAAATAGGAGTGAAAGAGATTATGAGTTGAAACTTCCAACTCCCCTAAAGTAAGTAATGCAAGAGTGAAAATATAGGTAATTTACTATTACATTAATATTTTCTTATATTTTCATAAAAATGTCTATTTGTTTTAAAACCAGTTTTGGTTGGTTTAAGTTTGGCCAATTTTTAATAAGTGCTGCACCCCACTATTTCTTATCATTAGGCAAATTCTACTCTAGGAAGTGTGAAGCCAGGAAGGAAGAGTGGACTTTAGCAGCCCATGAGGGCTTGTACTCAAGTAGTCTCCAGCTCTGTCCTCCTGTACAGCTCAGCACATGGGAGCATGGCAGGCATGAAGCTGTGAGGCACAAGAGAGGCCAGATGGGAAGGGTGCTCTCTCCAGCATGATTCTAGGGAAGGGGCTCACACTCCAGGGTAGCCTTGGATTCCCAGGTTGGCTGGAACAACTAAAACCATAGAAGGTTTTCAGTGTTCATTTGGGATCATTGAGCATTCTCTAGGCAATGACTTCACATAAAAGAATCTGAGCTGGGCTTGGGGAAAGACCTCTTCATTCATGCCTCTGCAGTGACATTGGGAGAGTCTATATTTACAGGCTCCCCTTGAACAATGCAGGGGATATGAGTGCTGACCACCACCCCCCAAACCCATGGTCAAAAATCTGCATATAAATGTTGACCTCCCAAAGACTTAAAGACTAATAGCCTACTGTTGACCAATAATAAGCCTATGGACTTACCAATAATATAAACAATTAACACATATTTTGTATATGTGATATATACTGTATTCTTACAATAAAATAAGCTGAAGAAAAGAAAATGTTAAGAAAATCAAGAGGAGGAGAAAATACATTTACAGTGCCGTACTGTATTTATTGAAAAAAAAATCCATGTACAAATGGGCCCTTGCATTTCAAATGCATGCTGTTCAAAGGTCAACTGTACTCTTAACGGTGTCACTTTTCCTAAGGCCAATTTCCACTCCTGGTAAGGATCACAGAGAGAAGAGACACTGAAAGGTGGGAGAGCTTGCTGGAGTCAGCCTCCTGGGAAAACCACACTTAACCACCAGATGGAGAAATAAATGGTGAATTAGACTATTCTGGAGTGTTGAAAGATTATTCACATAATTTATGAAAATGAACCCATCCCACTGAATATTTTTAAGTTTTAAATGTGACCAACTGCCTTGTTTTTCTGGTATTCTCTTGGTTTTAGTATCAAATTCCCTCAACTCAGGAAACTCTATCATACTGAGCAACCCAAGACAGTCATTTCTCCTAATTCACTGCAATAGAACATCTGTACATTTCTTATAAGGGTCATGATTATAGAGAAATAAGTACAAGTGCTGTAGCAGAAAAAATACTGGCTAGATTCACATCTAAGCCACACCATTTAGTACTGGTGTGCCCTTCTCATCTCCATTAGCCTTGATTTCTTCAGCTGCAAAAGTGAGACTAAGACTTCAGCTCAGGTCATGATCCCAGGGTCCTGGGATCAAGCCCCACATCTGGTTCTCTGCTCAGCGGGGAGGCTGCTTCCTCCTCTCTATCTCTGCCTGCCTCTCAGCCTACTTGTGATCTCTGTCTGTCAAGTAAGTAAAAATTAAAAAAAAAAAAAGTGAGACTAAGAAAACTTTCTTTGCATATTTAGGAGAATTAAATGAGATAATGCATGGGAAAGTGCCTCGCACCAAAAAAATGGTCACTCTTTGTTTCTGATTTAATTAAAATGTTCCTCCTTGGAAATGTTTTCTCTTCCTTGAAATAACTACAAAACTATGTTTAATAATAAGAAAAAAATGTCATTATATGTATCTAACATCTTTAATAAATGAACTAAAAGATGCAGTAAAAGTATTATAGTCGAAATATGATAATAGTGGAAAGCAAGAAATATATTTATCACAAGGAGCTGTTTTAATTGAGTTTCATCTTAGTCTTAGGACTTTCTTCCCTTCCCCTCCCACTTGTACAGCACACTCCCCAGGCACCGAGGCAGAACCTCCTAGGGCCACAGACTGTGGGTGCCTTCTCTCCACTTCTGTCTGCGGTGGGCAAAGCTGCTGGCAAAGCTTCCTCAGAAGCATGCTTCCTGATATGGACATTTTGAGCCCGCTGCCATCTGTGACATTTCCTTTAGCGAGGCTTAAATCAAAATGAGGAAGAAACATCCTAACAAGAAGAATGAGAGCAATTACTTAAATTATAATGAAGTCAGAGGAACTTTGAACAGGCCGTTATCCCTGTGCTTGAGGAGAGAATTTTCAAAATCCCAAGCTAAGGTGAACTGTGGATCGAGCAATAAAAAAAGGATGAAGTCAGTCTCTTTTCCTATGAAAAGCTCTTGATTGGGGGATGACGATTTATATTGAGTTGAATGCCTGACTGAGTTCTGATGAGTGACTGGAGTATTTCAAAAAATTTCTGTCCCTGGTGAGTAATAACACTGAGCCAATTCTACTGTCAAGGTGAAAACAAATGGACTATTTTGCATAGTGATGCACGCCAATGTTAATATTAGATTGTCCTTAAAACCAGACTGTTTTTTTTTCTTTTTCCAAAACATTTTGCGTGACAGCTTAAATTGCTGTCTAATTTATTTTGTCTAATTTATTTTATAAAATAAGTCCTTGGATCCTCTATTTGGGCTGCCTTTAGAACACCATACCATGTACTTGGGCACCATTCCTTTAGCACTGAAGGTACTCTGTGATGATAAATTTTCATCGTTAACACGAAGACTTCACATATCACAAAAAGGAGGGTGCTGTGAGTCTTAAACAGATAAAACCCGCTCCAGTGTGTTTGAGCTACTCTGCATTGTTTTTTAAAAATTACTTCTTTTGGAAGACCCTCAAATGGACTTACTTTCTTTTCTTTAATAGTACCACTCCTCTCCTAATACTGCGTTTGAAATCAAGAAGACATTTTTTTGTCCCTAGGAGTAGTGAATAGAGTCTAGTGAAATCAATTCAATTTAGCTTAACATTCTGGGCTTTGAACATGCAGATTGTCAGGGCAATTGTCTTCCTTGACCAGGAAATGAAGATGACAGAAGGTGGTCCAATGGCTAAGGTTCAGCAAAGCAGAATTTTCATAAATAAGGGCACGTGCTTCTGCTTAGTCTATGTTTCTGTCCTTCCAGTAAAGCAGAGAAAGTGTAATTAAATTATAACCTTAGAACCACTAGTCACATTATATCAGACAAAAAAAACTATCTGATTTTTCCAAAGAGATTATCCATATCAGGATCACATGGGCATAGAGCGTAAAACTGGCCCTTTCATACGATATCTATTGATATCCCATGAACCAGTGTTTCATAGAAAAGAATCTGGGAGAAGCTGGTGTGTTTATTTTAGCCCATCTGTTAAGGTAGGGTTGATTATGTTGTATAGGCAGTGGGTTTGTGAGGACCCCAAGGCTTTCTCTCTTTTACTCCATGTTGTATCTTTAGCTCCCAGAGATGTGGAAGAGGGAAGGAAGCCTCCCCCAGAGTTCAAGAGCCTTGGGTTCTATTCTAGACCCGCTCTGATAGCTCTGTGACCTTGGGAACTTGGCTTCCCTGTATCTTAGTGTTCTTGTGGGTCACAAGAAGTTGCTGAACAAGGTCTGTTTCAGCTACAATGTTCTATGATGCAACTTAAAAAGATAAAATGTATTTATTTCCTACACTTCCTACAACCTAGGCACTTCATACAACCTAGGTTCATTATGACAAACATCCCAATTTTGATTATCATCTAATTCCCTAGAAGGAAGGACAAGTCCAAGAACTATAGAAATGGGAATACTTTCTATCCTATTCTTGATATTAACAAAGGAGGTCTTTTTTTTTCCCTGTTCTCCAAAACCTTATGTAGCATAAGAATTTTTGTACATTTTAAAGAACTGCAAGGCTTAAAAAAGGTTCCTCTGGAAACCCATCCTCACCATCCTGAATCAGGATCCCCATCAGATTTATAGCAATTTGATGAGTAAATCTTGAAGCTTTACCTTACAGGTCTACAAGCTGTGATTGATAACCACAAATCCTTCCTACCAAAAAAAATAAACAAACAAAAAAATCATGCACAAGGAGACTAAATTTATCTCCCCCTCCATAAAAGTATTACATATTCCCAATCTAGTCTTCAAACTTCAAATATCCACTCTTAGATTATATACCAACCTTCATCCAGTGGTTTGAGAACTCAGTCTTTCCTTGACTTGAGAAAGAAAGAGTTGGAGGGTCGGGCTGGGGCAGACCCCTGCACTTCAAGAGAGGACCACCAACACCATGTTTAACCAGTGGTTTGGGCCAGGCAGTAATGACCTTCCAAAATAGCCTCCAAATGGGTCCTAATCCCCAATTTTAAATACCATCTGAATGTTTCTGAATATATGCAGAAAGAGCAGAAAATTTGTATTTTGCCTCTTTCATTTACTCATGAAACATGGATTAAACACCTCCCACATGCCATAATCAAGGTGTTGAGGAACAAACATGACTCAGACACAGATACTGGGAACCCAGCTTCCTGTTTCCTACCCTACCATGAACATTCCATGTCTTGTCTTGGCCTCACACATATGGGAACATAATGGGGCGAACACCTAGGGACTCACCTGCTCCCTGATGCCTTCCCACGAGGACATCCGCTCCTGCCATGCAGCCCATTCCCAGGATGCAGACCACGATGCCGAGGAAATGCACAGCCTTGTACCGAATCAGCAGGAAGAACCAGGAGAGCAAAATCACCACCGGGATCACAAAGCAGTCCAAGAGCTATAGGGAAGGAGTAGGTTAGCAACAACAGGACGTTCAGGAGGAAGTTTCCCATATAATAAAGAAAAATAACTCAGCCCTGTAGAGAAGGTATTTCCCCTGAACCTGAGTGTCTGTGTAGACCCAAAACTGATTCAGTTAAACAGACTCTGAAAAAAGCACAAACTACTTAAACATCTCCCAAGCTGTGAGGGAAAGGGCAGAAGGCCCATGGATAAGACAGGATGGTGGTGAACAGTGTCCTACCCCGACTAGGTGGGGGCAGGTCTGCCTCCCATCTTTCTTGGTGCCCAGACTCCCCCAGAACACCTCACATGAGGGGAGAACATGCAGAGCTGTTTTAGATGGTTCCACTATTTTAGGAGTAAATTGGGATGGGAGGTGAAGAGGCAGAGGTCTTACCATGTTTTATAAATTATTAGAATTTAGACAAAAGTTGAACTTAATTTTCTCCCAGATAACTGTCTCCTTACTACTTGTAAACATATTTGCTCTAAATACAAACACAAAATGACTCTCGAGTTCACAATACTTTAAAAATTCTGTTGTAAAACAGAGTAAAGAGAGGGGGGGGAGGAATAAAGTGTATAGAAAAAAATTTTTATTTCATTTCTTACATATTTTGTACTAATAGTGAGATTCCATCTGACATGGAAGCCCCAGGAGTTGGTAGAGAGTTGCCCTAATCATGGAGCAAGTTAATGTGGTGAAATGAGGAGACGGTTGTGACTGGAGTCCAGTGATTTGAATTTGAGTACCATATCCTTCCTTAAAGTAGCGTGAACTCAGGCAAATCACAAACTCAGGAAGCCTCAATTTCCTGCTAGTATAATGAAGAGAATAACTCACTGACTTCCTCCAAAATGGACCGAGAAGCTTAGACATAAAACGTGAGAAAACATTTTATAAATTACAAGGGTCTCAATGTTGGTCTGTAATTGTGCTTCCAAACACATGTTTTGGGCCCCCCGGGGCAGGTTGTTTCTACTACATCCTAGTAAAACACAGTGTCTTTGGATACTCCAAGCAAGGCAGGATCTCCACTAGACAAACTTCGTCCCATAGGACTTCCAAGTCCATGTACCAAATGAGAAACTGGTGATTCTGTCCCACCACCCCGTCCCACTCCTCTGCTAGAATCCTAAACAAGTGACTTCAGCACCCCAAGTCGGATGCAGGGCAGTGATCCCTGTACTCCTCCACTCTTCCTGCCTATATCCTGTCAGTTACCAAGTGCTGCCAATTCCATCTTCTAAACATCTCAAGTGCATTCATGCCACTCTCTCCCATTTTTGCCACCTGGACTAAGCTGGCATCCTATCTTACCTGGAATAAGCCTTTTTGTCCTGCCTCAGGATCTTTAATTATGCATCCCCCTCCATCTGGAATGCCCCATCTGAATTCCCGAACTCCTGCCTCCTTTTCCTTCAGGCCTGCACTTATATACTGCCTTCTCAAGGAAGCCTTGTGGGTTCCCAGGCCAGGTCAGGTCCATCCATGCTTTCCTTGTGTCCTGTGTCCTTTATAGTGTTGATTGCAACAATATGTAATGAGTACAGAATTATTGGCATGATGTCTGACTTCCTTATGTGTCCAGAGGTCTATGAGAGCAGACTACATTCTCAGTACCCAGACCCTGCTGTGTTCATGAGAAGTATCCCAATGATAGTGACTGAACAAGTACATACAGGATTTTTTGTTTGTTTGTTTGTTTGTTTGTTTTTTGTTAGAGAGAGAGAGAGCACGTGGGAGCACAGGCAGACAGAGTGTCAGGCAGAGGCAGAGGGAGAAGCAGGCTCCCTACCGAGCAAGGAGCCCGATGTGGGACTAGATCCCAGGATCCTAGGATCATGACCTGAGCCGAAGGCAGCTGCTTAACCAACTGAGCCACCCAGGCGTCCCGATACAGGATTTTTAATGATCAATAACATCCAAGATGCATTAAAGGATGAAAAATATTTGTATATTTGCAAAGCATGTCTGCCCACCAGCATGACTTTGGGGACCATAAACAGCCCTCAGAATCCCCTCCTTCACAAAAGGTTTTTGGGATTGGCAGACTCTCAGGCTTCTTTGTGCCTTGGTCTCCTTTGCAACACAAGCAATCAGAATTGTAAGCTTTCCCTTGCCCCGCCCTCCCCCCCAGGGTGCTGTGAGACAATAGGCGATGAAGGGCCCAGTGAATGCTGAGTAACAGCCTGTTGCCTGGGGTCTGAGTCTATAGGTCACAGCACTCCCCTGAGGGACTCTGTATTGGGGGGTGGGGGCTGCTAGTATTGCCGGATAGCACAGGGTTGCTCACTGCACAGTTAATTAGCAAGTTAATGATCCTACTTGATAGGCTAAAACGCTCTAAGTCAGTTAGTACAACAGGCTTCAAATGCCATTGAAGTATATTAAGAAATTTGAGTTTGCCAGTAAAAATTATTCACTGGACAAAAAAAAACAACAAAAAAACAGTTGGTGTGTCTTGTTTTAAAAATTAGAAATGATGTGAATCAATAGTTGAAATATTTAGCTACAGGCTCCACAATTTGGATTTCGTTGTCCAGCTGGAAGCCCTTGGTCAGTGGAGCTGAGGGCTTCTGTTCCTGAATTATGAAAGGCTAACCAGGCATCATTCAAACTTTGGGGAGGACTGAGTGAGCGTTTTTGGTTCTCAATGTCATAAGAAACCCCAAAGAGCTGGACGAGTCCTGGGATCTATTCCTTTAATGGGTTGAACTGAAAAATCCTTATTTGTACAAGGCCTTTGGTCCTATGGATGGGGAATACCTTTAAAAGGAAGGGGAAAGGATAAAGAAGTATACAGTTCAAGCCAGGGTTTCTGGAATATTCAGCTAGGGAAGCTTGGTGCCCAGCATACAGTGGGGGGTCAATAATGGGTGGCTGAATGAATTAATGAATGGACAGGAACTTGACTTGGTATCACTGACTGTAGGAAGGACATTAGGACTAATTCAGGCGCTGCTGGCATTTTGGATGGGGCAGTGTATTAGGCAGGATTGCCCCCATGATCTCTGCAGGGCTTCCAGCATTGCTGGGCACTGGCCACTAAAACAAATGCTCGTATTTACTTACAACCGCCCCTCAGTTTAGAATCAACTAGACTCCCCCTACTGCCTTTATTTAAAAGCTGGAGATTCAGAAGTTTCAAGAGATGAAGTGATATGTCAAGGTCACTCAAACTGTTGTTATGGGCGGGGGGAGTTCTGTCATGTTTTTTTTTTTTTAAACAACATATTAACGAGGGTCGATGACAGGAATTGCCACAGGTAGAGACCTCATCACTGCATCTGTAACTACAGAAGGAAATAAACATTTGAGAGCTTCTGTTAGTAAACAGGCTATTAAGTTTAGTGATTTTTTTTGGCTCCAGCCTTTTCCCTGTGGTCATATAGCATGAAACATATAGACAAAATAATTCTCCAATAGTTTTCTGGTGGCTTAACTCCTTAGCAAAGTGGTTGTTGGAGTAATAAAAGAGAGAAGTGTGATAACAGAGGTCCACAATTGGGGCTGTTAAAAAAAAGACGAACAAAAACCCTTCTGATTCAGTCATTAATCTTTAGGAGACTCACCTTTCTTTGCATACATTTCTATATCCAAAAAGAAATGATAAAATATTAACACCAAAAAATAAACAAATGAATGCTATTTCATAATTATCTTTTTTCCCTTCTCTCTTTACAAGTTTTTATTTAAATTCCAGTTAGTTAACATATAGTGTAATGCTATTTTCAAGTGTACAATATAGTGATTCCATACTTCCAGACTATGCCCGGAGCTCATCACAGCAAGTTCTCTCCTTAACCTGCATTGCCCGCTTAACCCATCCCCCCACCCATCTCCCCTTTGGAAACCATCAGTTAGTTCTCTATAGTCAGCTTCTTGGTTTGCCTCACTCTTTTTTCGCTTTGCTCCTTTGTTTCGTTTCTCAAATTCCATATCTGAGTGAAATCACAGAGTATTTGTCTTTCTCTGACTGACCTATTTTGCTTAGCATTATCCTCTCTAGCTCCATCCATGTCATTGCAAATGGCAAGATTTCATTCTTTTTATGCTCTGAAAAATCTCAACGGACACTAAGAACACCGTGGAAAGAAAAGTGTTCATTACAACCTTGGATTTACATCTTTTTTATCCAAAAGATTTAAACGAACTCTTCCACATCATTAGTCTTTTTTTTTTTTTTTTTTTTTGACAGACAGAGATCACAAGTAGGCAGAGAAGCAGGGAGAGAGAGAGGAGGAAGCAGGCTCCCCACTGAGCAGAGAGGCCAATGCGGGGCTCGATCCCAGGACCTTGAGATCATGACCTGAGCTGAAGGCAGAGGCTTTAACCCACTGAGCCACCCAGGCACCCCCACATCATTAGTCTTTAGATGCTACCTGCCAGAGAGGTCTATGATCCCAAGTTGTCTGAACTATTGATGGAGGCACTGGGGCATATCATGCTCAGTGGGTGGGGCACATTCTCTGAAGCCAAGGTGATAGCTCCAGGATTATTATTTAAACTGGGTAGCTTTAAATAACATTTACAGTAGGTTGTACATGTTATTAATATTTTGCTTCGTTTGTATTTATTTATTATAAATATACACTTTGCAAAACACATTATTTTTACTTTATCTCCAAAAATAGCACTTGAAAAGAGTTATGATTATACCCATTTTATGGGTAAGGAAACTGAAACCTCCAATAATAGAGCAAGTTAGTGTCAGAGTTGGGGCTAAAATACTAGTATTTGGCTCCTAGTCTTCACAGAGTTAAAGTGCAGCTTCCAAAAATTATTTAATAATAACTAAAAAAGACTGTGTTGACATTGCTTTTAGGACAACAGAAGTTAATATTAAATAACTTTATATATATATATTTTAAGTACACATTGGAAGATCACAGCATCATTTAACTTTTTCTCCTCTTTCAGCCTCCCTGTCTTTTCAGCTTCAGCCAATCTCTTACCACTGGATCTTTCCTGACAGTCTTCAACCACACATGGTTATGCTCTCTCCTTCACACACACACACACACACACACACACACACACACACACCCTCTTCTTGCCAATACCCACTCAAGCTTCTCTCTTCCTTTCTATGCTAACCCCATTTGCCAACACTCCCCAGACCACCTCTATCTGAATTCAGACATGTTCAATCTGGTTTTCATGCTCACATGTAAGTCCCTCCTCTCCTCTAACATGGTCATTCCTCCTTCACTATATTTTTCTCCACCATCTCACTCAGAACCTGGAATTTAGTAGATGACCAGTAAATGCTTGCTGAATTAAAAACAAAACCAAACAAAACAAAAAACCTTTTACTACCCTTACTCTGTCCCTAATTCGGCTGCTCCCATGACTTTCTTGCTTGTCATCCCACTAATTTTATTTAACTTATTTCTTGTATGAAATATGAATTTTATCCCTTCTACTTTACTTGATGTGTGTCTATCTTTGTCATGTGCATATTTAGTTGATATGTATCTATGTCTCTACAATATCTTTGTGAGTAAATATAAGTGGCTGAACTCAGAGCCACTATATAACTTGACTAGTTGAGCCCTATTGCAACTTGGATGATTATGATGATACATTTCTGATTTATAGAGAATTTCATTGTACAATCACCAGCACATTAATATAAGTTCTGATTGTTAAATGTAATCATGCTACATGACTCTCAAAATTAGTGCAAAATGATTAAATAAGGAAAATAATATAAATCCTGTCCCCATGACATATCCCATAACCATGCAAAGTACAACAATCTCACTTGTGGTACGATACACCATATAAGCCTGCCAATATCACATATACCATTAGATTACTGCATCCTCTCTCTGTGTGTCTTTCAAGTTCTATCTCACCTTCATTTATTTGAAAGAGAGAGAGAATGGTGCATATGAGTTGGGGGAGGCAGAAGGAGAGGGAGAGAGAACCCTCAGGCAAACTCCCTACTGAGCGCAGAGCCTGATGTGGGACTCCATCTCATGACTGTGAGATCATGACCTGAGCTAAAATCAAGAGTTGGCCCATCAGCTGACTGAGACACCCACGCGCCTCTAGTATTTTTGTTTGTTTTAATCAAAACAGAAAATGTAGACAGTCACATAGCACCTAAAGTAAATGGTAAACTTAGGCTGTTGTTAAATTTTTCTCTTAGTTCCACAGTTTCACCAAATTAATCCAAAGTATAAAAAAAATTAATTTTATTTTTAAAAAGAATCAGTAGCTTTGCCTGGAGGTACAGCAAAAGACCAGTAGGTTACTTCTTTCCACAAGAAGTGATTTCTTCCAAAAGACCAAATTTGTGACTTAGATTTTATCTCTTTCAAAAAGTTACTTTAATTTATGAAAAGGAACAAATACCAGAGCATCATAAGGGTCATAAAATTAGCTTGTCATGCTATTTTATGTTTTCTGACTTGTGTGCTTATAAGCTTTACAACATGATGATGACGAAAAATGTAGGTAACCTGGATGGGAGAATTGCTCTGCGAATCCAAACAGGCATTTCAGGAAATCTCCCTAGAATTTACATTTTGTTCTTATAGACTTAAAGACTCAACATGGCTTGTCCTTTAGCTCCATCTTATGGACCTTAAATATCTTCAGAAAAACTGAGTCACTCTGATAAAATATCTATATTCAGAGACTTAGAGGTTGTCTTTTGTAGCTAACAAGCTACCTGTACTGTTTTCTTTAATGATGAATATTTGTGGTTCCAATCACTTACTTCTGCTCTCCTCTAGAATCTATCTGGCAGAAAATAATAACTTGACCCATTTGGATTAGCTATTTTTGTAGGTCAAATTGGTTGAATATTGACAATTCCTCTTGGTCACCTAAGATACCCAAAGAACCAAATGGAGATTATTAACATTAGATCTGATGTGCAGAAGACAGTCTTGCTTCCTATTTCCCACTTCAATTTTAACTGAGCCTAATCTTTCTTAGGCAGATATACCGGGGGAAACAGCCATCAGGCTGAGGCCTCTTTCTCAGAGGTCCTTCTAGCAAGGGACAATCCACAAAGCAGGCAGAAATGAAACATTCGGATGACAGTTTTTTCCTCCTTTTTCTTTCCTATTAAGACCTAACAACCCCACCAAGCAGTAAAGTTCCCTATTGGATATTGAATTAGCTATTTCCTCTTTAGGGTGAAGTAAGGAGGGATGGAGAAAAAGGACAGTTTTCTTCCATTCTCTCAGTGTTTAGAAGGGTATGATGTCCCCCTGGGCCTGAGTGGTATCATGGGGAAAACAGGAGTTCCTCCATCTTCCTTCTATACCATTTTGGTTTGGCTAACATGTACGTTCACATAAATGTTCATTCCTTGATCAAAGTTCTACGTATCATATTATCAGTCACAAAAATCTCTAGAAGAGAAGATCAGCATAAAATGTTAACAATGGTCATCTTTGGATAAGATAACTGGATTGTCACAACCCCACCATCTCAATTCTCTGTGGTTTCCAAATTTCCTCTCTTGAGTATATACAGCTTTCAAAATATATACAACAACACATGTTAGGAGAGTGTAAAAAACCTACAAGAGTCAGATCAGTCTTTCTCAAGGGAAGCAGATGGTTTGTAAAAAACTTAAAACAAAACACAAAACCCGCCACCCAACTGCTCCCATTCCAGTAGAGCATAATGAGGAGGTGATCTCATCCCTCTCTCTAATTGTCTGCCAAAAAGACTCCTCCGCCAGCCTCAGCCTCGGGCTCCTCATTAGCGCTCCCCTCCGGCTATTCACAGGGAAAAAGTTCCCCTCACGTGGCCCAGCTGTCAGAGGCTAAACCTGAGGCAACTACAAGGTGATTCCAGGAAAGAGAACATTTCCCTACTTTCCCTTCTTCTGCTTCTAATTGGCAATTCTCCCGTGTTTCTAAAAGTGATGTATATTATAAATTCATCTCCGGTGAGTAAAACTGAAGCATTAACAGAGAAAGATCTTAAAAAAGGACAATCTTCAGTATCACAGACACAACAAAAGTCCTTTTTTGGCAGACAGTCCAGCTGAAGAGAGTGGGGTATAAATTTGGAAAATGCACATTCATACGCAATCAAGAACCACTTTAATTCAGTGGCCTGGACACATACCCATCCCCGGAGCGTTTGAAAAATCCACCTGGGAATATCTTTCATCAGGAACAGGCTTTTCTGGTAGACACCCTCCTTCCCTCCACCTCTCAGATTTTTTTCATCTCAGAGTTATTCTATTCATAACACCTCCACCCCTATACCTTAGGACCTAATGTTTAGGTTTTATTGTCTTGAAATATTCATATTAGATGAAGACATATTTCCATCATGTTGCCCAAGAGAGCCAAACTAATAAAATGTGTCCTTGTGCTGATTATATGACAGCCATATTCCAGGAAATGTCCTATTTCCGAGACTTAGAAAAAGATTTTCACCAAACTACTTTTCTTGTTACTACCGGTAAGGATTTAAACGTGTGACTTTTCTACGTCTCCTTGTGCCAGTCCATCAGAACTTCCTAGCTGTTAAAATACATTCACTTTGCTTCTTTGGCTTCAACTCTCAAAGACAGAAAGAAAGAAAAGGGGGGGAAAAAGACACTACCCTGCACTGAAAATCTGGGACAGGAACCTGGAAATCTAGGTGACCCCTGGAAAACACATAATTAGGGGATATGTACTCTGTAGCTCTGCTGTAGGGAAATCTATCTCAGGTGAGAGCAGAGCTGTCTCATAGGACAAATTCCTTCTGGGTGAGCATCACCGGACTTTGAATCAGGTTTAAGAATAAGCTGTGATTATCAGTAAACCGGATTTTAAAAGTAGAAAGCAAGGAGTTCACATTTACTGAATGTCTACCATAGAACAGGCAGAATGCTAGGTTCTTATTTTTCCCATTTTACAGATGCTAAAACAGCATACTGAAGTTATAGGTAACTTACTTCAAGTCACACAGTCTTAAGTGTCAAGAGCCAAGATGATCCCAGGTCTGCCACTCTTCTTGTACAAAGTGAGTATAAGCAGTCAGGTCCAGGTGGGGTAGAAACTATATCGGATCCAGTTATAACAACACTGGTCTAGGCTGGGTCAGCCTTGACTCAGTCTTGCAGGCTCCTGTGCTCTTTCTTACCCTGAGAGCATGTTGGCGAGTGGGCAGACTCTGAGGGTATTGAAAAAATAACCACTGGTTGTCTGCATTTTTATATTAAATAAGGTGCAGTTTATAAGAAAAAGTGTATGAGAATTAGAATTGTATCACCAGAATGGAAACTGCTGCTTTCCATTCATTACAGCATAAACTATGGCTCTATTTTGCTGAAAACATCCATTCATCAATATCCACTTAGTGAATGATACCTCTTCCCAGGAAGACAATCACAAACCTAGTTATAATTTTTTTCTTACACATCCAACATTTTTACAGAAGGGAAAAAAAAAGGAATTAGAATAGTTCGGGATTGGCAATGAGTCTTTGATACTGGGTGGCTATCTTGAGTGGTTTTTGGAGAAGTGGTTGCCTTAAGTCAGCCATGCACCACTAACTTGTATTTCTTATTTATAAAAATCATCAGACAGAAGAACATTAACAATAACATTAAAGAAAGCACACATTTCAAAGCACATATTGAAGGAAATGAAAGTTTCTGATGAAATATTAATTCTACATTAATTTTGCATTACTTTTGATTCCTCCCAGCATTAAAAAACAGCAGGCAGAAACAATTTCAAAAGCTACAGGAGAACATCTTGTACTTTTTTGGGCTCTGCTTCTAGGTTTAACTCAACTCTTCCAGGTTTTATTAAAAAAGACAAAATCCGATTTTCATTGCCTTATACTCATCATTTATTTATGTATTCAACAGGTGTTTCTTGAGTGCCCACTGCATGCTCAGCACTACTAGAGATGCAGCAGATACCAGAGTGAACAAGACATTCTACAACTTGGTCCAAAGCAGACAGACGCCAATGAATATACCTCTCTTTCCTGGAGTTCACCGTCAGTGCTCCCCTAGGACTTGCCTGGCCCTGAAGCTCCCTCTGTCCTCTGATCTTTGGGACCTTCCCGTTCTACTCCTTAAGGGACCTGGCTTCCAGCATCTATCCCATGTCCCTCTTGATCCTGTCCTCTCTGTTGGCTATTTTTCTTTGCCATATAGGCCCATGCTGATTTTACCCCAGAAGCCTAATTGCTCTGTAGCTTTTTATTTTTCCCTCTTCACAATCACTTTCTGAAAGATTAATCTACAGCCACTGCCTCCGGTATTTTGGCCCCAATCATTCCTCAAGATACAGCAATACTGACACCTCTCTTGGCCAGGATCACCAAAGCTACATTGTGTTGCTGCTTTTGACTAAACCTTCTGCAGCATTTGGCGTTACTAATCATTCTCTCATTTAATACTAATCATTCTCTCATTTAATTCTCTCCTCTCCTGATTTATGTCTTTTTTCTTCCCTCCTGGCTCTCTGGCCCTTCCTTCTGTTTTTTTTTTTTTTTGTTTTTTTTTGTTTTTTTTTTTTTTGACTCATTTTGTTCTTTTTGTCCCTCAAAGTTGTCACGTCTGAGGGCTCAGTCCTTGGCACTCTCATTTTCATATTCTACATATGCCACCCTCTGGCTGTCACCCACCTCTTACTTCCTTTCCTGCCAAACTTCTTGAAAAGAGTTGCATTCAGCCACTGCTTCCGTCTCCCTCAAATTCATTCAGCCACTCAGTGCAATCTGGGTTCTGTTTCCCAAGCACAGTCAAAACGGCTCAAAAATACACTTCTTGTTTTTGAACCCAGCAGAGACATTTTAGTCCTTACTGGACTCAGTATAGCATCTGACACTCCCTCCTGCTGGTGCTCTTACCGGCCAGGCTCCCCATCCATCCTTCATCTCTCAAACCTCCTTGTCAGACTGCTATGAGTTCCTAGTCTATGGGCTCCTGGATTTACTCTTATTTCTCCTACGCTATGCTTCTGGGACTTTGCCATGGTATCTGTTCCCATCTCTCCACACTTATCCTGAATGATGTCACCTACTATTCTGGCTTCAAAAGTCATCTCTCTGCTGATGACTTCCAAATCTACGTCTCAAATCTGGACCCATCTCTTAGACTCCAGAGCCTCCTGATCTCGTGTGGATGTACCAAAAATACCTACAGCTCTGCATGGCAGGAACATAACTCACTCTTTGTCTCCATACTGTTCTTCCCCCGCTGAATGGGACCACTGGAGACTTAGTTGCTCAGGTCTGAATCCCGAACCCTGATATCTAATCAGTCACTCCTTTCCTCCTGAAACACTTCCCTGACGTGCTTCCAGGGTCTATCACATTCTTCTGGGTCTCCTCTTTCCTCCGGTCTCTGAATGTTGGCAGGTCCCAAGGCTCAGCATTCAGGTTCCTTCTCTTCTTCATTTACATTCACCCCATTGGTGATCTAATCAGACCATAACTTTCAACCCCATCTATTTAAAAATGATTCTAAATTAATAATCCAAGCCCCCACCTCTCTCATGAACCCCAGATACATATCCCCACCCGCCTCTACAAGCTCTGTCTGGATGTCCAACAGGAAGCTCAAGCCTATGTGGCCAAAGCAGAATCTTGATTTTCTGCTCCACATCTGCTCTTCCCCTGTGTTCCTCATTTTACCACATGGCACAACCCAGTGGCTGAGTCCAATAACCGAGGAATCATTCTTGAATCTCTCAAACATCCCTCATACAAATACTCAGAAAACCCTATTGGCTCTATCTTATAAATGTATCCCCCAAGCTCTAGCCACCTTTGTGGTTAGCACCTGGCTTCAAGTCACGGCATCTTTCAGTTAGTGGCCTCCATGTACAGTCAACTCTCCATGAGCAGCCACAGCCCCAGTGACCTAAAAATACCAATTAGGTCACATCAATCCCCCACTCTGCACCTTGCACTCTGCACGTTCAAATGATTTTTCTTAGAACAAATCCAAAATGCTTTTCTTGATCTTATGTAATAAGATCTTATGTAATAAATAATATAAAATAAAATAACATATGTATTATTATATATAATAACATATATATTATATTAGCCTTATGTAGTCTGGCCTCTACTTCCTCCTTCAATGTCATCTCTTACTGCCAGTAACTTTATTCACTCTTTCTGTGTCTTAAACATGCCAGAGCCTTCACCCTTATATTGTTTCCTTTCCTTAGAACTCTCTTCCCCATATCTTTGCATATCTTACTCCCTCATGTTCTGGTTGGAGAGAAAACAAAAGTGAAACTAAGTATAACTTGGAGGGAAACTTCATGAGGCTAAGAATATGATCTTTATGCTATATATCTAGAACTCATAGAAAGGTATATGTAATATACGCTCAATAAATATTTGCTACACACATGGGTGAATAAAACGTGGATTGAGCCTTCTTAATGCACACATCAAATAAGTCACTGAGTCCTGTCTTTTTAGCCACCTATATTTCTCTAGAACCTCTTTACTTGCCCTATCCTGTCTGCCCCTTCCTCATCAGGCCATGCAAATGAACTCTCTAAATTGCAAATTTCATCATATCATTACTACTCTAGAAACTCTCAGGATAAAGCCTAAGTCCCTTAGGCTTAGCATTAAACCTTGTTTGTCAGTCCCTTCGTGATCTGTCACCAGCTGCCTCTTCATTCCTTCTTTGACCATTTCTCTTTCAAACTCCATGCAGAAGCATTTTTAGTTTCTTTAACATGTCATGGTCTTTCTCAACTCATTTCTTTGCACTGGCTGTTCCTTCTGCCCAGAGTTCCCATGTCCGTCTCTCTCACTACCCCTCCCCTGGTCCACTCAGACATATCTTTCAGAGCTCAGTTGAGACATTTCCTCTAAGAAGCCCTCTTTGGCTTCGCAAGTCTGAATTAAGTGCCCCCTCAGGGGGTTCCCACTGGTCTCAGTATTATCAAATTGTACTTACTATGCTAAGACACAATTACCCTCCATAAGGAAAGGATTTTTTTTCTCTCTTGCACTCAAGTTTTATTTTCTGAAGCTAGATGGTGTTTGGTACACACAAGGGCCCCTTAAATATTTTATTAATTCACTAAAACATATTTGTGGAGCACCTAGAAGGTGCCCAGCGCTATCCTAGGAAATAAGAAATCTAGTTAATAATAAAAAATTCTCTATGTTTATGGAGTTTAAGTGACAATCAAAATATATAGTATGCCAATGGAGATAAAAACTATGGAGAAAAATGAAGCAGGGGAGAGAGAAGGGAGTGCTGAATGGGGCAGGAGATTGTGATTTTAAACAGGGTGGCCAGGGAAAGACCCATTGAGAAGGGAACTTTGGAACAAGGTCCAAAGGTGCTTATCTCATTGTCTGGCAGATAGTAGATGTTGAATGGTGAAAATTTTCTGCTTCTCTGAACCATTTGGGGGGAATCTGCTGTCACTGAGGTAACTAGTATTGCCTAAAGCTGCTTATTGAGAGGACTTCAGCCAAAGGAGCTGAAGGTGCATTTCTGTGTAGCACCTATTTCTGTCCTCATTCTCTGGCCCAGATGGTGTTGCATCTCCTAAATGGACGACAGAGTCCCCCAGCTGATGGCTTCAGAAAATGCTCAGCTATATTCTTTCTTTCTGTTCAGGGGATCTTGAATTGTAACTGGCCCCTGACCCAGAAGATATAAAAAAGAGGGAAGACAGGAAGAAGGACAGAAATAATTCCTGCTATTTTCTCACAGGTTGGTGTTTTTATTAATTCTTATGGTCTGAGTCTTAAAAAGTCTTAGCAGCTTTTTAAAAAAATAATTAATTAATTTATTTATTTGAAAGAGAGAGAGAGAGCTCGAGCAAGGGAAGAGGCAGAGGGAGAGAAAGAGAAAGAAGCAGACTCCCTGCTGAATGTGGAGCCTGATGAGGGGGCTCTGTCTCTAGATTCCAAGATCATGACCTAATCAGAAACCAAGAGCAGGACGCTCAACTAACTGAGTTTAAAAATCTTTTTAAAAAGATTTTATTTATTTATTTGATGGGGGAAGTCTTAGCAGCTTTAAGACTATACCCTTCATTCTTAATGCATCTCAAAGACTTTTACTGATTTATGATTTATCAACAAACACATCCCTTCAAAAGCATTGCCAAAGTAAGCAGGCTAATGCATGTATTTTCTTTTTTATAGTGCAAGTACATCATCCTACTTTAAGTACTAATTGCAGGTGAATTTTGTGTAGTGATTGAATCAAAATGGGCACTTCTGTAAAGGCAACCAATCATGATGCAAGAGTGTTTTCCTGGATGTCTGTCCATGGCAGACAGTACCAAAATGGTCCTCCAAAGAAGTCCATCTAGGCGGCGCTGGGAGCATTGGGACCTTAGTGACCACAGAGAGGAAATAGGTCCTTGCCAGGATCCTTTTCTCAGAGAATGGAAACACCAGCACAGACAGACAACAGAAGATTGCCTTTGCACCTGTGTGTTTCTGGTTCAAATCTGCCTGGGGGTGGAGGAAGAATTAATACTGTCTCCAAATGTATTCATTTCTTGTTGCTGCTCTAACAAACGACCACAAACTTAGTGGCTTCAAACAAATAAATGCATGATCATACAGTTCTGGAGGTCCGAAGTCCTAAAATCAACATGTTCACAGAGCTGTGTACCTTCTGGCAGCCCTCAAGAAGAACCCCCTTCTTTGCCTTTCTCAGCTTCTAGGGCAACCTGCATTCCTTGGTTTGTGGCTCCTTCCTCCATCTTCAAAGCCAAGACAGTAGCATCTTTAGGCTGCTTCCATTGCCGCATCTTCCCCCCACCCCGCACCGCCCTGACTCTGGCTCCTCTTTTCAAAAGACCTTTGTGATTATACTGAGGTCACTCAGAGAATCTAGGATTATCTCATCATTTCAGATTCATCAATTGTATCACATCTGAGAGTCCCTTTGTCTCATAAAGTAACATATTACAGGGATTAGAACTCTAATATCTTTGGAGGGTCATTGTTCTGCCTATGACACAAGCTATGTTCATACATAAAGAAAGGTGTGCCTTAGAAATAATGACTTTTTTTTTTAGGGAAAGAAAGCTGCCACTTATTGAACAGGGCATGAAGGTGTTTACATATCTAATCTTCTTCAACAGTGGAATTTGTTCAATCTGGACATGGTTGTCATTCAAGGTAGTCATGCTGGAAGGTCATGGGTGTATTTTAATGAAGCTCTCAGTGCTCAAAAACATTTTGAACTTTCTAAAATTGCCTTCAGAGCCCTCACTGGAATATCCTTAATGGAAGCAACTGCTCATTCTTCAAGAGTAGGTTTTATTTTTTTTGGAAAGAGCACAAATGCTGGATTAAGCTAGATAATACTTTTGGGATCCAAAGGAAGGATAAATTATAAAAGAAATCTGCATGACTTAAAATCGGCTCAGAAGATGTCAAAGAAACTCCACGATATTTTGAACAATGGCAGGCACATCTAAATAAGTGTGTAATAAAAAGCATGTTGAAGAATAATATTAATTTGAGGGGTGCCTGGGTAGCTCAAAAAAGCCTCTGCCTTCAGCATGATCCCAGGGTCCTGGGATGGAGCCCCACATTGGGTTCTCTGCTCAGCGGGGACCCTGTTTCCTCCCCTCTCTCTCTGACTCTCTGCCTATTTGTGATCTCTGTATGTCAAATAAATAAATAAAATCTTTAAAAAAGGAATAATATTAATTTGAAAGTATAAATTTGGTTATGTTTACTAAGCCACTTTGCTTACATCTTATATAGTAAAATATTGTTATTACCTCAAGGACATTTTTATTTGAAAAGAAAGAGAATTCTTATATAGAATGATGTTTCTAATGAAACCACTTGGTGTTTGCCTACTCTTAATTTTCATGTTACACTGCCTAATTAGAGAAGCTATTTGTTACAAACTAGCTCTTTTCAAGTCCATTATCTTTTCATGTTGTATCCCCTAATTAAATCCTTTACAGGATATAGGATTGTTTTTTAAACGAGGCCAAACTAGATCAGTGGTTTAAAAAAGAAAATCCTCAAATCTTGTAACCAACACATAAAATCTCTTGCCCTCTCTTTCATTTTATTAATAATCTTTAATGTTTCAAGAAACCAAGGAAGTAATTACCTGGAGAAAACTATGAGAAATTACCAGTGATGTTATTTATAGAATTTTGCTTGAAGAAAGGCAGGGAGGATGACTTGAAATAAAAACATGACTCTAAATTTCTATCAAAAGATTTCATATGTATAAAAATCACTTAAAGGCCAAATGAACACGTTTGGGCAACAAGCCTTAATTGGCAGGATTTTAAAGCATGGCTAATTGGAACACCTTTTTTTTTTCTAACTGACGTATGGCTGATAAACATCTTTATATTGGTTTCAAGTGTACAACACAGAGAGTCAACAATCCTATACATAAAACTACTCTCACCACAGTAAGTGTAGTCCCCATACAACGTTATTATACTATTATTGACTACATCCCTATTTTTTGTTTTTCATCCTGTGACTTACTTATTTTATAATTGGGATTTTGTATCTCTTAATCCCCTTCAGTTATTTCATCCATCACCCAACCATCTCTCCTCTGGCAACCACCAGTTTGTTCTCTGTATTTATCATTCTGTTTCCATTTTTATTCATTTATTTATTTGTTTTGTGCTTTAGATTCCACATATAAATGAAAGCATATGGTATTTGTCTTTCTCTGAATTATTTCACTTAGCCTAATACTCTTGAGATCCATATATGTTGCAAATGGCAATATCTCACTTTTTTATGGCCAAGTAATATTCCACTGTATATATACATGTGTGTTGTGTGTGTATCACATCTTCTGCATCCATTCACCTATTGATGGACACTTACATTGCTTCTTTATTGTGGCTATTGTAAATAATGCTGCAGCAAACATAGTGATGCATATATCTTCTCAAAATAGTGTTTTTGTTTTCTTTGGGTAAATGCCCAGTAGTGGAATCACTGAATCATACTGGAACACTCTGACTTTTAAAATTTTAATTTGTTTCTATTAAGGCTTCTAAGGTATAAGTTTCCAAAGTAAAGAAAACTTTGAGTTTTGCAATTTTATTTACTTGGACATTAGAAGACTTGTTTTCAGTACTGTGCTTTCTGTCTTGGTCCTGTTTTCTCAGTCTCCCTGTCCTTTCCCCTTTTATAAACACACACACACACACACATACACACACACACACAATTTAGAGGTGCTCACTAAATCTATTTGTAATTCCTTACTTAAATGAATGAAAAACATCGATTAAAAGTGTCCATTTGGGGGCGCCTGGGTGGCTCAGTGGGTTGAGCCGCTGCCTTCAGCTCAGGTCATGATCTTGGGGTCCTGGGATCGAGTTCCGCATCGGGCTCTCTGCTCTGTGGGGAGCCTGCTTCCCTCTCTCTCTCTCTCTCTGCCTGCTTCTCTGCCTACTTGTGATCTCTCTCTGTCAAATAAATAAATAAAATCTTAAAAAAAAAATTGTTAAAAAAAAAAAAGTGTCCATTTGCCCATAATTCCTCTGATTCTATTCTGTAGAGAGCATGCACATTTGGGAGGTGTAAGGCAGTCAGTGGTTAACCGATTAATCCATGTGAGCACATAGACACCTTGGGGATATCCACAGCCAGGCCTCCTGTGTCTTCCCCTCTGCCCTGTTCACTCTTATCCACTAAACATAACAGGTATTTTGGCTTCTAACTTTGAAAATATCAATCTTGTGTGTGGCATAATACTGGACTATAGGAGTGTTTCACTTTTCACAAACTCAGTGTATTGAAAGTATATCTATGGAAACAGAAATAATTACTATTCATTGTACAGAATGATTTTTCAATTTATAAGAAATACCCTGTATATTTCCCAGAGTATTAAAATTAGAAATCATTTGTAAAAATTTATTTTTGGAAGTAATATTTCAGGAACATGTTCGTTGCAAAATAAAAGTGGTATATCTGTACCAGAGGAGAAAATTTTCTTGATTTTGCTTGTCAAGCAACAGCATTCCATGGTTTTAAGGTTTGTTTAGCTCTGATAATGTGAAAACATAATTCCAAGTAGGGTATAACTATATTGGCTTATACAAGTTCCCTTGATATTTTCACTCCCAAACAGAGTGGGCTAGAAGAATTTTGCTTGTACCTAGAAGCAATCTCATTAATGTTTATGAGATTTCACCTCTATTGACTGGCAAATGGTCTTATGTGAAGTAATAGAGTAATCAATCAGTGGTAAAGCTAATTGGAATGTGGGTTTCCTAACCTTCTTGTATCTCAAACAAGGTCTTTCACCTAGAACAGTTTGCATGCAACTGCACAATTTTTCATTGCTTTTCTTCAGTTTGCTGTCCAAGAGTGAGAGTGTGTGTGGAGAGCACAGTCTAGTTGAGGCAACATGTATCTTTTTTTTAAAATTGGACCAATGGAAAGAATCCATGCAGTGGAAAATAGGTGAGTAAAAGGACTGGTATTTTTTGAGCCTCTACCACATGTTGGAGGCTGGCTAAAGCAGTGGGTGTACCAGCTTGGCCGACTCACTGTCACATGGATCTCAGACACGTCTGAGAATGCTGGAAGACCAGGAAAATTCCATCTGCAGGAAGGACAGAGGAACGTCACTGAGGAAGGTGTTGGAGGTGGTGGCGGGATCAGAACAATATGATGTGTCATTGTTTGTTGGATTATTTTTGCCTGGGACTGTGGGGAAACAAGGCTCACTGCATGCAGTGTTACATGTGCATACCCAGGACCACACCAGCAGGCAGGTTTTTAAATTCTTCGAAGTGGGAAAACTGGTGTTCAGACAGAAAACAAATAGATAAGGGCATCTCACTTATTTATAACCTGTCTACATGAGCCATTGGAGCTGACAATCACCAAAAAACCAAGTGGCCCTGTTTTACTGTGGGATTCATGCTGTCAGTAAAGTCTAGGTTTATAGACCCCACCAAAATGTCTCCTCTGGAGAGTCCTTTCTGCCACGGGTGGAAGCAGTCCCTCCTCTCTGCAATCCCATAACATTTGTGCATAGCTCCATTTTACTACTGTTCAGACTGCACTGTAATTTGTCTATACATCTGTCTTCCAGAAAAATAGGATAAAGTTTTTTGGAAATGTAATTTTCCACTGTGAATCATGCACTAATTTATTTAGTGCTTACTATATACCGGATACACAGGTCTCACCTTCAAGGTCCTTACAGATATGCAGGAGGGAGTAAATGTGTTTAAAAAAAAAAAGAAAAGTTTGTATTTTTCTCAGGTTAAAAAGCTGGCAGGAAACCTGCAGTGTCCAATCACATATTTATTTATTTATTTATTTATTTATTAAATTTTATTTTATTTACATATTTGGGTTACTTCTACAATCGTGAAAATAAAAAGTCCAGATTTAAGAAATCTGAAAGATATTCAGAATATCATATTCCCTTTAAGGGTAAGAACTTTGTCTGCTTTTAAAGCTTTGCTTTTAAATGTACTTTAAAATATCTTTTGAATAGTCACAAACTGCCATAGTCCTACACTAAGGACAGGTAAAACAGCAAGGGTAAAGAAGGAAATACAGTCTTAAAAGCTGAACTCATAATTGTAAACTCAAGCCCATGGATCTGTTTCTAACGTGCATAGGCAGTTTTTGTTTCTGGGCTCATCCATGGAGGTGGAAATACAAGTTGGCTACAAATAAGTTTAGTGACTTTCTCTCTTATATCATAACTTCTTGACTATGGGACCAGAGTTACATGAGTCCTGAGGATGAGTGGTACCCCTCTCCTGTCTCCAGGAAAGATACTAATGCATACTTTCTTCATCACCCTACTATATTGTATCCTAACTGATAACATAGCTTCCCACTGCCCCACAGCAGGGCTCAGGTCTGATAAGTAGTCATATCCCCAGCCTCTAACCACAGCATAGGCATTTTTGAAATAATAAATACATCTGAAGGGCAAGTCTATTCACACGGCTTAAATTTTCGACATAACAATGTACAAACTACCCAGCCTTTTTCTGGATCTGATACAACTTAACTCATAGCCTACTGAAAATTGACAAAGAGAAAACCCAGAAATGACTGAGAGTTACATAAAGCAATAAGACAAACTGTCACTTGTGTATATCTTAGCATGATGTGTATGTTACATGTATATGTTGTGTGTATGCCTTGTAGAATTAATTTCAGAGCTGGATATCACAATACACACTGGGGAGGCTGCCTTGCATTCTGTATTAACTGTTCCCAACATGTTCTGAGTCAGAGGAGCAGGACAGAAAGAAAATAACCAGGGCCAGAGGAATTTCTTTCTTGTCCTTTGCCTCTGATGGAAACTGCCAGAAGAATGGAAAGTGCTCTGAAGTATACACCATGTGAGGAGGAGAATGTGTTAGAGGTACAGACCCCTCAGTATGGTTATCAGCAAGAGTACTGCAAATTATTTCCAACGTGAGTTAATTTTAGTTGCCAAATACCATGTTTGAAGAGACCAGCTTTCTTCTGATTTCACAGAAGCACCAGTTTCATCTGTTTGCATTTTAGTACTACACGGCTGAAAAAAGATGAATAATCTTTAGGCGAGAAGTTGTAAAGCTGATATCTCTACTGAAATGGTTCGTATGGCACAGTTATAAAAATAGCAGTGCTTTTAGGATTTATCCAAATGTCACTGCTAATCCGTCACAATCTATTCATTCTCTGCAAGTCAAAAGATACAAACTCACAAAGGTGTCTTTAGAATACAATCTTTATAAATCCTTATAAATCTATTCATTTTCTAATAAGGGAAACAGCTGGGTTTCTTCACGTCAATGTCTCTCCTCCATCATCTTTTTCCTTAATATGTTATCACTTTTGCCATTGTTAACTTTTTTTAGCTTCCAACTATGAAGGCAAAGTTAAAACATTTTTTTTCCCCAAAAGATGTTCAACATTAGCTCCTAAGAACCTGCACAATAAAACCACAATGAAATATCACTATGTATGTTTTGGAATGGCTAAAATAAAAGATGTGATAACACCAAGTGCTGGTGAGGATACAGAGCAACTGGGCCTCTCATACATGGCTGGTGGGAATGTAAAATGGTGCTGCAGCTCTGAAAAGCCATTTGCCAGTTTCTAAAACCAAACAGGCACTCTCCATATGACCCAGCAGATGCACTTTTGCACATTTAGCCCAGAGAAATGAAATCTTATGTTAACACAAAAACTTGCACATGGATGTTCATAGCACCTTTATTTGTAAAAGCCCAAAGTGGAAACAATTCAAATGTCTCTCAATAGGTGAATGGTTAAACACACTCTGGTACATCTAGACCGTGTAATACTATACTTCAATAAAAAGGAATAAAATATTGATATATGCAAAAATCTGGATGCACTTAAAGACGTTATGCTTTGTGGGGAAAAAAAAACCAATCTCCAAAGGTTAAACACTGCATGATTCCATTTTATATGGCATCCTCCTGCTGACAAAATCATATAGCTGGAGAATAGATTAATGGTTGCCAGATGACAGGGATGGGTTGGTGGGATGGGTGCAACTTCACAGCAGGAGCACAACAGAGTTGCTTTGTGGTAATGGGGCAGTTCTGTATCCTAATTGTGCTAGTGTTTACACAGACTTACAAATGGGATCGAATTGCACAGAACTACACACACACACACACACACATTCATGAATGAAAGAAAAGGGGTTGAAAACTGAAAAAGGTCTGTAGTCTAGTTAACAGTATTGTACCATTATCAATATACTGGTTTTGACATCATACAAAAGTCATATAAAATGTCACAACTGGGGAAAGCTGCATAAATGATGCAAAAGACTCTATATATTTTTGCAATTCCCTGTGAGTCTATAATCATTTCAAAAATATATATTTCCAAAAAAAAAAAAAAAAGAAAAAAATGTTTTCCTTTCAAGTTTCATGTATCAGTTGTTTGTGACATCTAACCCTACGTTTGGTGAACGAACTCAAAGGGCAGGAAGAAAAAGCAAAGGCAGGCTCTTGGTGTCTTTTTGGTTTATGTCTCTATTTTTAAAAGAATCAAGAAACAAAAGTATTTGGTGCTGTGCCAACTATTAATGAATTCTGGCTTGTGAAAACAGAAGTGCTCTGAAAAAGGGTTACAGGGTCACATCTTATCATTTCTTTCCTCAGAAATTTTCATGGCTCTCTTTTACCTATAAAATTAAGTCACACTCTTCCTACTGACATTGAAGATCTCCTACAATATGGTCCCAACTTAAGTCTTCAGTTCTGTCTTTCTCTATTCCTTTAAGAGAATCCACTGCTTTAACTGGTTCTCTACACTAGGGCCTGAGTTTTCTTTAAGACTCAAATTTGGCTTCCCATGGCACTTAGCCTTAAGACTCAAACACTTGACCTGGCCATTGAGACTCATAATGTTTGGTGTCTGCCTCCTTCTCCAGGCCATCTTGTACTAGTCTTCATTCCCTATGCCCAGTCACATTACTGGTCTCCAACTTCATCCTTGCCACAGCCCTTCCTACCCAGGGCCTTAAGCCCATTGCCTTCTTTGTTTAGATCTCTTTCCACCCCTCCTATTTATTTATTTGTCTATTATCTCTTATATTTTATTTTTATTTATTTTTTATTATTAAGTTCAGTTAGCCAACATATAGTACATCATTAGTTTTTGCTGTAGTGTTCAACAATTCATTAGTTGCATATAACATTCAGTGCTCATCACAACATGTGCCCTCCTTAATAGCATCATCTGGTTACCCCATCACTCCACCCCCTCCCTTCTGTAACCTTCAGTTTGTTTCCTAGAGTCCAGAGTCTCTCATGGTGTGTCTCCCTCTTTGATTTCTTCCCATTTAGTTTTCCCTCCCTTTCCTTGTGGTCCTCTGCATTATTCCTTATGTTCCACATATTAGTGAAACCATATGATAATTGTCTTTCTCTTTTTTACTTACTTCGCTTAGCATAATCCCCTCCAGTTCCATCTTTGTTGATGCAAATGGTAGTATTTATCCTTTTTGATGGCTAAGTGATATTCCATTGTATATATAAACCACATTTTCATTATCCATTCATCTGCTGAAAGACATCTTGGCTCCTTCCACAGTTTGCCTATTGTGGACATTGCTGTTATAAACATTGGAGTGCAGGTGTCCCTTCTTTATACTACATCTGTATCTTTGGGGTAAATACATAGTAGTGCAATTGCTGGGTTGTAGGGTTTCCCGATTTTTAACTTTTTGAGGAACCCTATACTGTTTTCCAAACTGTCTATACCAGCTTACATTGTCACCAACAGTGTAAGAGAGTTTCCCTTTCTCCACATCCTTGCCAACATTTGTTGTTTCCTGTCTTGTTAATTTTTCCTTTTAACTGGTGTAAAGTGGTATCTCACTGTGGTTTTGATTTGCATTTCCCTAATGGCTAGTCATGTTGAGAATTTTTTCATATGTCTGTTGGCCATTTAGATGTCTTCTTTGGTGAAGTGTCTGTTCATGTCTTCTGCCCATTTCTTGACTGGATTTTTACTTTTTGGGTACTGAATTTGATAAGTTCTTTATAGATCTTGGATACCAGCCCTTTATATGTAATGTCATTTGCAAATATCTTCTCCCATTCCTCTCCCATTGCCTCTTAGTTTTGTTGACTCTTTCCTTTGCTGTGCAGAAGCATTTTAACATGATGAAGTCCCAAAAGTTCAGTTTTACTTTTAAAGATGTGTCTTGAAAGAAGTTGCTGTGGCTGACATCAAAGAGGTTACTGCCTATGTTCTCCTCCAGGATTTGAATGAATTCCTATATTACATTGAGGTCTTTCATCCATTTTGAATTTATCTTCGTGTATTGTGTAAGAGAACGGTCTAGTTTCATTCTTCTGCATGTGGCTATCCAACTTATTGAAGAGACTCTTTTTTTGATTGGATATTCTTTCCTGATTTGTTGAAAATTATTTGACTGTAGAGTTGAGGATCCATTTTGGGGGTCTCTATTCTGTTCTAATGATCTGTGTGTCTGTTTTTGTGCCAATACCATGCTGTCTTGATGATCACAACTTTGTAACAGAACTTGAAGTCAGGCATCGTGATGCTCCCAGCTTTGGTTTTCTTTTTCAGGACTCCCCTGGCAATTCAGGGTCTTTTCTGGTTCCATACAGATTTTAGGATTGTTCGTTCCAGCTCTGTGAAAAATGTCAATGGTATTTTGATAAGGACTGCATTGAAAGTGTAGATTGCTCTGGGCAGCATTGATAGTTTATAACAATCTTTATTCTTCCAATCCATGAGCATGGAATGTTTTTCCATCTCTTTGTGTCTTCCTCAATTTTTTTCACAAGTATTCTGTAGTTTCTAGAATATAGCTCCTTTACCTCTTTGGTTAGGTTTATTCCTAGGTATCTTATGGTTTTTGGTGCTATTACAAATGAAATCAATTCCTTAATTTCTCTTTCTTTAGTTACATTGTTAGTATATAGAAATGCAACTGATTTCTGTGCATTGATTTTGTATCCTGCCACATTGCTTAATTGCTGTATGAGTTCTAGTAATTTGTGGATGGAGTATCATGTCATTTGCAATGAGAGAGAGTTTGACTTCTTTGCCAGTCTGAATGCCTTTTATTTCTTTTTGCTGTCTGATTGCTGAGGCTAGGACTTCTAGTACTATGTTGACCAATAATGGTGATAGTTGGCATTGCTGTTGTCTACTGACCTTAAAGTAAAAGCTCTCAGTTTTTCCCCATTGAGAATGATATTCACTGTGGGCTTTTCATAGATGTTTTTATGATGTTGAGGTATGGTCCCTCTATCCCTATACTTTGAAGAGTTTGAATCAGAAAAGGATGCTTTTATTTTATCAAATACTTTTTCTGCATCAATTGAAAAGATCATATGGTTCTTTTCTTTTATTAATGTACTCTATCATGTTCATTGATTTCTGAATGTTGAACCACCCTTGCATCCCAGGAATAAATCCCACCTGGTAGTGGTGAATGATCCTTTTAGTGCCCTGTTGGATCCTATTGGCTAGGATCTTCTTGAGTATTTTGGCATCCATGCTTATCAGGTATGTTGGTCTGTAATTCTCCTTTTTGATGGGGTCTTTGTCTCATTTTGGGATCAGGTAATGCTGGCTTCATAGAATGAATTTGGAATTTTTCCTTCTATTTCTTTTTTTTTTTTTTGAAACAGCTTCAATAGAATAGGTATTATTTCTTCTTTAAATATTTGGAAGAATTCCCCTGGGAAGCCATCTGGCCCTGGGCTCTTGTTTGTTAGGAGATTTTTGATTACTGCTTCAATTTCCTTATTGGCTGGGGGTTCTGTTCAGATTGTCTATTTCTTCCTGTTTCAGTCTTGGTAGTTTTTAAGTTTCCAGGAATACATCTATTTCTTCCACTCCTCTTTCAGACTTCAGTTCCACTATCAATTCTTCAGGGGAAAACCTTCCCCAGCTTGCCAGTTGAAGTCAGGTTGGTTTGACAGCCATTCTCATAGAACTGTGTTGCTTTCCTTTAGAATGCTTATCTTTCATTAAAACTATACATCCATTTGTTTGATTATTTGACCAAATGCTGCTTTCCCTATTTGACTAAAAGTTCCATGAGAATACAGCTTGTATCTATTTTTGCTTGCAACTTTATTCACCACTTAATGAAATGTCTTGAACATAGAATTATTAAATAATTATTTTTTTAGTGACTGGATGAATCAAACTGGAATAACTGCTCCCCAATCATATTCATTGGGTTTCCTGCCCCCACGCTTCTGTCATGCTCTTCATCCCATGTGAAAATCTATACCCACATTTTATCTTCTCTACATTTTATCTAATCTTATAGATTAGATATCTCATATGAATGGGTACTTTCTTGGTCTTTGGAAATAAACATCATCTCTGCCTTCTTTGGAAACTGTAGCACTTAGGCATCTGTTCTCTTGCAGTACTTGGCATTGCTATCGATAGATTTTTGCCTCTTATGCTCTTTATCAATTCATATGTTTCTGGAGGGCAAGGCTTATTCATTTCTCTTTATGTCACTTGCAATAACTAGCTCATTTCTCAGAGGCTTAATATATTTTCCTTATTGATTAATATGAGTAAAAGCTAAACACATATTAAAAGCTGAATTAATATTTATAGAAATAAGGAAAAATTATCGGCACTTGTTAGTTCTACTGATTTCCAATGAGTAAACAAAATTAAATTACTAAATAGCTGTACAGACATGATTCCAGAACAAATGCCTTCTGTTCTGACCATTTATTATTATTTAATAGGTTTATTTGTTGTACATGGCAAAGTCATTCTAAAATTGTTAGATTCAACTTGCTTTTTTACTTTTCACTATTCCTTGCTCAGTAAATTACAATGAAGACCAACTGATATTCCAGTAGAATTATTATTTTTCTTTCTCGCTAAAGAATTAAGATAAACTTTTTCATAGAATGGAACATTAAAATAGGCATTGAAGAATGAATTTGAGAGAGGTAGCAGGATGGATCAGGATGGTGGGGTACGACATGGGTTGAACTAAACACCTGAAGACCATGAGACCAGTTGTTAAGAATAAATTGCCACTGTTCCAAAAAGAAAAGAAAGAAAGAGAAAGGAAAATTGAAAAAAAAAATTCAAAAAAGCTCCATAGAACTTATGAAACCAACAATTGGTTGTGACTTTACAATGCTTAAAAACAAACAAACAAACAAACAAACAAACACCCCACAGAAGCCAACTATATTTTCAAAGGAGAACATCTCCTCTTCATTCTCCCCAGGCTCACTTACAGTTTTTGGCTCTGGGCTAATGGGCTCAGCTCTGCCACAAAGCTAACACTTGTCTCTTCCTTCGCCTGCCCTATCTGTAAAGACATTCTGGAGGCCTCTACATTTAGGTAGAGAACTGCTGGGAATTTCTGTGCCCCCAAACAGTGGAAATCAATGCAATTGAATTAACTTCTTTAAACATTTATTGAGTACCTGGCATGTGCTGGGTTTTCTAGTAGGTACTAGAAATTCGGAGGTGAACAAGAAATTACCCTTGCTATGAAAGAACTCACAGTTGGGTGGAGTAGGTAGGAATATTCAAACATCATTCTTCAGTAAGACAGACTGTAGACAGAGCTAACAAATAAAGTGCCACGGGAGCACAGAAGAGAGATACCTATTTCTGTTGTGGGACTCATTGAAGTGAGTGGGAGTAAAGCTGAGTATGGGGGCACATAGCTGATTTCCCATCATTTATTCACCTTTCTCCTCCTGCAGTGGGTGACATGTGATTAGTGGGATTGATCCCATCCTGACGCCACGAGTGAGTGCTGACTGGTGAGCCAGTAACCCTCAAAGCAGAGATGGTACTCCCCTGCCAGAGGGCATTTGGAAATCCACAGGGACACTTATAGTTGTTATAAGGCTGAAAAAGATGCTATTAGCTTTTAGTGGACAGAAACTAAGAATGTTAAATGACCAATAAAGTAGGAAAGGGACCCAAATCATGAAAAATTGCCCCACCCAAAATGCCAGTAGTACTCCTGAAAAACATGAGTCTGAGACAATCAGAAATCTCATCCTGTATTGGGTTGGGGAGTCCAACTTTAAGCCAATTAGCTCACAGCATTTCCCTGTTGTCATTGTGGTCCAATTAGTATAAGGGCTCTGGACTTCTTTTCAATGGGTTTAGGTAGACAAGCATCCTTTCTGTCTCACTGGGCATGCAGGAGGAAGCCTGCAGCCCCATCTCATTCCAGCTTAGACAACTTCCCATTCAATCTACACAATCTAAATATGTTTAGGTGGTTGGTCTGCTTGCTTGATTCTGCATTTTTGTTATTATTTTTCCAAGTAAATTATTTGAATGGCAGGAATGTTGTTGTGGTATCAAGTCTAAGTAAGACATAACATATGAATAATATTTTGTTTTCATCCCAGAGCCTTGGAATACTATAAAATTCATAATATGGCCATAAAGGGGAAATGATGGTGAAAAAATGGTCAAGTGTATCATTTATGGTATAATGAAGAATGGAAATGGTGTCTGGTGAAAGTTGTGAGAACCCAAGTTTAAACTTGCAATTGTGTTTGTGTGTGTGTGTGTGTGTGTGTGTGTGTGTGTACACACACCCATGTGCCTAAAAGAAAAGGAGAGGGAGGAAGGGAGGACAGAGTGGCTATCTTCATGAATAACACTATTTAGGAATTTGCATCTTGTTCTTTTAGGGAAGATTCTGTCCCTTTCGGTTGCAAAATCTCCTCATTAAAGAAAGCTAAAAGAAAAGATTATTAAGCACTGGTTACTTAATCAAAGTCCATTAACGTGTTCTAAGATGTTTTAAGTTGTGTTTAAAATGGCTCTGTTTTTATGCCTATTAATAACTCTCCTACTGACATAAGATTAGTTGGTAGTATTCATAGCTAGAAAATATTTTCCTACATTTTCAATAGTTACAGTCTAATAAGAACAAAGAGGAAAAAGATATCCAATTACATTTGAATTAAGAAAAATTAATAAGATATGGAAATAATGCACAAGTTAATTTTTAAACACCCAATTTCCCTCTTGCAAAACCTTTAGAGAAGTATTTAGATTTCCAGGTGACTAAACTGAAAGCAAACTACATCTGGAAACTGAGGAGGGTGAGAAAGACATAAGATCCGCCAGTACCTGAATACTGGTCAGAGTCGTGTACTGGTAAGCCTTGACCACCAGATAATTTGCTTCCAGGTCGATGAGTCCCAGGATCATATATTTCCACCATCTTCGTCGTAAAATTGCCAGGAGGTTTTCTTCTCCTGTGTCATGAAGGTGAGAAGAAATGGGTTAGGTTCTGAAATATAAACTGTATATTTAGAAGGATTCTAAATTATTGTTGTACTCTATATTTTTCTTGTTCCTTAACAAATGTTCAATTAAACAAATGAATTGTGTCAAAGATTGACATGTTTTTACTTAGCTAATAGTCTTCATTGTAGACTTTGGCTTTTCAAATTGGTTTTTATACCAGAATAAGACTAGGTAGGTTTTTAGTTCACCATGAAAGGCATTTTTCTCATGAACATCTGATGAAAAAAGTCATATAATGTAAAAATAAAAGGACAGGTATACCAGAAAGGCTGCATAAACATACACAAAGTCCAAATCATTCTAAACTTCAGTATTGTGGTAAAATAGAAAGAAACAAAATGAGGGTAGGCCAATGGACAAAGGCCTATGCTTGACAGCACATCTGTAGTTAGACTCCCAGATGCCATCCCGAGTGCTTGCCCAGCTTTGAACATTACATGCTTTGAACATTATATTCTGGTGGGGTGTGGGTGATGGGAAAGAATTAAAATAGAGGGTCTCAGATGGACAAGAGCCATAGGATCATGGTCTGAGTATTGCCCCCAACCACAATCTTCACCATCTTGCCTCTTAAGTTTATAACATCAGAACAGATTTTGAATCCCTTAGCTTTTCATCCATATTTTTACATCTTTCAAGCCTGAAAGAAATCTATTTTCTCAAGGGGAAATCATGATTGTTAATAATAACAGCTCTCTGGAGTCAAGCTGTGAGGTCTTTATAGAAGTATGGGATTTGCAGAAACTGAGTGAATAGTGACTGTATCCATTATGATTGCTGCACAACAAATTATCCTAAAACACTGCTGCCTAAAAACAATAAGCAACTATTACCTCCTTGTTTTGTGGGTCAAGAGTCTGGACACAGCTTAACCGAGTGTCTCTGATTCAAGCTGTCTCAATAAGCTGCAGTCAAGTTGTCATCCATGGATGTAGTCACATCTGAAGGTCTGACTGGGGAGGGATCTCCTTCTAAACTCACTCAGCATGGCTATTAGCAGGCCTCAGTCCTTACCTCAAGGGCCTGCCTGAAGACATGGCAGTTGATTTCATCCAGGATGAGCACTGGGGGCAAGGGAGACAAAGTGCAGGGGAGAGGGAAAGTACATGTTTTTTCTAATAACTTATCATCAGAAATGGGACTTCTCCCCTATTCTCTTCTTTAAAGGAGGGTCAACAAGTTCAACCTACATTTAAGGAAGTGAATTTTGTAAGGATGTGACTATCAGGAGGCAGAGATCATTGGAGGTTATCTTAGAGGTTGGCTTCCCCAGTGACACACACTTCTAGTATTTTAGCTGTGCTTAAGCTGGTTCTCAAGAACCTCAACAAACTCCACATCCTCACCTGTCTCTGAGCCACTCTCAGGACTTTGAACTCCTAATTTCTACCACTGGTCTTATTCAAGTGACCATGATATGAGGTGAAGACCTTTTCAACCTTACATAAACTTGTAAAACAAATCTTTCCAGTTACATAGAGAATGTCGGAGTCTGGGCTGTGCCTGGTTGGCAACAAGGAGAGGGAGGTCTCTGGACCTTTGGTAGCTAACCCAGTTTTCAAGCCTCATTTTGGGAGCCACACTTCTCACAACATTTGCTCCAAGTACACTAAAAATCTTTCTGACTTGGTGAATTGTTAATTCCTGTTGATCCTTCAAAATTTAGCTATTCTCTGCCATTTTGTCTGCTGTCACTGCCCCCTTGGCAATGTGTACCCAGTAGATCCTTTCACATGATTGTGACTACTTAGAAATTTTCTCTTCACAAAACTGAGAGTTTGGGGTTGATAAGACATCAGTGTCCTACTCATATATGTATCCAATGCCCTAAGCATACTGACATATAATAAGGATTAGCAAAGTGTTTTGGAATGGACAAATAATTGAACTGAAAAAGTGTGAACTGAAAAAAACTGAAAAAAAGAACTGACAAGAGTCAGCTCTAGTATATGAGTCACATTTCTTGTGTTTTGCACTGAGATTCATAGCCAGTGGATGCGATCCCCAAGGTCATTTTGACAGCACCCTTGCACAGCATTTCTGCCTTTCTTATCTGCCTACACATTTGATCAATCAACCACCTCTCAAGATTTACCTTGTAAATTAGTGATTTGCCACCTGACTGAATATTCCCATCTTCTTGAGAGATTTTTAAAAATCTCAATGCTTGGGACCAGACACTCAAAATTCTAGTGTAGTTGGCTTTGGGTGGATCCTGGGCATTGGGCTGAGGATCAAACTTAGGACTTTCAAATGTTTGATGTCCAGTGGTTATCCTCAGGATGACCTGCGCTAGGAATTTCAGATATAACCGCAAAGTAGTGAATGCTCTTCATACCAAAGAAACACCTGAACATCTGGCCTGAAGTATGCTTTTCCTTGTCGTGTCTCTGGGCTTTTCCCTGTGCTGATTCCTCTGCTTGGACTGTTTTTCTTCCAGTCTCCAAATGAAAGATGAGCATAGACACTAACACCAGGGAGCCTTCCTTGGTCTTCCTAGGGCTGGATTTCCCTGTAATATACTTCTTTAACACCCTTTGCTTACCCACATACAATACTAATCTCACTGTATTATAATGACTTGTTTTCTTGACCCTATTACTCATTAGATTATTAACAATTTGAAGACAGTAGCATTACCTTGGTCATCACTTTATCTCTAGGATCCAAAAATACATAGTAAGTGGTCAATAACTAATACAAAATGTATGAATAAATTTCATGTTTAATAATCTCAGCAAAGCTAAGTAGATCGAAATTGAGGTACTTAAAATATATCTACTATAAACATTCATGTTCCGGACAATGAAAATTGTTTTCCAGTTAGAATGTAGACAACATCTGACACAATTAATTTGGTGACCATTTTACACATGACATACTATACATAGGACATAAAAAGGTCGATGGCGTATTTAACTGCAAAGCTGCAATTCTATAGTTACAGGTCATTGTCCCAGTTAATTTACACAATGAACAGACAGTTGCCAAACTCAGAGCATACCAGCCACATCTCAATGATGTAAGACTGAAAATCTGGGTCATGGTGCTGTTTGTTCTACCAATCAATAATATATTCAAAGTGTAATTCATTACATAGATTCAAAGGAATGATTAGTTGACTTGCTGTTCTGCTGCAAAAGTCTGCAAAGCAAAACACCTAAATAAATGTTCCATATTGTTCCATATTGTTTGATTTGAAGTACCAGAAAACATACAACCTTCTTGCACAGCAAAATTATCCAGGAAGGCAAGAGAGCACTTTTGTATTTTTGGCTGAGCAAAAAATCCAGCCCTAAGAATGACTGCTTAGGGATTTATCTACATGACTCTTATTAACACTGATGTACAACAGGCCATTAAAATTCTTTCTAAAATAATGAAAATGCGTTCTTTACAGCCTTTGTGCCAAAACGCTCTCTAAATCTCATAAAATAGGGCCATCCATAAGAAACACCAGCACAACTGGTGGTATGTTAATGTTTTGAAATTCTTTTTTTTTTTTTAATTAACTGAAGGAATAACAAAATCCATGGGTGGAAACTTTAGAATTACAGTTTGCCATTTGCATGCATTCTGTTAATTATTATTTTTATTATCAATATGTTCAAATATAAATAAAATTATTAGAGAATATTATAATAAGGTAACATGCAATCTGATTTAATAAATGTTAACATTTTGCCATATTTGCTTCATAAATATTGTTTTTTTTTCTGAGGGAGAAATGTTTAAGATAAAACTGAAGCTCCCCTTCTGCTCTTGCCAGATTCTATTCCCTTGCTCCTTCCGCACATCACTGTCTTGATATTGTTGTGGATCCTTCATGTTTGTGCTTTTGTTATACATTTCCTAGTTACGTTTGTATCCAAAATAGGATTTAACTTCCTTTGGTATGTTTTTAAACTTTAAATGAAAGTTTACTTTATATACTGTAGATGTCATTCTTCTAGGTTCTTCTTCTTTTTTTAACGTTTAATATTGTTTTAGAAATGTGTCCCTATTGTTTTGTGTAGAGCTAACTCATTTATTTTAAACACTGCATATTCTCATACTCTCTGAATATGCCACAATTTATCCAGTCTCCCACTAAGAGACATCTAAGCTGTTTCCAATTTTTCTCTATTAGGAACAGCGTGGCCAGGAAAGTTACCCTGATTTCAAGTAACAGCATTCTAGAAACAATAACTACTTCACTAATTAAGAACAGGGAAGGGAATTACTGACAATCTTTATCACATCATTCATATTGAATTTTACTAAGCACCAACAGCACGATCAATTAAAAGTGGTTTAGAATTCTAGTAACAAAAAACTTCTCTGATGCTTACTCTGTATCAGGCAGTATCTATATGCATTACAAATATTAACTTTCCTAATCCTAATCCTAATCGTAACACCATACAGTAGACATTGCTATTAACCCCATTTGCAGATGACAAGACCAAGGCCCAGAGGAGTTAAGTAACTTGCCTGAAAGGTCACACAGATAAGCCAGGATCTGGACTCATGACATTCAGGCCCTAGGCTTCATACTCATTAGTCCTGTACAGTTTTGCCTCCCTGATTTGTACTGTGGCATTGTCCTCAGGAGTCCCACACTTCTCATTTCTCTTTCATGACCTACCTGTCCCTACTCATCCTTCAGTGCCCCTCAGCTAACTCCTGGGGGTGCCCATCACACTGAAGCCCCCCCTATTGCCAGTGCTCAGCAATGCAGCTTCTGTAGCAGCTTAGGCACAATGATGTGTCTGACCACCAGCAAGTCAGTATCAAGGATTTGGTGTCTCCCTGCCTGATCTAAGCCCATGACGAAATTCCCCTTACGAAATGTAAAATAAGTTTTAAAGTCATTTCTATTGCTTAAGAAACTCTAATTACAAGAATTACTGTTTTATGCTGTACTACTTGCTAAAGCTTCAGGCATAGTAGCAGTGGTCACACATGGGGTGGGGCAAGGTGATGGTGAATACATACTAAATGAAAGAGGAGAGAACTTTTGAACAAAAATATGGCGCACATTCATGGTGGTGTCTAGAAAACAGAGACCTTTGATTCATAGTGTTCTTGTTCACCCCCAGTGGTAGTCTGGGTCAAGAATAACAGTACTGCAAGAAAGCACCAGAGGTAGATCGGCTCAGGGAATAAGAAGCTGCATTATTCTTGGGACACTTTCATTAAGGGTTCTCATGGGTGGTGTGATCCTTCATGGCGTTCTTATGGAAGAACAGAACCCAGCATGCTTTGCACAAACAGTCTGCAAGCAAGAGCAAAGCCTCTACACAGGGGTTGATACCCTTACTCTTATGGACCCCTCTTTGTCTCACAAATGGAGCCATAACACCATCTTTCTTTACCAGAACTCTAAATGGAAGTGTTTAAGTATCAATCAGTGAATCTGGGGGGGGAAAAAAAGACTTCTGATGGAGGTCTTAATGATTCATCTTTAAAAGCTAAAATGTAGTATTAGAATGTAGGGCTTAAAACAATTCTCTTTGTGAGAAAAGTGAACAAAATAAATGCACTAATAAGGAAATGGAAATATAAATTATTCACAAAAAGGACTGTAACCAGTTGTACTTTATAATATGAACCTGAGAGTAAAGATGAAATACAAAAAATATAGATAATGAAGATTCAACTTTGTTTCATATTCTTTCAGTCATTTTTACTATTAGAAACGGACAGTGAGATTGGAAAGAGCATAAGAGACAATGTTTTGGCTTGGTAGCAAACAGACTTGGGTTTGAGCACTGACTGCCTTCTGCTATGTGGTACTAAGTAACTTGGTTAATGGCCTTGAACCTCAATCCCTCTACTACAAAATAGAGATTATAACAACTATCTCATGGGGTATCATCGATTAAAGGTAGTATGAATAAAGTGTATAAGCTAATACCTAGCTAAGGTCTGTGTACAAAACACCATGGCAATGGGTAGGGTTCTGAAAGCCTTGTGCCCTTCCAGCCACCCATGACAAGCTAAATCACCATGTTAGATGCAGCACACAGGAAGCTCAGGATAGTGAACCCTCATAATTATTCATTAAGACACTGGCCACACATGTCTGTCTGTCTCTTACTCTGGATCACATCCAAGCCAGTGTACGACATATGTTCCAACTAGAGACAGGCTGAGGGCCTTGCCTTTGATGCCTCTCCCCTGGACCAGACCCATGTCTTGACCCTTTGGATCACACCACTCGACAGGAGAGTGGAGGCTGTGCATGGATGCACCTGCTCTCCGTCATCCCATCTCAGTCCCCCTCAGCACTTCTCTTGTTTATGTCTCCTCAACGATGTCTTTCCTAGTAAGTTGGACAATGTAAAATCTTATTACTAAGGCAAGAGAGCTGAATAACACTTTTAAAATCTGCTCAGTCATCTGGCTGTTTTCCAGAAATGCCTAATAAAACTTTGGGAGAATATCCAAAAGCTAAAAATGAATCCTAATCACATCAGGTTCTGGTAGCTCTTACTTTAAGCTGAATATGAGAGAAAAAAAAAAGTATAGATGATGTAGAAGGGATTGCACACAGGATAGGTTTCTTAACAATAAGTTTATTTTGCTTCTTTCACAGTTATATTTCTGGCATTGATAATTAAAACCCAACATTCAAGCTCTAATTATGAGCACAATCTATCACCTCTTCTGAGATTAAAACATTTACACATTGTAATATGAAAATAAAAGCCTCAGAGTATGCTACCATTTTTAACATGAACCAAATCACTTAAATCTTAGAAAACTTCTCTTTCTTGTTTTTTTTTAACTGTCATTTAAAAAAAAAAAGATTTTGTTGAATTTATTTGAGAGAGAGAGTGTGCAGAGTGACAGAGAGAGAATGGGGGGAAGGGCAGAGGGAGAAGCAGACTCCCCATAGAGCAGAGAGCCCGACGTGGGGCTCAATCCCAGGACACTGGGATCACGACCTGAGCTGAAGGCAGACGCTTAACCGACTAAGCCACCCAAGCGTCCCATAAGCTGTCATCTTTTACGAAGCTAAGATATATGATTTCATGTGGTGCATTTATATTGTACACTTTTCCAAAATATCCAAACTTCTTTAGTCCTGATGTGTCTTAGAAAACACAATTCCTAACATCTTCTTCATACCAATATAAACATTGATAGCAAGTTTGCCTAACTTTTATCATACAGACAGTTAAGACACATAGGCAGATAAACAAATAAAGCACTTTTCAGGATATCTAAATACCTATACACAAGGGGCACCTGGGTGGGGCTCAGTGGGTTAAGGCCTCTGTCTTCGGCTCAGGTCATGATCCCAGGGTCCTGGGATCAAGCCCCGCATTGGGCTCTCTGCTCAGCAGGGAGCCTGCTTCCTCCCCTCTCCCTGCCTGCCTCTCTGCCTACTTGTGATCTCTGTCTGTCAAATAAATAAATAAAGTCTTAAAAAAAAACAAACCCCATACACAAAAGTACCCACTATTAAACTCTGTTGACCAATACCTGTGTATTGGTTGCTCGACCTCTTAGAAAATAGCGAATGAGATCTGAGCACCTCCCCTAGGTAAATCCCACCCAGAATTTATTTATTTATTTTTAAATGTCTTATTTGACAGAGATCACAAGTAGGCAGAGAGGCACTGGGGGCGCAGTGGAAGCAGGCTCCCTGCTGAGCAGAGAGCCCCAGTCAGGGCTTGATCCCAGGACCCTGAGATCATGACGCAGGTGCCCCCACCAGAATTTAAAACATTCTTTAAAACATGTATACAAGGGCACCTGGGTAGCTCAGTGGGTTGAGCCTCTGCCTTCCGCTCAGGTCATGCTCTCAGGGTCCTGGGATCGAGACTTGAGTTGGGCTCTTTGCTCAGCAAGGAGCCTGCCTCCCCCTCTCTCTCTGCCTGCCTCTCTGCCTGCTTGTGATCTCTCTCTCTCTGTCAAATAAATAAATAAATTCTTAAAAAAATAAAACATCTATATAGTTCAGCATGCATTTTATATTCTTGGACAGAGCATTGTAAAGAATAAACCAGCTTAGGGGCGCCTGGGTGGCTCAGTGGGTTAAGCCTCTGCCTTCAGCTCAGGTCGTGATCTCAGGGTCCTGGGATCGAGCCCCGCATTCGGCTCTCTGCTTGGCTGGGAACCTGCTTCCTCCTCTCTCTCTGCCTGCTGTTCTGCCTACTTGTGATCTCTCTCTGTCAAATAAATAAATAAAATCTTAAAAAAAAAAAAAAAGAATAAGCCAGCTTGAATAACTAAACACTGTCACTATGAATAATTGAAAGAAGAATCTGAAAACCTTAAAAATGTTCTGCAGGGTCAAACACAATCCAACACTTCTGTCCCATTTCTAATTGTAATGCCTTTATTCATGTATATAATCTAAAAACTAAAACGTAACCCGAGTACATCTTTCTCCCCTCAAACTCCTGTCCAGTTTATGCCTTTTGTTGAACAACCACTCCTTGGGGGCCATTTTCACTTTGTGTATCTTTTGCAGTTATCTATGCACACAGGTTCTTCCTCTGAAAAGTCTCACTGGTAGTTCCTTTCTTTTGACTTAGGTAGTGAGTTTATTAGACCGGGCCTTTCCCTTGGGGGCTGCTGGGCTATTCAGCTCCAGGAGGCCGATGTTTCAGAGAAGCTACGAAGAATGGTGCCCTTTGAAGTTGTGTCTGTGGCAGTCATGTCTGCCCTTTGGGACATAGGGAGGACACTGGTGGGTTCTACACCAGACTCTCCCAGGCACTGACTGTATGATTCTGTTTTGTAACTGTGTCTCTCTAAACATCAATTTCTCTCATCTACACATTGGAGCTACTAGGTGGACCTGCCTTCTTGAATATTTGTTAGGACTAAATGAAATATCTGTAAAATGCTTGACATGGTGCCTGGCAAGTTGCTCACGTTATTATTGTCTTGATATTTATCATAGCTGGTCTTTCCTTATGCCCTGCTTCCTACATAATGTAGTTGTATAGTAAAGAATTTTACCTTGTCTCAAAAGAGGTCTGGTATTTGTCCTAGGCTAACAATATCATTTAGGGGAGGGGCTGGCCATGCCAGAAACACCAGCAATGTGAGTTAGAGTCGGGGAATTTGGGTCACCTGCAGAGGCTGGAGATTGAGTTCAGCCATATGTGCAATGAATCATGCTTACATAATGGAGCGCCCATAAAAACCCTGAACACAGAGGGTCTCCTGAATTTCCCTGGTTGGCAATACTTTGTTCATATTCTCACACATTGGTGCTGGGAAAGTAATCCTAATTCCACCAGGAGAAGACAATGGAAGCTCTTGACTTGATACTTCACCTGGATTTTGCTCTATGTGCTTCTACCCTTGGTTGATTTTTAACCTGTATCCCTTCCTTATAGTAACTGTAACCATGACTATAATAGTTCCAGTGAGTTCTGTGAGTCTGAGCAAATTACTGAAGCTGCGTATGGTTTGGGGGATACTTCCCACCTATGAACTTGCAATTGGTGTCAGCAGAGGGGGTAGTCCTGGATGGACCCTAAACTTTCTCACTTGGTTTAAATTCTCACAGTTGGTGTGAGGTAACAGTAGTGTTGGGGCTATGTCCCAAAGTCTTTGCAGGACGTTTTCCTCAAACGCAACTAAATTGAAATGCCTTCCCTTGCTCAGGAACTTGAGTTCACGTTAGGTATATCTCAGAATAACCAGACCCCAGAATCCTCCAGGTCTGAATTCAAATTAAAACAAACCAACAACTAGCCTCCTTTCCAGATGATGATAAGCAATGCATATAATTATGTGTTATCATAAAAAAGAGTGTAAAAACTGGGCTTTATACCTAAATTTTCTGTTCTTATAAAGAGATCACTTACAGTGGGAAATACACTCACTAGTTTAAAATGGTTAATGATAGGTTGGCTATGTGGAGGGGCAAATGCTTTGATTTAAAATTATTCAAAGCAATCATAATAAAACTATGTGCTAGTACAAATCTCCTTATTTTCCTGGGTGGGTGGGCCCTCTGGGAGGAAAACGTATTTGTCCTTTTTAATGACAAGACTATTTTACTTTTCTTCATCCCATTTTGTGAAAAGTGACCCTACTTGCCTTTTGGAGGTTTCCCGTAATTGGCTCTGATGCCTCCTGACATTAGCAGATGAATCTGTCAGTTTTATGAATTTTGTTTTGAACAAAGAGCTGTGTAGCAGCTAATGACACGTGATGTAAGGGGAAGAGGCCAAAGTGGGCTTGCCTCTGGACTCCTGCTACTTGCTCAGCATATTCAAAAGACAACATGACAGAAGGTGCCAGCTTGAACTCTTGAGGGCTGACCTTGAGCTCTGACATGAGAACATCTGTCATGGTGGACATATAGGTTAGAACCAGCATGGGAAATTAGCAAGAGAAGTGTCAACAGGCCAGAAACCCTAGTAAAGCAGAAAGCTGGTCAGCCCCCTCTCTCCTGTCCACCCTCCCACCTCTCAGCCCAAATGACAAGTACACATCTACCAAAGCCACTGCTATTACCTGACATCTATTTTTTCATTGAACACCAGTGGTCAGGCACTGACACCTTATACTCATTCTCTCATTTACTTGCCGGCCTGTACTCTAGGTTAAAAGCATGGAGTCAACAAGACCTGTGTGAAGGTACTGACTCTGCCATTTGACTGGCTGTGTCACCTTGGGAAAGTTTACTCGTTTGTAAAATAAGTCAAACACTACTCATTTGAAAATATGCTATATGAATTAAGTGAGAAAATATACATAAAGTGACTGGCTTCCAAGAAATACTTAGTGAATGATAGCTTTGTTATTAATAGCCCTATGAAGAAAGTATTTTTCAGAGCATTAAATTGGATTCAGAAGTTAAGTAATTTGTCTGAGGTTGGTCCTGACTGTTTATTGGAAAATATTCACTATTTGAAGAATGATGCTTTTTGTTTCAATGGCACATTTAATAAAACAGATCAGAAATATTTTTATTTATATGATCTTTCTGAAATTAGTTACAGTAGAGACAAGGCAGTATTTTCTGAGCAATGCAATAATAGTATCAATACTTCTGGAAATATCTATCTTCCCACATGAAAATATTAGAGAATATATTTTGGGGACTAAAAATCTTCCACTATACTAATCAGGGGCAGTGAGCAATATGGCGCCCAGATAACTATCTAAAATTATCATTTTCCACAAAAAGAAATAATGGTTTTTGGAGGAGTGGTTAATTACTGATTTGGATCAGAAAATGTAAGACAAGTCAAGCCTGGAACATCTTGTTACACAGAAGACCAAGAAAGCAATCAAACACTATTAGGGTTGTGTCAAAAGGACACAGAGCCCAACTTGAAGGGTTTTTCATATGAAAATAAAAACTGAAATGGATTGAAACGCATCATGTATGTTTAGATCCATAAGTGCATAATAAATCTGAATGCAACAGCAATGACAATTACAGCCAAACCAATAAAAAAACACAACCCTAACTGGTCACTGGTCTTCATATAAGAAGATATTAGCAAGCCAATTCATTTTGAAAATTGGTAAATAAAGGGGGAAAAATCAATTTTTGGTCCCCCAGGATTCTTACATGAATTATACCACTAGGTCACTAAATAGTAGATGAGGGGGAGATGGGTCTTTATGGTAATATACTAACACATGAAAAAGAAATGAGAAAATTAGAATATCATAATTTTGTACCCTATGAGGGAATTAATGGATGTTGGCCTTGAAGGTCAAGCTACTAACATATCAAAAGAAGAGACAATCAAGCATTATGTTTTATGTTTCCTTATGGAAGAACAAAACACTACTTATTAAAAATAAAAAGGACATAAATCTGATTAAGTCTCTGGACTCAGCTTATTAATTTAGAGAATTTAGAGGTCAGAGACGCATGTTAAAACACACTAGAAAGAGTCAATCAGCATAATTCAGATTGTGAGATTGGCTGCAGTCTCGCTACTCAGTTTGATCGGGGGGACGGCGGCAGCCACAGCAGTGAGTAGAAATGCGTGCTCTTAGGCAAACCTCAGACCCTACTGACTCAGAATCTGCATTTGATCAACAGCCAGGGAATTTGTATGCTTTACAGCTCGAGAAGAGGTAATTGTGTAGGACACATAGCTGGTACAACAACAAATAAATTGTAGTAAAAATAAAAGAAGGAAATCTATAGGCTAAAAGAACCTAAGAAAAATATCAACCACTTCGCATCCTGACTGAGACAAACTATAAAAGTACATACACCTATAAGAACGTTGGAAATCTGAACGCTGACGGGATATTTAGCATTATTGTTAATTTTAAATGTGAGCAAGGTATCGTGTTTATTTTCAAGCCCTTATCTTTGGGAAAAACATCCTGAAATACTTACAGATAAACTGATATAATGTCTGAGATTTGATTTAAAATCCTACAAGAAGGGGAAAGTGGTGAAGATAAGGATAAAATAAGCCTGACCATGATTTGAAATTTATTGAGGTGGATATACTAGCACAGACGTGTTCATTCCATGACTCTGTCAGCTTTACTGTATGTTTGAAAGTTTACAGAATAAGAAAGTTACAAAAATAAGAGGTTCGAAGGTGAATAGGAAGTTTAGCTAATGGAGGAGCCTTGGATGGATATGAACAGCACCTCTGTGTCTGGAGACTTCTTTAAGTATTTTACTGCTGCAGTAACAATTCCTCCATACAGTGTCCTTGACTTGTAGGCGATATTATCTTCTTTAGCAGCCAGAGAAGGCAGAAGTTTGAATTCTATTACTTCCATGTCCTCATATCAGTCTGGAGGTCGGGAGGAATACTTGGCAACTCTTCCAGCAAAGGTTTTGACAAGTTCTTAATAACTAAGGACCGCTCTTGCTCATTTCCCTGCACTGGGTTTTTGGATGGGCCTTGCCCTTGTGCTAATGGCCAAGATATTGCCTGCCCTTGTTGCTTCACTTACAGATAAAGCCTGTTTATGTCTGGACTCCAAAAACCCTCATAGGGAATCTTTTGTCCGGTGCAATGTAGCATCGATACCAACCACGGAAGCTTCGTAAAGCTGCTGGTGGAGAAATCACTCCTCTCAAGGGTTGGTAGTGCTGCACTCAGTGAAGTAGATAGCATTCATGGGCGCCTGGGTGGCTCTGTCGGTTGAGCTTGACTTTGGCTCGGGTCCTGGTCTCAGGGTCCTGGGATCCAGCCCCACTGGGGTCCTGGATCAGCAGGGAGTCTGTCTCTTTCCCTCTGTCCCTCTCCCTGGTTGAGTTCTCTCTCTCTCAAATAAATAAATAAAATCTTAAAAAAAAAAAAAGTAGATACCATTAAGATAGTGCTGGCTGAGGGCAGTAAAATCTAACTCAATGATAAGAGATGGTATGATTTGAATTGTGACTGCCAAGAACCAGGAGAGGAAGAGACGGCAAATAATAAGCTAATGTCCGTCCCAAGTGAAGCCTCCTGTGTTGTGTGGCAAATCCGTTCTGAGCCACAGATATCACTGTTATTGCAGGCCATGGTGTAGGAAGGTTCCAGAGTATGTTACCAGCCTTAACCCCAAACAGCAGCCTAGAATAAGTCATTAAGCAATGCTAAAATATTTGGGAAGCAGGAAAACAAAACAGCCAGTGATTCCCTTGTTTATGGGGCTGCAGAGATGTTTATTTCTTGATGAAATCAGATTTTTGCCATTTTCCCCCCAGCTTTTTCTCATTGGTTCTTACACTTGAGTAAGCATTGTGGGCGGAGCTTTCCAACTGCCAATTTCCGGGTTCCACCTCAGACATTCTCACTCAGCAGGTCTGCGCTGGGGCTCAGGGATCTGTACTTTAAAAAGCGTTCCAGAGGCTACAATGCTGCTTGTTGCTGATTCCATTACATTTTGGGAACCTTGATTTAAACTAATAAATAAATTGGACTATTCCTCCCTGAGGCATCTGTGACTGACTCATTACTTCCTATCACTACAAAGAAAGAGAGAACCAATTAGACTAGCTGGTGACTATAACAGGGTTGTCCTTAGCACAGGAATAAATCTGGTATCTGTTCTAAGCCTGTCAGAGCCAGGTGAGTGGCAGCGCTATTAATGGACAAATACTATTACAAGCCTTGCCCCAAATTCTACCTTCTCAAAGAAGGTAGAATTTGAGCCACATTGACTTTTCCTCTGAATTCTTATGGTCCTTATACATTATTCTATTGTTTGGGGAACTTAATCAACCTACCTCCTATTTTTTAAATGTTACGTGTGTGTGTGTTTCCTCTGTTCTGAAATAGTAGTAAACTTAGGGAAAGCAAAGCCTCTGTTTTATAGTCCTTTTTTTTTTTTTTAAAGATTTATTTACTTATTTGAGAGACAGAAAGAGAGGCACAGGAGGGATGGACAGAGGGAGAAGGAGAGAGAATCTCAAGCAGACTCTCCACTGAGTGTGGACCCCTGATTCGGGGTTTAATCCCATGACCCTGAGATCATGATCTGACATAGGGTTTGATCCCACGACCCTGAGATCATGACCTGAGTTGAAACCGAGAGTCGGAAGCTTAACCAACTGTGCTGCCCAAGCACCCCTGTAGTCCTTTTCTGTTATACTCTTACGAACATATGTCATTGTCTGCTTCACAAATATTTATTGACCTTCTAACACAAACAAATCCTCAAACATATATAAAATAGAACCAAAGGCCTCTGTTTTTATAATCTTCTACTACATTTACACATTGACTTCAGGAGTCACTTAGGGAGATTTTAATCTTCCTAAATTTTATTCATTCATTTATTATGTATCAACTATAGTGTTAGTGATTGAACTCACGGGCACTGCTTATGCAGTGTTAACTGCAATGTTAACAAAACCTAATGGCCCAAGATAAAATTCATAAAAATGTACACCTCCAAGAAAAAGGTCAATTTTACAACATAATAGTTTGTTTTTTTAAAGACAACAAATACGAACCCTAATGACCCATACTAATTGTCTTCCTGGAAAAAATGCATGTGTATTCTTGGATATGTGTCCATTGATAGAATACAAACATCTGAGAAAAGAAGGGTGAGTATCTCTGAAGTGTATCTCTCCCTGAGACACAGCAGATGGCTTGTACTGTTAAGTACACATTCTTATGACCTGAGATTAATTACTAATGGGAAGTGATCTCTTAGGGACCAAAACGGAGTCAAGGGCTGCATAGTAACTATTAATATGATATGCCAATTGTCTGTAGATTTCTTAAGACATAGAGAAAAAGTAGGAGCTTTAAAGGTGAATTAAAAAAAAAAACAACTCTTTAGAGTTCTGATCAGTAGTCAAGACAGGAGGTAAGAGGGAGGCATAGGTTAAGATTAGGATTTCTAATGTAAACCTAGAAGATAATTCAAGCTCTTCTCCAAAGCAGTTCCATCAACCTTTTTGCCCTCTTCACTTCTTACAGCTTAGATCTAAACCAAATGCCAAACTTGAAGTACCCACCTCCACACCAACTAAATCCAGTCTATTTTTAGATCTGACTTCAAATGAAACAAAGTGATCTTTTGTGAAGGTTATGGCCAAAGTCTGAAGGGTGCCTGAAGGTCATGGATAGTCACCTAGCTGAGAAATGAGGCTGCTAGCCCCTTAATAGGAAGCTGGGATGTGAAGAGGCATAGCGTCAAAGGATTTTTAGATACTTCTTTCCCCTGGTCTTCTGGGGGCACCATGCCAGTAAGCACACTTCCTCCATTCTCCTTGCTTCCCTGTGTTCCTAAGAGATCTCTGTAACTCTCATTCCTTCCTCAGTAACAGAAACTTAGACTCAACAACAGTCTGATAAACTGAATCAAAATCCCAGGACTTGCATTCTCCTTAGAATTAAGAGGGGGCCATCTGACCAGTTTGTGGACCTGCTGTCTTTACCACACCATCTGTCCTACAAGCTCCAACCAAGGCAAGAGAAACTGGACTTCCCTCTTGACATCTCATCATTGTCCAAGCATGTGGCTGGCCTTATCAAGTGAACATATAAACAAATAGTGCTTCAAGAAAACAACATAAACATTTCCAGAAGAGGAAATTGCTAAACTGACCCTGTGGTATGCCACCAGAGTTTAAATTAAGACTCCTAGTGATGCCACTATTGTACTTTTGAACCTGAGGTTGGAGAGAAATAAGCAAAAGGGTGCAATTCCAACAAGGAATAATCCAAGTGTTGAGTTAGAATGAAATGATGTATTTTTTTCATGAATATTATTTTGGGTGCATGTGGCAAAATATACATAACATTTACCATTTTAACCATTTTTAAGTCTATAGTTCAGTAAAACTAAGTGCATTCACATTCTTGTGCAACTGTCATCACTATGCATCTCCAGAATTTTTTCATCATCCCATCCTGGAACCCATTAAACAATAACTCTCCATCCTCTCTTCTCCAGCCACTGGTAACCATTGTTCTACTTCCTGTCTCTGTAAATGTAACTGTTCTAGGCTCTTCATATAAGTAGAATCATACATTTGTCCTTCTGTGTCTGCTTATTTCACCTAGCATAATGTCTTCCGGGTTCATCTATGTTATAGCAAGTATTAGAATTTCATTCCTCTTGAAGGCTGAGTAATATTCCACTGTGTAGATACCACATTTTGTTCTATCCATTGTTGATGGGCACTTGGGTTGCTTCCACTTTTTGGCTCTTGTGAACAATGCTGCTATGAACACTGGTGTACAATGTATCTGTTCAGGTTCCTACTTTCAATTATTTGGGGTCTCTACACAGAAGTGGGATGGAGATCATGATCTTTTATAAATTCTGAGAGTCACAGGTGAGGTTATGTAATGCATAAAGTTACCATAGGGAACTTTTTTCCCCCTTGTTTTGGTCCTCCTTGGTAGTCATCCATATTGGCTATTCCAAATCACTGGACCTTCAGGCCAGTTAGATGGTCACTCAATTTGAATCACTTTGGAATCTAACCCAATTTAAAGCCACTCTGTGAGAATGGGGGTAAGTATGGGACTGGGACTCATACATTGTTAAGTTCATATTCTATGGGGAACCTGGCTGGCTAGCTGCTAGCTTTAGACTGTAAAGAAGTTGTACTATATATATATATATATTTATATATTTATATATTTATATATATATATTTAATATTTATTATTTTTTATTTTATTATTTTTTATTTTATTATTTTTATTTATTATTTATATATATATATTTAATATTTATATTTATATTATATAATTTCTACTATATATATATTTTATTCCATGTAAAATGTGGTACTTCTTACAATCTTGTGAACCTCTAAAATCATGACTATAATAAAGTGCTACTCTATATTCAGCATTTTGGGCTCTTCAAATAAAGACAATAAGGTAATAATTCCTATGCAATAAATATATTATTGACAGTTGATGACTAACCTTCATCAATTCTGATATGCACTTTATTATAAATAAATTTCTATACAGGTCTCTGACACAATTAGTGTCAGCCATTTCCTGGCCGCTTTTGCTCTTCTACCTTAAATTAAACTTTTAAAAATCCTCTGTTCACCTTTTTCCAAAAGTTTTTTTTTGGGGGGGTTACTAATCTTCTTTATCTTCCATTCAAACCTTTAGTAGGAGGAAAGATAAAACATGAATTCTAAAAACTGTGAGGTTCTAGAGTAAAACCATGCACACCAAATATCCAGTCTTACAGGATTCCTGAAATGAACAGTGTTCATACTTCTATGAAAAAACTAAGTAGGAAATATACTTTCACGTCTGCCATCATCTATCAAATAAATTTCACTTTTAAGTGACAGCCAAATTCCTTTGATAGGTGAGTGAGGAATTGAGTCCTTGTTTCTAATTCAAAATACACTATATTCTCACGCTTCAATAATCAAGCTTTGCTTCTACCTATGATAGCTGTCTAATATTCTCTGAAATCTTACAGTTCCTTCTATTAGGAGAGTCATCAAATATAAGCTAGAAAGTTGGAAAAATCTCTACTAGGATAAACAGTTTACCTGGCATTAAAAATATTAACTATATCATACAAGAACAGCATATATTAGGCAAACAAATCAAGATGCCTCACCTGTCAGTCCATCATATCTTCATGTCTGCCATTTCCCATTGCGGGAGGGCTTGTCAACCTGATTCCTACTGTGACAAGACTGCACATTAAAATACTCATGAGCTCCTCTACCTTTCTGGTCCACCATTGTCTCGGTGTCTCTGTTGCCTAGCAACAAGACCATCTTATCTATGCTGGCAAAAAACCTTTAATATATATTAGTTGAAAGCACTTCTTGGTCTTTCTTTTATTTTTGAAAACTTTCAAAAATACCCTTTTCTCACATGCATTTTAAATTGCCTTTTTTTTTTTTGCGATATAAGACTGCAAGGGAAAATTCATTGTGCAGTTTTCAGATCTCTTTTGTTTCATCTATCTCAAAACCTTGCAGTCTGGCCAAATATAGAAATCCCCAAGGAAGAGAACATGTCTGAATGCCAAGGCACACTGTGGCTGACAGCTTTTTTCCCAGTTTTGCAGTGATTCCCCCATCAAATTCCACTTTGCTTGAGCCAAGGCTAGCAAGCTGACCCTGAAGGGAAGCTAGGGTTCTCTGCCTCCAGATACCAGGGAGAATAGTATAACCAAGTTCCCTGGAGAAAGGTCTTCAGACATACATCATTCACCAAAATAGTGACGCACTGCCCGCCAGTCACAGTTGATCACTTTTAAGAAAAGTGAGGGAGAAGAAGCAAAAACTAATGAGCAAAAGTCATACATTCATAAAAAGGACTATGTATGTCATTGGTTCTCTGTGCTTCCCCCTTTATGTTTCTGTCCTTTATTCTCTATCTTTCCCTCCCTTTATCAATCTCTCTCTTTCAATCTCTCTTTTAGACACACACACACACACACACACACACACACACACACACACACACACAGAGAGAGAGAGAGAGAGCCTATTTTTTCTCTCTTTGCAGTTAACAGGGGTTTTTTGTGGCTGCTCAGGAAAAGGAGGCGTAGAGAGGAGAGGACACTAAAGTATGTTGAGAGCCATTGTAATAGAGAAGGAATCCAGCACGATGAGTGCTGAGCCATCCATTAATGGCAATGCTCTCATGAGCACCTTGCCTCCATCTCGACCACTTGAGTTAGGAAGCTGTACACATTGGATTAGACTCCTTTTGATGCCCTAGAGGATGCATGCACATATGTTGCTTTTAATGTTCAGTTCAGAAGGTTGGTCAACACACATTTACTGAGTTTCTAACTAAGGGGGAAGGCCTTGCCAAGCAGTCTGCCTTGTCAGTAGTCTCCAAATTCCTAGTCTCACCTACAGCCCATATTAATTCTCTTTTCTTTCGCTGATGATTTTGTCCTTTCTAGTTCTCTCTGTGAAAAATACAGAGTGTGTTTGGATTTCTGCCCTTTCCTCCAAAACTGATACACCATTCTCTCTCTAGTCAGGGCAGAGGTGTGGTCCTTCAATTTCTGGTAAGTTAGCTTTCTGCCTTACCACTCATACCTCACCATCCTTTCCCACTCTTGGCATCTGCGATCACTTGCCCCTTCCCTCCATTCATCGTCCTGGTTATAGCAGCCGAAAGCTCCAGTGGCAGCTACAATGGAGACACACCTAGGTGATGCTTTTCCGTTGGATTTCCAGCCAAGTTTGATCGAATTTATCCATTTGGCCTGCAGAGCTGGGCATGGTGCTACAATGAAGTGCCTCAGCTCCACGTCTCTCAGTGTGCTTGACTTACTGGAGCAGAGCAGCACTCTGCAGCTAAAAATATCTTTGCCTTGTACTGGTGTTCCTTACTTTACATAACGGATGTGCTGCCCAAAAAAGTGGATGTAAAGAAACTTTTTGTAGACCCCATCACATTTTACATATTTAGAGAAGAGGCTTATAAAACACATAATTTTTTAAAAAGGGAATAATTCCCTTTTAAAGTGCCAAGCACACCTTAATTTAATCTTTTGTAAGTGGTGATTTTCTTGTTATGTTTTCAGAGTGTGAAGCCTACCCACATGTAATTGCACGACATCTGAAATAATTTCATATCACAAGCCTACTGAAAATATTTCTACACCGAGGCATTGCCAGAGCCCACACACACTTTTTCCAAAAAGGACTTTAAAATTCTAAAGCTACAAGATCCTTGAGGGTAGGACTATGTTTTACATACCTTGGTTATTTTCTATTGTACTAGTGTCATACATAGCCAGCAAGTAACATATATTTGTTGAAAACTGAATGAATGAATCAAGCCTCATGAGTCTTAGTAGTAGCCCTGAAAAAAATTTTAGTTTTGAAAAATACAGAAAAATAGTTGGCTACACCAACGTAGCTACAGTAGAGAGGTGGTAATTTTTAACATTTTCTGAAATATCTTCAAACCATTTTTAAGAATAAAGTGAAATAAAAAAAAAAATAAAACACTCCATATAAAGTTGAAGTGTTTACTTTCCTTCCCACCCAATACTACTTCCCCATCCTCAGGAGGAATGAAAGCAGATTTACGAATTGGCTCACAATCCACTTCTGCTTATATACACATGTATATACATATGTGCGCATATCTATAAATAACGTTTTTGTAAGAGTTTTATAGAATTGATAATACTGGTATCATACTCTATATATTATTTTGCAACTAATTTTTTTTCCCCACTCATCACGGTGTTTGTGAATTATTCATGTTACGCACAAATAAATCTGGCCATTTTTAAAAAGTCTGCTGAATAGCATGCAACATTTTATTTCCCTGCTCTTCCCATTTCTGGACTCACAGGTTATTTCCAAGTCTTGCTATGATAAACCATGTTGCAATAAACATGCTTCTGTGCCTGTGCAAAGCTTACTAATCTCCTAACTTACTGGTTCATAGACTATGAGCACTTTTAACCTTTCTACCTACAGACAAGTAAACTCCCAAAGTGTTGATACCAATTTCCACTCCATCAGCAGTGTAGGGGGTTCTCTTTCTCCCCTCTTGACAACACAAGCTGCACACATTCATCCTGCATACTACCTCACAACAGACAAGAATAACCTCTCTGTAGTTTTGTGATCAAGACCACGAAACTCAATAGTCCTTAAATTAGTGACAGGATGGTGCCAGCAGTTATAACACGGGGTAGACTTTTGATTTTAATACGGTGGATTCTAATTAAGAGGTAAGTGAGATAAAGGGCTGAGAGCTGAGAACTGATGACTTGATCAGAACTGGAGTGCGTCCTTATGCGTTGCTGAATTTAAAACAGATGCCTACATGCGTGGACTTGCCTGAACTTGTATGAGTGTGTTCATAATAATGTCATGGAATGATAGTCTATGACTGTTTTCTTGAGCACTCATGGTTTTACCTTTTTATAGGCAAGATCTGGTTAGGTATGACTTGCTTCCTAGCATAAATGGTGTTTGATTTCCCAAGGTTACTTATGGTATCTACTTCTACAAGAAAACTAGATTAATTACTGTCCTAAATGCTTTGGAATAGTGCTGCTGGAAGAGTGTGGAGGACTGCTAGCTACATGATGATTTCTGTGTCAAGGTTTTTCTAATTGAAAGCAACAGACCACAGCAGCCGTGGTTGCAAGTAGAAAAGGCAACTGTTGGAAGGTTGAAGAGCCAGGTTTAAAACAAGTCCTTAAGAAAACAGAACTTCTGGGACAAACAAATAGACTTTTTAATATTCTACTGCTGGAGCAAATCAAGACCAACTGTTTTAACAGTTTGCCTCATTCCACTTAAGAGTCAAAACTCAGGAGAAAAAGAAACACTGGCCTACAACATGTAGATCACATGCCCAACTCTTGGTCAGAGGAAGAGGGAGTGCCTTGAGTAAAGTGACACCTAAAAAGTCATACACAGGAAAAAGAGCTTATTTCCCTGAAGAAAAGAAGGGATAACCTACCCTTTCAATGAGAACGGGGGGCCCCTGGGGGCCACCTGGCTTGGCTAGGGGATGGAGTAGATCCCTTGACAAAATATGGGCTTCTGTTGGAAACAGGGTGAATGGATGCTGGCTGACTGAAAACAACAATGTCTGCCCCAGGAGGTTTCACTATATACAGTTCTATCTCCTTTCTATAATCTGTGGATGCCTCTGTGTTAAACTTATTGTGAAAAAGTAAACAGTTAATGTCTTTACATGAGAAAACCAATTATTTTGGTAATGCATCAACTAAGTTCTCAAACTCCTTTCCACTTAGCTGTGCACAGTTCTGGCTAGGGTCAGACAAGGAATTTATTATAACAATGACCTGTTAACACCACTTAAGCCCCTCATCCTGCAGGGATAAGCAACATGGAAATACTAAAATACTGCAGTCAGCATGACATGATCTTGGCACTACTTTGAAAGGGTCTATATGTTCCCAGCTGTTGTTCCTCAATTGATCATGCATTCTTTAAGAACTGACATTTCATAATGATTTATGTCAGTTACTTGCCTCTTTGGGATCACATTTATTCATTTAGCTAATATTTATTGAGTGCCTAGGAAGACTGTGCTACCCTCAGGGTTGACAGAAGCCACATGATAATTATTTGAAAAATTACTGAGTATACCGTGGGCATTGTGAAATGAATTAGACTCAGGTCTTGCACACAAAGATCTTATGGTCTGGGAAGAGAGATATGAAACACCAACACACGCTGGTTGTAATATAAGGTAGAAAGTAAGAAAGACCAAAAATAGGCAACAGAAATTCAGAAGAAAAAGGACTTAACTTACTTCTAACTAGGGTATATGTTAGTTTGCTACCATAATAAGTATTACAGACTGAGTGGCTTAAATAACAGATATTTCTTCTCTCAGAGTTCAGGAGGCCAGAAGTCTGGGACCAAGGTGACGGCAGGGATACTCTATCCTGAGGCCTAATTGGCTTGTAATGGCTGTATTCTCCCTGTGTTTTTATATGGTCTTTCCCCCTGTGTCCTCATCTCTTCTGATCATAGGGATACCAGTAGAGTTGAATTAGCATTCATGCATGTGACCTCATTTTATCTTAATTAGACTTTTTAAAAAAAGACTTTATTTATTTATTTAATGGAGAAAGACACAGTGAGAGAGGGAACACAAGCATGGGGAGTGGGAGAGGGAGAAGCAGGCTTCCCACGGAGCAGGGAGCCCAATGTTGGGATCAATCCTAGGATCCTGGGATCATGACCCAAGTTGACCCAAGTTGCTTAACAACTGAGCCACCCAGGCACCCTATCTTATTTACCTTTTTAAAGAGCCTCCTTCAAATACAGTCACTTTCTGAGGTACTGGGGATTTCAAAATATGAAAGGGGAGGTCAACTCAACCCATAGCAGGGGGTAAGGAATAGATTCATGAGGGAGGGCAGCTCTTGGGTTTGTGCTCTGGTCTGACACAAGTATGGAATCATCAGCCTGTAACTTTACACCTGCCAAAATGCTTGAGTTAGGGTTGGACACATAATCTAAACAGAATCAAACAGATGTACTAGGTTTCTACTGGAGTGGCCAGGAGGAAGCATTGCTCTTCCCCCAAATGCCTGAACCTGAAAGTTGGAAGTCTGGAATCTGGAATTGAGGTAGATTCTTATAATCACAAGGAGAGAAAAACCTCATTTGAGCATGGGCCATACCCAGGGGAAGCCAGAGTGAAGAGATGTAGAAATGGAAATTTGGATCTTGAGGCATACTTTGAGCCAGGTCAAGCTATGTGAAACCAGCACTATCTTTCTGTTTCTCCAGTCTTTTTTTGGGGGGTGGGTGTGGGGGGGTGGGGGTCACTTATCACCCTAAGATTTCCTATTGGTAAGTATTCCAAACAAGATTTTCCATAAACCAAGGGGAAACATCTTAACAGGGAAAAATCTCTTAAAAAAAGGATTAGAAAATGAGGGATATGAACATCTGAATGTATCTGTGGATAATTTTTAACTGCTGAAAAATTGTTAAAGAATAATAGCAATAATCATAATTAGGCCTGATTTTAATTATAAGGAGAACTAATAACTCAGGCAGAAAACTATAAGCCTGCCATTTTCTCCCATGTTCAGCCAAACTTCTCAAGGTGGAAGAGCACATATTTGCATAATTGGGTTCCTTTTGTTCTTTTCCAAACAAGTGTCTTAGAACATCACTGTTACCATTTCCACTGAGAGATAAAATAAATTTTAGTATTACAGCAGGCTACTGAAATTGTTGTTGCTAATAGCTTAGGATAGCAAAGGTACAGATAATACCTTTGGAAAGGCAGATCCAGAAATCACTTCTGTTCTTTTTTGTCATATGGATGACACTGGAGGGTATAACTGAGAAGAGTCCGGGAAAGTTAGCATAATGTTTAATATCATAAAATATTTGTGAAAACTAGAATAGGATATTGCTGGACTCTCACAGAACCAGCAACACTATGAATTTATAAACTCTTTAAGATTATTTAAGGTAATTTCATTACTCTGTTGTCCAGCGGTCAGTGTGGTCCCCCCGACCCCTTTTTTAAATTATCACAATTTCTAAAATATCATGGCTACCATAGTGTAGGGGAATGGGTTCTGGATCCTACAACAATATTATTATTTAATAGATTTCGTTTTCAAAATTCTAGGCATCTAAACACTTTATTGCCCAATTCGGAGGTAAATTTCAATAAATCTACTTTTTAGAATACTTAATGGTTTTTTAAAAAGTACTTGTAGAAAAGCTTTGTAAAACAATGTAAAAATGCCTATGATGGAATATTAAGGGTACAAAAATCAGGTGTGAACATTGTAATCACAGCATGACATTAATTATATAAAATAAAAGCATAAATACTTAAGTATTGAAAGCCTCTAAAAATGACATCAAAATATTAACAGAGGTGTTTGAGATTGAACGATGGCACAATGGATATTTTTTCCTTCTAGTTACACGTATTTTTCAATTTCTCTTTAATAAGCATGAATTGCTTTCATAATTAAAAAGCACTTATGATTGCATACAAGTCGGTACAATCTAACTAATAAAAGGGTTATTTTAAAATAAATTTCTCTTCACAAGTTTGAACTCCCATAATTCAACAAAGATATACAAAGAAATAAGAAAATGATTTAATCCACAATACCAAACAATAAATGTCTTGGTCAAAGGAAATTGCAAAGTCATTTGTCATTGTTTTATGAGCACTGCTCATACTCTGTGGTAGGCTCTCATTTCATTACCAGGTGCTTCTGAATTAGTGAGATAAAATTACTTCCCAGGGTCACATATAAGTGGAACATAAAGTGGAACTGGAGATCTCATCATAGCCAGGCTAAGCAGAACGTACTGGCAGGTCATGGAGGATGTGATTTATCCTTTGTGTGAAACTCCCTCCCTTGATGCTTTCATTTTTCTCTTCTAAGAAGTCTGTTGCCCCTATTTAGGGGCCCTGGGCCTTCCAGCTTTTTACTCAGGGCAGAAATCATAACGAAGACTCAAAAAAGGCATGATTTGCTATTATCCTTTAAACTTAGTAGATTCTATTCCTGCTAGGTTCCTAACTCTATTAAACATTTAAATGTTCATGGTGTCTAACAATGGGGACACTTTCATCTCCACTCAAGGGGATTCTAGGTGATGAGAAAGAGGTAGTTTAGATGTATGGGATGGGGGAGGTTGTCGGGAGAAGTAGCTCTTTGTACCTGAAAGCAGATTAGGTCTCTAATATGGAAAAACAAAAGAGCTTCAGTGTTTCCTGGGGGCCTAGGAAGGTTTTCTGACATTGATTTTCACTTTCCTTTTCTCTTTCTCTGAACTTCACAGTTTCCTCCCCATTCCTGAGCCCTCATCCCCCTCCTGAGTTGCCTTCACACTGATGTCCACTACTTTTTCTACACTATCTTTAAGTAGAACAGTGTACTTCAGGTGTGTCTAGAGAAACATAGCCTTTGTTTTGTTGTTCACGTATCACAGTGGCTCAGAACTCCAGGAGAGGACACTAAGTCACATTCTGCAGAACATACCTCCTTGTAATTTATTATATGGAAATATTTTATTTTTTAATTTTTTTATGGAAATATTTTAAAGGGATTATTTCTTAAAATCAATCAACTTACCAATCAACCAAACTCTGACTCATACACGAATCCTAAGTAACTCATTTATATCAAATGTGCCCTTTTATTTTAGCATACAATTTAGGAATTGTTATTTTGATTAATTGGTCCCATCATTCCTTTCTTATAAAAGAAAGCAAATGCTTCCTAAGGTCCCTTCTGAAGACGGTGCTTAAATCTTATGGTCATACATTCCTCCATATTTTTACAACATACTCTTGCCTAGGCTTATCCTTAAGGCAAACACAGATTCAAGTATTTTTCTCATTTTACCCATTTGTTTTACCTAAATTAAAGGCAAAAAGGGGAGAAGACCCAAAGAGCAAGGGACCCCGTGCATAGTATGAAATAACCCAGGTTGGCAGAAAGCCACAATGGAGCTCTTCCTTAGATTTTCTCAATTAAGAAACTTTGATTTATTAAAAGAAGGTTAGCCTTTGAGGAACGGCACATGTCAGAATTTGTTATATTCATCACTTAAAAGTTATTTTTAACTTTTTAAAGAAAATAAGTCAAGTAAGTTGTTTCAAGTATCAGCTTCTTGGTCACAGCAAGCAATTAAATCCTTGAATCCCCGACATGCTAAGAGCTTCAGTGGGGGAAACAAAGGCCTGCGCGAATGCCATGATCCCGCCAGTTCACAGCACACCTAGTTCAGTTTGCCTGTTGCCCCCCAGGAAGAATATGTGGTTCGTTCACAAGACAATCTCTGTGACACCAAAACATGGGATGTTCCCTGCTCCCCCCAAGTGGCACAGTGGCAGAGCTGCTAACAGATTCTCAAAACTTGCTGGATTTTTTTTCTGTTGTAAAAACATACAGAAATCTAAGATTAGTCACATCATTTTTACATGTGTTACAGGAATCCAAAAAGGCTTTCTATGACTTGGAACAGAATAATATATTCATTACTGTATGGAATATATCCATTCATTGTATGTGAAGAATGAGAATTCATAATCTCACAATTTGATTTCAGGTCAAAAGTTTTGTCTGTCTGCTGCACTGACCCATGTGCTAAGGGGATGCCTTCTGGGGTTAAGCCACAGGTAGTGGAAGTGAGTTTAGAGAGTATGGTCCCTAACTACTTTTCCCAAAATTGGCCCCTTATCAAAAATATTTCTGAAGATAACATGTTGGGAACGCCTGGGTGGTTCAGTTGGTTAAGTGTCTACCTTGGGCTCAGGTCATGATCTCGGGGATCCTGAGATTGAGCCCCGTATCACACAGGGCTCCCTGCTCAGCAGGGAGTCTGCTTCTCCCTCTCCCCCTCCCCCTGCTTGTGCTCTCTTCCTCTCTCTCTTTCACTCTCAAATAAATAAAATCTTTAAAAAAAAAATAAAGATAGCATGTTGGCATAAAAATGACCAAAAAACGTTAGAGAAAATTGCATAAATGCCAGGCCATCAAATACGGAGAAAATGGAATCAAAGGGTTGGGGGGGGGCAGGAAAGAGTTGTGGGTTTTTTTTTTTTTATTGTGGTAAAATATACATAATATCACCCATTTTAAACATTTGTTAAAGTGCACAATTCATTATTCATTAAATAGCATTAAATATATTCACGACGTGTAACCATCACCACTATCTATACCCAAAACTTTATCATCATCCCCTACATAAACTGTGTACCTATTAAACAGTAATGCCCCATTCACCCCTCCCCCCCAGTCCCCTGCAACTTCTATTCTACTTGTTATCTCTACTAATTTGCCTATTCTAGATACCTAATAGTGTAAATGGGATCATACAATATTTGTCTTTCTGTGTCTGGCTTCTTTCATTTAGCGTAATGTATTCAAGGTCCATCCCTGTTTTAGCTTATATCAAAATTTAATTTATTTTTATTACTGAATAATATTCTATGTATATGCCACATTTTATTTTCTCCTTTTGGTCATTGTTAATAATGCAATTGTGAACATTGGCATACAAATACTAGTTTGAATCCCTCTTTTAATTCCCTTCGATATATACCCAGGAGTGGAACTGCTGAGGTATATGGTAATTCTGTGTTTAAGTTCTTGAGGAATAGCTATTCCCACATTGGCTGCACCATTTCATGGTTCCGCCAGCAGTGTGGGAGGGTTCCATGTATCCATACTCTCACCAGCATTTGTCATTTTGTTTTCTTGTTTTATTATAGTCATCCTAGTAGGTATAAAGTGGTAACTCACTGTGGTTTTGATTTGCATTTCCCTAATGACTAACGAGTTTAATCTTTTCACATGCTTATTGGCTATTTGTGTATTTTCTTTAGAGAAATACCTATTCAAGTCCTTTGCCCATCTTTGAATTGGTTTTTGTTGTTCTTGTGGGTGGTGGCTTTTTAAAAGGTTGTTTTAAAGGTTGTCTCTATTAGAAGGTGCCCATGAGCTCATACCCTCCTTCGGAACTCCTTTGCATGGGTTTGCAATGTCCTCTGAGCTGCCTCCCTGGAGGGGTTCTTCCTATGTGGAGGATGGGGAATGCAGGTAAAGCTGCATCAGAAAAAAAAAAAAGGGACATCTTCTGGGGCTCCCTGGATGTTGCAGAAGTCAAAGCAAAGCCAAAGTCTCTCACCTCTGACAAAAGAAGCAGCGGAGAAAGACTAACCCCTTGTCAAGCTCCTCTCTCTTGGGGCACTCCAGTGTGGCTTTCTGTCAGCCTCATTCTATTCATGAGATCCTTTCCTCTTTGGACCCTCTTACTTTTTGTCCTTGGCTCTTAAGGAGCCTTTATTCAGTTGGTCAATGGATGATGTAATGAAAAGATTCTTCTAATTCTGCATTTTGAAAGTAGATAAAGGACTTGGTGGTAGGTTGTGGTAAATTGTTTCAACAATGTCCCCCAAAGAATCATGCTTTCCTATGTACATCCTTACATAGTCCCTTCACCATTAGCTGTTGGTTGGTCAGGGGATTTGCCTTGGCCAATGGTCATTAGCAAATTTGACAAAAGTGAAGGTTTGTAACAGTGTTTGTGCATTGGGGTTTGCACTTTTTGTTCTGTGTTTTGGAACCTTAAATTTTCAATATGAACAAGCCAAGTCAGCCCATTGGAGGAACCACAGAGAACAGGGGTGCTCCAGCCAACATTCAGACATGTGAGCAGGCCTGTCTTAGACTGTCCAGCTCCTGTAGAGACTTAAGGTATCTTCGGCCACAGTATCAAGCACAGGTGTGCCCAGCCCAAGTTGCTAACCACAGAATCACAAGAAAATAGCACATTCATTGTTCTAAGCCACTAAGTTTTGAGGCAGTTTCTTTTTCAGCAATAAATAGATGACATAGGCTTGTACCCACAGTATGCAAAGAACAACAAATCCACAGGAAATGGACAACATGAAATAGAACAAGAAGAAGGCTTAAATAGGCATTTCACAAAAAAAGATACTCACACAAGCTATAAACATACAAAAAGGTGCTCATCTTCATTATGCGTCAGAAGAAAAGTCCCTGCCCACCCAACAGATTCAGTAGCTTCATGATTGTCCATTTAGTAGGGAAGTCACCTCCAGGGGCACAGCTAGGCTCAAGTCTGGAAGCTCCTAAATATTTTAGAAAATGAAAATGGAAATTTCCTAGCAGTTAAGAATTGAGACTATGCTTCATTTGTCCAACCATTATCACAGGCAGAGTGATTTATTTATTTATTTATTATTTTTTTAAAAGATTTTATTTATTTATTTGACAGAGATCACAAGTAGGCAGAGAGGCAGGCAGAGAGAGAGAAAAGGGAAGTAGGCTCCCTGCAGAGCAGAGAGCCCGATGTGGGGCTCCATCCCAGGACCCTGAGATCATGACCTGAGCCCAAGGCAGAGACTTTAACCCACTGAGCCACCCAGGCGTCCCCAGAGTGATTTTTTTTAAAAGGCATATTTGATCGTATCTTTCTCCAAAGTTAAAAGCTTCCACAATTTCCATGACCCTTTGTTCTGGCTTTATATGACCTGGCCCCTACTTACCTGGGCATCTTCATCTTGGTCCACTTGCTCCAGGGCTTACAATGTTGCCGTAATACTGGCCTGTTCCTCAAGTGCACCCAGCACCCCCTCCCCTCCTCGCCTTTGTGTCCACTCTTCCCCCTGCTGAGTTATTCTTCCCTGCCTGTCCCCATGATTCACTCCCTGACACCGTGGGTTTCATCTCAAGGGTCACTTCCTCAACGACATCTCCTCTGACCATCCGCCCCCATCATTACTGTCTATTATCATCTCATAGTTTATTCCCTTTATGATTGTTTATTATTATTATTAGCAATTACTCTGCTGACTTGCCTTCTCCACTGGCATATAATCCTGCAGGAAGGCAGGGGACTTGTCAATCCTGCTTGCTACTGCTCTGCCCCACCACTTGCTCTGTTTAAAGCTTTTCCTGTTTCCTAAATGCCTATTTGCTATATAAATGAATGAAGAAATGAATGGCTCCAAATTGATTGGCTAGAAACAGCACGTTCTCCCATAGTGTGGTTTCCATAGCACAATTTGAGTTACATGGAGAACCAGAGGGTTTGCAGTTATTTCTCTTCTAACATCTTTCTGTGAACAGGCTTGCCTATGAGTCTTGGCAGGAAACAGACGTATCCCTCCCGGCAACATGGTTCCTTCCCCTTCACAGAGCAAGGCTTCACTCCCATGACCTCAGATGTTTGTCGAATGCAAACACAGTCCTCAGAGGGAGATGGTTAGACTAAAGCACAAAGGGGATTTGAGGCGCCAATATGAAAGGTGAGAGAATGGAGTGAAGGAAAGAGACTGGGGTGATCCACATACACCGGCGGTTGTGTGGGTCCTAGTTAGTAGGGTCCTACGTTGACCTCCAGAGAAGCAGCTCGGAGGTGGGGCATCTTGTGCATTTGGCTTCATTCATTCATTCATTTAGATGACTTTTGATAGCAGAGTGCTCACACCTAGGAGGACACTGCTCAAAGAAGCTGTGCTTTGCTCTAGATCAACACTGTCCTGAGAGCCCTAGGAATTTCAGACAACAGTTGGCTCCTGCATAAATAGGGTGAAAGGGTGCTTGGAGACATGGCAAGCTCAGGAGTGAACAGCAGTGAACACGAAAACTCATAACCCTGTAGAGAGATCCTGGCTACCATGTGGGAGCAGCTGGGCTGCCTTTTGTTGAATGCGGTTTGCCAGAAATCAATTAGCCGCAGGTGGGAACAATGGTCTCTCTTTCTTCAAGGAAGTTAGTTCAGAGCTTTTGCTTCACTGGGTTCCTAAGCACAATTTGTAATAGAAATGAAAATCCTCAGGGCCTCTCACTAGCATGTTCTCTAGAACTCAACATTTAGGTCTCAGCTCAAATATCATCTCCCAACTTAAAGGAGCCAACTGAACTCCTAATTTACTTTCCTATTTTGCTTTTCATTTTGTACTGCTTTAAGTCTAACTTTGATAGTAATTTGATAGTAAAATGAATGGGTTCCATTCATTTTAACATACTAGGTGGTGAAAGACATTGGGATGGAGTCTAACTCAGGGATGGCCAAAAAATTTTGACATTTGTTCAAGCAAGCCCACTTTCGGAAGGCCAAGTTGCCATAAAAAGGTTATCAAGCATTTGAGAAAGAATGAAACAAGAAATAAACAAAAGCAGTTGCCGTGGTATCCATTCATTTGTGGAGAAAATGAACAATCACTTTCCATCATAATTTCTGTACTTAATGCCGAGCCCCCAAATTCTCCAATCACACAGAAACAACAAATGGTGGGATTAAGTAAATGAGGGCAATTCTGTTACCCTTTCACAGGCTGCAGGTGTTTAGACCTACGTCTTAACCGTTGAAGAGCCAAGGGAAGAGGAGGAATGTGGGAGAGAATGGTATTGCCAGGGCAAGTGACACTAAGGGTCAAGCCTTGAGCACCATGGACAGAGTCCCTGTGCTTGATTTCCAATCTTCAATCTAGAGATTAAACAGCAGCCAGGGACTCCTTGAACCTAACACCAAAGGAGAAGCCCAGAAGCCTGAGGGAGAAATTAAAATTGATGCAAAAGAAATGAGGGAGATCACATCTAGCAAGCCATAGCTCTTACTGTCCAAGGGCCTTTCAAAACAGAAAAGGCATGTTGGAGGTGTGGTTCCAGAATGCTATAAAAGAGATGTTGGATGAGAAAGAGAAAGGAGTCTGAACAAACATATTTTATGAGGTGTTTTAAACCCACAGTTGCCATGTGAAATGAAGCAATTTATAAAAATATAATTTTTGGAGATGATTTGGGGGACCTGGTGCTCACCTACACTGTGAGAGTGTGAGGGATACAATCTTTCTGGAGGGTTGACACAATGTATCCAAAGTCTTAAAATATTGGTAATTCTCCACCCCACCTACCACAAAACTGTGCCTTTTGACCCAGTCATTACATTTCTACCAATTTATTATAAATTTAAAAATTATAAAAACTAGGATTTAGTAGTCAAGATGTGTTCACAGTGCAATTTATTATTTGAATTTGACCCAACAATGGGATTGTAAGGAACCAGCTATGTGTGCCATTAATTACATATGACCCTGCAGAGAAGTGCACTTGTAGGGAACGGATAGTAAGGCAAATAATTCCTGTCCATAGAAATATATATTGTGTCTGGGGGAATGCAAGTGACTATTTCACTGTGGATATTGATCAGTTTTGCATTCACTGTAAATCTGTTTTAGTATACTTTATACTCAAAATGTGAGATAATTTGAGTTCTTTCTGAACTAGTTGTAATATTTTACAGGTTCTTTATGAATTGATGAGATAAAATCTTTGTATGACATGTGTTTATTTAAAATTTGCATCAGAATCAGAATTTTATACTCTTTAAGATGAATCGATTTCATATGGAAATTGCTTAAATAAATTACCGTACATTCATATAACAAAATGCTACATAGCCTTAAAAGTTGTTGCTACAAAAGAATATATATCGGGGTGCCAGGGTGGCTCAGTGGGTTAAGCCCTGCCTTCAGCTCAGGTCATGATCTCGGGGTCCTGGAATGGAGCCCCGCATTGGGCTCTCTGCTCAGCACAGAGCCTGCTTCCCCCTCTCCCTCTCCCTGCCTCTCTGCTACTTGTGATCTCTCCCTCTGTCAAATACATAAATAAAATCTTAAAAAAAATGAATATTTATTGACACAGAAGAAGGCAATTACAGAGCTATATGCACAGTATGAATTATATGCACAGTATGAGTTCACTTCTATAAAAATGTAAATAAAACTGTAGGTATACATGTACATATGTATGTATAGGTGAATGCATATCCATATGTATGTATGGATGGTGTTCAGGCCACACTATCCCCAAATATGGCAAATTGTGAAGGATATGTATCTATTTCAGCTCTGGAATGACATATATCAAGGTAATAACAGGGGTTATGTTGGGGGATGGAACTGTATTTAATTCTTCTCTATGTTTAGGTGTATTTTCTCATTTTTCTAAAATAAATTATACCTCCATGAGGAAAAATGCATTTTTAAAAACTACAGTGGGTAAGCAAGAACATTTTTATCTTGTACTAATTTATTTTCAGAATTAAAAACTCAATCTTTCATATAAATTAGGTCAGGTCAGTTCTGTTTTCTGCCTGTTGTCTCCACATGAATAATGGGGTCCCCTTTCATTCTCAAAACCGTCTCTAGTTAGAAAGAAAAAAAAATTACAGTCATTTTACTTCTGTGACATAAAATCCCAAGATTTGAAACTTGGGCCTCAGAGCATGAGGTAAGCTGTACAAAAGGAAACTGGACTCCCTGGGAGCAAGTGCATAATTCACCTGGTTTGAAATCTGAATTTCATGGAATCTAGAAAGATATTCTTGCAAAAAACAAAGGATGCTTGCCTTCACAGATTGCACAACTGAATTCCAAGCTGATGTAATTGTCGGAGTGAATGCGGAAGATGATTACAGCATGTCTTGCCATTTACGTTTACCATAGAGCTAAAAGTCCTCCAGTCAGCTGAGTAAAGGAAAGTGTTTCAGAGGAAGAATATCTACAAGAATTGCTTATTAAAAGCAAATAAAAGGACATCTTTCTCCTGTAAATTTTACATTACTGCAAACAACTGACAGATTTTTAAGATAAAGCAGAGGCATCAGATTTAAAGCAGCATTTATCTTGTCTTCAAATTTATTAGAGTGATGCCTTTACAAATCCAGTGCCAGCTCCATCTAACGCTCTCCCAGTGGGGGAACCAGCCGATTCAGAAAGTGAGCTTTTCAAATGTAAAATAGCCCCCCCTCCACTTCTTCCTTCTGAAAGCAGACAAGTTAAAGTCTTAAAAATTCAACCCTAAATTGTTACAAGGGCATTTCTAACGGCTGAGTACAGTTTGGGCCTCAGGCCATGGTCTTTATTCAGGCCAAAGCCTCAGGAGATTGATTTTTATAAGCTCGGAGTTCTATATTTTCCCCGAATCCTCTTTCACCCTATTAAAATAATACCAGGATCAGATAGGGAATCTCTGACTTAATCCCAGAGACAGTGGAGTTGGTCTGATGTACTTTCTAAGCTCAACGTGGGAAAAATAACTTCATAATAAGGTAAAACCTCTTTTCATTCATGTATTTTGCTATAAAGGCAGAACAAAGGTTCACTGATTTTTTTTTTTAAAGAGCAAGATTCTGCCCTTATTTGTTTCTCATATCATTTAGTTTGCAGACACTCGGAGGGTCAAAGATCTATCTTAGGTTTCCTAACGAAAAGGAAAGGAAAGGAAAAAGGGAGAAGAAAACTAAAGGAAAAAGAAAAAAAAGAAGAGGAGGGGGGAAATGAGGGTACATAGCTGACTGAACTACTAGACAAAGTAACTCAGGCATGCCGAGAACTTGTTTCCCTACCTGCTACTGAGTTACCAATGCTCCGATAAACCTAAGGGATTTCAACCGGAAGTACAGTTTTCCCCACATTATGATTTTCTCTGGCGGGATTGGAATAAATGAAGACAGGTTGAAAGACAATGGAAACCTAACAAACGGGAATAGAATTCGCTGCGACTCAGAAGTGCCATCCCCAGAAGAGACTGAATCATGTTATTGAGAGCCAGCTGGGGTCCACAGCAGCCCATCTCCCCCTGAACCTGTGGGTCTGCATCAAGTTCGAAGTGTTGCTGTTGCATTAGTGCTTAAGTTAAGGAGAGTCACGCACAATGAAGCAATCAGATCCGGTATCAAATTCTTTGGTAAGCGCTGATCAATGACTCGACAGGATGTGAGTTAAATACATTCCCCTGTGGTCCCAGTGGAACCAGGCACTAGGAATTTGTGCTGTAATTCTCGAAATAGCTCTGTGTCTGGCAAGAGACAGTACTCTCCAGTAGGTGTCTTCCCTGTGCGGAGCTGGCACATGATTTATATGCCAGAAGGAAAAGAGTTTCTCTCTTGTCTGAAACAAAGATTATTTTTAACTCTCTCAGTTGAGAAAATTCTGTTTTCTGGTTCAGGCACCTTTTAGATTAATATGCTTCCTAAAATTGAAATGACTCATCAGGATCTGTACTGTGAGTGGGCTGCGGGCTTGGTTCACACATCGTGCTAACGAGAGCTGTTTCTTCTCAGCCTCTGGAGAAGTCCCTTAGCCACCCACACGGATAACTGGGGGAAACCTGATGTAGGAGCTGTCAAGGAAAAAACCCCGAACTGAGCAAAGTATAAGCTCTGTTATCACAGAAGAAAGGCTCTGTGACCCAAAGGTGAAGTAGTACAGACAAAACTCAGCTTCTTTCTGTTGTTTCTTTTATAGGCACAGAAAACCGACTTCATGAGTTGGTTAGAGTTTCCAGGCCTCTTTCCCTCCCCTCCCCCACCCCTTATCTAGGGGAAGGGGTTTGGCATTAATTGGAACACCTGTCAGTCTCAGCAAAGAGGGAGAGGGAGAGGGAGAAAGAAATGGAAACAAAAACAGGCTCTCTGACTACGAATGCGCCATTTGACAGAAAAGCTTTTTCAGCCCTGGCATTTCAAGAAAAGAGAGAGAAGAGAGGTAACATTCACGTGCCTGCCTTGTGCAGGGTGTTGCTACATAAATTATCTCATTTAACAGGTTTTGCTCAGTGTCAGAGAGCGGAGGCAGTAAACAAATCCCAACTTGTACACCTCAGGAGAAAATGAGATCTTTCCAAAAGGCAGCTGGTTGAGATGGAAGGAGAGAGACAGCTGGACAGAAATAATGGGACTGATATGGGAAAAGGGCGTGGGGGGGGGATGTCTGGAGGGAAATGGTAGTCTATAGAAAATATGTGCCCACGACAGCATTAGAAGATTGCCCCCAGCCCTGGGAAGCTGGCTTTGGTTCAAGTTGTCTAGGAAACTTGTCATAAGCCCTTAGCAGTTCACCAGACAGGAAAAGTTGTACTTTTATTTGGGCTGTGAGGAGAGTTCCCCCAGTTCCTCATGTACCCCGAGATAGATCACTGTGGCCTCCTTTAGAGAATGTGGGCTGCCCGCTGCAGTCCCCCTTCTATCCCTCGCACTAAGCTTGGGACCTTGGCAATGAAAGTAGCTCCACAAGCGTTTATGGAATTAATGCCACCAACAGTTAAAATGTATATATTTATCATTTGAAAACTGGGCAGACTCTTTCACAGTAAATTTAGCTAATATGAAATACTTATATTATCTTAGGAATAGCTCTGAAAAAGAGAAATAGCTCTAAAAAAGAGAAAGCTGTAGACTGGGAAGGGGGAAAAAGAGTGACGTCGATGGTAGGATAGGAGCAAATGCCTTTGCAAAGCAGCTTTGGGCACTAAGTGAGAGAAAGGGAGCTGATGCAGAGTACATTTTGATGCTTTGGGACTGTACACCAGAGAATTATGTGGGATTTAAATAGGGGTGGCTGCTGCCTTTTCATTCCCATTCACATATACTGAGTGCCTTTTTCTGGGTTGGGCTTGGGAGTACAATGGAATAAGAATTCTTTATCCTCTCCTGGAGCTCAGATTCTTGATGGGAAGAGTAACAGTAACTCCAGATAGAGCCAAGACATATGGTGGTGGTGGTGGTGTGCGTGCCTGTCTGGAATGCAATTCTGGCTCTGGGTAGGGTAACTCAGGGAGGGGCCAAGAAGGCCATGGGACTATATCCTCTGTCATGAGACCCCTGAGGATAAAACTTCTGCCGATTGACATATCCTGTAGGTAAGTGGCGGAATAAAGTTGTCAATGAAACACATCAGATCCTTTTTTGTGGAGGGGGGAATAAAGCAGAGTTGAATAGAAATTAAATGCTATGGTTTTATGGGGAGGGAGTCAGGATTTGAATCTATTCGTTCTAGACGTATGTGTTGAGTCCTACTACATGCTAGATGCTGCATCTGTCATAATGAACAGAAGAGACCCGATCTTTGACATCACAGAGCTTAAAACATACAAACTCAGAGCAGGGCTCACAAACACAATTCCCCGCTAAATAAGCAGCAGGTAGATTGTGGCCAGTGGGAACGTGCCCATCTTGTCTAGGGGGCGAGCCCCAGTTTACTTCTTGGAACTGGAACCAGCAACCAGAGGGTGAATGGGGCTCCTAAGGCCAGCGGCAGATGGAAGGCTGACTTTTGACCCAGACCTCTTTCTGTTTGCCTTTAAATTTACCTGACTCTCCTCCTTCAGGAAGGCAGACTTGAGGCTTGCTCTCCTCTCCTCATTTAGCGACCGCTTGAATAAACCCTCTCCTTGCTGCAGACTCAGGGGCACAGCGACTGGCTTCACTGCATGTTGGGCAGACAAGTATGAGCTCAATTATAAATTTGGGGAGCCAGCCAAGAGCTCTTTGCCTGTGGTTCATCCATGCCAGCTGGTAATGGGAGTCCAGGGACGAGTCCAAGCAACAGCCTAGGCTCTTTGTCCCAGGGGCTGTCCCGAGGGCCCCACTCTGACTGGATGCCACCAACCTTTGGTGCTTAATTTAACTCTTTTGGCAAGGAAATGGTTTGTGTTGGGTTTAGACAGATGTCTCTTGGTGAGTGCTTCATGGGTAATGGCATGTGAGCTTGTTTCTTTCTCCCATTTGCTTTGGCTCTCTTAGATTTCTTCCTCCCATTCAGTTGCCTCCAAGTAAGGAAGTTTGGTTCCCTTAGCCTCCTTTTCTGGCTCGATTAAGGAAAGGTTGGCTTGGTTCAGTTGGTAAAGCTCTGACTTTTAGGGAGGAACTAGAAACTAGGAAGATATTTGGGTCAGCTGGGGAAGCCCCAACTTTTGGGGAGGAACCAACCATCACAAGATGTACTTCGGGCTTCATTTGGTTGGTTTGTTGCTGCGGTTTTTGAGTAAAACCGGCTGTGTTCTACGGGAAAATGGGAAATGACAAGTTCCACATCTAGCCCTTTGGTCTGTATTCTCCAATATCGGGCCATGTTTAGTTATGAACCAATGAAAGGGAATAAAAGGGATCTTTTTTGGCTAACACTGTTTGGCCACAATACTCATTAGACTCTGGAGAAAAATGACTAACAGATCCATAAATCATAATACCATTCTGCAATTAGATTTGTTTTGTAAAAGGGAGATATTTGGAAATTGAGTCTTTAATAATCCTCTCCACAAATATTAGTAAAACAAAGGCTATAAGATTTTATTTGCTGCTTCTTTGTGTGTCCATGTATGTTGTAAATGTGAGATATTTTCTCTACCTCTGGATGGTATCATTAAAGTCAATTTTTGTAAATGTTCTATTTAGCTGGTTTAAAGGCAAATATTTATAAGAACTGGGCATTCTAAAATTCAGAAAAATGGAAACTAACCCAAGTGTTTTTAAAGTTCATGTGATCTGGGAAAATATTTTATATTAAAGCTAATTTAAGGTTGTGGGTTTAATTAAAATGAGTATCTTTAGAGTTGCTAGCATTAGATGTGGATCTCTTGTTCTGCCTCTGTTTAGTAAAAGTCAGGAGGATTTGTGTTATCTCCATTACAAAATTGGTCACAAAGAAAAAATCATATGGCATTTTTCTTTCTGCTACCAATTTACCCTTTGCATATATGATTCTGTTTCTTTGTTTTGTTTGTTCACTTGTTCTGTTTCTTAGGGAAAAAAATTTTAGAAAGAATTCTAATAAATGTAATTAAGGCTATAGGAAATAACTCCGTATGCAAGGAAAGTGAGACTAATTATCTGAAATGGGAAAACTCAGGACAAAATCTAAATATATAAAGGAAAGTTGTATAAGATTTATGAGAAGGGAATTTTGGAAAAGGAATTTTGTGCATCATCTGGACTAAGATTATGAAGATTAGTATGGACGGAAGCTTATTAGAGAGTGATTACCACCAGGGGAAGAGAAAGGAGAGTAAGAGAGTGAGATTAGGCAGAAGTGAGCAGGGAGACAGTGTTAACAGAAGACTTAGCTGATTCTCTGAGGAGTCCCAAAGGTTAGATTGCCATTTAGGACCACCCTAAACTGGGGCAAAGTTCTAGAGTTTTACACCCTCATACCGAACAGTCCTTAGATGTGACCACCTGGGAAGAGGGCCTGACCTTGGCAAGGTGATCCTGGATGGCATCTGAGAGATGACAGTTGTTGGTAGAATCCCTACAGCTAAGATCCCTTCTTTCCTGATGGGGAATCTGGTCAGCATATCATAGCATGTCATAGCATGTCACCACAAGAACCTAAATCCAGCAGGTGCCCTGTATGTCTTTGTCTCAATAAGTATATGACAGAGGGGAAAAAAGGAAGAAATACATAATTTTTTTAAAAAATTTCATCTTACTGGAATGAATGAGTTTGAATATCAGAAGTACACCAGTGTAAAACTAGAATTTGATTTTCTATCTGTAACTCTGTGTGCTTTAAAACATTCTGATCCTTCTGAGAAACCTCCCCCAATTCAACTTCTAAGTGAAGTCTTTTTGAATAATCAGGCTTATTTATTTGATATGTCAAATTACAGGGGAAGCATTATCAAATAAGTGATGATAAAAATCTTCTTAGTTATATTGTATGGGTTAATACTCTAACTGTTCTATTAATTATATAAAATTCCTAAGGTTTTGATATATCCTGGTATAATGCCTTCATTTGTAATTCTAATTATTGAAGTGTATGTCACAGAATTTCCTCGTCAATTGCATTGTAATGACAAATACAGGTCTCTGATACCTGTACGATCATCAAGCCGAGAATTTTTGGAACTCATGGGAAAACTGCATTCAAACAGAGCAAGAACCAGTAACATGAGACTGAATGAATTGGGGAAGATGATTATGATTTTTTATGACTTGTATTTGAAACACTCCTGGTTCTCTAATGTTTGCTCTTCAAGATTTAAGGAAAATTTTTCTCTTAAGTTCTCTATGACTTAAATAACCTTTGTAAACAAATATGAAACATTTATCTTTTTCTCACCATCTGATCCCTCCAGAGTTCAGAAACTCGCAGTGAGTATCCTTATATTTTCATGGCAATGTATTTATTTGCACAAGTTCGGTGAGAATCTATTTTCCTTACAACACAAGTGGAAACGGGTTCTATTACCAAGAGCTTTGACTGCAATGTCCCGTTGGAGGGGACATTCACAGAATCAGATATGACTAGACAGCTTTAAGACCTATAGTTGACTTTACAGAGTCAGCGAAGCCCCTTGAAAAAACTGGCCTGGTACCTTGCTTACAGGGTTCCCAGTAGCTCTACCAGATGAGTAACATAAAGCCCCTTTCTGGCAGGTGCAGGTGCCTCAGGATATTCTGGGAACCTCAAAAAGAGCAAAATGACCCAAATCTCTAGGTTTTGTAGGTGAAGTGTGATGGCAAATATTTGGCTTAGCTTCTTAGCCTTGAGCTGTTAGAAGTTCAATCCAAAATGCCTTGTGAAAACTCTCAACAAAGAAGATTTTTTTTTTATTATAACAAAGAAGATTTTTAAAAAGGAAAAAAGAGAGAAAAAATTACACAGCCAATCATTATTCTTGCTGCATTTATACAAATAAATAGGCAAAGTTTGTTGAGACTGGATCAGTATTGATTTGTCTATCTTTGGTGGAAATGAGGGTGATTTTAGAGAGATTATGTTTCAGGAACCCCTTTTGTGAGTATTAGATTCTACTCCTGAGTATTTGCTGTGTATAAAACTGGGCTGGACCTTGAATTTTCCTGATTTCCTTAAATACCTGGCTATGCATCTCAATCTAAGGTTTGTAATTTTCTCCCAGTCTCTTGACTTGAAATCATGGAGAATTAAAACTGTTATTTATTCCCAAAGTCCTTCAAACTGAAGCTAGAGAACTTGAGGTAAACTTCAGAGAAGAGTGCCAAAACAGCTTGTTTGCCTGTTGCTGTATGGACTGCTCAGGAAGCTCACCAGAACAGGTTTATTCCAGTTGTCCTGATAGATGGATGTGACACAGGAAAATCCAGATCTTGAGCTGGTCTGTTTTATGGATCAAAGACAAGAAATTGCTGGATGCAGTGGTGACCCATCAGCACTGTCCACTGCTGAGGACATCAGAAATTGGACTGTTTGCCCAATGGAACAGTTGGGCCTCACAATACAAAGATTCTAAAACCCACTGGAATGGCTTTAGGACCAGACACTGAGAAGAGCTAAATAAAGGGGATTTGGACACCATGCTGGCACTAAAGACAGCTGGAAATATAATGAGCAAGAAATAATCCCTATCCCAGAACATCTTATAGAAAAAAATAACTAGTCATATTCAGCAAAGCAACCATTATGGGTAAGATGCCACTCCTGAGTGTTGAAAACATTTTAAAAAATGAGGACAGTTCACATAGATAGCCATATGCTGGTTCATTAGCAATTCTACAAAGGTCTTTGCCAAAAGATCTACTGTTCTAAGTGAAGAGAGCAATAAATTTCTCTCTGCTTCCTGATTCCTGGAAGATTAGGAAAAGGAACAAAAGGAAAAGGAACAAAAGGAAAAGGAAAGGAACAAAAAGGACAAAGAATAGACAATATTTTTACCTCTTCCTTGAAAGAAGGAATTCAAAGAAATTATTTTTAAAAACCCACAGAAGAAAAGAATCAGTAGAAGAATATGAAGAGAAGATAGATTTATAGTAATTTGCAAAATGCTCCTGTTAATATTCAGTTAATTACAGAGTTCATAGACATTAGACCTACCAAGCCCTGCTCCACGAGAACATCTTGAGCTAGGTTGGTTCTTCTTGAGTTAACCAGGCTGGGACACGAGGCAATGAGAGCTTATCAGAAAGAACATGCTGTGGATCCCAAGGATATATTTTGAAATGAGTATTTCTTGATGGCCACTATTGAGCACTGCTTTTTTAATCTTAGTGTTGTTATTTCATGGGATCTATCCAATTTTTCTCTAAAAAGCAATTTCTTCTTCTGTACATGTCTTAACACCATGAAAAATTTTGCTCTGACACTGCCACCCTCTGTCATCAATAATGGCTCTCAACTATCCAGGTGGAACTCCCCTCTAACCTTCACTTCAGAGTGGAGTTTTAGCTTCAGCTGTGATCACAACATAAACAAACACATGCCATCCAATCATTTGCTATCCGTCATGGGTTTCAAAGCCCCCCCAGCAAGCTTCGGAAAAGAAAGATCTTCACTGCGGGTGGTATTTCAAGACATCTGGAGTTCCCATGATGGATTGCAGCAATCTCCATCTGGCAGTTTCTCTTCCTTTGAAAGAGATTTTGAGAAAGGTGTGCAAAGGTTTAGAATCAGACCAAAGAGAAATCCTTCCAGGGTGAGCAGTAAAAACAAACAAATAAAACCAACACAACAAAACAAAACCACTAAACCAGTAAGAGGCTTTAGGTGAATCATTTAAACAGAAGAATCATGAGATTTATCAGTTTCACTGTAACGATCTTTAAGAATTAAATTTGGTCATGAAAAAGTACCAACACAGTGATTTTACTTTATAAGGCTTTGTAAGTCTATAAAAGTGTAACTTTGTTACAAATGTTTCTGTGCACAGTGCTTATTATGTATATGAAAACGGCAGTGTCATTTCGTAACAATAAATATAGAACTACCTGTATCCCATCCAAGTACTAAACCTGGTGATTCACAGACCTGTACCCCTGGGGATAAAAATGTATTATATGTTTATAAAAAATAAAATTAATTAAAAAAAAACCTAAAAAAAAAAGAAAGAAATGTATAGATAATTCAGGAAATATCTGTGATATATATTGAAAACATAATAAAGGAAATATTCTATAATAAGTAAAAAAAAAAAAAAAAAGAACTACCTGTATCCATTTACTTCTTAGTTGCTTACAAATTTGTTTCTAATGTTTGGGTTTATTGAGGTCTTGGGTCTATTCTGTACTCTATTGGATTTCATAAAGCCAAAGAAAGAATGAAAAAGGGGATTATAGGGCTTCGTGGATGGCTAAATTAGCTCAGGTCATGATCTCAGGGTGTTGGGATCGAACCCCCATCACGCTCCTTGCTCAGGAGGAAGCCTGCTTCTCCCTCTGCCTGCCGCCCGGCTCTTGCTCTCTCTTTCTCTGTCAGATAAATAAATACAATCTTTTTTTAAATAAAGGGGGATAATAAAGGACAAGTGGAGAACTAACTTTAAGTTTACTTACTCTTTCTTTATGACGACTGACTCTTTTGTTTAACCTCTACACTATTTCTAATTTAATCATTATTTTTTTCATTTCTAGAAATCTTATTTGGTTCTTATTTTTTATCTACATGATCAATTTTTGGTCATCTTTCTCCTTTGTCACACAATGAAAATCTTCTTTTATCTTTTAAACATATTACACATACTTACTTTAAATTCTTTATCTGGAAATTCCAGTATCTGTAATCTTTAAAGTTCTGTTTCTGCAGTTTATTGTTATGTTGGCTGTTACTCGAATTGGTTTGTTTCCTCAGTTTGCTTACATTAAAAAAATTATTAGCTCATATTCCTTACAACATTCTCTAAGGGAATTTTTGAGATGAGATCTTAAAGTGCATTCCCTCAGAGGAACTGTAATTGTCTATGCAGGCACCTAGAGAAACTACTAATCTGAGACTACTTAAAATTAAAATTTTAGCCTCAGTGCTTTCGAATTCATGCAGATAATATGACATCTGGCCCCAAATATGCATGTATGTGGGTTTGTGGACAGAAATCTCAAGGGAGAATTTATTTCTATTAATTCTGCTCTAATCAGATCAAAGCTCAGACAGGCACATATCCCCACCCCTTCTTTTGATGGGACAGATTTCCTCCTAGTTTTTTCCACTGAGAGGGTTTCCCTTTGGAAGTTCCAGATTTATTCTAGATCTCTGGTCCTACAGTTCATATTTGGTGTGCTCCAGGCCTTTCCTTCTGAATGCCGTACTGATGACCTGTTAAAACCAGTACTCTAAAACTAGAATCTAAACTACCTGGTATATACTTGAGGGGGACTAGCACCGGTGTAAGTAGGTCCATCCAGATGATGTTAGGGCCTACAACTCATATTTGACTTCCACAAATTGCCGTGAGTTTCTTGTAAAGTCAGTTACACTTAAAAACATATTTTATCCCGTAATCTTAGGGATGTTGTACTGGCAAAGGTTTCTCAAAATATATACTCTGTATCATATTCATAAATGAAAAAATTAGAAATCCTAATATGCTATTCTGAAACGTACTCTTTTGGTACGTTTGGATTGGGTTCCAGTAACATAAAATGATTCTGGGGGCACCTTGGTGGCTCAGTGGGTTAAAGCCTCTGCCTTGGGCTCAGGTCGTGATCCCAGGGTCCTGGGATCAAGCCCCTCATGGGGCTCTCTGCTCAGCGGGAAGCCTGCTTTCCTCTTTCTCTGCCTGCCTCTCTGCCTGCTTGTGATCTCTATCTGTCAAATAAATAAGTAAAATCTAAAAAAAAAATGATTCTGGAGTCCTCTCTTGGCAAAGTATACTAAATAAAAAACAAAGTAGAGGACTAATTCCTTGACAGGATATAGAATTCTTGAAATCCACCTATTCAACTATTTCAATAATAAATCTACTTCCTCAACCCCCAAAAAGGCTTGGAGGAGAGGCTCTGGTTAGGATCCTGACCACCAGATCTACGTTTAGAGGAGAAGCATATGATACCCCTATCCCATAAACCTCTGAGATAAGCCTGGCTGCAGCCAGCTTCCCCTCGGTGCCTAGGTATGAGAAAGGGTAAATAGGGATTTAACCAAAAGGGAAAATTAACTTAATCTCTATCTTGAAAAGAAGTGGGTCAATTCCATCATGTTTATTCTGCATTAAAAAGTCATTGAAATTTTTAGTAATGTGAACACAGCCTTTTTATTATGGCCCCTCATAAAAATATTCTTAAGAGGAGTGTTCAAAACTATTTGACTGTTAACCTAAGTTTAAAGAGACCGAGTTGCAGAACCACCATTGCTGAATCTGATTATACATCAATCGTAGACCCAGGTTTTTAGAGTATGAATCTAGTCACAGAGGTACTGAAAAAACTCGGGAACAAGATAAGAGAGTTACCTTTGGGATAAATCTTATATCTGTCTTGTGATTGTCTTGATTTCCTTTAGGTACTGTCAGCTCCATCTTGACAATGGTTAGGATAGGTCTTCACTGAAGCTTAGTGTAGGGAATTTTCTCTTTATCTAGGGTACAGTGGAATAAAAAAGGCATCTGGGCTTTCTTTATGATTCTCCTTAAACTACCTATGATTCCCTCCTTTAAAGCAAATGATATGGAGGAAGTATCACAAGAAAAAATTATCTAAATTTTATCTAACCTACTAAAAAGTCACTTTTAATGTTGAAATAATGACTTCAATAAAACTTCTTATAAATAAAATTGTCAGCTGAATTGAATACAAAAGTGGAAGTACATGAAAACTTTTTTTTTTTTTTTTAAGATTTTGTTTATTTATTTGACAGACAGAGATCACAAGTAGGCGGAGAGGCAGGGTGAAGCACCAGAGAGCCTGATGTGGGGCTTGATCCCAGGACCCTGGGATCATGACCTGAGCTGAAGGCAGAGGCTTTAACCCACTGAGCCACCCAGGCGCCCCACATGAAAACTTTTTAAAAAGGTAACTACAAAAGAGTGGCTGGGTAGCTCAATCAGTTAAGCGTCTGACTCTTGATTTCAGCTCAAGTCCTGATCTCAGGGTCATGAGATTGAGCCCTGGGTCTGGCTCCACGCTCAGCAGAAAGTCTGCTTGATATTCTCCCTCCTCTCCCTCTGCTTCTGCCACGCCCCCCCCCCACTCTATTTCTAATAAGTAAATACATCTCTTAAGAAGAAATAACTAGGGGCACCTGAGTGGCTCAGTGGGTTAAGCCTCCGCCTTCAGCTCAGGTCATAATCCAGGGGTCCTGAGATCAAGCCCCGCATCAGGCTCTCTGCTCAGCAGGGAGCCTGCTTCCTCCTCCTCTCTCTCTGCCTTCCTCTCTGCCTACTTGTGATCTCTGGTCTGTCAAATAAATAAATAAAAATCTTTAAAAAAATAAAATAAAAAATTAATAAATATACTATTAAAAAAAAAGAAAAAGAAATAACTATAGTAACACAAGGTCCAAAGCTGAACATATCCTCCCACACATGGGCAAACAACTGACCACTAAAAACAAGGCACTCTGACAGGAGAGATTTAGAGAAGGAGGAGAAGTGGGACATTCCAGGTGGAAAATGAGGGAAGGGAAGGGGACAGAAGAGTTAACATCCTTCAGAGAAGGGCCAAAAGTCCAAATCACCACATCCTAGGAGGTGCTGACATTGAGTAGTATAAATACCTAAAGGATCTGAACAGAAAGGACCAGAAGCAATGATGGGGGTCTCATTAGTTGTGTTTTTAGCTTTCAGGCATACCTGAGTTGCAAGGTTCGGAAAGTTTTTGCTTTAGTAGAGGAATATTTCACACCTTACGAAAGTGAGCTTGAGATCATTCAACAACCACCCTGCCCCAGTACTGTCACAAAAGGATGTTTAACAGGGTGAAACTGGAAGCTAAGAAGTAAAGAGGAATGGGGAATGGCTTTATGGGCAACATTTAATCCAGATGTTTAATTCCTGCCAAAGGCCAATGTGTTCTATGTACCCACTAGTCTTTAATGTGACAATGATGAGGAATCACTACTAAATAGGCAAGACCATTTTCCAGAATTCATGGTTAGATGCCAAAGGGACTTGGAACCTATAGTAGTAGCAAATTAAAAAGGTCACCACCTAGAACAATGGAACTATACCTGAGGAAGATTCTGCTTAAAGTATTAGTATTGATTATTTAAAAAAAAGAGACAAGGAATTCTCTATAATTTGTAAACAATTTGTCACAGACCAATGAGAAGACAATAAAAAGATAGGGGACAATAAAAAGAAGAGGTTGGACTAGACTAGAACGGAGATCATTCCCTCTCTAAAGTTCTGGCATTTTCCCTTTTAAACTCAAGATGAAAATTCTTAAAGAAATGAACTCCATTCCTTTCATACTGAGTTTTCACAATGAAACCTCAATGCTCCAATTCATGCTCCAATTGTAAGGGACAAGAGTGGGCTTATTTCCTACACTTTCTTAACTATTCCAGAAAGTTTTGATTTAATAGAAGAAATATGACAAAATAAAATTCATCTAAGTTGGCACAAAGATAGGGAAGCTTCCTCAGAAAAGATGAACTTTTGTCAGTTACACTACATTTAAGAGTATCTAATTTAGAGTTTCACATTTTTAGGAAGTGTGGAGAGATCAAAGAGAGTATGAAGGTATGCAGTGAAAGCTATGATAAGCATAGAAAATAGGACTTAGGAAGAAAGCTTTAAAAAGTATACAGTAGGGATGCCTGGGTGGCTCAGTTGGTTAAGCAGCTGCCTTCGGCTCAGGTCATGATCCCAGCGTCCTGGGATTGAGTCCCACATCGGGCTCCTTGTTTGGCGGGGAGCCTGCTTCTCCCTCTGCCTCTGCCTGCCATTCTGTCTGCCTGTGCTCGCTCGCTCTCCTCTCTCTCTGACAAATAAATAAAATCTTAAAAAAAAAAAAAGTATGCAGTAGTCTTTAATCAGAGATGGAAAGGTTTTGCTGATTTAATATGACTTAAGGTGACTTTGAGGGATACAAAAGATAATTAAAAAGAAGTGAGTTTATAATACAGAGGAAGAACTTCTGGTCAGGTATCAGAAAAAATAACTTTAGCAAGTTAAAAGTTATGGAATTAACAGCTTTAGAAAGTGCCTTTCTATAATAAAGATATAGGAATATGTAAGAAAAATCAATCAATTACTTTTTTATTTGGGAGTATTGAAGTTCAACTGAGCTATGAGTGAAAAAAAAAACAGATCAAAAACAAGTTTAAACTTTACAATAAGAATGTCATATTTAGAGGGAAGGAATCATTCTCCTTTCACTATGAAAAGGAGAAAAGTGGATACTTGTTTCTCAAAAGGATATGCACTAAATAGAAGAGGTTGAGAGAAGGGTAATCAGAATGAAGTAGAGGTGAGTTTTGAGGGACTGGAGATATTTAGCCTAGAGGAAAATGTGTGCATGAGGTTTATGTCAAGTATTTCAATTATTATGTTTGGTTTTGTTTTTTTGAGAGAAAGCACAAGTTGAAGGGAGGCTGAGGGGTAGGTAGAAGGAGAAAGTGAGAGAGAACCTTAAGCAGGCTCCTTGCTGGGCTGGATCTCACAACCCTGAGATCATAACCTGAGCCCAAATCAAGAGCTGACTGCTTAACCAACTGAGCCACCCGGGGGCCCCTCAATGACTACCTTATAAAGAGGAATTTAATATTTTATGGAATCTCCCAGAGTAGATTTAGGACACTGGTAACCAAAAAGGAAACAGATTTTGTCTTATTATAAGAAAGAATTTCAATGGTCAGGGCAGCCCAAGATGGAATGCCTTTCTCCAAAATATAGAGTTCAAAATACTTAAGTATACTCTGATTCCCTAGCCTCTCCACCAACAAGTTGTTTTTTTCTCTTATCATCTTACCATGAACAAACAAAACACAACACAATTAGAGTACTAGAGCAGCCATCTCTCCTAACCTTTAGGTATGACTTCTCATCTTTGGTTCCAAAAGGCTGTTGTGAATACATTGTGGAAAATGGTGATTTTTAAAACTGACAACCATATTTGTTGGTATTATACAGGAGTATGTCTATGACAACACTGGTGTTTGTGAAACTGAGTCTGCTTCATGTAACTAAGCTTAATGACATGTTGGTAATGACATGTGGAATTAGAGAATATCAGATACTTTGGCAGCAGGAAACCATATAAAACTTTGTGCTTTCCTTTATAACCTAAACAATGATCTCTACGCCATTACGGTAAACTGATTAGAAAATTCTGCTCTCTCCAATGGCTTTCTTTAAGTTAGAAAGAAGTGGAATATACTGAATTCGCACATTTAAAGTACTGAATTTCTTATTTTTATTGGCAATGAGGATTTATCATGGCAGAAAAAGGCTGACAAAATTTTTTTATGACTTTTCACATTTCAAGTCTAAGAAATGAGATCAAGGAAAGTAGGCCACGTTGAGTTACTCAATGGAAATTCAGTATATTTCCCCAGTTTCTTGTATTTTTTAGATGCCTTTCAACAAATTTGAGAAGTCTTTAACTATTATCTCTTCAAATATTTATTCTGCCCCATTGTTTCTCTCCTCTTGTTCTGGAAGTTCAATAATAGGCCTGTTGGATAATTTCATATTGTCCCAGATAGTTTATTCTGTTTTTCTTTTTTTCCCCCACTCATTTTTTTCTGTGCTTCAGCTGGATACTTTGTACTCACCTATCTTCAAATTCAGATTCTTTCCTCTACTGAATCCTACATTCTTCATTTTTTATACTTTTAAAAAAAATTTTATCTCTAATATTCCTATTTGACTATTTTAGGAATAGTTTCCTCATCTTTGATGAAATTCCCCTTTTCTTCATGAGTGCTGTCAACTTCTTCCACCCAAAATTAAGCTTCTGATCATAGTTATTAGTAAGTTCTTATCTGATAATTCTAACATCCATGGCATTGTTGGGTTGGCTTCTATTGATTACTTTCTCTTGACCATGTGTCACATGTTTTTTGCTTTTTCACTTCTCTAGTAATCTTTTTTTTTTTTTTTTTTGTACCTGGGTATTTTGTACAAAATAGCCGTAGAGACTGAATGAAAAAAATATTTACTTTCAAAAACAGAATGTCCTTTTCCTGTGTTAGGCTGCTTGCCTGGTGGGAGAACTCAGTCTGATCACTGAGACTGGGATTTCTTACAGCTTTAGTTTCACTTAGTTCACTACTGACTTAAAATATTTTGAAGATTTACTTTTTTAAAAAAAAATTTATTTATTTATTTGTCAGAGAGAGAGAGAGAGAGAGAATTCAAGCAGGGGGAGTAGTAGGCAGAGGGCGAAGGAGGCTCAGAATGGAGCCGATGCGAGTCTCAATCCCTGGACCCTGGGATCTTGACCTGAGCCAAACACAGATGCTTAACAAACTGAGCCACCCAGGCATTCCCTGACTTCAAATATTTTGAAAGCAGGATCAGTACTTACCCTTCTTCAGGACTTGTGGTCTGACTACTGGTGAGATTCTGGAGATCTCTGTACTCTCTCCCTAGGTACCAACTTTCGGAACCATGAAAAATAGACCTTTTCTTTACAATTCAGTTGACTTCTGTTGGGTTTCTGGGGACTTCTCTTCGCTCTCTGGTCCTGCAGCTGGCTTTTTGAACCTATAGAAATCTCTCTCTGCCTGGAACATCTTAGAAGGATTTCCCTCGACTGTCCTGCCGTGCTGCCAATCCTTGGCAGCTGAAAGTGTGGACTGCCTCTGGTTCATTTATCTCAGATCTCCAGTACTGCTCCTCTCCATCTTCAAAACATGGCTGTCATGCACTTGAGGAGGCCCCACACACACCAGGTAGAGTCTCTTTTAGTTCTTCTGTGCCATCTCTCAGTTTTTGATATACATGCCCAGCACTAGGGAAAGGCACATGGAACACAGTCTGTAAGTGTGTATAAAACTGCTCTGTGGCTAAGGTCCTTTAGAATATAATCTGCCAAACCAGCTTGCATGTGTACGTTAATATAAAGTTTTTGCTGTTTTTTTCTTGCCTCTCTCTTTGTGGATTCCTTCTCTTGTCACTCTGCCAGGGATGAAAGAAACTGAATCTTTTCTGTCTTACAAAGGGAATTTTCTGGAATTTATACATTTAGATTTCTTTTCTTCCTTAGCTTTCTGATGAGTTCAGAAAAAAACTATGATTTTATATATTTTTGTTGTTGGAGTGAGGGTGATGGTCTTTCGTGACTAATTATATCCTAAACAAAAGCCACTATATAATTTTTGATAAGTCAATTAATCTTTCTGAGCCTCAGTTTTTTCATATATAAAATGATCCATATAATACTTGTAAGGTTTAATTATATTGTAGCTATACTACACATTTTCATTTCTTTTGTTTTTCTCCTTTGGGGGGGTAATTGAAATGGTGTATAGTGTGTTCATAGAATTAAACTCACTGTGCACTCTATCTTTCTCCCCTCTTTATTTTCTTCTCCCTTCTTTAATTGTGTTCTTCTCTGAGCCATAATAAGATCATTGATCTTATCAATGATCATCCAATTTGAATGGCCTGACTTTGCACTTACTGTTTCAGAAAATCTTACTCAACCTGAAATACACTAGTTTTATTCAGAGCTAGAGCTAGGGCTTAACATTTAAAAAGCCACATAAATTGAATACATCCCTCAAATATCAAATAGATTAATGTTTTAATGACATCATCTCTTAGCACATAAAATTATCAATATATATTAATAAACAATTTTTATTGGATAGTTATCCTCATTTTTTTTTTTAAACAGGAAATTTGAGTCATAGAGATACTAAGCTGACTTGTTTAGGGAAGAAACACATTCATAGTAGAGACCATCCTTCAGTGTAATTTTATTGTCCTGATTCCCACACCAGTCCTCTAAACCACATTGCTAATTTACACTGATTTGGGATTCCTGGAGCCTACTTCCATGTCACATTCCTTATTTTTTGAAAAAGAGATATGAAGTAGATGTACTAAACTCACCTCATTTTTAATTAAATATTAATAAAGGTACACAAGAGAGAAGAAAACTGTATATAAATAACACTGAGCCATAGAAATAGACAAGATATATTTAGCTAATAGACATAAATCTACACTGATACAGCTTAAAATTTCTCTATTTCTCTCCAATACATTCCTCCCAGGTACATCTATATCAGTAAACCTCCTCAGTAACCCAAACCTGGTAAATGCCCAAAGGTTATCCTTCTGCTTTCTAAGCAAAAAGAATCTTTTTTTTTTTTTTTTAATGGAAATTCTGATTAAACCCTACCTAAACTGACCCAAGTGCTCTGGTTTACACAGTTCCCTAAAGGATTAATACTGATGTCATTTATATGACCACAAGCTGTGTTTACAGCAATAAAAAAAGCTAGGCTTAGGTAATATTAATAGCTTTGCTAAGTACATTACTATAAAAGGTTTGTGGATGATATAAATTTCTGTATTATTACTCCAGTGCTCTGGCAGTGGCATTTTTCCAGGGGAATGTATCACAGGGCTCATTTGTTTTCCCTTCTTTGCACTAATTCATGAGGAGATGAAAACAAGAGACTGACTGAAAGAAAGAAGAAGAGGAGTCCACCAGGACTTTGTCTTACACCATGAATAGACTGGGTAAGGATCATTATCATTTTGTGTTTTTATTTTAGGATTCAAAAACCATTTCACCTTGCCAATAAACATAAGAAAGGATGCTCACTTCACTGGTAATTAAGGAAATGAAATTTAAAACAATGAGGTTTTTTTCACCTTTTAGATTGACAAAAATATTACTGATAATATCCAATGTTGATAAGTAAGTGGGAAAATATACTCTCAAGTACTCTTAGTAGGCTTTTGAACCGGTAATACTTTCTGGACAGGGGAGATTTAGTGATATTATATCAATATTTAAAATGTCCTTGACTCAGCGTTTAAGTTTTTAGAAATCTAAACTACAAAACACTCTCACATGCATTTAAATTATATTTACAGGGATAGTTCTTATAAAATGGATGGAATAATTCAAAACTGGAAATAATCTGCATGACTACTAATTGAGAGTTTAACAATAGTACTGTAGCAATTAAAAACTAGAAGGTGAATGTACATGTACTGAAATGGAAAATTTTCCAGAATATATTACTAAGTGAAAATAGCAACTTTCAAAACAATATATATAGTTCCTAGCATTTACATTAAAATGTATTATAACCATATATTTGAATGCATATACAAAGAAAAAGTCCCATGAAAATGAATAACAAAATTTTAACAAAGATACCTTTGACGAAGAGAAGGATTTATTTGGGTGGTGGGAAGTACCATCTCTTAAAAAAAAATTATGTCTGTATTTGCAATATTTATATTTATACAAACATGTGATGTTTATATTCACGTATTATTTGGGTAATTTAAAAAACATAAACATAATTTTTTTAAATGGCTATGACACTGTCACCTCAAATATGGTCTCAGTCTCTTGGCTTTTCATGGTTTCCTCCTAGTATTTAGCCGTTTTTATAAAGTAGACATTTGCCTTGGAAGCAGTCCAACAAAGGTCTTTGATTGGAAGGTATATTATTAAGGAGGTCTTTCAATGTATTGTAACTCAACCAAATTGAATTGATTTCAGTGGGAAGCTCTATATTAAGGGTTAAATGGAATTCTTTGAGATTAGCAGTAATGCTGTATACAGAGGACAGTATCTTCCAAAGTTATTTTTTTAAAGATTTACTTCCTTATTTTAGAGAGCAGGGGAGGGGCAGAGGAGGAGGGAGAGAGAGACTCTCCAGCAGACTCCCTGCTGAGTGTGGAGCCCAACACACGGCTATATCTCAAGACCCTGAGATTATGACCTGAGCTGCAACCAAGAGTCAGACACTCAACCAACTGAGCCATGTAGTGTCCCCAAAGTTATTTTTTATGAAACTAGTACCTAAAGTATTAAGTTTCTGTTTTGTTTTGTTTTACATTTGGATCAGTGTTTTCACTGTGAAATCCAAAGCAACTTAGCTTGTACTTTAGAAGACACTCTACTCTGAGAACAAAAATTAGAATATTCCATCGTTGGCCCTCTTTCCTCAAGTAGAAAGGCTAATTAGAAAGTAGGAATAACAATATTCTAGTATCTTGATTTTGAGCTTCTTGAACCTTATTAAAAGACTTTATTTTGGTTCAATGAATAAAACTGGGAAGTATGCATTGATTTCAATGAGTATGGAAAAAAAATCACCAATTCCTTCCCCCAGCTATTTTTAAAAATCCTGATTCAATATAAATAAAAAATAAAGGATTTACATAATTATCCAAAACCTGATTGACTAATGCACTTCAGCTTAGAACAAATACTTTTTAAAGAGGGCATAGTGATGAAGTTGTGGCGGGTGTCAGAGATAGAGCCCAGATCAGGAGTGGTCACAGCAGTTCAGGTAATGGGGTAAGGGTGATAGGTGGCTTGGCTTAGGCATGCAAGAGCAAATGCAGATAGGGAAAGGATATCTGAAAGGGGCTCACCTAGTGTCTGGTACACAGTGGGCTCAATAAATAATGGTAACATTTAACTGAAGACAACTTTGAATCAGTATATCCCACAACCAAATGTAACATATATTTTTTTAAAGATTTTATTTATTTATTTAACTAAATGTAACTTTAATACCAAAGATGATGGGATTTTTCTAAGATAGTTTGTTAGGTGTGTTTCAATTTTAACAATGACAGCTGCATAGATACACAGGGGATACGTGGGGTTAGAGATACACTTGCTAGGCAGAGATACCTTTTTTCTGGTTTTCAGGGGAAACCATGAATAGATTAGATCAGGAATTTTGGTACAAGATTGGTAGGATGCAATAATGGTTTCTTCAAAGGAATCATAATCACTGTTGTGTTTAGTTAGATATTTATCTGGCTACTTTCTGAAAACAAATTGGGAGTATGGGAAATTATACATATTGTGAGACCGGTTGTCAAAGGCACCATTAATTCACTCCTCCAAAATACTACTCACTACTCCAAAATCCTCCTTCCTGCTGCTCCACAGCTGCTAATGGTCCCAGTGAGTGGTTGGCAGTCTTTCTCCTCTTGTCAGGTACTGAGATAAAGCTAATGAGCTTTAAAAATTCTTTACTGTACTATTGCTTTTCACTTTATAACACTAAATTATTATGGTTTCTAATATTTTACAGGGGTTGTTGAAACTTGGGAAGAACTTAAGTTCATATACCAGCAAATGCCGGAAGGGTAAATGGCTTCCTAAAGGGGTAAAGCCAAAAAAGTAAGGGACTGTTTGCTACTACGCAAAGGGGTCACAAGCCAGGCAAAGTGACAGAGACCTGTGATCAATATGTAGCTGCTTTATAAGAGGATAGGAGACCTTTGGGCATCTTGGAAATCACTAACAATCATGAAATTAGCCAAGCGCCCTAGCTCACAGAAGCTTAGCAGCCAAGAAGTCACCATAGCTAAGTCTAAATAAAGGATGTTATCTGCACTGTATTCTCCTGGACCGACAGAGTATGTGTGTGTGTGTGTGTGTGTGTGTGTGTGTGTGTGTGTGTGTGTGTGTGTGTTGGGGGGTAGGATACAGGAACTGGAGGAACAACTGTTTTTATTTTAGTGTCAAGTCAGGATCCTAGAATAAAGGGTGTGTGCGCAGGCCATGGGGAGGCCACAAAGTAGCAAAGTATTAATTGTAACTGCTTGTAATGAATTCTTCTGCTGTGAACAACAGCAAAACCAAGGACTGGCAGCTGATGGACAGAAGAGTTGTGAAAATAGATGACAAAGGAGAAGTAAATTCTTTAACAGTGAAGATGTGTGGAGAGGAGGGAAAGTGAGGCCTTCAAATCTGGCCTCTTGCAATTACAGGGACTCTTCACTAGTCACGCTCCTTCTTTCGCCTGTGAGCTTAGAAGAGCAGGTGAAGGGAGATCATCTTTACTCGGTTAGGCATCCTTCACACCTGATCATACAGTGCCTAACAGAAGAAGGCCCTCAAAAAAGCACCTGTTGAATAAATGAATGAAATAATAGATGGATGAATACATGAAGGAAGAAATGTGTGACTGAGGAAGGTAAGAGAAATTAAATCTAGGTAAGAGATAGTTGAGCAAGGTGTAATCAGTTCAGAGCCTTCTAGAAGGTTCTGTATAAGGAAACATGGGCAGAACTAAAACTATAAAACTCAGTAGGCTGGGGAGCAGTTGCATCCTTGGCTTGTGTATATAGGGCTGATTCCTTTCGTTAAGAGACACTCTGAGTATAGGAACACACTTTAGGAGTGAGGTATCCAAATTACTCAACATATCTGATGCCAAAACAACAGAAACTAGGAGTTGAGATCTATTAAGTTCCCATATAGTAAATAACTTACAATTTTTAACAGTGCAGAGACTTCCACATTTATGTCACTTACATAAGGTCTGCCCACACATTTCTCTGTTAAAAAGAAGTTACCAAGTTCCTTAACTTTATTTTTAGAAGTTGAGCTCTTTGTTTGCTTCTGAATGATCTAACTTAGTTTCTTTTAGTCTGACAAAAGTTTAAAATCAATAGCTTGCTTAAAGCGTGCTGTAATGGCCCTGAGTTTAACACAGCACAGTTGGAAATTTCGACCTCTGCGAATGACATCCACTAAGCCAAAAAGTTGAAATGTGTTTGCAGGTACAGAACCAGATGCTTTGAATCGGGTGAGACCCCAGTAGTCCATTGAGCTTGTCTGTGGCATGCTTTTCCTGCTGCAAGATGGGTGAGTGAGAGCTCCATGATCTTGACAGCATGTCCGTCCCCTCTTCTCAGCTAGAGGATGACACACTGGTGGCCATTTCACTGGCTATGTAGCCCCCAAAGCTTTGTGCTCTCTCAGAGCATTTTACGGCTCTTTTTCTTCTTGGATTATTTTTATTTTTTCCTCTCCCCACCCTGATTTTATTTTTCAACTTTAAAATAGAACAAACGTTCTTGCTGTGTCAAAAAATGGGAGCACGATTCCTTTTAATGAGCTCATCCAAGGACAATTCTTGTCTGTGCAGTCATTCATTAGTAAGACTGACCTCTGCCTATAGATTTTGTACTATGGCTTCTAGTGAAATGGCCCGAAAAGGGACATGCTGCTCACTGTTTATTCCAAATAACTAGTGGAGATTTGGGATTTGGATTATAAAACAGTAACCCTCCCCTCCCCTTGGGAATACATCCGAAGAATTCCTGCTGTGGTAATAATAGGTCTTCTAAAGCATCTATGGCCATTGCCCAAGAACCGACTCCTTGCCGGGAATTATCTTGGACAGAAATGCCGTCTCTTCTTGGCTTTGGTCAAACCACACTTCTTTGTCCTCAACTTCTCCAGCTGGCATATGCCTTGGTCAGCGGCTCAAAGATAAATGAGATTTTCCCAGCTGCTTTGGATCTGCTTTGCTTTCTATATGTGTATTCATCTGGGTGCGGTTCACAGATGCACTGTGCGTGTGTTGTGGAAGAAATAAACCACTCAGGAAAAGAGGTGATCAAACTTAGTTTACAACATACTGATCTTCATTGGTGTCCTTTTGATTCCAAGCCTTTTCTTGAACAAAGAGTAGTAACTTGCAGGCACGGCTTAAACTGAATGTAGATCTTCTCTGTAGTATCTAAAGTTGTAGTGATAGTTGCATCTCAGTAAAGTGAATGAGAATGTTTTCTTCCCATTTCCTCCCATTTTTGTGTCAGTTATGATTATAGGAGAAGGAGGAAGCTGGATGAAGAGAGAAAATGGGAGAAGAGCAAGGAAACATACACACAAACAAGAGGAAAAGAAAGGGTGGGAAACAATTTTGCTTTGAGGTTTTATGGTCAAAATCAAAGCTAGTAGAGCAAAGAACTCATTCATTTCTGGGGACAAGCACTGATCTAGGGAATTTTTCTTTCAAGTTTTCCTTTGGCAATGCTCCCTTCCCCTTTATGATCTCTCATAGTTTTGGTGCACTTAATGCCTGAAAGTAGAAGGGTGGCTCTGGCTCCCTCTGGACAGATTCTGGGTGCTCACTGCTCCCCTTGGCTTGTCTTTCTCAGGCAAAAGACACCCACTCCACACCCTGGGGGAGAAGGACTTGGGCTAGTGGATTTCAGAATGAGTCATGCACCAGTGTAATAATTCCATCAGTGAGTTCCCTCACTCACATTGGCCACCACAGTAGGTAAGGAAACACCTAAAATATCTTTTCCTTGTAGTCTTCTATGCATCGTACCAGCAACAAGTTAAGGAGAACACAGCTGCTGGAAAATGCCTAGTGAATTTCAGGGTCCTCATGTTCAAATTTATTCAAATTAAGGGTAAGTTGTGTAAAATCCAACTTGCTAGGGAGGAGAATCAATATTTATTAAGTTCAATCTAATGCTGATGATGGCAGACCGTATGCACTCAGTGGTCCTATATGCCTGAACCTGTGCTACAAGTTTTCCATACATCACTTCATTTAGTCCACAGGAAACCCGTAAGGCAGTTAACTATTACTACCCTGACATATGAAACGAGGGAAAACAACACAGAAAAGTTATGGAAACTTACCGGGATGACTTAAGTTTGGATTAACTGAGAAACAGAAAAAGTCTAGGCCCTAATTGTTTAAAATTACACTTTAATTTAGTGGACTTAAGTAGTAATTCCTAAATATGGTTCTTAAAGATAGATATTTTCTTAGACATGGCTAATTAGATAGTTAAAGTAAAAGAAAGTAATATTCATGCTACTTCGTAGAAAGAAGTATCAAAGAGTAAAACAAAAAATGGTCAAAAATATAAATTCTGATCACATTCCTTTTTATTTCCAAGTCATTTCTTTTATGTTTTTCCTCATATAGGTCACTGAAGAGGACCAGTCACTCCAACTTGTAGTCAGAACCCACCATTTGCAAATACCACATTTAAATTTGGTGAGTTAAATTATCTTTTTTCTGGTCCTCAAAAATCTCAGAAATGGAAACCAATGAAACCAGATACTAAAAAAAAATGCATAGACAGGGAATTCTGATCTAAAGTAACCACAATGCAGCTCTAATCCTGTAAAGGGAAAAAAAAAATGTTTGCTTCATTTTTTTCCCTTGCAAATCTCATGTAGCAGACAGCAAGAGTATCTGCAAGATGGCTAACTGCTGAGTCTTTGATTTAATGAAAACTTAGGGAAAGCAATTCAACTCACTGCAGGGACTGCTTTGTTCTTCCATTATGATTCTTTTTTAATGAGAAAGATGATTGTAAGGATAAACTCTATTCCTCTGAATTTTTACACTAATTACATACAAAGCACTATTTTGGCAGAAGGGGACTTATCTCCTTCAGGCAATACAGTTATCATCTTGTAACTACCCTTCAATCTCCCACATGAACACTGGAGTTTCGTGCCAGGAATGAGTGTTGCTCTATGCCAGCTCTCAGCATGGATAGGTGAATGCTTAAAGATTTCCAGAATTAACAGTCAACATGGACTCCAGACAAGACAGAGAGACAATCCCTCTTTCTAAGCTTATATGCTATTTGGAATGAAAGAGTCAGAAGGGCATCCCTTAAATGAGTATTTGGCATGGGGAATAAGGGAGAGTGTGATGTGTAGTGTGTGTGTGCCTGTGTGAATGTTTATATGAGGATTCATTAAGAGAAGATAGTGTTGCATATTCATGTCATTTTCCTTTAATCTAAAAGTCATTTAGGTGATATTGAAAGTTCTGTGTAAGGTATCACTCTACTTGAGATTCGTCCACTTTTAACGCACAGAAGACATGCTCTGTTGGATCCTCTTAACTTTGATTAATACCGGAAGACTTGATTTGGCAGATTCGCCCTGTTAAGTACCGCATATGTACGGAGTGTGTGTGTGTTTGCATTGTTTAATGGATTATAAGCTCGATAAGTTAAGAGCTCAAGGTCTTGGAGTAGGTATTTTTTTGAAACTATACTCATCCTTGTAGTCTAAGAGCATGTCATGTGAAGTGGGAAGATTTAATGATTTAATATCCATAAGTGACTGAAGGAATAGCGACTATAGTTTCCCTGTTGGAAAACTCTGGGCCTAATGAGACATTATTTTTTTTTAATATTTTTATTTATTTATTTGACAGACAGAGATCACAAGTAGGCAGAGAGGCAGGCAGAGAGAGAAGGAGGGGAAGCAGGCTCCCTGCCGAGCAGAGAGCCCGATGTGGGGCTCGATCCCAGGACCCTGGGACCATGACCTGAGCCAAAGGCAGGGGCTTTAACCCACTAAGCCACCCAGGCGCCCCCATGAGACATTATTTTAACATGCTAACCATGAAGGGCTAGTAGATGGTCATTTTTTTTTCATTCTTTTTTTTTTCCCCTTTGATCAGGTGTATTAAAGTATAATTTACATGTGATAAAATCCATCTCTTCTAGTGCAGAGCTTGAAGCATTTTCACAAATGTGTGTGTATATATATATATATTCCTGTAACCTCTACAATAATCAAGCTCTATAGAACATTTCCTTTGTTCCCCTTTGCAGTCAATCTCTCCCATTCCCAGGCTCTGGCAACCACATACTATTTCCTCATCTCACAGTTTTGCCCTTTCCACAACATCACATTATTACCCAGTATAGAATTACACAGTATAGAAATTTTCATGTCCAACCTCTTGAACTTAGAGTAATGCTTTTGGGATTAATCCATATCATTGCATGTGTCTTACTCCTTTTTATGGCTGAGTGGTACTCCATTGTATGAATTCACCACAACTTGTTTATCCTTTCACAAGTTGGTGAGCTTTTGGGTTGTTTGCTGTTTTTGGCAATTATGAACAAAGCTGCAACGGACATTTGTATATAGTTCTCTGTGTGGACATCATGTTCTCATTTCTCTTAGAAGAGTGTGATTGATGGGTCATATGGTAAGTGTATGTTTATCTTTATAAGAAATTGCCAAGATATTTTTCAAAGTGGTGGTATCATGTTGCATTCCCAGCAGAATGGTCTCATAGAATGGTCTACGAGAGTTTCAGTTGTTCCATATGCTGGCAGACAGTTTTGCTAGAACTGGACTCTAGTTTTCTCTTATGATTTTCTTTGATCATTTCCCAGTATGGTTTGTGTATATTCCCCTCTTCCTCACCACTCCCCTCCATCTTTTCTTCTCCCTTCCCCAATAACACAAGCATAATTCCCATGGAGTGTCTACCAAGGATTCATCTGAATACCTCAATTCCCAAAGTACAGCCTTTACTATGGAGGCTAGAACTCTCCAATGATACTTAAGTAAAAATAAAGGCAACCTGACAAGAAATAGGAATGGAGGTTTGCCAGATGATATCCCACATGGGAGAATTTTCAAGAGGCTCTGATGAATATTACCTCAGCAGACTTAGGTAAGTGACAATAATATTTCCCTCACAACTCTCAAGGTTGTTATAATTCAGTATTTATACTTGCCAAGTGCTTTCTTATACTGACAACCCACTAACAGTCCTCCTCAGTGACTTAGTCAAGGTTTTCCAGAGAAATGGAAACTGAGCTATGTGTGAGCATAACTTGGGCTTTCGATTTGAGAAAACCCTGAATCCTGCTTTAACGCTTTTCACTGCTGTGGCCTGTGTTTTGACTCCCTACGGCACATTCCAACAAAGGCAGGGGGGTAAAGATTCACAGAGGATTTAAAAAAGGATGGATTTATTAAGTTTTACTTAAGAGAAAAAAAAATCAGATCAACTCAATTAAGAAAATAGAAAAGAGCTATTTTAAATCACAATGATCAGTGGACTCTTTAAAAGTACATATCCAGATGATATAATAACTAGGATTTAAAAAAAGGATTGAATCTCATAAGAGGGTTATTTCAGTGGAATCTAAATACAATATATGATTTACAGAACTAGGGAGAAAAGATGCTCAGGTGACTCTAGGATCTGATAGATACGTAAGTTTCTAAGATGTCGTAACACTCTGAGAGGTCTATGTTATTTTGCATGAAGCCCTACATTTCTTCTAATTACATAGATTTTTTTTTTAGTCTTGAAACATTGGTAATTATGATTTTAGCCTATGTAACTCTACATAAGAAGTGCAGTGTTTCTTCAGAGAACAAATATGAACGTCTGGAGTGGGAAGAGGTAGCAATCGCTTACTAATTAATATTTTCCCAGCTACCACCATAAGGAGAAATGCTTTCTGGGGCACAAATTCCAAGAAGAGCATTTGCTGAAAATGCTGAGGGCTATGGGTCTGGGCCATTGGGCCATGAGTTGCATCTAGCTTTTGTGTGTGGGCAAAGCTGTCATTTTTATGTACTTCTCTCAGCTGTCCTGCCCTACTTGAATGCCCTGAGTAGGAAAAAGGAGATGGTGTGTAGGGCAGGCAAGGAGAAAGAGAGTGCTTAAAATAACTGAATGGAGTTCATTTTTTCAGCCCCCTCCCCTTAGAACCGAAATTTGAACTAGGATTTCTGTCTTCGTTCAAAGTGAGGATATTTTTCATGAAGAGTATATCATGCATTTACTTTTCAGTATCCTCTCTTTAGAAAAAATCAAAGGGATTCCAGGGGGTGATGTGTTTATGAGCACTCTCTTAGTACTCTTAGAGACCTGTTTCATTTCACACTAACACAAAGAAATGTATAAATGATTCAATAAATTCCTTAATGTCCATGTTTCAAGAATTTGCTGAAAAGCAAAATACATGCACAACCCATTAAATTGCTTTTAGCTGGAAGTGTGATCTTTTATTCAAAATTGGAGACTTTATAAAAGTATCTTTCAATGAAAAAGCAAAACATATAGAACGAGTCACCAGGAATATATCTAATGATGACCAGTGGTGACAGCATTTTATTTTTTTTCCCAGGGTCTGTCTACGAAACGAAGCAAACACTTCTCTATTTGTGCTTTTATTATTGATACCCTTTTTTTTTTTAATCATCATGCCTGGAGGAGGAAAATAAAACTTGAAAGTGTTTCCCCCCCCCCCCTTTGGCATCCTGCCTTTGCCCCACAATCCTCTCTTTCCCCATCACAGAGTAAAAAGTGAATGGAAAAATAAAGAGTAATTAAGGAGGCAAGAAGTGAGAAAAACTGCAGATGAAGAAAAGAAGGAAATTATTGACTATTTAAAAATTATGGTTTATCTACACTCAGAAGTTAAAAATTGCCAGAAGAGGAACCATGGTTATCTATTCGAGAAATGCTGAAAGTAGTTCTGGGAAGCATCAGGATTCTTATAATAATTGATAAGAGAAATTTATGGGCCAAAGGTGGGATGACATATTTTTTCTTGATATCCTATCTTCACCTTTGTTTTTAAAAGCCTGTCACATTTCTTGCTTCTACAACATAAATGCAAGAACTGGTTGGGCTTTAGTCAGACCCCAGTCTGTTCTTTCCTCTTGTTGACAGTCTTTGCTTTCTGTGTTCTCTGCTTCCTGGTTTCAGCTAGCATTACATTGAATTTTAAGGAAAAAAAAAAAAGTAGATATGAGGAAGAGTCTTCTTTTGAGAATTTCCTAGGCAAATCCATAAAAATTTTGTAAGCTTCCCTATACTTTTGTAATTACAGTCCTGTGAGACAACAGAAAATATACATATTGGTCTCTGTCCCCAGTTTCTGGCACAGAGCTCCAAAAACTCTTGTAATTTCCTAAGTAATAAGAGTACTCAGGAGCATTTTTTGTTCTAATGTTTGGTCTTTGACCCTGGTTCCTGACACAGTGTTCCTAAATCCCTTGGAATTTCCAAGGTGATGGCACTGTCTTCTGTTTGAATGAGGGGACTCCTGGTGGGCTCCAGGATAGAGAGTGGTTACCACAGAGTCCAAGCCATGATTAGAAGTGTAGAATTTTCAGCCCCAGCTGTCCATTCCCCAAAAAGGGGCAAGGGGCTGGACATGGCGTTAATGATCAATTATGCCTACATCATGAGGCCTCCATGAAAATCTCCAAAGTAGAGGCTTCAGAGAGCTTCAGGGTTGATGATCACACGGAGGTGCAGAGAGAGTGGCATGCCCAGAGAGGCACGGAAGCTCCATGCCCCTTCCGACATACTTTGCCCTGCTCATCTCTTTCCTCTGGAATTTCAACTATATTATTTATCATATCCTTTCATAATAAACTGATAAACAGTAAGTAGTCTCTTTTCTTGAGTCCTGGGAACCGCTCTAGCAAGTTCATCAAACTCAAGAAGGAAGCTAAAGGAATGTCTGATTTGGAGTCCATCAGTCAGAAGCACAGGTTACAACCCAAACTTGCGACTGGCCTCTGAAGTGAGGGGGCAGTAGTGTGAGATTCAGTTCTTAACCTGCGTAATCTTATGCTAGCTATCTCCAGGTAGACAGGGTCAGAACTGAGATCAACCGTAGGTCACCCAGCTGGTGTCACAGAATTGCTTGGTAGGAAAAACACCACACATCTGGTGACAAGAGCATGAGTAAGGGAAAGCAGGAAGAGAGCTGAGCTTTCCTTTATAATTCCTGAAGCCCTACTAGGTACATACAGCCTGAGTCTGGATTTCAGGCCTTACTTACTTCAAAAATTTTAATTGCCTAAACAACTTCTCAAAAGTGGATACTATCAACCTACTGAAGTTATAGTTAAATTCTCAAACTTGCTACAGTGTCAACAGAACTACTTGTTTGAAGCACACTTTTTCTGTAAAGTTGTATTATTGAAGCTCTTTGTTATGAATAGCAAAATCGTTTTGAATTTTAGAACTATCTGGAACAGGGGCGCCTGGGTGGCTCAGTCAGTTAAGTGACCGTCTTTGGCTCATGTCATGATCCCAGTGTCCTGGGATTGAGGCCCACGTGGGGATCCTCTCTCAGCAGGGTATCTGCTTCTCCCTCTGCTCCTCCCCTGCACATGCCCTCTCATCGTTCTCAAATAAATAAATATAATCTTAAAAAAAAAAAAGCATATCATAGAACTATCTGGGATAAAAACCTGTCACCAGTCAAGGAAAGGGTTAGACTTAAAACTTGTCCAACAAGATAGATATTTTTTAAAGGAGGATGGAAGTCAGATTTTTTTGTAGGAACCAATTAATAATAAGGGACAAGTTCAGAACTCCCGCTTGAACTGGAGTTATATTGGAATTTCTACTGGAACCTGTTGCTTCAGGTCTTTGGTCACTGGTTCAGAGCAAATCTAGTAAAGAGGACTCAGTTTAATTTTAAGTCAAATCTCCACAAGGCATTTGCCATAGTATCACCCTGAGCACTCTTGGAAGCCTTCTTGCATTTATCACATGTATTCACATGTGATAATCATAACTTTTTAGAAGTTGTATGGTTACAATGATAAAAAAATATTTGTTTAAAAATATCCTGAGACTAACTTCTTATAGTTATGTGGCCTAAGGGGACATCAAATTAAATGATGACTTGGCAGGTAAACGGTGTCTGTGCTGGGATAATGGGAAAGACAGTAATTTTGTTCAGTCCTGATCTCCAGACCTCTGGGAAGAGTGGTCAGGAAGTACCAGCAAAGAAGAAATTGTGGCTGTGAGAGCATGTCCCCTGAACACACCAGACTTTTCATCCTTTCATTCTCTCTGCTCTGTTTTTCATTCCCTCTCATATCGTGGGGTGCACAGGGAAAGAAATTATGTCTCTAGAACATAGTATTGAATCAGCCTATAAAAAAATTAATGTAATTAGTATGTTGATTTCCTGATTTTAGCTTAATGCTAGCCTTTTAAAACTTCTAAAGATGAGGGGCGCCTGGGTGGCTCAGTGGGTTAAAGCCTCTGCCTTCGGCTCAGGTCATAATCCCAGGGTCTGGGGATCGAGCCCCACATCGGGCTCTCTGCTCAGCAGTGAGCCTGCTTCCTCCTCTCTCTGCCTACTTGTGATCTCTGCCTGTTATCAAATAAATAAAATCTTAAAAATAAAAAATAATTCTAAAGATGAGATTAAAACAAACCTTCTAAGTAAACACCAACATAAAGACATGTCAGTGAATTGAGTGGTAATCTGAGGCAATGGCAGAAATCTCCAGATAGGTCATTTTATTTATTTATTTATTTTTTTAGATTTATTTATTAATTTATTTGACAGAGAGAGAGAGAGATCACAAGTAGGTAGAGAGGCAGGCAGAGAGAGGAGGAAGCAGGCTCACTGCTGAGCAGAGAGCCCAATGCGGGGCTTGATCCCAAGACCCTGAGATCATGACCTGAGCCGAAGGCAGAGGCTTAACCCACTGAGCCACCCAGGCGCCCCCAGATAGGTCATTTTAGAAACTGATTCTCTCCATCACTGGATGGGATAAACAGAATTTCCTCAGGTGCCCTTCAGTCTTTTTTTCAAAGAGGCTCCAAATTCCTTGTCCTAGTTTTTGGCCTCTTGCCAGGGGTGCTTCTCCCTGGTCCACTCTCCCCACCCAATCCAGAATCACATTGTCTTGATTTCATTGCTGTGCCTCACTAGACCTCGCCCCAGGGCTGGTTTCTTATTCAGGATTTAAAAATTCAAGCAAAACCCCTTCTTTCTGTTCAAAAGTATCTTCTTTTCCTCCTCCGGCCTCCCCTAGATCCCACATGGTGTTACAGGGAATCCCAGGAGGCCTGTGACCTTGGCCTGGGGTGAGCCTTACAGCAACTAGTTCTACAGCCTAGAGCAGGTTCCTGACACAGGTGAAACACCGATTTCCTAACTTATAAAATTTTGGATGATAATACTTACTTTCTTTGACTGAAGGAATAATAGAGATAACTTACATACATAGTGTCTAGCATATTATAGAGTTTTGAAAAAGGTATCGTTATAAAGTGTAGGTCTTTTGCTATATGTAGTTTTCTAAGCTTTTCGGACTGTGAAATTTTGTTTCTTAGAGTGGCAGTTTTATATTTTTCCTCATGAAGTTTTTGTTAAATCTCTGGATTCCTGGAAAGTAAGATGGACAAGAACCTCCAAGACTAGTTACAATTCACCATCTCTTACCTAGACGATTTCATTCTAAAAATCTTGAGAAGATAAATTCACCATATTCCTGTGAATTTCGTGGGTTTTCTTTTTTGCATTAGTAGTGTGCAAACTGTTAGCTTCCAGATCACACTGAGGAAATATAGCTGAGACTCAACATCTAGAACTTTTGAAGTCTGAGTTTTAGTTGAAATTTTATTCTTAAATTAATTATGTCTATTGTAGTTTTAAAGCAAAGCACCAATAATACAATTTTTTGAGAAGTAAATGAAATTAGCTTTTCCAATACTTAAAAAAATTCCAAAGTTAAACTGGAATTCAGTCCCAGCTGGACAAAATCTAGTATTGGCCACATTGTTATGATTAAGCAATATTATTCTGTATGGCCATTTATATAAAGCATAAAAATGAAATACTTGATACGGTTCTTATAAAAGTTTCAAAAAAGTATGATTATTAGGTTTGATGAATAAAGCTATTCACATATCCTTATTTATTATAAAGTATATAATTGTCTTTGAACCTATTAATGATTATTTCTCAATGCATATTTCACAGTGAACAGCTTCTAGGGGGTGAATTGTTGGCTATTTCTGGGCCAGAGGAAAGAGGATTTACACCAGATTCAGTGTTAAGTCATACGGTTCTGAATTACATTCTCTAGAGATACCCCCCCAAATATTTCAACTTCAGGCCAATTAAAAAGTTGTGTGTGCTTTTTTTTTAAGATTTTATTTATTTATTTGACAGACAGAGATCACAAGTAGGCAGAGAGGCAGGTAGAGGGAGAGGGGGAAGCAGGCTCCCTGCTGACCAGATGTGGGGCTTGATCCCAGGATCCTGGGATCATGACCTGAGCCGAAGGCAGAGGCTTTAACCCCCTGAGCCACCCTGATGCCCCTAAAAGTTTTTCTTGCTTTGATTGTTGGAGGACTTGTTTTATTGTTTTAGCTATTTTAAATTTAGACAGAATATCTCCTCTGACCATTTGTGGTAGTTTTCTTTTCTTTCTTTTCCTCTTTATTATTAATAGAGTTGTTCGTGTTTACTATTTTTATGTTTCTTGTGACACCTTCCCAAGGAACATACATTTGTCTGTTTTTCCCTTGGATTTCTCAGGACGGGCGTGAGTGAGGACAGCTGCATCAGGCCGTTCCAGCTTCCAGGGAAGCACTCTATTTAGATTCACGGAGGGGTATGAGGAACATTAACAGAAATTCAGATAGTGAGCAATTGTACATTTTGCCTATACATGCATTTCCCACTTCCCGCTGAATTCACACAATTTCTGCTTCTTTGTGATTTATTCATTCATTCTGTTTGCTTTATTACTGTAAAATAGAAAAGTGAGATTTGAGGTTCTGAATTGGCTTATGATGCTGTAAGTGAAAAAAGTTAATTTAGTCACGGCTCATCATTCTTCTAGATGTTTGTAAAAAAGAAATTGAGCTATATTCCAAGCTACATATGGGTTTTTGCATGCTTACCTTGTCTGACAGCTAGTGTGGTGGTATAGACCAAGAAGAGAAGGATGTAATTGAGGAAACTCTGGAAGACTGGTGTATTGGCATGGAAATCTTCTGACAGGTACTTGCTGGTCAAGCCAATTCCACAAATAAGAAGGGATAACACCTGGCCCAGAGCCACAGAGATTAACATCTCCCTGAAAAGTAAAGAGAAACAGCAAACATCAGCAGGAAGTCCATTAAAACAGTAACAGTTAAAATTTACTAAGCACTTGTGCCATTCACTAGGCTAAGTGTAATAAATAGCATTTCTTATTGCCCATCACAATGATCCTACAAAAGAGGTACAGTTTTTAGTGAGGTTTTACAGAGGGGGGAAAAAAACCAACCAAGTTTAGAGGGGTTGAGGAATTTGCTCACTGTCACATAATTAGGAAATGGCAAAGCTGGGATTTGAGACCGAATCTCTCTAAGCGATCCTGGCTTCTAGCCAAGGCGTTCTGGAGCCTGTGGGGGGAATTAACATCATCCCTGATGCCCACCATTGCATTCACTAAATGTTCAGAAACCCAAGAGAACATTTGCACCCTGACAAAGAGGCATCTCATTGTAACCTTATCTTAAGGTTCTCATACCAATAGAGACTCTTGTTTATAGACTGAAATTTTGGATCCAGGAACCCCTGAAAATCCAAAGGATCATCTCCTTCCCAGTCTCAGATTTTGGATCTTCTTTTGCTCTAGCAAGCACTAATAAGCACTAGTCTCTTTTTTCCTTTACACAAGTTACAATTGATTGCATATTAAAACTGTTATTCATGAAGGAAATTTAGTTACCGAGGTGGTATAATAAAACATTTCACATTGTATAAATATTTTCTGTGGCTTTTTCATAGGCATTGTAGACCACTGTAGTAGGGACTAAAAGCAAGAGTCAAGGGGTTCACTTTGCATAGAAATAAAATGCCCATATGGGTTTTATCATCATATAAACCTGCACAATCTGACTCAGGAAGAGCTCCTAGAAATACAAAGCAGGCTTCTGCCTTCCCCAAAAGTCCCATCCAACTTTTCTGGTTTATTTATAGAAACAGTAATGTAAAATAAGCAAGGAGTAGTATTTCTAAATAAAAAGCACTGGCCAGAAAATTTGCAATGTTACATATTTCCTCCCCCACAGCAGATGTGAATCCATCTTTCTGAAAGGGGCAAAGAGTTCTGGGTAGATACCTCAGTGGTGTCTTGCCAAAGAAAGAAAGAAAGAAAGAATGGAAGGGAAGAAGGAAGGAAAGAAGGAAGGAAGGAAGGAAGAAAGAAAGAAAAAAATTTAAAGACACCCATCACATTTTCGTCATTCCATTCATTTCCATGAGGAGGAAAATATTGGCAAGGCATGAGAACCCATAGAAGGTTTTATTTCCTGAGGTTGACCTGGAACATGCTGGTAGAGGCTTCCCACTGGTTGTCCTGTTCCCAAGCACCGGCCCTGACCTTCCCCCCCTCCGCAATTCAATCTTTTTTAAGGAATCAAAGACATATTTTTAAACAGGTATGTCTAAAATGTCAGTCTGTTGCTTAAAATCCTATAATGGTACCTTTCAAAGTGTAGTGATCTATAAGGCCTGTGAAACATCCTCTACAAAGTTGGCTGCCAACATTTCCTCCTATCCCTCCGCATTCATGCTGGTCCTCTCAAAGGGAGGTAGGATCTATTTCTTCTTTTCTAACGCACTTATCTTGTGACTTACTTTGACCAAGAGAATGTAGGGGAAAGGATGTCCTGTGACTTCTGGGCTAATCCATAAGAAGCTCTGCTGCTTCCAGTTTTTGCTCTCTTCAGATACAGCTTCCATGTAAAGAACCTGGGCTACTAGAGCTTGAGAGACCAGGTGAAAAGAAAAAGAGAGAGCCAGCCAATGCCACCCCAGCTGAAGCACCAGCCCTCTGAGGGAGGATCCTGGATCCTCCTACCCCAGTGCAGCAGTACCAGCCTGTGCCACATGGAGCGGAGATGAGCCATCACCAGAGATGGCTGCCCAATTAGTGAATTGTGAGAAACAATCAATGGCTGTTGTTTTAGGGCATGAAATTCATAGTGGTTAGTTATGGAGCAATAGGTAACTGAAATCAAGGCCCCAAATGCCCCCCCTCCACTCTTACTACCTCTGGGGCTTTACCTCCTACTTTCCCCATGAAGCCAGAGCTCCAGTCCTACAGAGCTACCTACATATCAACAATGAGTTGTGGTCTTCTTCGCTGGCATTATTGTGTTATCATTGCTTCCAGAATGTTCATCTTGCCTTTATCAGTCTGACTCCTGTTCATCTTTTGGTTTGGCTTATATGTTACCCCCTTTAAGAAGTATTACCTGTCCTCCCTTCCCTGGAATGTTTCTCCTTTACTTCTACATCACTGTATTATAATTACTGATTTTATCCCTTTTTTCCCTCTGCCAGACTGTGAAGTCTGTATGATGTTCTTCACCATATCTGTAGCTGGGCAATACCATTCAGAAGAAGTAGAAAATGAAAGGATTCAAAGACAGTGCAGAGATAGGCCTTAGGCAACCCTGAACTGTTTTACTGAACTGAAAGGTGATAAAAAAGAAAGGCAAAGGTAAAGAGAAGTACCAGAAATATTCCAGAATGATTTCAAAGGTTTTTAAGCCAGCCTAACACAAGTATGATATCCACTAACAAAAATCATGGTAAGGAGTTAGTTTTTAGTGCAAGATAACAAATATTTTTGGTATATTGAATTTGAGCCACCAGATGAATGTCCAGATAATCCAGCAATATTAGAAACAAGAGATAACAGTTGGATAGGGAGAGCAGCCAGGAGATAATATGCAGAAGTACACACCTGAGAATGATGTCTAAAGTACTAGAAATGGATGATATCACCAAGGAAGGGAGAATGAAAGAGAGAGTAAGAGGGTCTAGGAAAAATCCTTGAGGAATCTGCAGACTGGGGTTAGGGGAGAAAGAACAGGCACATCATTGGAGTCAGAAGTGGTTAGAAGGCCAAGGGGAAAACCAGGATAGTTCTTGCTATCAGAGAAACCAAGGAAGCAGAGACTTTCATGGAGGAGGTAGTTGTAATATTGAAAGTTGCTTAGAGGGTAGAGAGAATGAGGACTGATGGAAGTTAATTTGTAGTCACTCGTAGCCTTTGAAGGACCAGTTTGGCAGAGTGGTGAGTACCAGGGCAATACTGGTATCATGGAAACCAAGGGAACAGAGAATTTACAGAGGGGGAATAGTTAGCTGTGACTAAGTAGACAGGAAGTGGTAAGATACAAGGTGTTGACTTTGAAGAATTTGAAGAATTCAAAGAATTCTTTGAAGAAGTTTGAGCTAGTCACCACAAAACACAATAATTATGATAATAGTTAAAATAATAATGTATAAAATGATTTAAAAGTTTAATTTAGCATGGATTCATGATTATCTTCTCACTGGGTCACTCTTGATTATTTGCATAATAACTTACATCCTTAAGTGGAAGAGAAATGAGGAGAGTTACAACTAATTGGCTGCTCCCAGTGCTGAGTACATCCACTGGAGAATACTGGGTATGGAGTATGTCTCTTTGGGAAAAGAAAGTTAAAAACTGCCATGATGTGGTAATTCCTACAGGTGCTTGAATTACAACCCTGGCATTCAAAACCTTGGCAATATCCTGTGCTTTTCCTGAACAAAATCAAGCCACCAAAAATGACTGGTTACTTATGTAATAGAATAAAATTTTAGTCCTTCTGACATATATGTACCACTATACTATAAAACAGCCATCTACATGTCAGGCACTATATATGCAAAGATGAATAAGACACAGTCCTTGTCATTGAGGAGATACTAACCAAGATTTTAGGGCTGAGCTCCCAAATAACTTATTACACAGTGAGGCCAGTTAAGGAGAAATAACAAATAATTCATATTAGTAAATTCTCACCCAAGTCCTGGGTGAGAACAAAGTCCTGGGCTTAGCTTTATGTATACTTTCTTCTTTAATCCTCATAATAACTGAATGAGGCAGGTAGTACTTTTGTATTTATTTCTCATAGAAATGTGCTGACAATGGGCACATTCTGAAAGCTTATGGTACAATGAATCCACTTAATCCAGATATTAATTTACTCCTTAAGAGTTTTTAAAATACAGTATTGATTATGTCAGCATTTGAATTAATGACCTTTTAAAATCAAAGGGACTAAAGCAGTAGTCTCTTAATATAGAATGATAACTGGAAGACCAAAATATTTAGAAACCTGTTTTATAAATATTTTATATTTATCTATCTACTGCATGTATCATTCTACATTCACAGTATACATTTTTACTAATTTGTACTATATAAATGCATAAATAAATATGTAGATTTTTTTAAAAGATTTTATTTATTTATTTGACAGAGATCACAAGTAGGCAGAGAGGCAGGCAGAGAGAGAGGAAGGGAAACAGGCTCCCGGCTGAGCAGAGAGCCTGATTCAGGGCTCGATCCCAGGATCTTGAGATCATGACCTGAGCTGAAGTCAGAGGCTTTAACCCACTGAGCCACCCAGGTGCCCCTAGATATTTAGATGTTTTATGGATACACATATATATACTATAAATCAAATGAATAAAATTATCTCAAAAAGCATTTTTTATGATCTAATAATGTCAGTTATTATACTAGACACAGATAATATGATGAATCAAACATCTTAAGGAACTCAGTTTGAAGTAGGAATGGGGCTGGCTACATAACTGCATATCCTAGAGAAAATGCAGGGTCCTTTGTTCAAAAGCAGGGACAAGTGTAATTCGAGGTACACACAAAGGTCTCTCCTTCTCAACTTGTCTTTTTTTTCTTCTCACTTTTTCACCACTTTCACCCATTTCTCCCAACCCCCAATCCTCATAGCTCTGACATGACCAATCTGTTCTACTTATCTATGTGCCTTTTTTTTTTTAAGATTTTATTTATTTATTTGACAGACAGAGATCACAAGCAGGCAAAGAGGCAGGCAGAGAGAGAGGGAAGCAGGCTCCCCGCTGAGCAGAGAACCCGATGCGGGGCTCGATCCCAGGACCCTGAGATCATGACCTGAGCCGAAGGCAGCGGCTTAACCCATTGAGCCACCCAGGCGCCCCTCTATGTGCTTTTTTTAATAAGAAAAAAAATTCCACATATGAGAGAGATTATGCAAGTATTTGTCTAACTTATTTCACTTAGCGTATGCCCTTAAGATCCATCTCTGTGTCACAAACCACCATAGACACACCACAATTTCTGTATCCACTCACCAATTGATGGACTATGGTTGTTTCCATATCTTGGCCATTGCAAATAACACTGCAAAGAACATGAACATGTCCAACAAACATGAACAATCCTTTCTAGTTTAGTGTTTTATTTTCTTCAGATAAATACCCAAAAGGGGAACTGTTGGGTCATAAGGTAGTTCTATTTTTAATTTTTTTTTAAACCCCCATACTGTTTTCTACAGTGGCTGTACCCAATTTACATTCCAACCACAGTGCACAAGGATTTCCTCTTTTCCACATCCTTCCCAACATTTATTTTCTTGTCCTTTTTTTTTTTTTTTAAATAATAAGCGTTCTAACAGGTGTGAGGTGATACCTCATTGTGGCTTTGAATTGCATTTCCCTGACAATTAATGATACTGAACATCTTTTCATGTACCTGTTGGACATCTATATGTCTTTGGAAAAATGTCTATTTTGATCCTCTGTCTTTTTAAAATTGGGCTGTTTGTATTTTTGCCATTGAGGTCTTTTATTTCTTTTGCTATTGTTGTTGTTTTGCCATTGAGTTTTATGAGTTCTTTATATATTTTGGATATTAGCCCCTTATCAAATACACAATTGCAAACGTTTTTCCTCCCACTCAGTAGATTATTTTTCATTTGTTGGTAGTTTCTTTGCTGTGCAGAAGCTTTTTAGTATGATGTAGTCTCACTTCATTTTGCTTTTGCTGCTTCTGCTTTTTGGTGTCAGATTGAAAAAGTCATCACCAGACCCATGTCAGGGAGCTAATTGTTTATGTTTTCTTCTAGGAGTTTTATGGTTTCAGGTTTTATGTTCAAGTTTTAATGGATTTTGAGTTAATTTTTGTATAAGATAGCGTCAAATTTCTTTTCTTTTGCATGTGGCTATCCAATTTCCCCAATCTCTTCCCATTTATTGAAGAGACTATCCTTTTCCCATTGTATATTCTTGGTTCCTTTGTTGTAAGTTAATTGACCATATATATGTTTGTTTATTCTGATCCATTGATCTATGTATTTGTCTTTATGCCAACATTATACTGTGTTAATTACTATAGCTTTGTAATAAAGTTTGAAAACAGGAAAATATGCCTCTAGCTTTGTTCTTTCTCAAGATTGCTTTGGCTATTGGTTTTTGTTTTTATTTTTTTTTAATTTTTTTTTTTAAAGATTTTATTTATTTGTCAGAGAGAGTGAGCACAGGCAGACTAAGAGTGGCAGGCAGAGACAGAGGGAGAAGCAGACTCCCTGCGGAGCAAGGAGCGCGATGTGGGACTCGATCCCAGGACGCCGGGATCACGACCCGAGCCGAAGGCAGCCGCTCAACCAACTGAGCCACCCAGGCGTCCCTTATTTTTGTTTTTTTTTGTGTCTCTAAACAAATTTTCAAATTTGTCTAGCTTATTTCAAATTTTCAATTACAAAGAAATGTTCTATTTCTTTGAAAAATGTCACTGTAATCTTGTAGAGAATGCACCAAATCTGTAGATTGCCTTGGATAGTATGAACATTTTAATAATACTGAACCTTCCAATCCAGAGCACAAAATATCTTTCCATTTATTTGTATCTTCTTCAATCTCATTCAGGTCTTACAGTTTTTAATACAGGTCTTTTACCTCCTTGGTTAAGTTTATTCCTAGGCATTTTATTGTTTTTGATGCAATTATAAATGAGATTATTTTCTTTATTCTCTTACTGATGGTTTGTTATTAATATAAAGAAATGCAACAGATTTTTGTGTATTGATTTTGTAGCTTGCAATTTTACTGAATTCATTTATTGTTTTTAATACTTTTTGGTACTTTTTAATGTTTTCTATATATAATATCATGTCATCTGCAAATAGTGACAGTCTACTTCTTCTCTAATTCAGATTCATTTTATTTCTTTTCTTGTGTAATTACTTTGGCTAGGACTTCCAATACCATGTTAAATGAATGTGGTGAGAGTAGGCATTCTTGTTCTTCATCTTGAAAAAATGCTTTAAGCTTTTCACCACTGAGTATGATGTTAGCTGTGGTCTTGTCACATATAGCTTTTATTATGTTGAGGATACCCACTTTGTTGAGAGCTTTTATTATAAAAGGATGCTGAATTCTGTCAAATGTTTTTTCTGCATCTACTAAGATGATCATATGATTTTTCTCCTTCATTTTGTTAATGTGGTGTATCAAACTGACTAATTTGCCGATGTTGAGCCATCCCTGAATCCCTGAAATAAATCCCACTTGATCATGGTGTATCATCTTTTTAATGTATTGTTAAATCTGGTTTGCTAACATTTTGTTGAGGATTTCTGCATCTATGTTAATAGGGATATTGGCCTGTATTTTTTTTTTTTTCTTGTGATGTCCCTGTCTGGATTGATATGAAGAAAATGCTGGCCTCATAAAATGAGTTTGGAAGAGTTCCTGCATCCTCTGTTTTTTGAAAGAGCTTCAGCAAGGATTGGTTTAATTCTTCTTTGAATGTTTGATTTGATTTACCAGTGAGGCCATCTGGTCCTGACTTTTGTTGTTGGAAGGTTTTTGATTACTGATTCAATCTCCTTACTAATAACTGGCCTGTCCAGATTTTCTATTTCATCCTGATCCAGTCTTGATCGGTTGTAGGTCTCTAGGAATTTGTCCAGTTTTCTAATTTGTCCAATTTCTTGGCATATAATTGTTTGCAGCAGTCTCTTATGATCCTTTGTATTTCTGTGGTATCAGTTGTAAAGCTGCTTTCATATCTAATTTTACTTATTTAAGCCCTCTGTCCTTTTTTCTTCATGAGTATAACTAAAGGCTTGTCAATTTTGTTTATCTTCTCAAAGAAACAACTCTTAGTTTCATTGATTTTCTCCATGGCCTTTTTAGTCTCTGTTTCACTTATTTCTGTTCTAATCTTTATTCCCTTCATTTCCTTCAAGCTTGTTTGTTCTTTTTCTGGTTCTTGAGGTGTAAAGTTGGGTTGTTCATATGAAAATTTTCTTTTTTAAATATTTTTTGAAAAGTTTTTTGAGGGAGGCATAAGTTACCATGAACTTCCTTCTTAGAACTGCTTTTCCTATATCCCACAAACTTAGGTATGTATGTTTCTGTTTTCATTTGCTTCAAGGTATTTTTTGCTTCTCTATTTCTCCATTGGTCCACTGATTGCTCAGCAGCATATTGTTTAATTTCCACAGATTTGTGAATTTTCCAGCTTTCTTCATATAGATAATTTCTAGTTTCATACTACTGTGGTCAGAAAAGATGCTTGATATGATTTCAATCCTCTTAAATTTATTAAGACTTGTTTTGTGGCGTAACACCATCTATCCTGAAAATGTTCTAATTGCATGGAGAATAATGTGTATTCTGTCACTTTTGGATGGAATGTTCCATACATATAATTGTTAAGTCCATCTGATCTAATGTGTTGTTTAAGATGAATATTTTCTTATTGATTTTCTCTCTGGATAATCTATCCATTGATGTAAGTGGGGTATTAAAATCTCCTACTATTATTGTACTGTTGTCTATTTCTCCCTTTAGGTCTATTAATTTTTTTGTTTGTTTGTTTTTCAAGATTTTATTCACTTATTTGTCAGAGAGATAAAGAGAATACAGGCAGGCAGAGTGGCAGACTGAGGCAGAGGGAGAAGCAGGCTCCTTGCAGAGCAAGGAACCCCTTGTGGGATTCCATCCCAGGATGCTGGGATCATGACCTGAGCCGAAAGCAGCCACTTAACGACTGAGCCACCCAGGCATCCCTAGGTCTATTAATTCTTGTTTTAAATATTTAGGTACTTCTATTTTGGGTGCATAAATATTTGTTTACAAATGCTATAGCCTCTTGTTGAACTAACCACTTTATTATTGTGTATGCCCATTTGGGGATCTTATTAGAATCTTTGGTTTAGATTCTATTTTGTCTGACATACGTATAGCTACTTCAGCTTTTTTTGTGGTTTCCATTTGTATGGAATATTTTTTTCCATCTCTTCACTTTCAATCTGTGTATGTCCTTATATCTAAAGTGAGACCTTTGTAGGCAACATAAAAATGGGTCTTGCTTTTTTATCCAATCAGCCACCCAATGTCTTTTTTTTTTTTAAGATTTTATTTATTTATCAGAGAGAGAGAGAGAGAGGGAGAGAGAGCGAGCACAGGCAGACAGAATGGCAGGCAGAGGGAGAAGCAGGCTCCCTGCAGAGCAAGGAGCCCGATGTGGGACTCGATCCCAGGACACCGGGATCATGACCTGAGCTGAAGGCAGCTGCTTAACCAACTGAGCCACCCAGGCGTCCCCACCCAATGTCTTTTGATTGGAGAGTTGTCTATTTACATATAAAGTAATTATTCTTTTTAAGATTTTATTTATTTATTTGACACACAGAGAGAGAGGCAAGTAGGCAGAGTGGCAGGCAGAGGGAGAGGGAGAGGGAGAAGCAGGCTCCCCACTAAGCAGAGAGCCCAGCGCAGGGCTCGATCCCAGGACCTTGGGATCATGACCTGAGCCTAAGTGAAAACTTAACCAACTGAGCCACCCAGGTGTCCCTAAAATAATTATTGATAGGTACATACTTTTTGCCATTTTGTTAATTGTTTACTGGCTGTTTTTGCAGTTCACTGTTTCTTCTTCTCTTGCTCTCTTCCTTTGTGGTTTGATGACTTTCTGTTTATGCTTATATTACTTTTTCTTTATCTTTTGTATATTTACTATAGGTTTTTGCTTTGTGGTTATCATAGGCTTACATAAAGCAGTTTATAATAGACATTACTATTTTATAGAGAATTAAATTTTTACAGGTAAGTAAATTGATGCTTAGATTAAGCAACCAGCTCAAGATCACAGAGCTAGCTTGGGGAAGAGTTTAGATGGCAACTAGGTTATATGACTCCAAATCCCAACTTCTTAATTAATTATGCTATACCACCATTATGCTGCAAAAAAACCCCCTAGAACCAAAAACAACAAAAAAATTCTTTGCCCTCACGAAAAGCACAGAGCACAGTGCTAGAAACCTCAGTTGCTGGGTTCTAGAAGTATTCTGGAGATAGTAAAGGCAAAAAAAAGCCAGCTAATGAAAAGTCTTCCACCAAGACCTCTGTAGTATATGCCTTTGAACAGGAAGTCAACACAGGCTTATTCTCTTTTCTTCAGCCAAACAAAATAGCAAATCTGTGTAATTAATTTCTGCTTTTAATTAGTGACCATGTCATTTAGCTGTTTTGATATTACTTGATACAAAATGCAAATTATTGTTTTATCTGTCATACTAATAAAGATGACTTGTAAAGCAGGAAGGAATGGAAGGAGCCCTTTATCAGGTTAGTTCATGAGTTCTTTCCCAAATACAGAAAGCTAAATTCTGTAGCTATTGTAGTTTACACATCTGAGTTAAGTTACTAGAGTCAACAAAGCAAAAAAAGTAAGTAAATTAAAAAATATATATATAAAGAAACCTAAATGATGACCTAGATAGCAAATTCTGCTAATTCTGCCTCCCCACCCCTGCCATTTTCCTCTCATCAAATTCTCTTTTGTTGTCTTTAAGCACTGGACAAATCCTTTCTGTGATTTGTTTCACAGAGTGAAACACTCTTTTTTAGGATCTTTTCAGTTCACTTGTTATTGCCTTATCACTCTGAACAGCTTTTTGTTTTGTTTTGTTTTTGCATAGGTAACCACCACAATAGATCTGTGGTCCCTTTTCCTAACTCTTCATAATCTGAAGACCCATCTTCTTCAGAAAACCTCGTTTGGCTACTCCTTCTCCCCAAGGCTGAGTTAAGTGCCTTCATGTGTACGCTCCTATCTCTATTTGTACTCACCAAATTGCATAACTCATAGCTCCTGAAAAGAAGACAATGCATTCTATTAATTTCTATGTTCCTTGCGCCTTCAGTATTGCTGGATTGAAAGGAAATAGATGCTCAATAAGTACAGAATGTATGAATAAACATGTTTACAAGTGAACAAATATTTATAAATGAAAAAGGGCAAAGTTGTAGAAGATTTGAAAGATGGCTGCTTACCTTACCTTAAAAAACTACTAGCTTTGAAAGACAAAATCCACCGTATTTTTACTGTATTCCATCTTCCAGTTAGACACTGAGTTAATAAGCTATATTCTGTTGCCTTTCTGAACAAGCTTGGTAAGGTGCTATCTTGCAAAAATGATACTAAATATGGTCCTGGGTAGAATTCTGCACAGGGATATGCTGGTTATTCATGCAATATATAGAATAACACACCAGATGCATTCTAACATAGGAAACATAGGTTCTATAATTTTAGTAGCAGAAATTGAGAAGAGACTATGATACATATTTCCATCTTTGTTTATGCATTTAAAAGGACATCCTATCCACTTCAAATTCAGAATGACTAGACAATGAAAAATGTATGAGTCTCAGGAAAAACAGTGCTGCTGGGAGCTGAATACCTATTATAATACAGCTTAAATTCATAAAGACTGACATAACCATTACCACAAGCACTTTATTCTGTTAAAGAGATAGACTTTAGAACCTTGTGAATAAACTTGTTACAAATTAGATATTCAAAAATAATATGATTTAAAATAAAACCTGAATTGAATCTTGTTTTCTACCCTCAGTTATAAGACTACATTCTTTTAAAAGGGTATGAAAAATTTCAACATAGAGTTATATAATCATATTGCTTTGTAATTCTTTGGCATGAGAGTGAAACAATTATGTTATCATCTTGAATCAGAGCACATCAAACTTTCCGTAAAGACATCTTCATTCTGATAACTATTCTCAGGCAAGCCATGATAGATTTGGGTCAGCATATGAATTCAGATATACATACACAGAGAACATTTAAGTAAACTCCCTTGACTAAAAACAATTTCACTTGAACATGGGGAAAACATGTGTTCTACTATGTTCTTTAAAAGACTCACGTTTACAGAAGTTAGGACATTGGCTTCTTGAAGCTCTTTGCTGAAAGGTTTTATAACATTAAGTATTAATTAGACTTCTACATAAGAAGAGCACTAGGCAAGAAGCAAATACACATATTCACAGATTTAATTCAAATTCTATATTCATGGAGTTTAATCTAATCTCTGGTTCTGTGGTATCAGATTTTTGTTTTGTTTTTTTAGAGGAAACAAAATAAGCCACAAAAAGCCCTCCTAAACAATATTTCAGTGAATCTATGAGGCACTAAGTGTAGGAGACATTTGAAACTCTAGTGTGAGAGGATAGGTCAGAACTGTGCATGTAAATTGTATGTTGTATATCTAAAGTGGCACAGAATAGTGTAAAAGCACCAAATAGGCATTTAGAAGCTTCTGGCTCTTGAGTTCCACTAATTAAGCTCCATAATCTTGGGCATCTTCTACACTGGGCGTCAGTCCTTCCTATACAAAGTAGTGAGTGGCTAAGATACCTCTTATGCCTCTCCCTTCAAATCCTCTTGGTCTTACCTACCTCCAAGGTCTCTAGTCACTTATTCTAGCTCCAGTGGAGGCCCAACCAATTTTGCACAGACTACAAATAACATTATGTGGGCCGAACCCAGTGGCCCAAGGCCTCATGCCCATTCTGCACACCTTGTGCCTTCTACCCTGGGGATTCCACCATGACGCTGAGGGTCAGACCTTGTGAGGATCTGCTTAGTGCCTGTTCTGGGAACTGCAGGAGAATTACTGCACTTTACCACTAGAGAACCCACAGCAGACAGACAAATTCTTCTTTCTTTCTCCCTTAGACAGACTGTCCTGAGAAGCAGGTTTCTCTGAAGAGGTCCTAGCTCACAAGATGCTCTGTTGGGTACTCCTTGTATTGTCTCTCCCTCTACCCCTTTCTCATGCCTGCTCCTTGGGACTGCAGTCTTCAAAAAAAAAAAAAAAAAAAAAGAAAGAAAAAAGAAAAAGAAAAAAAAGAAAGAAAAAGAAAAAAGAAAAGTAGCAGCACATAAAGTTCTGCTTTCTGGATAACTCAGATTAAGATAATTTGTTTTAAATTTCCTTCTATTCCATATTCTGACTTACTCTTAGAAGATGCTGGTGTATAATCATCAACTCTTGAAATTGGTATCTTCGATCATGAAGTCCATTCCTTTTGTGTATTTCATTAAACTCTTTTGGTAGTTGAGTTATCAGTAATGTTTGTTCATTTGTTATGTGCAAACTCTGTGAGTTATGGGATTAGTCACTAAGAAATAAATCAGTCAGTAGTACTTGCCAAGGCATGCTAACTGCAGGTTATAAGAAAGGAATGTTTGGCCCCTGCCTCCCAGAAGCTTAGAGACGTATATAAATAAGTGAAACTATTTAACAGAGAACATAAAATACCTATACTCAAGTAGGTATATAAAATTGCTTGAAGTTGTTGGGATAATTTTAACCTTAAAATGAGACAAAGCAAATCTGGAAGGGTTTCATGGAGAACATAGCTTTAAGTCTTTTTGTTTGCTTTAAATAATGGAAGAGATGTAATTTGGTATTGAGAAATTGGCATGCCATCCCAGGTAACAGAATGCTGCTGCTTTCTCAGAAGCAGAGGACTGACACATGGAATCACTTGGCTGATCAGTGAGAATAGCAAAGATGGATAGTAAAGATGGGTAAATAGCAGAGCAACCTACAGCATGGGACAGAGTTTTAATTCAGGAGGAGTTGTTCTTTGGAATTTCTGAGCAAGAGAAATGAAGTAAGCTCTTGCTACAATGTCCCTGAATTTCTCCACTCATTCCCTTAGAACCAAATCCTCCACTTTTTATGGGGAAAAAAATTCAGGAAGAGGCAAAATCGAAGAACCAGATCTCTTTGTGTGACATCCTGAAAGTCCATTAACTTCATAATACATCCACATCTGACCTGGGCATGCCAGACACACCTTTCATCGTAACATGGCAAAGCTACAGTCTTGTAATGCTTGCTTATTCAAATCATCAGCATGGCTTTCTATGCATCTCTCAATACCATTTGCTAACAGAAGAATCTGTTTTCGTCTGTTGCCACTTGTTTTTCTTGTGTTTTATAGCTATTTCTACAGTGATAGGAAGAATTCTCCAGTAGTATAAGGATTTTGATCATTCATTTACTAATAAAAAGAAATACCAATCAAGGCTAATTAAACGATTACTACATTTAATGGAATTTTTAAGAGTAATGGGCTGATGACTTTAACATAATCCTCCACCAAAACTGCAAAAGTTATATTTATGTTGTGGTTTAGTTTTTATTTTTTTGCTAACATTGTGTTGGGTAATATCTGAAGGCACAGTGAACACTCAGATTGAAGCCTATCTTTAATAAATGTAGAAGCAAGTTCATATTTGAAATTATCTTATTGTCATTACAAATTTTGGTGGATATTTTTGTTTCATATGATTAGATTTCATTGTGTTTGTTTTATTTTGCAATGTGGCTAATGAAGAAAGGTCAGAGAGAAGTTTCAAATAATTTTTTCTTGTTATTTATTTCTGGCACATTTTGGCATTATCTTTGACTCTTAGGTTTTGTGTAGGATTCAGTTTATGAAATTTAGTTACTGAGTATAATCATTAAATCCTTTAACTAGACCCACATAAACTGAGTGAAGTCATGGGGCTACTGTGAAACCCCCTAAAAGCAGAACATCCACTCGCTTGTCAAAGAATCTCATACCTTAAGTGAGCTGACTATCTAAAGAAGCCAGTCACAAGGGTGCTTGGGTAGCTCATCCAGTTAAGGGTCTACCTTCGGCTCAGGTCAGGATCCCAGGGATTGAGCCTCCAGCATTGGGCTCCCTGCTCAGCAGGGGGCCTGTTTTTCCTTCTGTCCCTCACCCCCTCACCTGGCTCTTGTGCTCTCTCACTCTCTCTCTCAAATAAATAAGTAAAATCTTAAAAAAAAAAAAAGCTAGTTACAAAAGACAACACATTACATGACTCCTTTTATATGAAATGTCTAGAATAGGCAAATCTACAGAGACAGGAAGTAGAGAGCTGGTTGCTTAGGGCTGGGAGGATGGGGAGATAGGGATGTTTTAGCTAAAGAGTACAGAGTTTCTTTTTGAGGTGATGAAATGTTCTAAAATTGACTATGCTGTTAGTTGCACATCTCTGTATATAAATACTGATATACTAAAAACCACTGAATTGTACACTTTAAATAAATGGAGTGTATGGTATGTGAATTACATCTCAGTAAAGCTGTTATTTAAAGAAAGAAAGAGAAAGAAGGAAAGGAAAGAGGGAGGAGTAAAATAGATAAGTAAAAAGATAAAAGAAAAGTAAAATTCACAGCGGGTAAAAAAAAATTCAAACATTTCATCTACAAATTGAGTGATTATGCCAGGGTCAATTTATACATTAAAAATTAGTCAAGCTTAATAATTTATATTTTTCTATGTATAAATAAATATTTTTTTCTTTTAAATTAAACATGGCAGTAAAGTTTTCTTCCTGGATCCCAGGGAATCATCTCACATTATCCCTTGAAATGTGTACTCCCACTTTTTTTTTTTTTTAAAGATTTTATTTATTTATTTATTTGAGAGAGAGACAGTGAGAGAGAGCATGAGTGAGAAGGTCAGAGGGAGAAGCAGACTCCCAATGGAGCTGGGAGCCCGATGCGGGACTCGATCCCCGAACTCCGGATCATGACCTGAGCCGAAGGCAGTCGTCCAACCAACTGAACCACCAGGCGTCCCTGTACTCCCACTTTTATTTACTTAAAAGATAAGCTTTCAATCATTAGCTTGGAAGGTAAGAACACTTGTCATTCTTCTCCAGAGAATGAACATGGTGTTGTAAAATAAGAACATGCTTTGAAAATGGATTTGATCTTGCCTCTGCCACTAATCACTGAGACTCATTTTGTTCATCTATAAAGTGGGGATAATAATACATACCTCACAGGACTGTCATAAAGACTTAAATGAGACAGTTTTTTAAATGTCTGGTACTACAGTAACTGGCTCATGGTAAATGCCTAGAATCATAGCTCTACTACCTTTCGGTACATTTTAGAAGTACCCATACTCATACTGGCTACTGAAATCTATCTATAAGATTACATTATACATTTAGGAAAAATTAGAGAAAATATTGTTAACCATGCATTGTAAATTCATTTTCACAAGTTCTGACTAATACTTGTACTCTCAAATTTGGAAAATTTAAAGGATTTCTGACCTTTAGAAATCAAGGAAGGTAACAAAAAAGAAATGAGGAATACTTATTTATTTATGAAGTTTTTATTTATTTGCGAGAGAGAGAGTGAGAGAGAGCGTGAGACGGGAAAGGGTCAGACGGGAGAAACAGACACCCTGCTAAGCAGGAGATGGATCTAGGACTCCCAGATTATGACCTGAGCCAAAGGCAGTCACTTAACCAACTATGCTACCCAGGTGCCCCCAATGAGGAATATGTAAAGAGTCTTACCTGCCCTATTATGAAACTAATATCTTATTTTTTTCATTTTTTTTAATTTTTTATTTTTTTTAGCATAACAGTATTCATTATTTTTGCACCACACCCAGTGCTCCATGCAATCCGTGCCCTCTACAATACCCACCACCTGGTGCCCCCAACCTCCCACCCCCCACCCCTTCAAAATTCTCAGATCGTTTTTCAGAGTCCATAGTCTCTCATGGTTCACCTCCCCTTCCAATTTCCCTCAATAAGTGAAACCATATGATAATTGACTCTTTCTGCTTAACTTATTTCACTCAGCATAATCTCTTCCAGTCCCGTCCATGTTGCTACAAACTGGGTATTCATCCTTTCTTTTTTTTTTTTTTTTACAGCTTTATAAACATATATTTTATCCCCAGGGGTACATGTCTGCGAATCGCCAGGTTTACACACTTCACAACACTCACCAGAGCACATACCCTCCCCAATATCCATAACCCCACCCCCTCTCCCAACCCCCTCCCCCCAATCAACCCTCAGTTTGTTTTGGGAGATTAAGAGTCACTTATGGTTTGTCTCCTCCCAATCCCATCTGTTTCATTTACCTCTTCTCCTACCCCTCAACCCCGCATGTTGCATCTCCTCTCCCTCATATCAGGGAGATCATATGATAGTTGTCTTTCTCCGATTGACTTATTTCGCTAAGCATGATACCCTCTAGTTCCATCCACGTCGTCGCAAATGGCAAGATTTCATTTCTTTTGATGGCTGCATAGTATTCCATTGTGTATATATACCACATCTTCTTTATCCATTCATCTGTTGATGGACATCTAGGTTCTTTCCATAGTTTGGCTATTGTAGACATTGCTGCTATAAACATTCGGGTGCATGTGCCCCTTCAGATCACTATGTTTGTATCTTTAGGGTAAATACCCAGCAGTGCAATTGAAACTAATATCTTATTTTTAATAGAAATTTCAACTTGACCTTCTCATACTTGCTAATAACATCTTCTTGGAGAATAGAAAAGAGATGATGATATTCTCAGGCCAACTGTGTTACTGTTTTTTTTTTTTTTCTTTTATGCATTTTTAAATGACTTCGACATTTTTCATTACAAAATGCTTTTAACTTTGTATTTTTAATTATGTTAGTGAACCCTGAGACCAAATGGCAAACATTTAACTTTAAAATCTACTGAATAAATAAAACAAAGTGCACTGGTAATTCACTTTCCTTTTTTTCAATAAAGACTCATGTCAAATTCCTATTTTGTCACATATTTACCAATTGTATGCATGCAGTATAGTGTATTTGAAGTAGAGCAAATTGGGGAAAATTAGGACTCCACTAAGTGCTGAACTTCTCTGCACACCAATTAAAACCTGCTGAAAAATGTTATATCAACTGAGATCATCAATTATGCCTTTTACTTGAAGGATATGCACGGAAATCAGGATAAAAAGGTAGGGAAGCCAGCCTCAATTTACAAGACAAATATATCTGGCTTTTGCTTTAAGTCATGAAAGGATCTTCTGAGTGGAGCTAGCAGACATTTTCTTCATCATTTTTTGCATCAAAAGATGACTCCAGTTGCCCCTTTACAAGGAACTGATGATAGAGTCTCAGGACTTCTGATAGACTCCTTGAAAAACAACTCAAAATCATACCAAAATTCAATTTTTGCATCATGAGCCAGACACAACTTATTTTAGAGGAAAAGCTTTTCTGTTAAGAATAAAATTGGATATTTATCATAATTAAATATTATAGTGACTGAAAAGACATTTAACCTGTTGAAATTTCTACTGTAGGAATGATTTTAACAGAAAATAAAATCTATTATTGACACTCTTTCTTCAGGGTTAGAGGAAAAGGCAGTCAGAAGGAAGGGCTGTCTTTAAGTGGAAAATCCCAAAAGGCTCTCAGCTGCCTTTAAGATGGAAAAGGGTAAAAGGCCACATGGGAGAGAAAGCTCTTGAGGCAGGGCAACCTAAGTAGGATTTTTTAAGACTCTGTGGGGGATGAGGGCAGGTAAAGAAAAAAAACAACAAATTAAATCGATGAATTTGTTAAAAGACAACCCAGATTGTTTATGAGGTACAAAATGTTCCACTTTTTAAAAGCTACCAAGACTAAGCATTGTGGTAGAACATCAGGCCCCCCAAAATATATGTATATATATCAGGCAGATTACAAACCAAAGGTGCCACAGTGATTTTTTATTCTGAAGAGTATTCTCATTAAATTCACATTCTCTGTGAAAGAGATGAGTCTGTTCATACAAGTGGAGCCAGGGCCAAGGCTACTGACTGAAGACCAGTCTCTAGTCCTCAAGTTGTGGGAACCCACTGACACTTTTTAAAGAAGGAAGAAAAGAATAATGAAGGGTTGTTTTAGTCAACATAAGTTGTGTGCTCACCATTCTCCTAGTTGAGCAAATCTGTGAAACACTCTGACAGGGTGACCTCTTGTATACCTGATGGTGCAATGCAGTCCCCAGAGTGAGAAGGGACGTGATCCAGTACCTTCTGAACATGCACCAGGGCTTCACTCTGGTCTACTTTGCATGGTACAACCACCCTTTCAAAATGTGGACTGCTGGGGAAAGCATCACTTATTAGCCTCCAGCGGAAGCCCTTAACAAACCACCTTTCCTTCCTTTCCACTTATGTCAAGACTTGGGTAAATCCAAGGAATTTCAGAGGTTGAACACATTTCACCTAGCTCACCTGCTTACTATAAGGGCTATGGACGATGTTTCCAAACTGTCCAAAACACAGAGCGCATCTAATGTGTATGTGCAAATACCAAAAGAGAACATTAAGATTTTGTCTTTCAAATTTATAAAGGAGAAAGGCCTCATTCAGTGTTTTAAAAGTTCCTCCAAAGGGGAAATGAATAAAATCTCGAGAGCTGAAAAATAAACACTCCAATTTAATTCTAACCAATATTTTTTACTAAACGTACATTTTGCTGTCTACCCTGCCCTCCTGCACACTGCACCTAAGTTGTTGCAACTGTCTAAAGCTCCTTTGATGCAAACAGCTGCAGGAATATAGCTTGGTGACTGAGAACAATACTATGGCATTATGACAGTTTCAGCACATTGGTAAACCAAGAGAGTAATGGGCTTACCTTCTACTTGTGAAGCCTTCAGCTATAGGCATTTTGAGATCAGAAAATACAGGGAAAAGACACTTGTTGTCCCCCTTTGTTTCTTGAATCACAGAAGTATATAGCCTTAGAGGGCTTTTGTTGTACTAAGTTGATCATGGCAACCAACAACCCAAAGACCATCTTACGGCTATCCTTCAGGAAAATGAACTATGTGAGCATCCTTCCAGTGGCGCTTATGTAGCAGTATTCATGTGATACCAGTCCCTGTCAGACTGTGTTAGACCAATTTGTACCCTAGTGTGTCATGTCTATGCCTTCACAATGATAACAAAGCAATTTTCAGACATGTTAGTATTTTGAAATATCCTTAAAGAACAGAGTTCCAAACGCCATTCTTGGTTTTCTTGGCAATCCAAAGTTTTGTTTGCTTACTTCTCCACATTTATTTGAGGTGTTAGTGACAAGCAAAAATTACATATATTTAGGTGGTACCATGTGATTTCTTAAAGGTGTACAATGTGATGATTTAATATATGTATACATTGTGAAATGATTACCACAACCAACTTAATTAACAGATCCATCACTTCACAAAGTTACCACTTTTTGGTGTGTGTGGTGAGAACACCTAAAATCTATTCTCTTAGCAAATTTAAAGCGTACGGTACAGTATTAACAACAATCACCATGCTATACATTAGTTTCCAAAAACTTATTCATCTTATAATTGAAAGTTACTGCTCTTTGACCAACATCTCCCCATTTCCCCTACCCTCCAGCCCACTGCTCTACTCTCAGGTTCTATAAGTTCAACTTTTTTAGATCAAAGGGCAGAATGATTTTATCTTTTATGGAAGAATAGTATTCCATTGCATATAAGCACACATGCTACATCTTCTTTATCCATTCATCCACTGATGGACACCTAGATTATTTCCAAATTGTGGCTACTGTGAAATATGCTGCAATGAACATGGGAGTGCAGATGCCTCTTCGAGATCCTCATTTTATTTCCTGTGGATATATACCCGGAAGTGGGACTGCCAAATCATACAGTAGTTCTGTTTTTAATTTCTTGAGGACCTGTCACACTGTTTCCTATAGTGTCTGCACCAAGTTACACTCCCATCAGTAGTGTGGAAGGGTTCATTTTTCTCTGCATCCTTGCCGTCTCTTGTCTTTTTGATAGGAGACATCCTAACAGGTGTGAGATTATATCTCATTGTGCTTTTGATATGCATTTTTGATTGTGATGTCAAGCACCTTTCCATATACCTGTTGGCTGTTTGTATGTTTACTTTGGGAAAATGTCTATCCATGTCCTTTGCTCAATTTTTAAAAAAATCACATATTTTTACTATTGGGTTGTCTAACCATTATATATTTTGAATATTAACCCTTTTTATCAGCTATATAGTTTGCAAATAATTTCCCCACATTCTGTAGGTTGCCTTTTCATTTTATGATTTCCTTTACTATGCAGAAGCTTTTTAGTTGGATGTAATCCCACTTGTTTATTTTTGCTTTTGTTGCCTGTGCTTTTGGACTGACAACTTAAAGTTTTAACAGTGAATGTGAGGTGATTTGAATAGAGTCTGAATATTGCTTCTTCTCCTGTATTGATCCATTTATGCATGTGTCTGATGGGAAACAAGGGAGGGGCCAAAAAGATATCTTTTTTTGGAAGTACAGGTAAACTGATAGCTGAAGTACCTGTCTCACCAGCACACACACTGCCAAAGAGATTAAATTCAAATGAGTTGTACGTAGCAGGCATAATGATGTACATATTTTGTTTCCCATAGTGTTCCTGAGGACCAATTAGTGTATGCATGAAGTGGATTCTTTTGGACAGAATACTGCAGGACCAAATAATTCCATTGCATCTTTAAAAGTAAAAATAGCAAATAAAACGAATCAAGGTACAATGTGTAACATGATGTATGCATTCTGCTGAAATTAAGTGAGTTCTAATGAAATTTCTTAGAGCAAGATAAATTAGATTATTTTTCAAGCACATTTTAGAACTTCACCTAATGAAGTTCTATGAGTGAAAAAGGCAGAATGGGTTTTATTTAATGACTTGGTTGCTGATACCTTATCTCAGAGTGAATAAGAGGTCAGTCAGACCTTGGGTCATTTCTTACTTAAGTGAGACAGATATTACATTAACTTCAGAAAAACTGGCTAAAATGAGCCTAGGATCTTCTTTACATTGATACAAAAATAATTTATTGAGGCATTTAGTTATGTGGTTTCTCCTAATATTTTCTTCCCCTCATGTTCTGAGTCCCCTGGCATCAGAACAGTTTTTATTAAGAAGGAAAACAGAGGATTAAAACAAATCTTCCTTTTGTTTCTGATTCCATGGAGAGGATTAGGTTAAGGGTAGGAAAGACAGACATCAGCTAGAGAAAGGAGGACACAGAAGTATCAAGTTGGTGGCAACTGGGTGGCTCAGTTGGTTAAGCATCTGCCTTCAGCTCAGGTCATGATCCTGGAGTCCCAGGATTGAGTCCCACATTGGGCTCCCTGCTCAGCAGGGAGTCTGCTTTGCCCTCTGACCTTCCTCCCTATCTCTCTCATAAAAATAAAAGAAAAAAAAAAAAGAAGAAGAAGAAGTATCAAGTTGGGGAAAGATTTCTCAAGACTAGGGCAGGTTCTACAAGGGAAAGAGATGGAGACACAACCCTCCATGCCACTGTAGGGAGGGGAAAGTTACAGACATCAAGGTGGAATACTGTGGTAGCATTCCACGGTATTCCTGGGATAAGTTGTATCCCAGGAACCAAGACCTCTAGCTTGCATGGATTGCTGTGTCTGAGGATGGCATAAAATCCACAAAGCTTCTGGATTCCATGGGATAATGCAGGTTTGGAAAATATGTATGCTGGTAGTCCAGTATGGTTTTTTTTTTTTTTTTAAGATGTGTTTATTTATTTGAGAGAGAGAGAGAGCACTAGCGGGGAAGGTGGGCAGAGGGAGAGGGAGAGAGACTCTCAAGCAGACTCTGCACTGAGCACAGAGCCTGACGTGGGGCTCAATCCCACAACCCTGAGATCACAACCTGTGCTGAAACCAAGAGTGGGACTTAACAGATTTCACCACCCAGCCGCCCCAGTCCAGTATGTTTTGATACACGAAAGACCCTGAGTTCTCTGTTTAGCCCAAAAGTAATGGGTGGGGCTAGAAGAAGTGACATGGAAGGGTCTGGGGTAAATTAGGAGTGGGGAAAGGGAACACCCTCCCCAACTGGCTCAGAGAGAATTTCTTCTGAGTCCAAGTCAAGAGAATATGAAAGCAGATTTAAGTTGTTTTGTGGAAAGCTGGAACAGAAAGTCTCTCTTCCACACTTGAGAAAGTTCATTTACATTTTGTTAGCTAAGAAGTCATTCATGAATAAAGCATCTTGTTTACCCTCCAATCTCCTCTTTTTCCTACTCCATTGGAAAATGCTTGGAATTTTTTATGGGGAAAGATTATAGTTTATTTGATTTGTGGGGAGGGTGATGAGTAAAGTCTGAAGGGATGGAACAGGCAAAAAAATAAAGGTTTACAAAGCTAAGGGACACTTAAATGATGTGCTAAAGGATAAATGAAATAGATAAGAAATCATGTATAATAATATCTAGCAAAATAGAGCTATTCATATGGTATTTGCTAATTTTTCTAAAATAATAACATGTAAAATCAAAGAAGACTAGGTTAAGAAACTGAGAAAGTTACCTAGCCATGAATGGATACTACCTAATCCATATTCCAGCTCCACAGTCAATCTGAGTAAGGTGAGAAATGAGGCCCTTTGAAGAACAGAACATGATGGCTGCTGTGATATGTATTTTATAAAATGTTTTCTAACAAAATATTTTCTCCTGTGCATTCCCTGAAATATATCAGTGAGGGACATAAGAGATGCCAGTTATCTCACTAACTCACTCTTTTATGTTTGGCACATAAACTTTTGGTTCAGTTGATAATCCCAGGATACATCTGCAAACATTTTCCCATTTCATATTTATGGGAGTATTTCTTGTAAGTATATGTCTGGAAGTGGAGAAAGACTCCCAAAGAACAAAAAGGGAAGAGTGAGAGTGGATGTGTTAATGAGGGAGAAAAGAGGCTCCACCCTCTTCAAGTACAAAAATTCCTTCAAGACATAAATACCATGATTCAACACTAATAAAATAGGAAACTAAAAGAAAAAAAAGTTTTATCCCCACCAAGGCATGTATGTTAGCACAGACACCTAAAAATCCCATAGACACTTAAATAAACCATAAGGTACTTTTTAATCAGGTATGTTAAATGTTTCAGCACTATGGGGACAATTCTTCAAAGATGGAGCAGATACAGACAGTACAGTGTGTTTAATGTGTTAATTAACTATAGATTACAGGCAAGACCATGGTAGGGAAACATCTAAATTCATCATGATTATTCTATGGTAAATTCGAATCATTGCTAACACCAGAAGAACTATTTTAAAAATGCTAAATTATAGTATAGCATAGCCAGCTAAGGGAAGGCAATGAGGAAAAGACAATACATGCTCACAGTGGAGAATTATGGAGAAAGTGTTCTAAGACAGACTGTCTTTCCATGGGGTACTTGTTTGTCAATGCCAACCCCCAAAGTTACATGATGGCAAAAACCCAAAGGTTTTTGATCTTCTATGTCCTAGTGTCCTTAAAGTTCAGTGCCCAGAGTGAGATCCCAGGTAGTGCAGTCTTTTCCAGAATCTCTGGCAGAAGAAACTATCTGGCTACTGGGCCTATGAGGAAGATGGGACTGAAGATCCTCCTATCTTCCAACTATGTGAAACAGGTGGTCAACACCTGGTTCTATTTTCTCTCTACAGAAATATTTCAAGGAAAATTGGTGAGGGAATTATGCTGGAGATAATATGAATTTTGTACGGTGTATTTAGTATCAGAAATCACCCAAATGTATTGTTCAAGCTCCAACCTCTGTTCATTCCATGAGCAGCAGAGGTCTTCAGAATGGTTAGAAACCAGCAGGTGTTAATCTTTGTGCATGCAGAGACAGATGCTGAAATCCAACTGGACTGTGCAGCAAGTGGGAGGTTCAGCTGGCTGCAGAGCAGCCAAGCCAAATTAAGAGCCCGGGCAGGGTCCTACACAACAACCAGCACAGATGGCCAATACCCTCCATCTAAATGCTTCCAAAGGTAGAGATTTCACATTGCTTCAATCTTCCCTTTATTTTAGGTTCATCTTTTTGTGAAGCAACATAAACAAAGTTCCCACTGTAGAAATGTAATGCAGAATTCAAGGGCACTGAAATTTTATGAATGATATTTTAGAGAGAATGCTATGATTGACAAAAAATTTATAACCCAGAGAATAATTTTGAAGGATAGAAGGATTATGGAAATGGAGGAGAAGCAGGGTGACCCTAAGCTTGCCTCCTCCCTTGAACACCGCTAGATAAATATCAAATCATTCTGAACACCCAAGAAATGGTCAGAAGTCTTTGAGAACAAAGCTGCACATCTACAAACTGGAAAAATTGCCCATGGGAGGCAGGAACTGTGAAGATGTTAATTTGTGGGAGAAAAGAGCTGAGGGTGTGGTGGGGGTGGGGAGGATACCTAATGGGGAGATGGTTGAGAGAAGAGTGGAAAAAAGAGTGAAAACACATGCAGAGGACTGCACAAGAAAACTGTTCCCCAAACGCACTGACTGGAAAAAAGGACAGAGTTTCAAAGTTGTCAGTTTTTTATAAACAATGGAGCATGGAGTCTGATGTTTTGGAGGTAAGCACCATAGCCACGGTCATGCCTGATGAGTTGAGTGATTCTCAGGTGGGAAGCAACATGGAATCCCCAGAGCACCACAGCATGATCTAAAGATCTCCTGGATCCCACAGGGAGAAGGATTCTCTGCTTGGAGTGCATTTGGTAGAGGGGATATAGCCACTCCACAGGCAAAAGACCCTACGGGTGCCATTGATCTGCCATATTGACTAGTACAGGAACAAAAAAGCTGGCTGAGGGCAGCAAACCCTGGTGTCAGTTGTGTGTTGCAATTTACCATAAACTCTGAACCACTGCCCAGTTGCACAACTGTTTTCTGGGACAAGCCTGCACATCAGAGAGCAGCCAACACCCTTCCCTAGGGGATCAGCATGATTAACTATGGGGTCCACTAAAGTGTGGGGCTTTGAACACAGCCTCCCCTGAGATAAAACACCGGAGTGCTACCTCGTTTGGCAGGTGGGCAGCTCAGACACAGAAAGGGAGAAGGCAGGGATCTGATGGAAAGTGAAAATACAGGAGGGGTCACTGCATGTCTGTGAGGACCTCCTGAAGAGTGGTGGATGTGAATGTCCAACTCTGGACACGAGGGAGTGAGGCATAGACATCTTCACCCTTCACCCAGCAGCATTGATCCACTCTAGTGAGCTAAATAGCACCACCAAGTGGAGAATGAAACCACTACACCAAGCCCCACTCCCCTGAGCACTGCAGGCACATCTCCTCTACAGCAAGTACCTTTGAGAATCAGGGTAGCAAGTCCCTCCCCCAAAAGGCCAGTACAAATCCTTCCCATGCACTAAGTTTACTGATACTACTGATCACAGAGTGCTACAAAGGTTCAGTTCTAGGGGAAACAGAATGTAGCTTCCTTGGGGGTTTTTTGTTTGCTTGTTTTGTTTTTGTTGCTTTTGGTTTTTTGTTTTGGATAAAAGAAAGAGCATTTTTTTTAATTTTGTTCATTATTGGCTTTTTTTTAACTTTTAATTTTTTATCTTTTTTCCCTATCAAGCTTCTTGTAACAAGCAGACCAAAACACACCTAGGATCTAGCTTCCTTTATTATAATTTTTATTTTATTTTACCCTTTCTTCCTTTTTTCCTCCAAAATGACAATATTAAAAAATTCATCCCCAAAAAAGAACAGGAAGAAATGAAGACCAAGGATTTAATCAATACAGATGTAAGTAAGATGTCTGAACTAGAATTTAAAATAACAACTATAAGGATACTAGCTGTGCTTGAAAAAAAGCATAGAAGACACTGGGGAATCTCTTACTACAGAAATAAAAGAGCTAAAATCTAGTCAGGCCGATATTGAAAAATGTTACAACCAAGATGCAATCCCAAATGGATGCCACAACAATGAGGATGGATAAAACAGAGGGATGAATCAGTGATACAGATGGTGAAATTATGGAAAATAATGAAGCTGAAGAGAAGAGGGAAACAAAGGTAATGGATCATGAACATAAACTTAGGGAACTCAGCAACCTACTAAAACAGAGTAACATTTGTATCATAGGAGTCTCAGAAGATGAAGAGAGAGAAAAAGTGGCAGAAGGTTTATTTGAGTAAATTATAGATGAAAACTTCCCTAACCTGGGGAAAAACACAGACATCAAAATCCAACAAGCACAAAGAACTCCCATGAAATTCAACAAAGCTGGCCATCACCAAGGCATTTCATAGTCAAATTCACAAAATACACAGAAAAAAAAAATCCTGAAAGCAAAGGGTAAAAAAGTTCTTAACCAAGGGAAGACAAATTGGGTTCACAGCAGATCTGTCCATGGAAACTCAACCATGAAGACAATGGCAGGATATATGTAACATCCTGAATGGGAAAAATATACAGCCAAGAATACTTTATCCAGAAAGGCTGTCATTCAGAAGGGAAGGAGAGATAGAGTTTCCCAGACAAAACAAAAAACAAAAAACAAACAAACAAACAAAAAAACACCAAAAAACTAAAGGAGTTCATGACCACTAAACCAGCTCCTGTAAGAAATATTAAGGGGGACTCTTTGAGTGGGGGCAAAAAGACCAAAAGCAGCAAAGACTACAAAGGAACAGAGAATATCACCAGAAACACCAACATTACGGCACACAACGGCACTAAGTTCATATCTTGCAATAATGTAAATGGACTAAAGGCCTCAATCAAAAGACATACGGTATCAGAATGGATAAAAAAAACAAGAACCACCCATATGCTGCCTACAAGAGACATTTTGGATCTAAAAATACCTGCAGATGGAAAGTAAAGGGATAGAGAACAATCTACCATGGTAATGGATGTCAAAAGAAAACTGGACATACTTATATCAGACAAACTGATTTTATTTTATTTTATTTTATTTTTTTAAGATTTTATTTATGTATTTGACAGACAGAGATCACAAGTAGGCAGAGAGGCAGGCAGAGAGGGAGAGAGGAGGAAGCAGGCTCCCCACTGAGCAGAGAGGCCGATACGGGGCTCAATCCCAGGACCCTGAGATCATGACCTGAGCTGAAGGCAGAGGCTTTAACCCACTGAGCCACCCAGGCGCCCCAGACAAACTGATTTTAAAACAAAGACTGTAACAAGAGATGAAGATGGGTTATATGTTAATTAAGGGGTCTAACCATCAAGATGATCTACCAATTGTAGGGGCACCTAGGTGGCTCAGTTGGTTGAGGAGCTGCCTTCAGCTCATGTCATGATCCCAGGGTCCTGGGATCAAGCCCCGTGTCGGTCTCCCTCTCCCACTTCTCTGCTTGGGTTCCCTCTCTTGTTGTCTCTCTCTCTGTGTCAAATAAATAAATGAAATCTTTTAAAAAAAAAAAAAGATGTAGTTCTTTAAAAAAAAAATCTGCCAATTATAAAGCACCCAAATAAATCAATCAATTAATAACAAACATAAAGAAACTCATTGATAACAATACAATAACAGTGAGGAATTTTAACACCCTATTTACAGCAATGGACAGATCATCTAAACAGAAAATCAACAAGGAAACAATGGTTTTGAATGACATACTGTGCCAGACAGATTTAAGAGATACAGTCGGAACATACAATCCTAAAGTAGCAGAATACACTCTTTTCAAGTGCACGTGGAACATTCTCTAGAATAGATCACATTCTGGGTAACAAATAAGCCTTCAACAAGTACAAAAAGACTGAGATCATACCATGCATATTTTCAGACCACAACACTTGAAGTCAACCACAAGAAAAAAAATGGGAAGATCATAAGTATATACAGATTAAAGAACATCTTACTTGGGGCGCCTGGGTGGCTCAGTGGGTTAAGCCTCTGCCTTCAGCTCAGGTCATGATCTCAGGGTCCTGGGATCGAGCCCTGAATCAGGCTCTCTGCTCAGCCGGGAGCCTGTTTCCCTTTCTCTCTCTCTGCCTGCCTTTCTGCCTACTTATGATATCTGTCTGTCAAATAAATAAATAAAATCTTAAAAAAAAAGTCTTACTTAAGAATAAATGGGTTAACCAAGAAATTAAAGACAAAATTAAAAAGTACATGGAAACAAATGAAAACGAAAACACATCAGTCCAAACCCTTTGGGATACAGTAAGGGCAGTCCTACGAAGGAAGTATACTACAATATAGGCCTACCTCAAGAAGCAAGAAATGTCTTAAATACACAAGCTAACCTTACACCAAAAGAAGCTAGAAAGAGAACAGCAGACAAAGTCTAAAGCCAGCAGAAGAAGGAAAATAAAAAAGACTAAAGTGGAAATAAATGATACAGAAACAAACAAAAAACCAGTAGAATAAATCAACAAAACTAAGAGCTGGTTCTTCAAAAGAATTAATAAAATTGATAAAACCCTATCCAGACTTATCAAAAAGAAAAGAGAAGTGACCAAAATAAATAAAATCACAAATGGAAGGGAAGAGATCACAACCAACATCGCAGAAATACAAACAATTATGAGAATATTATGAAAAATTATATGCCAACAAACTAGACAATCTAGAAGATATGCACAAATTTCTAGAAACATACATTCTACCAAAACTGAAACAGGAACAAATAGAAAATTTGAACAGACTCATAATCAGAAAAGAAATTGAAACAGTAATCAAAACCCTACCAATAAACAAAAGTCCAGGGCCAGATGGCTTCCAGGGGAATTCTACCAGACATTTAAAGAAGAAATACCTATTCCCAAAAAAATAGAAATGGAAGGAAAAACTTCCAAACTCATTCTTTGAGGCTTGCATTACCTTGATTCCAAAACCAGACAAAGACCCCACTAAAAAGGAGAGCTACAGGCCAATATCCCTGATGAACACAGATGCAGAAATTCTCAACAAGATAATACCAAATCGAATTCAACAGTACACTAAAAGAATTATTCATCATGATTGAGTGGGATTTATTCCTGGGCTTCAGGGCTGGTTCAATATTCACAAATCAATCAACGTGATACATGACATTAATAAAAGAAAGGATAAGAACCATATGATCCTCTCAATAGATGCAGAAAAAGCATTTGACAAAATACAGTATGCATTCTTGACAAAATTCCTCAACAAAGTAAGAATAGATGGCACATACCTCAATATCATAATAGCCATTTACAAAAGACCCACAGCAGCTAATATGATCTTTAACGGGGAAAAACGGAGAGCCCTTCCTCCATGGTCAGGAACAAGACAAAGATGTCCACTCTAACCATTACCATCTAACATAGTATAGTACTGGAAGTCTCAGCTTCCACAATCAGACAACAAAAAGAAATAAAAGGCACCCAAATCGGCAAGGAAGAAGTCAGACTTTCATTATTTGCAGATGACATGATATTCTATGTAGAAAACCCAAAAGACCACCAAAAACCTTCTAGACCTAATACATGAATCAGCAAAGTCACAGGGTGTAAAATCAACATACAGAAATCTGTTGCATTTCTAGACACCACTACTGAAACAGCAGAAAAAGAAATCAAGGAATCCATTCCATTTGTAATTACACCAAAAACGGTAAGATACCTAGGAATAAACCTAACCAAAGAGGTAAAACTATAGAACATTTATGAAGGAAGTTGAAGAGGACACAAAGAAATGGAATAGTATTCCATGCTCAGGGATTGGAAGAACAATATTGTTAAAATGTCCAAAGCAATCTGCACATTCCATGAATTTCCCATCAAAATACCACTAGCATTTTTCACAGAGCTAGAACAAACAATCTTAAAATTTGTATGGAACTGCAATCTTGAATAGCCAAAGCAATCCTGAATAAGAAAAAACCAAACTGGAGGCATCATGATTCCAGACTTCTAGTTATATTACAAGGCTGTAGTCATCAAGACAGTGTGGTACTGGCACAAACACAAACACATGGATCAATGGAACAGAATAGAAACCCAGAAATGGACCTACAACTATATGGTCAACTAATCTTTGACAAAACAGGAAAGAATATCAAATGGAAAAAAGACAGTCTCTTCAACAAATGGTGTTGGGAAAACTGGACAGCAACATGCAAAAGAATGAAATTGGACCACTTTCTTACGCCATATACAAATATAAACTCGAAATGGATGAAAGAACTAAATGTGAGACAGGTATCCATCCAAATCCTAGAGGAGAACACTAGCAGCAACCTCTTTGACCTTGGCCTCTGCAACTTCTTACTAGATACATCACTGGAGGCAAGGGAAACAAAAGCAAAACTGAACGATTGGGACTTCATCATTATAGAAAGCTTCCACACAGTGAAGGAAACAACCAACAAAACTAAAAGGCAGCCCACAGAATAGAAGATATTTACAAATGGCATGTCTGATAAAGGACTGGTATGCAAAATCTATAAAGAAATTATCAAACTCAACACCCCAAGAACAATCCAGTTAAGAAATGGGCAGAATACATGAATAGACACTTTTCCAAAGAAGACATCCAAATGGCCAACAGACACATGAAAATGTGCTCAACATCACTCGTCATCAGAGAAATACAAATCAAAACCATGATGAGATGTTACCTCACACCTGACATAGTGGCTAAAATTAATAATACACAAAACAACAGGTGTTGGCAAGGATTCGGAAAAATGGGAACCCTCTTGCATCACTGGTAGGAATGCAAAGTGGTGCAGTCACTCTGAAGAACAGTATGGGGGTTCTTCGAAAAGTTAAAAATAGAACTATCTTACAATCCAGCAATTGCATTACTAGGTACTGGATATTTATCCAAAGATACAAAAATACAGATTTGAAAGGGTAAATACACCCCCATGATTACAGCAGCATTATAGACAATAGCCAAACTATGGAGAGAGCCCAAATGTCCATCAACCAATGAATGGATAAAGATGTTGTGTATATATACACAATGGAATTTTACTCAGCCACCAAAAAAGAATTAAGTCTTGCTATTTGCAGTGGCATTGATGGAGATAGAATCCATAATGCTAAGCAAAATAAGTCATATAAAGAAAGACAAATACCATATGAATTTTTTCATATTTGGAATTTAAGAAACAAAACAGATAAACATATGGGAAGGGGACAAAAAGATAGAGGGAAATAAACCATAAGAGACTCTTAAGGATAGAAAACAAACTCAAGGTTGGTGGAGAGAGGTGGGTGGGGAATGGGCTAGATAGATGATGGGTATTAAGGAGAACACTTGTTATGGTAAGCACTGGGTACTGTATGTAAGTGATAAATCACTGAATTCTACTCCTGAAACCAATATTACACTGTATATTAACTACTAGAATTTAAATAAAAAATTTTTAAAATAAAAAAAGACAAAAAAAAATTTAAAAGTGATTTAATAATGTCATAAAAAAAGATTATGAACTTCTTATTTATTTATTATTATTTATTTATTATTATTTATTTATTTATTATCATGTTAGTAAGTAAGAGCCAAACTTGAATTTTTACTATTGTGAGTTTTAATGACTCTCTGATAAACTTGTGTCCCGAGTATGCTTATACTCTAAAGATGGGGGTGTGTGGCTGGATGCTTTTGAAAGTGTGGTCAATCAATATTTCAGAAATACACATCATAATAAAGAGGGAAATAGTTTACTCATAAGCCCATAGAGAGGTGATGTTCTTGTTCTTTTTTTTTTTTTTAAGATTTTATTTATTTATTTGACAGAGATCACAAGTAGGCAGAGAGGCAGGCAGAGAGAGAGGAGGAAGCAGGCTCCCCACCGAGCAGAGAGCCCTATGAGGGGCTTGATCCCATGACCCTGGGATCATGACCTGAACTGAAGGCAGAGGCTTTAACCCACTGAGCCACCCAGGCGCCCCGATGTTCTTGTTCTTAACTCTACCTACTTCACCTTCTCCATCTACTGATTTAGTCCTTGTGTAACCTCTGTTAAGAAGTAAGCTTTTCAACTTTGCCCTTCATTTTGACAGACAAAACAGAAAGTCAACATTCAAATTTTAATCCCTAGTTTGATATGAAAGATAAAATTCAAGATAAAGAATGAAGAGGAAGGGGAACAGGAGGAGGAAGAAGAGGAAGGAAGAGGAAGAGAAGTATAGGAAGAAGATCCTGATGTCTGCCTCCTCTGATTCATGGAGGGAGTGACTGCAGATCTCTAAAACTGTATAGTTCATTTATCAGCCACTCTCTAGGTGTTGAGGGATTCTCTTTCACGTGTCATCAGTTTTTTCTAGTCCCTGGCTCCACACCCCAAGAGAGGCTGCCTCACAGAGTCATACTATGAAAGAGGAGACAAGCACAGAATGGATTTCCTATGTGTTTCTGCCCAGATCATGCCACCTCTGTCTAGGTCTCTGCCTTAAACTCACCTTGGGATTCTATTAATAAACTCTGCCTCGTGTATGGCATCATTGTGGGACTCAGCACTATTTACTGACCCTCTTGCATCAACCACCTGCCACTGTAAGCAGCTTGATTGTGGACCAACATATTTCTCCTGGCTTTTATGCCCCCAGCGTGCTGGAGGCAGCCAACAACATTTCTAATTCCCTCTCTCCAACTGGACTTGACAGTTGATAAAGCAAATGTCTCAAAGGCAGGGAGGAGAATTAAGTAATGAAATAACAGACTACAAGATGCAACCAAACTTCTTTCCTCTCTGCAGGAAGACCTTGACCTTGTCTAACTCTGTGTTCTTCTCTAAGGACCAGCACTTATCTTGTGCATTTCATTTCTGAATATGGTACAAGGCCAGTCCTGCACAGGCATTCTTCTTTTTCTGATGATGTTGTAATCTATTCCTTTTTCTGATATAACTTTATTAACTTCAGATTTCATACAGATCTGAACTTTCTTTTTTGTTTTTTTAAAGACTTATTTATTTATTTGGGGGGTGGGGAGAGAGGGCAAGCACAGAAGTTGGGGGAGGAGCAGAGGGAGAGAGAATCTCAAGCAGACTCCCTGCTGAGCACAGAGCCAGACGCTGGGCTCCATGTCATGACCATGAGATCATGACTTAAGCCAAAATCCTGAGTGGAACACTCAACTGACTGGACCATCCAGGTATCCTGGGATCTAAATTTTCAAAAGCGAGTTGTGTTACATCTTCCAGAAAGGAGATAGATAGATGGAGATGCTCTAATGTGTGACACTCACATTAAGACAGCCTTGATGGTCTCAGACACATGTATGGGAATAAGGTAATGAGATGCAAAGAAAGGATGGATCACTACTAACCAAGAAGGTTCGCTATGGACAGAAAGGCCAATGCTTCCAAAAAGCAAGCACTAAGTCATTCAACATGACCAGGCCATGCAGTAACTGGGCATCCAGTGAGTGCCAGTTACATCGCCCTAGGGACAGAGACTGTGACAAGGGAGGTCAGAGGAGATGTGTATGATCGTATCTAGAAATTAACCAATCCACCAGTAAATTGAAGAATCCATTATTTTTCACATTTTAAAAAAGTCTATGAGCAACAACAACAATAATAAAATAGTGTCCTGGATTCCTACATTACAAGAAGGAAAAGAGAAAAAATCACAACTATTTTTCCTCGAGAATTAAGTCTGTTTTCTGTAAATTTAACTCCAAAATGGAAATCAAGAGAAAATGTTCTTCACTCTGGTAATTCTGCACACTGAAATATTTCTATACAGTGAAAATTGGCCTATTTTATTCTATTAATATGATTAACCTTTCTACATATTAGTTCTAGGTAGAAATTCATTTTTTCCTAGCCAAAAATGTTGCCATTTATGCATCTAAAAACTAGTTTTAGTGGAAATAAATGACATTATTTAGAACCTAAAAATAGTTCTGCTACTTAATTTTGAAGAAAACCTAAATCAAGGCAACAGTGTTCTGCTCATCTACAGCACTAATAATGTGTGTTTTGCAGCTAGGTTTCATTTTTTTTCCTTCTCTTTCTTTCGTCTCTTGCTTGCTCTCTCTCTCTCTCTTTTTTTTTTTTTTTTTTTTTTTTTTTTTTGCCATCAGCAAGGTCCTGCCTGAAAACACTACGGACCAGATCCTTCTTCTGGATCCAGGAACAAATCATAGGTTTCTAATTCTAAGAAAAGATCATTTTAAGTATATTGCAGAGAACTTTCATTCAGATACATCACATAACTCCTAGATTATCCTTTCCAGAGACTCAGGTCCATTCCTGTTACACATCTTACCCAGATACAACATGCAGGGAAGCACAGGGGGTCATATGTCAACCTCTTTCCTCCCTCCACTGGAAGAACCACATTCAACCCCAGAGCCTCCCCTTAGCCCTTTCTTTTGTATCTCCATGCCTTCCTCTAGGAGTGTGGGCTCTTATGTTTTCCTGATCCCTCAGGAAATCCTAATAACCCTACTAATAGTGCAAGGAGATGGTGAAGAAATATCCTACTTCCTCAGCATTTCAGAAGATGGTAAAGGGAGTAGGGTAAAACTCAATAAAAAGAAATGGCAATAATAGTGAAACTAGACAATTAAGTGAAAGATACATTTGAGAAAAGAACTTTACAGTTGCTGCTTAAATCACACCCTATGGGCAAATCTCTTGGGTGACTAAGAAGATGTGCTGCAAATAAGAGAATTAAATATCTTTACTCAATCATTCTTCACTGAGAACACGTAATTTTAGAGATTTCAGTTCTTATCATGTAGTGGCAATAATAAAAGTCATTTTAACTAACACTTATTAAGCACTTACTATGTGTCCAGCACTCTAAAGGCCTTACATGGATTAATCCTGCAACAATCCCATGACAGAAGTATTTTCATTACCTCCATTTTACAGATGATGAAACAGAGGCACCGAGTGGTCAAAGAATTTGTCCAAGATTACACAGCTAGCAAGTGAGAGAAATGTAATTCAAATTCCACCTAATTCCAGTGTCTGAATTCTTAACAAACTATACAGCCATTCCCAGATGATTACAGATACGTACTCCACACACAAGAGCATGGACATGTATTATACTGCTATTTTTACATCATTGCTTCATTTCACTGCACTACTTTTCTTTCTTATATATTTTCCCCCACTAAGTCTTCATTGTTACAATATTTACATCATTCTGACCCAAGGGCAATGAAATGAAATGATATGGGCTGGGGGAGTTGGGGGAAGAAGAAAGGAGGTATGATCCATTCTGAAGACCTGGATCTATCTGCTTGTGTTTCTTGAAATAACAACTTCCAAAGAGTAAGGTTTGTCCTTTGAGTTATTTACTAAATCTATATATCCATTTCTTGAGGTCCTTACAAAATAGTAGTATCAAGCATGGATTATATATCTGACACTTAGGAAGTTTACAGAGTTCTCTTAACAAAAGACTTAGTGATATTTATGGTGTTACTTATTTCTAGAAAAGTCTAAGAAAAAAACAAACACTGACCTTTTAGCAAGAAGATGAAATAATTCATCAGCAGGGTGACATATATTCTTAAATCAGTATATATTTATATATTTACATATGTGGATGTGTATAAATATTATAGCATATAATAGTATAACAATAGTATATAAAATAGTATAATACTTATAATATAGAATAGATTTATCTGTCTTTGAATCCCAGAATGCAAAATTTAGAATTACTACATCAGTATGCAAAACTTTCACCCACTTATACATATTAAAGTAAAGTATAAAAAAAAAAGTATATACATTACGAAGTATAAAAACACGTGTTTAAAAGATGGGGCACAACATTTCCTGCCTTACTGATAGCAGTATATACCAAGATACAATAATATTCATATTCTTTGACACTTCCAGTAATCTCCTATCTGAGAATTTATTATAAGGAAATTATCTAAAAGATGTAAAAACTAGACTTGCATCATGATTATTATTCACAATGACAAAAACTTGGAAATGACCTAATTGTTATTATAACTTAATGGTTCATTAAGTTACAGTGCATCAACTTGATTGAACAGTAGGCAGCAATTTCACATCATTGCTAAAAGATTGTAGAGATATAAAATGCTTAAAATATAATACCATGTGAAAAACACTATAATAAAAATTGCTTCTGTGCTTTGACCACAATTGCATAAAATTATTTTATGCATATTGACAGAGTTTTGTTTTGTTTTGTTTTTTCTTTCTTACTTTCTTTCAGTGTGTGTTCCAACTTTCATGGATCAATAAAAAAAAAATCTTACTTTCGAATCTGTTCTCCTCTAGTAAGTTAATCAAGTAATTTGAAATTGTAGGAAATAATATGATTGATAAAAAATGTGTGTCTTTGGGGAAAATGTAATATTGGAACAACCGGGATATATATGGACTATTCCCAACCTTGGACTTGAACAAGACAGTGACATTCGCATTTGCAGTGCGAGGGCAGTGTTATGTTAGCTTTCCATGCCACATATTTTATGAAGATCAATCAGAAGATTGTAAAGTTATCTGAAGTAGTTGCCTGAAAAAAAAATTCCTAGTTATAGAAAACATAAAATATTTATAAAATTTTAACATACTTTTCCCTTTCCTTCACTGGCTTTGGTTCTGTTACTTTTACTTAAATGATTTACAATCTCTGAGGCCTTTATTGTCATCCACCTCAAATCCTTTCTGACTGTAGCACAGTATAAATAGGTAAGAAATAATAACAGTGCTTCATGAATAACAAGTAGTGGTCATTCTCTGCATAGAAAACTGCAGATAAAATTGAAAAAAAATTGCTGCTTTAAGCTTAGTGTATGTTTTCCCACGTTTCTGTACATTTGGCATAATGTAATATGATTGGCCAAGTGCTGTGTATTTGGTGTGAGAGACTCAAAAAACTACTTACATCTTGCTAAACTCCAGCTCTTTTAGAAAGTCACAGCATTCTATAGTAAACCAAACTCTACTGATTTTTAAGAAGGAAACCATCTTTATTTTGCAGATGAAGAAACTGAAGCACATATATCCTAAGTCTGCCTAGATTAATAAAAGGAACTAAAATTTGTTGAAATCATACTCTGTGACAGACATTGCATAGCACTTTATATAGGTACTACACGATTTGATCTTCATAACATCCCACTGAGAAAGATACAACTGTCAAATTCCAGTGGTTTCGATGAAGAAACCACCAAAGAGAGGTTAATATTTTGCGCCAGGTTTCAAACTCAGAATATAAATCTCTCAAATTTCTTGTAACATAATGCTTCAAATGTTTTAGAATTATAAAGTGTTTTATAAATAGCCTATAGTATAGGAAGGGGGTGGAGAGTTTGTAAAATTAATGGTGATATATCTGAGGCAATAGGCAACCTCACAAAAAGAAGAATGTATGAAACTTAACCAATGTTCTTACATTCAGTGAATTCCTAAAACATTAAAAGGCTCTTCTATCTGTTATAATGTCCCATAACACAGAGTATAGGATCCTCATTTTACATTATATGTAAATTATCTCTTAAGTATGTGAAGATTGTTCATTTGGCATCTTTGACTTCATATTCATCATATTTTTCATCAAAACTGAGGTAGGGAATTTCATTCCATACCCCTGATTCTTCCCTATCTCTCACGTTCCAGGCTCCATCCATCCATTTGCAGCAAGTCCTCTTGATTTGATTTCCAAAACAACTCTGAAATCCATCCCTTATTCCCACAACTGCCAACCTCCTAGACCAAGCCACTATCCCCTTTCTGGGCTGCCCTGGTCTCCCAGCTCCCATAACTTTGCCCACCCTCTTCAATCTACATTTAGATAACTCAGCTAAAGGAACCTTGGGAAACGCAAATTATAGCACTTAACAACTTGGCTTAAAAGCCTTTGATGCTTTGACTCCTCTTTCTCACTCCACACTCTTCTAGACGATGCCTTCCAGCACCTGGGCCTTCATGCCTTCTTCCCATTTCCCCTTCCAGCACCTGGGCCTTCATGCCTTCTTCCCATTTCCCCGGCTCAGTTGGCTCTCCCCTCAGCTTTTCTCAGCCTTTGTACGCCAGCCCAAATAGCACTCCCTCAGAGAAGCCACCCCTCTCCTCCCCACCTAATTTAAGACCCTGCTATTGTTCTTCCTCATGACTTCCTCTAAAGCACTAATCATAATCCACAAGTATTTGATTCATTCATTTGCTTACTTATTTATCATGGGTCTCCCCCATTAGGCTGTCAGCTCTGTGAGGGAAGGGACTGTGTATCTCCTGTGTACTGTTGTATCTTGCTTGCCAAGCACCCTGCTTCTCACAGGGAAGACTCTTAAAAAATAGTTGATGAATGGATCAATAACAATCTTGTAAAATATTAGAACGGGAGTAATGGATGTGTTGAGGAGGCACTGCTTAATCATTTATTTTTATGAAATACCCCAAGTTAAAACACTGACATTCCAAGGTGGGGAACTAGTCTAATGCAGCACTTATTACGTGGCAAGCTCTTTTCTAAATATTTTACGTGGATTAATTCATCTAATCCTAACAACAAACCTCTCAGGAGAGGCTATTTGTGTCATTGTTTTACAGATGAGACACCAGGCTCAGAAAACTCAGTAGGAGCTTGTTAGTGAGGAGTGCATTGGTCCTATCATCTTTGAAGTCTTAACCACTAACTCTTCTGCCTCTTCTGATAAAACTCTGACCATATGTACTCTGAATTTATTTTCTTACATTTTCTGATCCAGTATCATTTCTAAGTCAGTCAACCTTCCCATGGCCAAATGCTAACAGAAATATCTACTGCCCTAGGAATTAAGCCAAACAAGTGGGAAAAAAGAATGGAGATGATCAAAAGCTGTTCCAGGCCATAAAAATGCCAACCCACTTTATCACTGGTGTGGCTCGCTGAGAGCAGATGTAATGATATTAACGAGGTCATGTATAAAATATACTCCCCCCCAAATCTCATCAAAGTCACTGATGTCCCGTGGTTTGGCTTGCTTCATCTCTGGTACATTGGCAAACCCCTCATCTTAGAAACATGAAAAAGTAGAACCAGCCTGAGGTTCTAGTTATGAGGCTGTCCACCCACTGGGTATCTGGGAAAGTTCTCAAATTTTATGAATTCTGATAAAAGGGAGTAACTCTGGAGGAACAGGCTGTGAGGCTTAACTGGGACTGCCCAGGGAAGTTCACCAATACTCAGAAATAAACAATCAGTCTAATTCTTGTTCCACGCCAAGGCTTCTCAAGGTCAAAATTTGCTCATTCTCACCTTTTAGAAAAATGCCAATGAATAACTATAAATCCAATGTGACCATGCTACATCTATCATATGTGACCAAAACAAAAATTCATTTTTAAAAAGGTGTTCCAATTTTATACATATAATTGTTATCTTTTCCCAAATAATGGTATAAAGTTAAGATAGCACAGAGGGGAAAGTGACATATTACTCCCTATAACAATAGATTTTAGCTGGCAGTTTTAAATTAGGAATCAGAAATAAAACCTGAGTGCTTAATTCTGAGAACACCATTTACTTCTTTTTTTTTTCTGTAAATAAATGTGTTCTTGACTTTTAACACATACATATACACACACCTGCAAGTACCTACTTACATATCTGTATGTCCAAAGACACATAAATTTGTGCAAATTACTGCTTATCTCATCAAGATTCTGGAATGTGGGAATATATATGAGAAGCTGAGCTGCATGTTACCCTGTTCCAGAATTTCTTCTGTCCCTGGTTCCTGATTGATCAAGTTTTGTTTCATTATAATTTACTGTTCATTCATCCTGCTATCATCTATTTTGTACATTGTGAAGAATATCGAGTTGTAGAAAGAAATAGGTCAGAGGCCATAAAGAGTAGCATTTGTAATTGTAACTGTCAGTTATTTTTATAGTTTAGGTTTTTAGTGAGACCTTGAGAATATACAGAATTTCTTTGTTTTTATTATTATTTATTTGATAGAGATTACAAGTAGTCAGAGAGGCAGGAGGGAGAGAGAGGAGGAAGCAGGCTCCCTGCTGAGCAGAGAGCCCGATGTGGGGCTCGACCCCAGGACCCTGGGATCATGACCTGACCGAAGGCAGAGGCTTTAACCCACTGAGCCACCCAGGCGCCCCTATAGAATTTCTTGATGAATTCCTGAGACTAAACTTGATTACATGCACCTACTTGGGTCCCATTCAAGAGAAAGGGAGCAAAGGGTTTGTAAATTAATATATGGGCTTTCATTAGGTCATGAAAGTTGACCTTGGGATGTCACCAAAAGAAGGATTAGTCAGCCTGGATCAGGGCTCAGTAAGAACACAGAGGCATGAGACCTCATCCAGGGCAAGACAGTGGAGGGTTCTCTCCTTTTTTCCAGTGTGGACACAGGTTGTTAATATTTGTTAGAGAGATATTGTTAATATCTCTCCCTAAGGAGACATAGGGATATGTAGGTCCAATATCATAGAGGAAACTTGGGACTCTCAGCTTAGAGAATGAAGTTCAGAAAAACGGAATGACTGCTCCATTTAAAAATAAAGACTTCCAGAAGTGCCATTTTGACCCAGAGTTCTCAAAAATTCTCACTAAGGGAGTTAGAGTGGACTGAATTCAGTTCAAGCAGATTGTTACAGAGAATGGTAAGTTATCTTGTCAATGATAGGTACTCACTGAAGTATGTAGGATGTCAATTCAGGAATGTTTCTGTTTTAAGCCTGGGAGTCTTACTTTTTGGGAAGACCACGGGTTGCACTGATTCATTGATTCCACAACTGGCACTTCCAAAGCATTAATATGTAGAACAGCAAGGCACAGAAGGGAGTCACCTCTTAAAATGTACATAGGCAATTCCTTTTCTTGTCATCTGTTAAATATCTTATCTGTTTATTTAAAACCCATCTCTATGGTAACTGTAAAAAAAAAATCTGTTATTTGGAATTGAATTTTTAAGAATGGCCTTATAGGGCACCTGGGTGGCTCAGTGGATTAAAGCCTCTGCCTTTGGCTCAGTTCATGATCTCAGGGTCCTGGGATTGAGCCCCGCATCAGGCTCTCTGCTCGGCAGGGAGCCTGCTTCCTCCTCTCTCTCTCTCTCTCTGCCTGCCTCTCTGCCTATTTGTGATCTCTGTCTGTCAAATAAATAAATAAAATCTTAAAAAAAAAATGGCCTTATAACACCTACCAAATATTTTACTCTGATCATCAATTCTACCCAACAATAGTCAAGTATTGGAGTTAAGGCAAAGTGTAAACTTTGGGTTGAGTTTGCCTATTAATTCAGGCAAAAGTGAAATTGTTTTACTTTAAATTTTCTGGGTAATTGCCCTAACCTTCCACTTTAATTGAACTTGGAAACATAGCCAGAGAAGTGTTTCTCCCAGGATTTTCTCTTTAGTTTGTAGATAGGTATTTATTATACAACATGAATGGAACCTAAAGCAAGCTTTAAAAAATAAAAAAAAAGCCTTTTGAGAATAAATCGTACTCAAACTACCAATTACCCAACATCTCATCACTGAAAGTGAAAGATGATCTTTTTTCTAGCTATTAGACGAATCTGCTGCTACCCGCTCGCTGTCTAACTTCCTCTCTCCTACTGGGGTCTGTTTCTATCTAACTTCCTACATTAGCCCACAGCCTAAACTCCTACTAGTTGATAAATGTTCCAAAATATTCAATGCTCTTCCCTGTGCCTTATTCATTGCTGAGCCTCTGTTAAGTGCTGGGTATTTTATTTTAAAGCCAGCTCTTAATTATTTGGAGGCCAATTAGCCAGAGTCTGGAATTAACTTGACTCTGCTCTCCCTCTGTTTTCTTTTCTGCTGCCTGCCTTTTGGCCACAGCACAGCTTGTTAGTTCCATCTTGGGAGAATGAGGGGCAGGAATAAGGTAGGAATAAAAGCCTGGAGACTCAAATAAGTTCATTTTGTTATTTGTTGGCAGCTCTGGCTAAAAGTTTGGCAAGGCGGTGTATTAAAAGCACACAATAATAGTAAACTTTCTTTATCATGTATATCTCATTTATCCAAGCTCTCCCAGGTTCCCATTGCTGGTGTTAAGTTAGAAGCCGCCAGAATTGCACTCGGTACCTTAGATTATGGCAGGAAAAAAATAAAGTTTCTCTGACTTGGCAAGAGCTTGTTTAATGAGCAGCTTTGCTTGGTACTGAATTGAATCCTTTCAGATCGGCAAGCACAGGGCAATGAGCCATTGGAAATCAAGCTACCACATTGTCTAAAGCTCAGGAAGCCAAGCTGCAATGGTTCTAGCTAATGATGGAGTTTATGGTTTTTGTTACATTTCCTTTTTTCTTAAAACGAAAGAAAGAAGAAGAGAAATGAGGGAACTGAAGTAAAGATATGCTTATATTGGACATACAAAAATAACATGATGAAGTCTTCAACTAGAATAAATTATTACATCATTATTTTATATCAATTGAGATATAAAAATACGATATCACCGTGTCCTGAATTTCATTCTACAAGTAGAGTTCATTTTACCAGTTTCCCATTTTCTGGGGAAAATGTAACTTTTTGAGAAAATGTAACTTTGAAATGGGGAGATTTCTTATAGGATTTGATGGCAACATTTGATTCTGAAAGACTAGGACAGCTATTCTAATAGGGTGTATGAGAACTTATTATGAAATCCCCAATTACACTGTTATTAAGTCATCTAGTAATTTCTGTTTTGTTGATACCTTAAAGATCTGAGAATCATATTTTCCCTTATGTCTACCAGAGTGTGTCAGTGTGTCTGAGAGTCTTCCCTTCAACTGAGAAAGACAAAAGAGAAAAAACGTGACAGATCATATAAAAGATAAATTTAGATACGAAGAAGGAATTTCATACCTTTGAGGGGAATGCAAAGCATCAGCCTGCATCTCTAAGGGAATGGCAGGGCTGCCTTTGAAGACAAAATAATTTCTCATTTACACAGATCACTTAAATGTGATTCTGTGAGATGGGAGGGTGGATGGTTGAAATGATTCTTAAGGAGGTGGTTTATTTGCACACAGCATAAGAATATAGCCAGAGAGCCCTGGATTCATATCCCTGTCCTGCAACACGCTGGTGCTGTCACCTTGAGCAACACACATAACCTTCTCAGGCTTCAATTTCCTCAACTTTAAAATGATGGTCATGAAAATGTACAACAATTCTGTGAAGGTTAAATTAGATCAATATATAAAATCCTTACCATGGTGGCTATATCATAATATGTTTTCAGAAGGTAATAGTTATTTTTGTTAAAGTCCTTTTCAACTTTCTGAAAATAGAGTAGTACCACAGATCCTAATTTATACCTCTGAATAGCAACTCTTGAATGCCTAATAAAATAAAGCAGTGACTCTCCATACTCATGCTTATGATGATAAATCAGAAAAGAGACACAAGAAACAGATGCTAAAGCAAATCAGTTTTTCTTATTTCTTGGCTTTTTGATAGCTCACAATGCTAAACCTCTTTTTATTGTTATTATTTTCATCTATTTTTGATTGGTCTCCTGTCTACTTTCAAAAAACCTCTGAGATCACTTAAAACAAAAATTAAGCAAAAAATGATATATTAGATATTTCTGATAGAACTGTTAAACATTTAAAGATTAATTTATTTTAGAGAGAGAAAGAGAGAGAGGCAGAGAGAGAAACATATCAGAGGGAGGGGCAGAAGGAGAGGGAGAGAAGCAGACTCCCCACTGAGATCAGAGCAAGGGATCTCACTACCCTGAGATCATGACCTGAGTCCAATGTTTAACTGACTGGGCCACCCAGAAGCCCCGAACTGTTAAACATTTACATTCAAAACAGTTTAAAGGGCAACAGTAAAAAAAAAAAAAAAAAGAGAGAGAGAGAGAGAGAAAAGATGAGTATACCAAGAATTAGTAATAACCACTGAGATTATTACAATTCAAGCTTAACATTAAGAGTTCTGGAAGCCAAACCAAAGAGCTCCTTTAATCATTAAATATTTAGAACCTTAATGGAATGAATTCTGTCAGTAACCCTTTAGTGTGGAACCCTGCAAGGGTCTGTGGCTTTCATGGGGTTTTCATGGGACTCCGAGTCACCCATCACCCTCCAACATCAGTTTTAATGTATGATTTTAATGTACTCTTACAATGTACAATGAATTAAGGGTTTGAGCTTTTAGTTCTCATTATTTTGAATTATCCTGAGAAAATATGGAAATTATTTGTAAGCAGAAGACACAACCCAACAAACTTATGTTCACAAGATCTATACAGAGAAAAGGGTTAGTAAACTATTAGGATCCCATGGCCACATTTCCCCCTCCTAAGTTTACCTCTATAGACATAGAGGGAATTCCTTACTTTGAAGGTAATTTTAAGCATCAGCATGCATCTGTAAGGGAATGATGGGGCTATCTTTAACATAAAATAAGTTCTTGGGGCACCTGGGTGGCTCATTCAGTTAACCATCTGCCTTTAGCTCAGGTCACGATCCCGGAGTCCAGGAATTGAGCCCCATGATGGGCTCCCTGCTCAACAAGGGGTCTGCTTTGTCCTCTCCCTCTGCTCTTCCCTGCTACGTGTTCTGTCTCTCTTGCTCACTTTCTCTCAAATTAATGCATAGCCTTAAAAAAAAAAAGTTCTTAATTAATCTCTGAATTAGTGAAATTTGATTCTGAGTGATGAGTTGGTGGTTAGCTGAAGTGACTCTGAAAGAGGTTTTGCAAAATCTACCACAGCCAAGCAGATTATCACGAATTCCTCAGCTAGCGCAGGCTGCGTCAGCCTGGTCTCGGCTAAGGTGGTTTTGTAGCATCACTGCGTGAAATCAGACATAAAAGATTTAAGAAATGTTGTGCTCTGTAAACAGTTCCTTAGATTCTTGAGAATTTCTCACTAGCTCATCAAATTGTAGCAACTGCCTATTCCATGCCAAGCACCGCGCGCTGTGGGAAACCATCTGTATGTTTACCGTAGGTGTCAAATTAACCCAGAAGAAATGAGAAGCTACCTCTGAATTGGGTTTCATCAGACCCAATTTAAACCCAGAGGCTGGAGTAGTCTTTTGTTGGTATTATGGCCAGAAGCTGCTATTTTTTTATGCTATTTGTCTTTCAGGTTTCCATTTCAAAGATTATCCTTTCCAATATGTAACCTTATTATTTTTACAAAGACTTTCATCATGTTTGACTTCCTAATTCATTTTATCTCTTGTTTTTCCATCTGTTGTATACTCAATTTATTAAGCTCAGTAGTGCAAAATATAAGTTATTTATTTAATTTGAATTGGATATCTACAAAAGATAAGCTACTGTGGTCTGAACGTCCCTCAAAAAAAATGCATGCTTATTATTTCATCCTGTAAAAAGGAACATAATATTGTATATTTCCTACACATTTTAGGTAAGCTGCCAGGATTACTGAGCTTACGTTGGGTAATTCTCAAGGGTACCTCACAATGTACACAATGGTGCTGAAACAATATTATGTGATAATGACTAAAACTGTGTGTTGGACAGCATTGTAATAGAGTAACCAATGATGTATAAATCTTTCTGCTTTTTAAAATAAGAAAATATTGTTACTGCTGAATTATTTTATATCATCTTGTACATAAGCATCCTTTTGAAAATCTTTAAAAAGGCAGAGTACTTGTCCTATATATTTCTTTTCTCCTAACATAAGATTTAATGACCACTGAGAAATATTTACCTTGTTTTAAGCCCTCTGTGCTTTGAGACCTATCGCCACATAGCTTTGTCAATCAACATCGCTCACTCCAGTATAGTCTGGAAGTTACCTTATGCTACTTTATAGAAACTTCTGTCGAGAGAGAATGGTTAATCGTCTCTTAGCTCAAGAAGAATCCATGTCTGAGACCTGTAGCAAAAATGCAAAGCATATCTATCCCTAGAAGCTGCCATTTTCATCACAGGGCCTTTCATTTGCATCTTGCTGTGGGTATCAATAAATCACGGGTGTGCAGTACATGGCAGCACACCATTCAGCCATACTGGCAAAAGAGGCTCATTAGCTCCCAGCTCTGCCCCTTCCTGAAATGAATTCCGCTCTGTTTACCTACCAGATTTGTTACTTCCTCCACATAAGAAGCCATTCATGAGAACTCAAAGCCTCCTGGATTCTTTCAAAAATCTGTTTTGAGAACACCACAATTTAAAAGTGAACAAAAAATATGAAGAGATACCTCACAAGATATATGAATGGCTAAGAAACATATGAAAAGATGCTGTACATCACTAGTCCTCAGAGAAATGCAAATTAAAACCATAGTGAAATACCACCACACCCCCACTAGAGTGGCTAAAGTTAAGATGACTGACGAGTGTTGACGAGGACTCAGAGCAACTGCAACTCTACTACGCTGTTGACGGCAATACAAAATGGTATAGTTGCTTTGGAAAACGTCCTAAACATACATTTCCTGAGTGAACCAGCAATTTGCATTTCTAGACATTTATCCCATAGGAAATGAAAACATATGTCACACAAAAATGTATATGCGAATGTTCGTGGCAGCATTATTCATAACAGCAAGAAACTGGAAGCAAATTTAATCTCTCTCAACTGGTGAATTAATAAACACATTGTGCTATATCCATACCACAGAACAATACTCAGCAATAAAAAAGGTTGAGATATTAATACATGCAACAACATGGGTGAACCTCCAACATCACGCCACGTGAAAGAAGCCAAACACAAAAGAGAACACACTCTGTGACTCCAGTTACAGAAAATTCTAGACAAGACAAAACTATACTGACAGAAGGCAATCAATGGTTGCTTCGCCTTGGGAAATTTAAGGAGGGGATTTTCTGCAAAGGGTCTGAGGAATCTTTAGGGTAATAGTAATACTCTATCTTTACTTTGGTGATGGTTGCACAATTATATCTAATTACCAAAATTCATCAAACTGCACACTTAACATTGACGTACAATTATATATAATTACCAGAATTTATCAAACTGTACACTTAACATCTGTGAGTAACACTTCAATGAAATTTTTTTATTCTGGATTGCTCTTTTTGGTTCATTGTATTTGTTATAAAGTGTTTTAAAACTTACTTCAAATTATTGATCCTTCTTACCTAGAAAATCAACTCTGATAATTCAGAAGCCCTCTCATTCCATGACTGCCCCCATAAAACAAACCATTCCCCTTCTTTCGACTTCTGTTTTCAGAATGTAGTTGCTGCAAGTGTCCATGTGTTGTTTTTTTTTCCTCCCTTTGTTCTATGTCACAAGCAATAAGTACAGTGCCACCAGAAAAGTAAACCCAAAACTGAATATCCCTTCACTTAGGAAAATATAGTAAAAATTCCTGAAAAGACTCTGTTTTGAAAGTGTCTGCATTGATAAAGGTGATAATATTTAGAATCAAGTAAATATAAATAGGGTTGTTGGTATAGCAAGGTGTAAATGACTAACCTCTCAGTTGTCTGCTGCAGGCCTGAGAATGACCATCTCTTTTCACTAAAAAGGAAGAGTGAGACATACATGAGGCCTCAGATAGCAGAAATGGGGTCACTTTTGGAAGTTACACACTTTGCATGTATGCAAAAATAAACCTCAACTGTATAACTGTTTGAAATTAGAATTGCCTGCCTTGTGAAATACTGAGTCTCCTCCCACTACAAATAATACAGCAGAGATTGGATAAACATCTGTACAAAAGTCATAGATGTTATCCCAGCATCATTTATGAGGTGAGACAGTGTGATCTCTAAGGTCTCACTTGACGCGGAGATTCTATTACACAATGAAACCATTAATGACCTTCTCATCTGTAGTTTGACCAAAGTCATGGGTTAAAAATCTAGATTGTGCAGGGAATGAGCTAGCGATCACAGACTGCTGGCTTCAGCAAGTTGGAGAATGTGGCCAGGAAGAACAGGAAGAAAATAAGAAAACAGAGGTCCATTTCATAAGGTCTCAGCACGGTCTAATGAGCGGCCCCCTTTTAGGAACACAAGTTTCAAAGACAAGAGGAAGGAATCAAGTTGAAAAGTGAGCACTAAAGTGACAGAGAGAAGGAAATGAGAGGAGGTAGTGTAGGTCGCCGTACTTGAAGTAGTCGCTGGATGATTCCTACCTTTTCATGTCAGAGGGAGGCAAGGTGTTTTGAAAAGGAGGAAGAGAAGAGAAAGGGTTTAAAGAAATACACAGTGGAGAATGGATGAATGAGAGGCTGTTTGAGCAGATGTGTCAACATAAAATTAAATATCTTGGATGGATTACTCACATGTTTTATGTCTCCCCTGGCAGCTCAGATTTAAAAAAAGAAGAAGAAAGAAAGAAAAAGCAGACAGCAGGTGCTCTAGGGTTAAGAGTAAGGTTTAGTACATTCTCAGCTAAAGATCAAAGAAGAGAGAATTCCAGCAGTAGAAAAGAGCAGCATTAATGTAGTAAACTGAAAACTCAGTGAAGCTAGAAAGGCTTAATGATGTGGACAAAGCAGAAAATGCTTAGAGGTATTAGTAAAGAAGAATGGGAATAATCTCCACAGTAACCCACACCTGATGGCATCTTACCAAGGCTTTTTCCAGACACGTTTTTATTTAATTGCTGCAACAACTCTGCAAAGCATCATTATCTCCTAATTTTAAGATTAGGAAACTGATGGGGCGCCTGGGAGGCTCAGGTGGTTAAGCTTCTGCCTTCAGTTTGGGTCATAATCCCAGGTCCTGGGATCGAGCCCTGCACTGGGCTCCCTGCTCAATGGGAAGTCTGCTTCTCGCTCTGCCTCGTCCTCTCAATCTCTCTCTCTCTCATGAATAAATAAATAAATAAATAAAATCTTTAAAAAAAAAAAAAAGATTAGGAAACTGAAGCTTAAGTACAATGAGAGACCCTCACTGGGTTACAAGATTCTTATGGTGAGACTGGGATGTGAACAAGGTCTTCTACCAGCAAACATATGCTTTAATACCTCTTCTTCTGAACTCTGTCTTTTCTGTGTGTCGAGCCCAGTGTAGGGACAGAGTGGGAGACAGAAGTAGCAAACTTCTCACAAGATGGTCATGATCCTCAGCTTGTCGTCAGTACCCAGTAGTATTAACAAGCACATTGCAAGGACTCAACTCAGTAAATACAATTAGAAGTGAACTGAGAGGAAAAAACAAAAACAAAAACAAAACAAAATGGAGAGCTACCAGAAGCCCAGCAAGGAAAACTGCTCTGTGAAACTCCTCGAAAACCAAAGGAACATGCATGAATTAACCATTCTAAGTCACTTTCTTTTATACCATATAAACCATCACAGGTTTTTTACCTCCATCTTTTTCAGTCCTTTCATTGCATTTTTTTCCCACTGTTTGATACACCTTGACATTTCACTTTTCTGTTTTTGTTTTGTTTTAGAGATTTTATTTATTTATTTGACAGATAGCAGGAGAGAGAGTGAGAGAAAGCACAAACAGGGAGAGTAGCGGAGGGAGAGGGAGAAACAGGATCCCCGCTGAGCAGGGAGCCCAATGTAGGGCTCAATCCCAGGATCCTGGGATCATTACCCAAGCCAAAGGCAGATGCTTAACCCACTGAGCCACCCAGGTGCCCCTCTGGTTTTGTTTTTAAAATAGTCTTCAGAGCAGGGCGCTTGGGTGGCTCAGCTGGTTGAGCATCTGACTCTTGATTTCAGTTCAGGTCATGATCTTGGGGTTGTGAGATAGAGCCCCATGCTGAACTCCATGCAGAGTGTGGAACCTGCTTGAGATTCTCTCTCTGACCCTCCCCAGCTGCTCATACTCTCTGTCTTAAAAAAAAAAAAAAAAAGTCTTCAGAGCTATAACTCCTATTAAAGTAACAATTTATTTTTTAAAGTAGTAATTTAGAAAGGATTAATATAACAATATATTTATCTTTTTCATTTAGCATGAGATAGATGCTAAAGCACTATTTAAATAATATAAATTGTCAAGTCCCTTTCATTTGGATGCGTATTGCTTATTTTATACATCTTGGTAGTAAATATGGCTTGAATTAAATTACAGTTACAGGCATTATATTTAAGCAATACATCTTCAATGCCCCTAGAAGAAGGCTTTCATTTCTAGAAATACCTTCAAGATTTTCACTTACTGCAAAGTTGTAAAATGTTGATCACTCTTATATTCATTTTATAATCCAATGGTCATCAAACTGGGTTATGTGTACCCACAGAAACTTTACAAATGCTTGCAAGCAAGATCCAGTTTGAAGACATTAGTTACAGATCATCAGCTTCCCCTATATAAGCTTTCCTAACTGGGTCTGCCTGACAATCTATAGTTGATGGTCATGCCTGTGCTCCTTTTCCCCTCTCTTTCGTCATGTCCTTTCTCCCACTTTACAGAAGAAATGCATGCCTCTCCCCCATTCTGCATTACAGTATGGTGGCAGAGAAAGCCTTGGGGTATAAAGAAACTTAAAGACACTACAAAAAGGAATAGTATGAAATACTGTGTTTGCTAAGTCTTCCTTTATCAAGGCACCAAGTTTGTCTCTCAATTGCATATTTGAATTATCTCAAGGAGGAAGTGAAAATTTCCATGTTTACTTCCAACCATTCAACCTTAGATCTTCAAATAAAAACACACATTGGAGGTAAATTGATTTTTCATATTTTCTTTTAACTCAGACATGAATAAGAGACTTTCTGTTTTTATTATTAACAGTTTTATTAACCTTAGCCACATATTTACTGGATATAAAGCATCCATATACATTTTCTACCTGGGTAGGAGTTGGCTTGCTGTCATTTTGTCATCCAATTCTTTGCTCGTTTATTCCTTCTTATTTGAAAGACTTATATGAACCTTAGCAGAGTTATGCTGTGGTAGGGGAAAGTGTGAGTAGAAAATTTCAGAGAGAAGATCAAACTACTCCAGGGGTCTCTGGTTCAAAACAGTACCTGGTGTGCTGCAAGGAACACGCCCTGCTGGCCAGGTTCAGTGTCTATAAAACACACCGTCCACTTTAAAATTCTGGTGGTGAAGCCTCAAAGAAACAACTGATGTTAATTGTTGTGTAAACTCTGGCGTACTCTGAACACAGGTATTTTTATTCTAGAAAAAAATAGGAGAGAATACGGCCTAATCAATAAAACCACAACTTTGTCCTTGATTCCTATCACTTCTCTTCTCCTGGTTGGTACTGCAGTGTTACTTCTACTTCCATTTGTCAACCAAAAAGTGCTCAGTACACCTGCTATCTGGTCAGTGCACCTTCCTCCTTTCTAGGAGCTTTAGGACCCTCTTCACCTCTACAAATCTTCTCTTTATCTCCTGTCCCTGCTGACAGTTGATGGCCAGCTTTGACACACTAAGCATGAATCATTCTTCCCAGGGTGCAATGACAAGCATGTCAATGTGGAATTATGGATAAAGTTACACCTGACAGACTCAGCTGGAACAGCTACAAGATGTGAAACAAAGCTGTCTCTGAACACAACAGATAATGACCTTGATAGACATGCTGAAGGTCAAGGCTAACTTCTTTAATTGCACATACACTGTAATCCTATTTCACAAAAGCAATGATATCCTAGAGCCTGCTTCTCTGAACAGTCATTTTTACTCTTTTGTGGTTAAAAATGTAATTCCTCATAATGGCACCCACAGTGTGCTGCAGTTACATAGAAATGCACTTCCAGTTATAATCTATCACGTAATTAGAAGACATCAGCAAAGCACCTGCCAGAAAAAGTAGCACACTGTAAATACTAGTAGTTCCTCTCTTATATCAGTGCAAAACTGTGCTGGCAGTAAAACCAGCTGACCGATGCTCGGCATTATCTGAAGCAAGAGCTGGGAGAGCTCCTAAACCGTTTGGGAACACTTCCTTACCAAGAGATAAAAAAATCCATGCAGCTTGTGCCTGGCTTATCACCTTGTGTGGGAACATACTTACTTGAGGTTCAATGACTACTCCTTTGTCACCGCTAACAGCATGTGCATCACGTCACCCTACTGTTACACCTGTCCTCCACAAGGAGAGGATGAGGTGTCTGTAGGCCAACGGCCCTGCATTGGCCACAGGGAAAGACTCACTGGCCATGGGAGCCTGATACCTGTCACTAAAGGTGATATTGCTCTGTCTCCTCTCTATAAAGTACTGTTCCGTTCAGTACTTGACTGTGTTGTGTTTACCAGTGACTCCAATACAAAGATGCAATGAGCAGAAACATTTAGAGTCTTCTCCTGGGATTAGTAACTGGTGTACGATATTCTATTCCTTTAGGATTGATAACTGGTGCCTGGTATTCTGCTCTACACTAATAAACTTGGAAATAGAACCTAGGGGGAGAAGTTAAAGAAATGAAAACATAGCTAGAAAAGATAATATTGAGAGATTACTATAATTTTCCTTGCTGTGAAGTCTACTGTCTCCAAAATTAATATAGCTATGCCAGCTTTCTTTGGATTAGTGTTAGCATAGTATATTTTTCTCCATTCCTTTACTTTTAATCTATCCATGTCTTTTTAAGACTTTTTTTTTGGGAAGATTTTATTTATTTATTTGACAGAGATCACAAGTAGGCAGAGAGGCAGGCAGAGAGAGAAGAAGAAGCAGGCCTCCTGCTGAGCAGAGAGCCCGATGCGGGGCTCAATCCCAGGACCCTGGGATCATGACCTGAGCTGAAGGCAGAGGCTTAACCCACTGAGCCACCCAGGTGCCCCTATCCATGTCTTTTAATTTAAAACAGGTTTCTTGTAGACTATATAGTTGGGGCTTATTTTTCTATTCACTCTGAAAGCCTCATTTTTAATTGATATATTTAAAACATTCACATTTAAAATGATAATTGATATAGCTGGATTAATATCAGTCATATTTGTAACTGTTTTCTATTTGTTGCCTTTGTTCTTTCCTTCCTTTTTTGTCTTGCAGTGTACATTTATGAGTAATCCAAGTCCATTCTCAAATAACACTATACTGCTTCATGAGCCGTACAGGTACCTGTTTATTTGGCTTAGTGTTCTCCAAACTTCCTTGATCTGTGGTTTACTGTCTATCATTAATTTTGAAAAATTCTCAGCCATTATTATATATTTATTCTGTTGCCTTTTCTTTCTTCTCCTTCCAATATTCACATTATATGTATGTTAACACCTCTTGCAATTATTCCACAGTTCTTGGATATTCTATTCCATTTTTTTTCACTTTTTTTTTTTTAAATATACCTTGCATTTCAGTTTTAGAAGTTTTTACTGACATATTTTCAAGCTCACTGATTTTCTTCTTGGTCATCTGCAGACCACTAATAAACCCACTGAAGGCATTCTTATGGGGCTTTTGCTTTCTAGTACTTCCTTTCAATCCCTTCTTAGAGTTTCCATTTCTCTGCCTACATTAACTACTTATTCTTGCATATTGTTCACTTTTTCCATTACAGTCCTTAGTGAATTAATCAATGTTATTTTAAATTCCCAGTCTGATAATTCCAAAATCTCTGCCTTGTCTAAATCTGATCATAATGCTTGCTTTGTTTTTTCATACAGTGTTTTGTTGTTGTTGTTCTTGTTTTGCATTTTTTCACGCTCTAAAACTTTTTGTGGAAAGCTACACATGATATAACAGACAATACAAACTAGCAAACAAACGTGAAGTAGAGAGGACTTTAGTGTGAGATTTTATGTTTATCTGGCTAGGAGTTAGACTGTGTTTACCATTTGCCCTTGCTGTAATGTCAAAGGCTAAAGTTTCCTCCAATGTCCTTCTTTTTTTTTTTTTTAAGATTTTATTTATTTATTTGATAGAGACAGAGATCATAAGTAGGCAGAGAGGCAGGCAGAGAGAGAGAGGGGGAAGCAGGCTCTCCGCAGAGCAGAGAGCCCGATGCGGGGCTCGATCCCAGCACCCTGGGATCATGACCTGCGCCGAAGGCAGAAGCTTTAACCCACTGAGTCACCCAGGTGCCCCAATGTCCTTATTTTTATCTCTTCTGTTGTCTTTAGGTGTCTCTAGAAATTCCATAAAGAGGGTTTGAGACTTGCAGTTCTTTTGGCTTTAATCCCCTGTTATTATATAAGACCCCTACTGGTATGCTCTCCAGTATATCCCCAGTGACTAACATAGTCTCCCACAGAAAGAAGGCCCTTAATAATTCTATGCTGAATGAAAGACTAAAGAGAATGGTAACTCTAGGTATAAAGAAGGGTTTTCTGAAGGCTGTTAATGGCCTAGACTATGTCAGTAGCCAGGTTGTGAAATCTCCCCATATGCCTTAAAAGCAGCTGAGCTTTTAGTATGTGTAATATGGTTTCTGAGTTCTTCTATTAGAAAGTGAAAGCATGGATCTACCAGTTTCTTAATGCTCCTCACAGGTTCTTCTCCTGATTTTTGTGCACTTCCCTCAGGATATCCTGGCTTCAGTACACTGCCTCATATGGATTAAGAAAGGTTTACATTGCTACATCTCAACATCTCAACTGAAGTTTAGTCTTTTATGCTTTAGAATTATTGTCTTCATTCACTCAGTAAATATTTGCTGAATATCACCTGTGTGGGGGTTGCTGGTGTTCTGTCTTCTAATATATTACATTTGTTCACTTGTTTCTACCTTATGTAACTTATTCCTATTGTAAGACAAGTTAACTCAGAATAACTCCTCTTTCTACCACACGCTCCTTCTGCAATATTTAGGTCAACTTTAGCACCTGTCCCTAACCAGTAAAGATTTATATGTTCTCCGAAATCATTTTTTTAAAGATTTTTGTTTATTTATTTGTCAGAGAGAGAGAACACAAGCAGAGGGAGTGGGAGGCAGAGGGAGAAGCAGGTTCCCCACTGAGCAAGGAGCCTGAAGTGGGACTTAATCCAAGGACCCTTGGATCATGACGTGAGCCGAAGGCAGGCACTTAACTGACTGAGCCACCTAGGTGTCCCTGTTCTCTGAAGTTCTTACATTCTAATTGCCAGATAGTGAAACTCTAATAAAAGTTTCATATTCAGCTGAAGGCTTGATCCTGAGCATTATTTACTTAGATTATAGTGCTTTCCTTTTCAGGTAGTAAGGAAAGTTGATGTATGAGCTTTGAACAGAAGGCTACTGTATCTCTGGCACTGGAAAGAAAAACACAGGGAAAACCCCATAGAGGTATCAGTCAATGTCTTTGGGATTTTAAGAGCTAGTATTCTGCAGTCTTTCCACTCCCAACCACCATGACTATGATCAATGACCTGACATAATCACAAACCTTTGGACATTCATATTTCTTCATATGCTCCGTATCTGTTTATATCACCCATTTCTACTATGAGTAGATGAATCCCTTAAATACAATGATCTCAAACATTCAGATTTTAGCATAAGGCTTTGCCTTACTATTTCTTATCTGCATCTCATCTTCCCTCTACAGTGATTCCCAGTAATGAGGAAGTTGTTCCTACATGTGAAGTTCCTTTTTAAATTAATCTTCTTCTTTGGTACTCTTCTTCATTAACTTTCACTATGTTTTCTAAGTTTCTTTGACTTGAAGCTGTTATAATTTATCCAGCAGGAATGACTTCAAAGGAGCATAGTCATAGAGGACTTTAGAATGATTCAAAACAAAGAAAAGCAATAAGAATTGCAATTTAATCTTACAAGAAGTTTAATTTTTCCAGTGTGAGAAAATAATATACCCAGAAAATGTCAGTGAAACATAAGAAGCTAAACTCATTTCTCCATCTATGGCTTGATATAAAAAAAAGAAAAAAATTAATGGATAGTAGTTGATTGATCATTTTCCACATGGGAAAACAGTATAAATGGGCTCCAACACAATTCCTCAACCCATGTGCTAGTAATAACACAGTGCAGCAACAGACAAGGCATTTTAGGAAAAGACCGTTCTTGAGAAACATTCTCAAGTAATTTCCTTTCCTTTAATCATACATCCAAGGTATTTTTACACATGTACATTAAAAAGTATCTACAAATAAACAAAAAGGTATCTGCAAACAAGGACCTCTTAGCACTTTTAGCATTTTTGAGGATCTTCCACTTCTCAAGGAGTTTTCTGGCATCTCCCACCACAGGGGACTATGGATATACAGGCAGACTGTCCCAGAGCCCAAGACAGTGATAAATCACCATTTATAAAATCTACAGTGACTCCTTCAGATTCTTAAACCAATTTATCCAGAAGTAGCTTAGGCGCTGGCATCAATATGATGACTGTGACAAACGAGTCTTGATCATGATAAAAGCTCACTTCATACTTTAATTATAGAAGAACTATGGAACTAGTAAACTGGTACAGTTACATATCAAGCTCCAGAGGGATATTACCTTGGCCTGGCAGAGCAATGAATTCTTTGTTATTTGGCAGCAGCAGAATTTTTTAATGAATCAAATATTTGAGTTGTATACAGTGTACACCAAACACAGACTATCAATCTCCAAATCATTATGTGGATTGCACACTAAAATTTTATACTGCTCATTCTTTCTGGAATGATTCAGAAAGTGTTTTAACCCATCATAGCACTTCAGGGTAGGATCTAAAGTTCTCATTGTGCCAAAACAGTGTGAGAACTGGGGGCTCATAAAGACCTACTGATAAAACTCCAGGCAGGATTGAATTTGCTGTAATTTGAGGGAATACTTAATTCTCTGAAAATTCTCTGAAAATATCTATAATTTTTCCCTGATCCCCAACACCATCTATACTATTTATTTATCTATCTATACTATTTATTACTATCTCTACTAATCAATACTGACAATTCTGATCACACACACACACACAGACACACACACACACACTTTGCCCATGTGTGTATAGGTGTGTATGTCTAATTTACACTCAAGTCCAAAAGTGCCCAATATTATTTTGAAAACTTTTTTATGTGTAGAAAAATTGGTCTAGTCTCTAGTCCATTCTTCTTAGAATGGACTAGAAGAATGGAATGAAGAAGACAGAGTCCAACATTGACAGGCTATGTGTTCATTTTTCTAGTTTTCTTGGGCAATGAAGAAAATCTTCCCTGGTAAAGAGTTCCATTTGAGGGGCAAATAGTTAAGGAAAAATATATTTACATGTGTTTCCCAGTTCTTTCCCCAGGCTCTATTGAGTAGATATGCAGCCCAAATGAAAATAGGAGTAAAGGATTTGGAAGTTGAGAGTGCAGGATTCAGAACACGGAACAGAAAATAGAGCAGTAATGGAGGGAATTGTTGGAAAGCAGGCATGAGGTTTTTTGCTTGCTTGTTTTCATTTTGATTTTCTTTTGAGAAAGCACAAACTTAGCAACTGTAAATATTTATAGGAAGGATCTAGTTTTCTGGTCAATCCATTCTTTCATTTAATAGACATTTCTTGAGCATCTTCTATATAACAGACATTGTTCTAAGCATTATAGAAGAGCAACAAATAAAACAGGCTAGATTCCCATCCATAATGAGCTTGCCATTTATTTGGGGAAAACTAATAAACAATAAGCAAATAATATTAGTATTAGTTGGTGGTAAATGCAATGAAGAAAATGATACAAAGTGATGTTAAGGGGTGCAGTGTTATTTATACAAAGTAGTAAGGAAAGGCCTATGAAGGGAGGTGACATTTTAGTAGAGACTGAAGTGATGAAAAAAATCTAGTCATGAAACAATATGAGGCAAAAGCATGCAAAACAGAGGGACTCTAGGGTAGGGACACAAAAATCGGTATATCTAAAGGACTAAATGATAGCCAGTGAGTGTGGTAAATGAGGGAAAGTGGTAGAAAGTAACATCTAAGAGGTAAGCATAGCCCATCAGCCAAAGAAGGACTTTGAATCTTATTATTTTATTCTAATCACAATAAGAATGTATTATAGAGTTTTCAACAGAGGGAGTGGCATATTCAAACTTTATAACAATTACTCTCCCTATTGCATGGAGATGGATTATAGGAGATCAAACAACAACAACAAAGTAAAATCTGTTAGAGGGCTCCTAGTGTGGTACATGTAAAACAGATATAGCAGTGAAATGGTGAGGAGTGATCAGACTTTGCTTACAGTTGTTGTAAAGCCAATAGTTCCTGCTGACAGATTGTATGGCTGTGAAAGAAAAAGAAGAACAAGGATGTCTGATGACTTTTCCCACAAGCAGCTAGGTGGATGGTGGTGCCATTAGGAAAATGAGACCCTTGGCTTGGTGTGGGGAGAAGAATCAAGCAATTTATGAGTTCCTGTTGAAAGAACAGCAATGACTATAATGAAAGAGGAAGGAGAGTTCTTAGTTTAAGGTTCTAGAGAAAGCAAAAAGTATACAAACCTTACTTGGGATGGGGGGCATTTTTAGTTTTACGGAGAGTCTGCTCTTCTATTGTACAGGGAGCTTGAGGGAGAGAATGAGTATTATATTACAGGTTTTGGGGATTAATAACATAAGTATTATCAACATTTAGTTGCAGGCCTGATATACTGATGGTTACTATTTTGTCTATGAAATACAAGGAAGCAGAGACAGAGGGATGACTGGGATTTGAGAGTGGAGTTTCACAGACTGAGCTGAAGAGAAAAAAAGGAAGAGTGTTGCCCGGTAGTATTGAGGATATCTTCAAGATTAGTATGATTTTTCTTTATTAGTACTCCACTGGTCAGAAATAGGCACAAATAAAGCATATAGGTGTGTTCTTCTAGAGTTCATATTTTATCTGATGGGTGTGATAAAAATTTGAGAAGAAAGGTAGGGGTGTCCTATTTTTAATAGGATTCTTGGTTGGGGTGTCTGGGTGGCTCAGTCAGTTAAGCATCTGCCTTCTGTTCAGGTCATGATCCCAGGGTCATGGGATCAAGCCCTGCATTGGGATCCCTGCTCAACAGGGAGTCTGCTTCTCCCTCTCCCTTTGTGTGCTCCCTCCCTCTGTGTGCCCTCTCTCTTAAATAAATAAATAAATAAATATTTTTTTTTTAAAAGAATTCTGGGAACCTAAGATAGATAAGCATGCTATTATAAGATGCTTGAATAATGAATTAAAGGGAATAATGAGGTAGAAAGAATGCCAAAGAATGGTCATAGTGTGACTGATGGAGCAAGCAAAGTAAAACAAAAGAAAGCTTCACAGAGAGTGTGTTATTTACTTTGGAGATAGTGATGACAAAGTCCAGGAGTAAACGTAGTGTGCGTTTCTGAGCTGGAGTATAGAAGGGTCAAAGAGGAGGAGAGAAACAGGTGAAGGAACTGAGGTCCAGGCTGTTCAGTGGGTCACTCCTGTGGACACGGAGGGGAGGACGGAGACTGACCCAATTACCAAAATCTTTTTTTTTTTTTAAGGATTTTATTGATTTGACAGAGAGAGAGAGAGAGAGAGACAGAAGAGCAGGAATACAAGCAGGGGGCTGAACAGGGAGCCTGATACGGGGCTCGATCGCAGGACCCTGGGACCATGACTTGAGCCGAAGTCAGACACTTAACGACTGAGCCACCCAGGTGCCCCCCAATTTACCAAAATGAATGAGCAAGACTGGGGGAGGTAGACAATAGCAAGAAGGTGGGAGAGGGGCAGTATTAGTTAATGGCATGTCCACAAGAGAAAGGTTGGGCCATAGTTGGACACAAAGAAACAGAGTAACAGATCTACTGTGTCACTCTGAGGAACCGCAGATGTGAAATAATACTCGGCTACAGTTTGAGAAGACTATAAGAAAAGTAGTGTCCTGAGGAGGAAGCCAAGTGGAGTATCAGAAGGCTTTGAGAACGAGCTGTGGAAAGAAAGATGGGAAAGGATCTGGGAAGGCATAATGGAAGGAGTCAAGAAGAGGAGGAGCAAGGATGTCCATGTCTAGGACAAAAATGCTTAGATCGTGGTTGCAGTACAGAACGAACAGGTCTGGACTTGGAGGGGAGGAGTTATTCTGTAGGCTTTAGACAGAGAAGAGAAACAGGCAGATTCAGCCTTAAGGATCTTTTTAACTTGGAAGGGCACTAGGCCAAATAACTAAAGATCACTAGGAGCTGGGTGACATTGGTCCAAAGCTGTGAAGTTCCTGTCTTCAGTAGCTATACTGAGAGTTTTTAGAATAATGTATTCTTTTTACTTTCAGTTGTTTATTTATTTATTTAAAAAATACTATTAGGGATTATTTTACCTCTCCCTTTATACTTTTTGGTTATGATACAACTTCTATAGTGGCTGAACCTGAGAAATGAATCACAACTATCACAAATAATATTACTAAAACTTACAAAATTCTCCACAAGTAAATAAAGAAAAGTAGCTAACATTTACTGAGCATTTATTAGAGTCTGGCACTGTTCTTCATGCATTCTCTAAAGCTCACAAGAATCCTATGAACCCAATATTATTAATTCACCGACGCTGTAGCTAAGAATTAAGGTGGTTCAATAGTTTGCCCAGGGCCTTACAGCCAATAATAGTAAATTTGACCCTGGTCAGTCGTATTCTAGAGTGTAATGTTAGACATCTAGCTGGACCAGGCTAGACATGCAATCTAAGTTCTAAACATACCACTGAAGTATTTAAATACTTGAAAAGTGTTAAAAAAAGAAAGAAAAAAAAAAGGAAGGGAGGAAGTGATAAGGGTCAGGATACCCCAGAGTATAGCACCTTGATATACTGAGTATTTTAAACTGAAGGAGTTTGAGAAAACAGCAGAAGGAGGAAGGTCACCCTGATCTTTCCCTGCCCTGTTCCACTGAAACAGGTTAAAAAAAAACCCCATTATGTGAGAGGTACCCTCCTGATACCCAGAGAAAAGAAGCAGCCACGTCTCTGAAGACAAAGGGACTCTGGGAAGAATCCCAACAGGTCTCACCAAATTTCTTTCAGTTTACTATGCTTACCTCATACTCTTTGCCCCAACGTATTCCTCCATGACAGTCCAATCTTCATCAAACTTAAATTTTTAAAATACTCAGAATTTAACTGTTTCTTCATTCCTTCCAAAGGTTCCTATGTCATATAGAATTTAAAAAAATGTGAGGCCTTTCTCCTATTAATATGAATTTGAAAAGGAAAAGATTCTTACCACCTTAGCTCAACCAGTTCCCTCATAAGGGAGGGAGGAAGGAAGGAAGGACAGGCAGACGAAAGGGGAAAAACCTGACATGACTCCAAACTGGTACACATGCTATTTAAATGCTCCAAGGCCAGCTCTGTGACACAGTATTTTGGCGTCTTTACCTTTTCGGTGTAAGTTCACGAGGAGGCATCTGCTGATAAAACACTGTCATCTGAAGCTTTTTTAGGTGGCATTACTGGTTAAAAATAACTGCTGGCAGAATTGAATCCTGGCAAATGGAAACGTTAAATCAAAACCATTTCAAGGCCGCCGAAACAATCCTCTGAGTCTGGACAAGCTGCACTCATAAACAAAGCAAGCTCATACCCATTGGGCTAAACTGCACCTTCTCTCTTTGTGGGAGAGAGGTCCACTCCCTCCCACAAAGAGAAAGGAAAGAGGAGAGAGGTGGTGACTCCCAGCTCCACACAAGCTGCCTCCCCTTGCAGAGACGGCTGGCATTTTCACAGATGAGCAAACACACATTTGGGTTCCTTCAGCACCATGTGGTGGCTTCCCTGCCATTTCTGGAAGACCGTGTTCGACAAGGAGGTGGAATGTGCTCCCTCAGGCTTTCAGGGCTGGGCACAGGGGGCAGTGGCTTGGGTGGGCACAACCAACCACTCCACACCCCGACAGAACTGGCCTTCTACTAAGGCAGGTGTCAGGGCAGGACAGCCGAATGGCACTAGTAACAATAAATGAACAGTAATAAATGAATGTACTCAGCTAGACCTTATGATCCCCAAAGCAGCAGGTCACTAATTTGACAGCTCATAAGATAAATTGGGCATTAGGATAATGTGATTTATAATAAGAAATATATTTGGTCTTCATCCATGGCTCCCAGTACGTAGCTCCTAAAATCTTTGCAATTTCCTAAGTAACAAGAGCTATAGGGTCAGCTTTTGTTTCCAGCTCCTTGAAATAGCTCCAGAGCAATAAAGGTGAAATGAATATTTTTGGTTATGCAGGACTAGCCGCCTTCAACCATACCGGAGCATGTGTTCATGAATGACTCCTGAAGAGTCCCTATGGATGAAGGCTGGTTGCCAGGGGAACCAACCACGTGATCAGAGGGCTGGAACTTTCAGTCTCACCATCGTCTCCCTACCTCCCCAAGATCTGGGGAAGGGAGAGGGACTGGAAGTTGAATCAGTCACCAACTGCCAACAATTTAATCAATTATACCTATGTAATGAATGAAGTTTAGAGAGCTTCAGGGTTGCTGAACACATGGAGACACTAGGAGAACACTGCTCCCACAGAGCTTGGCAGCTCTGAGCCCTTTCCTCTACATCCTGCTGCACACTTCTCTTCCCTCTGGATGTTCATCTGTAGCCTTTAATTGTATCTTTTTATAATAAACCTATAAACATTAGTGTTTCCTAGAGTTCTGAAAGCCATTCTAGCAAATAACTGAACCCCTGAAGGGGTTGTGGGAACCCTGATTTATAACCAGTAAGCAAGATGGATAGTGATAACCTGGCATCTGAAGTGGAGACTGTGCTGTGAGGCTGAGCTCTTAACTTATGGCATCTGATGCTAACTCCAGGGAGACAGTGTCAGAGTGGAATTGAACTGTAGGACACCCAGCTGGTGTCACAAAATTGCTTGATGTGTGGAATCACCTTTCCACTGGGTATCAGGAGTGTGATAGTAACGTGTGAGTAAAGGAAAATACAGAGTGGTTTTCCAAGACAGCCAATAACTTTTAAAGTCAATGAAAATTATTTGCATGCTTCAATGTTGCATTAGTAATATAGTTACCTGATAGTCAACATATTCTTCCTGAGAGGCCCATAATGCATTTCAGATACCACAGGTGTATGTTCCTTTATTTATTCATTTTTTTAAAGATTTTATTTATTTATTTGACAGACAGAGATCACAAGTAGGCAGAGAGGCAGGCAGAGAGAGAGGGGGAAGCAGGCTCCCCGCTGAGCAGAGAGCCCGATGTGGGGCTCGATCCCAGGACCCTGAGACCATGACCTGAGCCGAAGGCAGAGGCTTTAACTGAGCCATCCCAGGCGCCCGTGTTCCTTTATTTAATCTCCAAAACAGCCTTCATAGATCTAAGGATCATCCCAGTTTTACAAACGTGTAAATGGAGGTTCAGAAAAGTAAACAACAACAACAACAAAGACTTGTCCCAGACTATTAAGTACAAAGCAAAAGTATTAGGTACAAATGTAGGTCCAGGCAGATACAGAAGTCCGTTTCCCTTCCATTCCTGTGGCTACCTGGCATCATATCTGGTTGGGTTAAATGAGAGCTTCCTTCACAGCTTTCCTTCTGGATTGAGACCCATGCCTCCTAGGGAAAGATCTTCCTTCCTGCCAACACCGGATTTACATCTGGCTGATGAGGACAGACCTCCAAAAGGAGAATTCAGAGAGAACAGGAGGAATTAAGCCTCAAAGCCCATGGATGAGCTCTTGAGACACAGCAGTGGCTGCTTTCTCTACATCTGAAGCAACTGATTTCAGAACAAAGACTGCAGTGCCATGATATAAAAGTGTCACTCAGCATCCACGGACATTCTGAATTCCTCATTACCCAGAGCTGTCACCTTATAAACAAAGCTGGTTGTTACATCTGAATATTAACCCATTCCTTTTTTTTTTCCTTAAAAAAAAAATTATTTCTTAATAAAAAAAAAAAAAAAAGGAAAAACCCTTTGTTATTGTGCACCAGTTTATGTTGCTTAAACCGGCAGCATAGGGGCCAAGGGCACGCAGCCCCAAGTTGGGCCACTTTGGCATTAAGAGTATTTTGAGTGAAAAAGCAATCAAAACCCAGTGGATTCAGAAAAAGCTCTTTGCCTCCCCCCTCAACTGCCTATCAGAATTTAAATAAAGAACCTACTGTAGGAAGAGAACTAGCGTCGTAGATAGTGACATTATACCATGAACTTGGTGTGGCAGAGAGGGAGGAGGAACCTGGCAAAGTCTATTGATCAAAGCCCTCTATGTCCCATTGTTCCTGAATGGCTCAGCAAACATTTGTTTACCAGACATTTACTTTTTCATATCCTGTGAATTTCATTCCTTTCTTTTGAAGTCCCAGATCCCCACCCACTTCTCCTTAGTTCAGAATGTCATATACACTTCATTTTGCCTTGCTGTCTTTGGAATCTCCATGTCCGTGTCAATTACTTGTACCTACAAAATTAAATCTGATTTTCTCCTATTAATCTGTCTTATGTCAAGTTGATTCTTAGTCCAGCTAGAAGGACCTTGAAGGGCAGTATAAATTCTACCTCCCCAACAGTAGCACTGGACCTAAATGGAGAAGCACGGTAGTTTAAAAAGCCGTCCTAGTGATCATAAAACCCCACTCCTCTCAGACTTCCGGGTAAAGAATGATGAGTAAAGGGAGGACGCCAACAAGAAGATAAAACCAATCAATCTGGCAAACATCCAAGACACTCAGATGCATACAGACAAGCAAAATTAAGCATTCCTTCACCTTTTCACCTTTTCCCCTTTTCTACTGCGAATCCTGATTTCATTCAGATTTGAGGGACTTAAATTTTAGAGAAAAGAGGGCTTGACCGTAATAGGAAATCCCATGTTTTGAGTGAGTTATAAACATAAGTGGGCAATGTTGCTTTTTTTTTTAATAACAGCCAGCCCTTTAAAATAAAAGTCTCCATCCATGCATAACATGCTTCCTTCAGAGCTCACCCCCGCCTTTATACTTCCTTGCTATTTTCTCATTTGCTTGCTCTTATTTGGAGAGACATACATTAATGGCATACAAGCAGATTTTATGGAAGATTGCTTCTTCTGATGTTTTACTCTCCCCTCTCCCATCCGCCCCTCATTATTTTTCATTCTAGAAGCCCCTTGGAATTACAACAGCTCTGTCCCTCTATTATTTGTAAGTTCTTCAGTTCAGTCTTTAGTTCCTAGATATCCATTCTTTTCAAAGGCAGACTTGGTTAACTCAAGCATTTTCTCATTTACATGTGAACCAACCCCAATTCACAAGCACTGTAATTCACATGTTGGGTGCATAAAGGCTTCACAACTGCAGAGTCCTGTAGCCTTCAATTCACACAGCAAATACTCACTCCCTTGCTATGGAGTTTGTGTTTGGTTTGTCTGCCAGTGAGTTCATTGCAAATTGCCGTGTTGTGCTCACCAGCAGCCTCCACCACTTAGAGCTCTCTAGCTTCCTCCTAATTTAGACACTCTCGCCAGTGTCACCTTTCCTGATTTAGTGCTTGATGATTTGAAGAAATTCCAGGAGAAAATTCTTTCCCTTTCTGTGACACTCAGAATTCTGCCTAGCACAGAAATAGTGCTGCTGACCTAAAAGATGTCATAAAAGTCACTTCTGAGCCTGCATCCTTACTCTGACACCCTCCTCTGCTGTGCTTTTGTGTAATAAAGAACTTGGCTGGCCTTCTGTCCCCAGTTCCTGGGAGGTAACCTCTAAACCCTTGAAATTTCCCCAGTGAATGGAGTGTCTTTGTTATTCATGGTGGATCTCTGGACCACACCTGATATTTTATGTTAATGAGGTGACTCAGACAGGGACGTGGCCACACCAGAAAGACCAAGCTTGTAATTAGAGAGCACTGAGGATTTGAGCTACAAGATATCAACCCTCCCTCCAGGAAAGAGAAGAGGACTGGAGATTGAGTTCAGTCATGTGGCCAATGATTTGATCCATCATACCTAAAGAAACACCCAATAAAAACTCTGGACATCACAGTTTGAGTGAGCTGGCCTGGTTGGCAGTACTTTTGAGTATCTTCTACTTTGATATGGAGAGGATAGCACAACCCTGAAGACAATGGAAGCTTTATAGCTTCTCCCTCACTGCATCTTCTTTAAACTGGTTCTAATCTGTATGTTTTTGTTATGATAAAACTGTAATTTTTAAGTGGAATATCTTCCTGAGTTCTGTGAATTGTTCCAGCGAATTATTGAAATTAAGAGATTCCATAAGGACTCCCAGACTAGTCAGCTAGTCTGAAATGAGGGTAGCTCTGGAGACTCTTCAACTGGTCCAGCAGTCTTATGCAGGGCTGTGCCCCTGACCTTGAGTTTGGCTAACTCTGGGTGGCTTTCTTAGTGGTCTACTTCGTTCAAAATTGAGGAACGGTTTTGTTAAGGTATATGAAAGGCCCCTGCTCAGGTGATGAGCACAAAACAGTCCTGTGTAAGTTAAAAGCAAGTCCAGGTTTTGGCACCTGACAGCCTTGATCCAAATCCTGCCTCTGCTATTTACAGCTTGAATGACCTTGCCAAGTTATTTAAACTCTCTGCGCTTCAGATTCTTCATTTATAAGAGTATAGTAACAGCAATACCTACCACACCGGGTTGTTGCGAGAATAAATATGTTACACATGTAAAATGCTCCTAAGTGCTCATAAATGTTACTTACTATACACAAACTAATGCACTTTTTTTTTCCTATTAACATTAACCAAGAAGCAAGTAATACTAATGTCCTTTGTCTTTTATGTACTATAGTATCAAATCACAGGTTCTAGCCATTTAACCAAAAGCTGTTTTATTGCTTGCTAGAGGAATATGTGTGAATTCCTCTCCAGTCCACTCATCTGTGACTGTGAACCATAGCCATTCATAGCCACTCATCTTTTCCCAATGCACGCTGTACAAGGTGGGAATCTGCAGGTGCAGAAGGCTCTATAAGGCTTATTTCATGGCTGACCTCAGATGTGCCCTTGGACACCGAGTTATTTTCAGCCTGGGGGTCACTCCTTTCAGCCCCCTTGGCAGTCAGTTCTATCTACATGAGAAACTGCATGCCTGAGCATTTCAGGCTCTGAGGGTCAGCTGTAAACACTAAGTAAAGGGATTCTGTTGGGGAGTGAGAGGAAAGAGAGAGAGTGAGAAAGAAGTGCATGCCTTCTCCTTGGCTATATACCCTCCTTATATGACATGTGTAGCATCTAAATCAGTAGTTCTCAAAGCAAATTTCCCCAACTAGCAAGCACTATCAGACCTACTGAATCAGAAACTCTAGGGGTAGAGTCCAACAACCTATTTTGGGGTGGGGGCAGGGGAGAAGGAAGGGCAGAGGGTGACGACGGGGAAGAGGGAAAGAATCCCAAGCACATTCCATGCTGATCACAGAGCCCAGTGTGGGGCTCAATCCCAACCCTGAGATCATGACCTGAGCCAAAACCAAGAATCAGACGCTTAACCAACTGAGCCACCCAGGCCCCGCTCCAACCACTTTAACAATACTTCCCAGCGATTCTGTTGCTCAAGTTTAAGAACCACTTTCCTAAATGATTTCATCATACTATGTGGGGTTGCCTTCAGATCACAGAATCTTTGTCTTTGTGGCACTGCCACTCTCACCACCAACCTGCTGAAATCTCTCTCACCTCTGGGGTAAACAGTTCTGTCCCTCACACCATGAGCATACTTCGCTCCAAACTTTCCTTTGCCCAACTTCCCTACCAGAGTTATATTTCCTGATGCTGTTTTCTCTCTTTGATTCATGGTCCATCTCAAGCCATCTCTCAATGTCCACAGATAGTCTTAGGGGCGGCATGAAGCAGGAACCCCAGAGAACAAGTCAAACCCAGTGGTGAGAAAATGAAGGGAACCAGGAAGGGACATACTGAATAGGGACAAGGAACTTTCCCCTTCTTCGACTCTTCACATGTGTTATTAATAAAATATAAAAATAAATATGTTGTCTTACTTCTCTACATCAATAATACCTTTTGTCTTGATTAGTACAAGTAATATTTGACCTCTAGTCATTTTACTCAAGGATATATTACTAGATACATTAATTTAGTCATCAAATAAGGAATATACTGGAGAGTATATAGGCAATGGGGACATCTAGCCATGAGCTGAAAGCTCATGAGGAATGCTATCTGGATACAAAGAGAAGATGTAGAAGAGACACAAGACAGGAGTCAGAGAAAGAAGGAAAAAGTCATCAGAGGTATAAAGGAAAGCCAGTAGGAAAATAGTGGGTCTCCTTGCAGTGGGGTACTTTAGCTATCTTCATTCCTGGTGCACAATGCATGAGCCTTACTGGCTCAAGAAACTGGATTGCCATGGACAAGATGGGACAGTGGAAATCATACCAGCACTAGCCTTGGGTGACCGTGATTCTGATCCTAGCTTTACCACTTATTGGTTATATGTTCTTGTTGAAGTCATCAAGACATTCTGAACTTCAGTTTTCTTAATTCAGGAGGAGGGTAAAAGCCTTATCTACCTCAAAAGGTTATTGTGAGGGGCACCTGGGTGGCTCAGTGGGTTAAGCCTCTGCCTTCAGCTCAGGTCATGATCTCAAGGTCCTGGGATCGAGCCCCACATCGGGCTCTCTGCTCAGCGGGGAGCCTGCTTCCTCCTCTCTCTCTGCCTGCCTCTCTGCCTACTTGTGATTTCTGTCTGTTAAATAGATCAATAAAATCTTAAAAAAAAAAAGGGGGGGGTTATTGTGAAGACCAAAGTAGGCATGTATATGAAAATGCTTTGCAATCAACCTATACAATTGTGAAGTAAGTAATAACATAGTTGTGAAGTAATAACGTAAAGCTCATGAACATGTAGATTTTTGACTGATTTGTTTGTTGTATCCCCAGCACCTAGAACTGGGCTGGCACATAAAAGAACCAGAGTACTCTTGTTATTATTTAACAGTACTGGTATCAGTGTTAATTTTCTATTCATGCCGTGTTAGAGCACAGCACATGGGAGATATATAGACCTATCTGTCTTATTTTTAGAAAGGAGACGCAGGATACTTGGAAATAAGCCTGTTTATAAATAGATGTGAGACAATTAAGGAATACCTAGACCACACCTACTCACTTAGCAAGACAGAAAACTTCATTCTAGAATAATTACTTGGTAACTGGGAATTGTCTTGGATGATTACCACAGATTTAAGCTCGGTGCTGTTTTTAATAGATTAGTGTACTTTGTTTTATTCGTAGGAAGAATGAGCACTGTGGCATTATCAGCTGTTGCCGCTGGTGTCGGCAGCAAAATAATTCTCTAAATGAAATCTGTGATTTGAATACACTCTCCCGTATAAATCAGTCTTCACAGAAAAATATCACTCTGTCGGAGTCAGCTCTGGCTGTGCACTCGAACGTCCCGTTGTTGACAGCTGACATTTAGACCAAAATGGCTTCCCCTGCCCTCCAGGTCCAAAAGGAAAAGAGACGGAGATAAATGTACACCCCCAAGACATAAGTGACTGGAAACCTCCTGAAAGAAAAACAAGGCCTTTAATGCTCTGGTTCAGGAAACTGGAAATGGGGCTGAAGTGTTTTAAAAGGAAGAAAAAACCCTCCTCATCTAGGACCCCCTTCTCCCCTCAGAAACAGGCCTGCCTGCCTTCCTTCCTTCCTTCCTTCCTTCCTTCCTTCCTTCCTTCAGTGACATTTACGAAGCCATATTGAAGGTAGTACAGTGTGGCCTGGGCATAGAACAAAAGAAAGGTGGCAAGATGTGAAGCCATAAAGGGATGCGGGAGTCCAATGAGAGAAGATGGGGTGAGCTAGCTTCAGAGTGTGGCCTCATCCTGGGACAACTGTGTGCATTTTTAAGCAGCTGTGTGCATTTTTAAGAGGGGGGGTGCTAGTTTTGGCTTTTAGAAAGATCCTCTGGACTACTATGAGAAAACCTTGAAAGAATATTAAAGAAGGGAAAAGGGGCCAGTAAGAAGCAAGAGGGAGAGATTTCTGAAATCCTGAACTGAGGTAGAGAAGATGGAGAAGAGGGGATAGATCCTACAAGTGCTAAAGAGGCAAACCTGATAGCATTTCATGACCAATACAGCGTGTGAAATAAAAGTAAAAGGAGTATTCCGCTCGAGCCAAGGCATTGTGAAAAAAGAGCAGATTTATAGTAGGAGAGAGGTATACCATTGAATAATAGAATATGCTTCTCTTCACAGTTCTGCATTTTCTAGTAATGTTACCTCATGTCTACGGTTAGACATTGAATGAACAAAAGTGCAAAGAGGAAGGAGAGTGGTGTTATCTTCTTTAGTTCATTGAAAGTTTCTCAATAGGAAAGTCCTAGAATGAAGAGAACAAAAGATGAAGTGTGATCCCCAACAGTCAACCCCTAGGATTTTGAAAAATAATGAAGGTACATCTATTGTGCATTTAAAGGAGATTTTACAATGCCTGAGTGACCAGGGGCTGCTCAGTATGGAGCTAGTCAAAACTGAATGCCCAATCACTCTGAAAAATCAGCCAAGAGAACTGATTATTTATTTATAGCCTAGCCTTTTCCGAAAAAGATCTGAGGTAGTTAAAAGAGGTAGTATATCTACAAAGATTTGTTTCACTAGAGGTTTTATTCTTTACAACTCACACTCACTGCCTTCTGCTATGCCTTAACTAAAGGAACCATGTAGATTCAGCCATAGGGTGCAGATTTTTAGGCCAAGTTGTACCAAGGCTTTACCTAAAAATATCTGTGACCATATTACTCACATATATTAGTATTTCATTATTTTTATTTGTTCACTATTTGCCAAATGCAAACTCAGTCCTGAATCTGCAACTTGCTTGATTAAAAGAAAGAAAAGGTTGAAATTGGGACAGAGAAAGTTCAGAGAGAACAGGATTTAGCAACAATATTTCAATATTTTGTTGATTCAATTCCTTCCTTTTCCCTGCTTCTAAGAACACACAGAGCCACTCCAGACCACACCTCTCCCAAGGCCCACATTCTCACATTACTTCTTCTGTCAGAGTAAAATCTGTAAATTGGAGATATAGGTCTAGGGTTTGGTTCTCAATGGTAATAATGAGGCTAAGACAAAAGAGCCGTCTCAATGTTAAACAGAAACACTGAAATATGTGCATGACCTTCCTCTGGTCCACAACCCCACCCCAACACTCTGGGCCTTTTTACTCCCTTTCTCCTTTCCTTCTTGGTTCCTTCTTTCTTTCTTTTTTTTTTTTTTAAAGATTTTATTTATTTATTTGACAGACAAAGATGACAAGTAGGCAGAGAAGCAGGCAGAGAGAGAGAAGGAAGCAGGTTCCCTGCTGAGCAGAGAGCCCGATGTGGGGCTCGATCCCAGGACCCTGGGATCATGACCTGAGCCGAAGGCAGAGGCTTTAACCCACTGAGCCACCCAGGCACCCCTCTGTTCCTTCTTTCTAACTTCAACTCCATCTGCATGCCACCTTAGCCCTCTAGCAGCTCACTTCTTCTTGAGCCCAGAGTGCCCTGAGAGTTATGTCCACTTTGGTCAGAGACCCCATGACATCCCTCTCCCACATATATTAACATCGCAGGGCTCACTAAAGGCTACATCCACAATCTGAACTAAACATATTAGTCATAGATCTCCACAGCTCTTTACCCAGAGATAAACAGGCTTAAAAAAAAAAAACCCTAAAAACAAGTTTCTGAAGCAAAAAACTCATCAAATGTGTTGTCTAATTTGATATGCACAATTCTCCCTTTGGGTAGGGACTATCAACTCCATTTTACATATAAAGAACATGAGACTCAGGAAATATAATAAAATGCTCAAGGTTACACAGCTAACTTCTACCTCCCTGCCCCTTCCTGTCCTTTGCCCAGCACCATGTTCTTTTCACTAAGATATTCAATGTTAACACTTGTTGTGAGGAAGAGCATAAATTCAGATTAATGACCACGACCTCTTGAGAGCATTAAATGCAGTCCAGTAATCTGACCCAATTTGCCTTCTCTCTTTCTTTAAACTTTCAACACTTTGCCTTCCTCACTCTCTGCTGATAACCTTTGCTTCGTAATTCACTGAATAAAATGAAAGTAATTTTGCGAGATCTATATCATATACTTATTCCACATTTTACATGCCCAGTTCACCTGGTCCTATATACTCTGTCTTCTCTAATGTGTCAGTGGAACCCATTCCCTACTCTGGTCAATATCCAGCCTTCCCTGTTGTGCCCTGGACACTATCTTCTCTTACTTACTATAGGATTTTGTTCTTGAAAGTAACCCTACTCTCTTTGCATCTTGATTTTCTCTCTCGATCATTCTCAACAGCACAAAATTATGCTACAACTGTCACCTTGAAAACAAAAGTAAAATAGAAGGTCATACCTTCCAAATTATGACCTGATTGGCCTCAAGTCTTCCACGGGAAAACTTCAAAGACTTGTCTATCCTCCCTACATCCACTTCAGACTTCTGTGGCTATTTTCCATGCTGTCCCCTAAAAGTGTTACTGCTGAGTACAGCCATGACTTTTGTCTATGCAAATATAATGGTCAGTTTATCAGTCCTTTTCTTAATTTTCCTCCCAGCATTCCTTCCTAGGCTTCACATTCTCCTGACTTTCTCCTACTTTGCTGGATGCTCTTCTTGCGCTCTCACTAAAGGTTAAAGGGCTTTAGAATTTGGTCCTAAGCCTGGCCTATTTTACTATCTTGTTAACTCATCCACTGAGCTTGAACACCCACTATATATTGCCACTTAGATGTCTAATAGGCATCTCACATTAACAAGTCCAAGTCTAAATTCTAGACCCCTCCTCCACCTCCATCAAAACTATTCCTTATTTCACTTAAGACTTACTACATACATCCAGCTAAAATTAATTCACCCAACTGCTTAGGGCAAGAACTCAAGTGTCATCCTATCATCTTTTATTTCTTTCTCTTTTCCACATCCCCAAATCCAATCCCATCATATCATATCCTCCTTCAAACTCTATTCCACTTCTAACCACTTCTGACCAGCATTCCCACTTCCATCTAATCCAAGCCCACCATCTTCTTTTGTCTGGACAACTACAATAGCCTCCAGTTTAGTCTCCCTCCTTCTCTTTATGCTCCCCAAAGTCCATTCTCCACACAACAGTTAGAGGGATGTTTTTAGAAATATTAATTCAATCAATTCTATTCCTGTGTAAAACTCTGTTTAAAACCCTCCACTGATTTTCCATAGAATTAGACCCAATTTCTTAAGATCAAGAAGGCAACAGTTGATCTGGATTCTGCTCATCTTTCTTGCCTTATTTCCTACTACTCTTCTCCTCACTCACCAGACTCCAGCCCCATCTGCCTTCTTCTCACTGTTCAACCATGCCAAGTCCATTCTCACCTCAAGGCTTTACAATGTGCTGTTTGTTCTGTCCACGCAGAATTTTTGCCTGAGGAACTTACGTTGTTGGCTCCTTGCTTCTCACCATTGAAGAGTCTGCTCAAATGTCACCTCTTTAGAGCGGGCTTTCCTGGCATTTCAATTTAAAGTAGCATCTCCCTACTTCAGCTTTATTTCCAGGATAGCTCTTATTGCTAAGTGAATTTATATATGCTCTTTATCCACTAAGTTATTATCTGTTTCCTTCCACCATGATAAAAGCTCAATGAGGGCAGGAACTCTGACTCATTCACCACTGAGTCCCTTTAATGGATACAACATAGACACCTAAAACCCACTTGCCACGAGTAGATGACAACACCAGGAGATCTGACTTGGAGTATCCTGATTGGGGTCACCATGAGCTTCCATAATGCCAAATGCTTCCAAAATTTAGATCCCACTTTGAGGTTAAAATATGCCAGCAGTTGCCCTAGAGAGATGCAGTCCCTGCCAGAGCTTTAATAATTATCTTGATATCTCTGAGTTCTAAACACCCACTCTTTTTTCACATCAGAGTTAGTTCATACTGCTCAAAGGCATGCAGAATCTAAGCAGATTTTAAGGCATTCCAACTGATCAATCTGTTTTCAAGACATTACCAGCTGCTGTTTTAATCATTTATGGGACCATTACAGTTTTTCGGCTTCAAGTCAAGAAATAAAGCATTGTTTTTTGTTTTGTAAAATTGGCTTACAGAAAAAAAGGACTTTCCTCCCAATTCTGCAAAGTCAAATTGCAGGCTAATGGTTATTTTGAGTAGAACTGCTAACAGAACACTCTCTAATCCACATATGCCCTCAGGATCTAAATCCATGGTAGAAGAGGGGTCTTTTACCAGCAATACAGCATGAAAATAGATCCACGAGTCTTCCAAGTGTCTATCTTTGAGCCAGCACTACTGCAAAAATATGGTAGGGAGCAGCTTGTGGCCTCTTATGTGTGTTGCTGATTTTGTTTTTTAGTTTGGACAATCTGGATTAGTTTACTATGAGCTGTCAGTGTCACCTTCTCTTCCTGAGTTGTGCATCCTGCACAGAAAATATCACAAAAATGAGCTGAAGGAAATAGAAATTAATGATAGTGATTTATGACAGGAAAAGACTTTGGAAGTAATGAGTACCCACTTCCTTTGGCAAATGGACCTAGAGATGTTGAATGACTTTAAACTCCCAGCCCAGGCTCTTTTGTTTCTTTTAGGCTTTGGGCATACAGAAGGATGAGCCTCCTCGTGGCTATTTTATGGGGCTCTGAAGATGTATAAAGTAGAAATCCTCAAGCAGCACCTACAGTGATACTCCTCATAACAAGGCTATTACTTTCTCTCTGGCATTGCGGCCCTCAACTCCAGCCTTCCCCATCTTAGTAAATGGCAGCAATAATCACGGAATGCTCAGGCCAGAGTTCTGAAGTCTCCTCCCAGTCTCCCTTTCTTTTTCACATCCCCTGTACCCAAACTGTCAACATGTCAATCAGTTCTGTCCCCACTGCCTTAACGCTGTCCTAGACATCATCATTTCTTTCCTGGGTTTCTATAATAGCTTGTTAAATTATTTCTTTGCTTCCATTCTAGCCCCACAACTGTGCAGTGTGCATAGGTCTACCTCTCTCTCATCCTCAGGGGTGCTGCTAGTCCACAGGGTATCTTACATAAATTACAAAAAAAGGTGCCCCCTCTGGGTTGATGCAATCCCACAGGCACCAAGCATGGTAAGTGCATAGCAACTTAATGCTAATTAGAAAAAGCCTTCCTTTCTCCTCTTTCTCTGGGCTGACACATCTGTATGCCAGGATGCATGACATGGCTTAGCCCCATCACCCCTTTGGCTGGAATACTCTCTGCTCAGAGTACAACCTGCACAAACAAAGGTAGTAGCTTTACCCATCCCTCATCATTCCCTTTCAAAACAAAATAAGATTTATTATAAGTAGTGCTGATTAAATATTCCAACATGGAAAAATAAATGAATGAATGTTCAACACCCACTCTGAGGATGAGGCATAGTTGGGGGGAGGGTGTTGAAAGATAAACTAAGGGGAAAGCTGCCTGGTTACTGGACACAGCATTTCTTTCCAATGGGTTTTTTCCCGAGAAACAAGTTTCACGGTGAAAGGCAGATGGCAACCCTACGCAGCTGGTGAGCGTAACCTTGTGGCTTACCTTGAATTACCTGTTTACTACATGGGTATCAGGGATGGAAACACTTAAAAGCCATTGCCCCTGCTCACCAAAGGACTACATTTTAATATAAGGGACTGGATAATGTTTAAAATGATACTCCATCATAAATAATAAATGTAAAATTTGTGCTAGAAACAAATGGTGCTTTGGGCATTCAGAAGGCAAGATCACCATGAAAAATTTATGAAAAGATACACGCTTTAATTAGGCTAAATACTTCAAGTAACCATTAAAAGTAGCTATTAAAATAATCCAATGATTATATTCACCATATCAATAATTTGTCACATAGTACCTTTAAGAATACATGTAAACATAAAATGCAACTTAAATATTTATTGCTTTGAATACCATTTAAATCTCTGCTAAGGTTCAATCCAGTTTAATATTTGTTGAGCATTTGTTGGGTACAAACCGAATGCTTGGTGCTTTAGATTGAATAACGATGAAGATGATAACGAAGTTTCCACAAGGTGCTCACTATCATATATGAGCAAGGAGGGCTATTTATAAATAACATTAATGCAATAAAAACAATGAATAACTATAAATGTTATCATACAGGCAGAGGGCTATGGCAGCACAGATCAGGAAAACAGGTGGTATCTGAGTTACGCTTGATGGATGGGTGGGGTTTTGATAGAAGGAGCATAGAAGACATGTATTTATTCTGCTTTCTAGGAAGGCAGGAAGAGGAAAGTCAAGTGAAATTCAGTCCTGGAACAGGGCTGAGCCTAGCCAAGAGCAGATCAGCAAAGATGATCCTGACTGTTTGCTGACAGTGCATCTCTAAAAAGAAAGAGAGAGGCAATAAGAGCAATAACCCACAAGTGTTACTACAGACCTAACTCCGACCTGTTGGCACCAGCTGTAGAAAGGAGCCTATTATGGGCTCGACTTTTTCCTCAAAAGTTAACATGTTAAAGTCCTAAGCCCCAGGACTTCAGAATGTGTATTTGGAAATAGGATCTTTAAAGAGGAAATTAAGTTAAAATGAGGTCCAGTCTAACCAGTGTTCTCATAAGAAGAGGAAATTTGGACAGAGATAGTGATGGACAAAAGACCATGTGAAAACATAGGAAGAAGATGACCATACAAGTCAAGAAGAAAAGCCTCAGAAGAAATCAACCCTGCCGACATCTTGATCTCAAAAATCTAGCCTCCAGAACCATGAGAAACTAAATTCTTGTTGTACAAGCCTCCTTCGTCTCTGGAGTGTTGTTATGGCAGCCTGAGCAGATTAATACAGAGCCCCAGCATCTCAGAGTTCCCTGGGACAGGTAAGGAGCAAGGAGAATGTATTTGCACATGTAGAGCAGGCATTATGAATAGGCTTTTACACATAGCATAAAGCTCACAGTAGAGGCAGGCATGATACATGTTCCAAGACCATATAATTCTGAGTATACCTGATAAGGAAGAGGAAGTCAAAGGAGTTGCGTGGGCAGGTTCCCTGATAAGCTTGTCTTTTATAAGACCTGCATTAAATATAGAGAGAAGGACATACAATCAAGAGAAAGCATCTAACTGACACAAGTAAGTCAGAAGGGTCACAAAGATTAAAAAGCACGGTGAAGGCTTCTAAAAATTAAGTGGGCAAATAATGAGAGCTTCCTAAATTAGAGCTGATGCCCAGAGACCAAGGGAGGCCAGGACCTGGGCTGGACAGATGCTCTAATGTTCCCAAACGATAGCTGCAAGGAAAACCTTCCATTCCTTTTCTGCTTCAGTCTTTGTCAGTGAGAGGGAGATTTTGAATGAAGTGACAGGGATGAGCCTTAGTAAGAAGGAATTGACATGCAAGGGAGGTGAAGGAGGATAAAAGAGCACACGGCTGCTCTAAGTGAGTTCAAGTATCCTGACCTTGATAAATCACATCTCAAGGTAACTGCAGAACTTGCAAATGAGTGGCAGAACTGCTGACACTGACCTCTGTGAGAGCACAGAAAATGGAAGAAGGAGACAAGATAGGAGATGGGCATGGCATGGCCTGATTTTCACCAAAAGGAGGAAAGAGACACATACAAACTATCAAATGGACACTCTGAAAGTAATCGCAGGGAAAAATCCTCAAATGGGGGAAGGATGAACATTTAAGAAGGAGAAATTTGATTGTTAGAAGTCAGCATAGACACATATGGGAAAAATAAGGAATTGCAGATTTGCAGAATTGGAAGGGTCCTTTAGGTAGCTCAGCCCCCAAATCCATCAAATGTTTAAATTTCCGTAAGTTTGTGATCCAACTTATATTTGAACGCCTCCAATGGTTAGAAACTCATTACCTTTTAAGGCAGCCCATTTACATAATCATTTTGGACATAACCACAGAAATTCATCTGGGGCAAGTTGTAAGATCAATGTATTAGTATTCAGAAGGGCATATCCCAAAGATAAGATAGAGAACTATAGGCTGGATGACTGCACACTTAGCTAAATTTGTAACTAGTTGGAATAGCCTTTACACAAAGAACATTAAGTCGTGGATTTGTAAGAAGGACGTTAAATATGTTAAACAATAACAATTTTAATGTCATCAGGAAGATCCCAAGGAATCTGATCCAAACTGGAACAGGTTGGCCCCAAATCTGTCAGAACCAGCTGGCAGCCCTGAAAGTAGGCCACATTAGCAACAGCCTTGTAGAGGAATCTCCTAGACCAGAAGAGGCTCTCCCAAGGGGGAACCAATTCCTCGGGACCATTAGATGTGAGCCTGAATTCTAGGAAGATCCTGGCAGCTCTCGAGTAGATAGGTTGTGGTGTGCAGGGAGCAATGGCAGTGAGGATCTTGCTACCTGGGTTCTGACCTGCCCCGTCTCTGCTCCATACATAGACCCTATCTCTCATGCCGCCTACAATTGAAAGAGGGGCTGATCAAACAAATGAAAGCATAAAGATGCTTAATCAATGGCTCCCTCACCCTTACTAAGTCTTTATATACAAAATGGAGTTAATGTAATACTGGCTGAGAGCAGGGAAAAGCATGAACTCCAAAAGCTGTTTGTTTGTTTGTTTTCCTAGAACTGTAATTTCAACTTGTATCTTCTTTTTATGATTCTCTTATTACCTCCTCTGTACATATCACCAGGTTAGGGTGGGGCTGTTCTATGAAATGTTATGAAAAATGACACATAGGATGGAAAAAATAGGTAAAGACACCCATAAAATTAGAGGTAGAGGTAATGAGACCTCGAAGCCCCTGGAAGGCAGGCTGCTGAGTTCCCTGAATCTATGGGATCATTCAGTATAAACACTGACTGCTGGAGAAAGGATAAATCACCCCATTTCCCACCCTCAGCACCCAGCTCACCTCTGATGCCTGCCCTAAATCTTTTAATAATCTGCCAATCCTTTAAATGACTTCTTCATTTGGTTTTTCTCATCCACAAGCAGGATGACCTACCCTAGAAACCCACATATTTGCATGAGTATTACTATTTCAATGTCATTTGAACCTCATCATTTACTGCACTTCTTAGTAGTTATTTTTATACTCTGTCTCATCTCCCTCTGCCTCACTAGAAGTTGTTATGGACTGAATGTATCTCCCCTAAATTTACATGTGGAAGTTCTAACCCCCAATGTGATGGTATTAGGACGTGGGGCCTTTGGAAGGTGATTAGACAGATGAGGTCATGAAGATGGGACCCCAAGATGATATTAGTAGCCTTATTAAGAAGACACACTGGGGCTCTCTATCTCCACCAGGTGAGGATACAGCAAGAAGGCAGCTGTCTACAAGCTGGGAAGAGGGCTTTTGTCAGAACCCAACTCTGCTGGCATCCTGATCTTGGACCTTCTAGCCTCTAGAACTATGATAAAATAAATTTCTGTTGTTTAAGTCACCCAATTTATGGTATTTTGTTATATTAGCCCAAGCAGACTAATACAGAAGGTAAAGCATTCGCAAACAAATACTGTGTTTAAATTATTCTGTATCTCTTTTGACACATAAGCAAACAAAGTGGGGATGAGAGAAGTTCAGAGAATAGCCTTATATTGTTTAGAATCTTTTAGAAATGTTCACAAATGTTTATGTGTAAAACTAGAGGTAAAATAAGAATCCGTATCTATTACATCTTTTAAAGTTATCTATTCCTTCAGCGCCTGGGTGGCTCAGTTGGTGAAGCATCTGCCTTCAGCTCATGTCATGAGCTCAGGATCCTGGGATCAAGTCCCGAATCAGGCTCCCTGCTCAGCAGGGAGTCTGCTCCTCCCTCTCCCTCTGCTCCTGCTCTCCCTCTCAAATAAATAAATAAAAATCTTAAAAAAAAATAAAGTCATCTATTCCAGCTTGATACAGAAAATAGATTGGAGACGTATATCTCGTTTATATGACTGGACTCCTTCACTTAATTTATGAACTTTAAATTTCTTCTTCCTTTTTCTTTTCCTCCTCTTTCTTCTTCATCCACTAAGTCATGGGTCAGAGAAACAGTAAGAGAAGAAAGGATCTAGGATTAAGAATTTGGGCTTTGATACCGGACAAAACTGGGCTAGAACCCTGGTGCCAGAACTTATTAGCAAGTTACTTAAACTCCCTAAAACTCAGCTTCTTTATATGCAAAATGGAGAATCAAAGCATTCATCACATCTAGCTGTTATGAGAATTAAACAAAATATACATATAAAGGACTTAGAATAGTGTCTATCACACAGCTAGTGCTCGAAAAATGTTATCACTATATGTCCATGTATGGAGAGACAGCAAATGTCTAAGGCTCAAAATTCCATTCAAATTACCTCAGTGTAACAAATAAGAAATGGGCAGAAGACATGAACAGACATTTCCCCAGAGAAGACTTACAAATGGCCAACAGACACATGAAAAAATGCTATACATCATCTGGCATCAGGGAAATACAAACTAAATCACAATGAGATACCACCCCACACCAGTCAGAATGGCTAAAATTAACAAGTCAGGAAACAACAAATGTTGGTGAGGATGCAAAGAAAGGGGAACCCTCTTACACCGCTGCTAAGAATGCAAACTGCTATGGCCACTGTGGAAAACAGTATGGAGGTTCCTCAAAAGTTGAAAATAGAGATATCCTACAATCCAATGATTGTACTACTAGGTATTTACCCGAAGGTATTTGGGTATTTACAAACATAGTATTCCGAAGTTGCACCTACCTGCACCCCAATGTATATAGCAGCACTATCCATAATAGCAACACTATGGTAAGAGACCGGATGTCCACTGATAGATGAATGGATAAAGAAGATGTGGTGTGTATATATGTATGTGTGTGTGTGTGTGTAATGGAATATTACTCAGCCATCAAAGAATGAAACCTTACCATTTGCAACTAAGTGGATGGAATTAGAGGGTATAACACTAAGTGAAATAAGCCCATCAGAGAAAGATAAGTATTGTATGATTTCACTCATATGTGGAATTTAAGAAATAAAATAAGGGATCATAGGGGCCGGGAGGGAAAAATAAAATAAGATGAAATCAAAAAGGGAGACAAACCATGAGAGACTCTTAAAGTAGGAAACAAACTTGCTGGGTGGAAGGATGGGGTAACTGGGCAATGGACACTAATAATTAAGGAGGACACTTGATATAATGAGCAATGGGTGTTATATGCAACTAATAAATCACTAAACTCTACCTCTGAAACTAATAATATATTATATGTTAATTAATTGAGTTTATAAATAAAATTATAAAAATATGACGTAAATGGTGTCATATGGTGTAAATGGTGAAATCTTGAGAACAGCAAAGACACTGAGAAAATTGTCTTTTATAATATGAAGTGGCAATAACGACTGCCTTTAAATGATGTTGATTAACTAATTAACTAATTAATTAAAATAGCTAAATTGCAAATTATTGTTTGTCTGTAGCCAGAAGCCAAACAGACTGCCAAGTACCAAGCAAGATCAACCACAGAACATTTTTTTTTCCACAGAACATTTTTTAAGGTACATCATAGAGCAGAGAATCAGGTACTAAATTATTTCTTGACCTTGACCTCATAATAGTGACATAAGAGCATCCTTGGATTTAGTAAAAGTGATTCCCTTCTTTGCTTTTAATATCTGAGAGGAAAGTACCTCAGAGATGATATTAATGATTTTGAATTATGTATTTTTTACCTTAACATTTCCTCATCATTTTTTTTTCTTACAAGCATCACTGAACAGGTTGTAGAAAGCTATGAGCAGCTCAAGCTCAAGGTCATATTCTCAATACAAGAGCACATCTGCATACAAATATATTGGGAAAGCAAAATCCTTATTACTTTACCACGTAGGTCAGCCCACTTATCTTGGAAAGGTTCGTAAAATGCCTATTTGAATATCTGTCCACACATTTGTTCACTTCATCAATTCCATTTGAATACAGCCATAGAAGAAACTTATTTTCTATGCCCTAGAAGTGTCTGATGTGTGACTCCCCAGAGATTACAAAGCTTAATGAATACTAGAATTTGGGGCAGACAAAACAAAATCATTCAATTTGTGTTTTAGAAGATAGGTTGCTTTTTCCTATCCAGCAGTTCTTTCCCTTCACCTCTTGGGGAGTTATTCGACTCTACCTTCAGTGGTCCTGGATGATATGCTAATATCCCCAACTTCAATGCAGGGATGTGTACATAGGCTGACCATTCAGAGTGCTTTTTCCTCAGGCTATTGCAACAAATACAGGGACAGACAGGTTATTCAGGCAAGGCCAATCAGAGCCTTCCTTGAGATTTTGACTATGGATACACTATTAAGAGAGAGGGACTCCTCCCTTTTGGATTATGTAAGAGAATAAGTTTGGGACTATCAGTGGCCATTTCTTTTCTTGGAAAGTGCTTGTTTGAGAATGAAGCTAACACAAAGAGAAAAACAGAGATTAAGAGACAGAGCTCTTCTGGTTTTTTTTTTTTTTTTTTTGAGTTTCTGGATCCAGCTGTACCTGAAGTCCCAATTTTTCATCTCTCCTTAACTGAAAAAAAAAATCTCTTTTTTGCTCTTTAGAGATTATTTTCTGTTATGTGTAACTAAAAGAGACCTGATTACAACTGTTTAAGGAAAGGATAGGTATGATGGTTTTAGCTGATAATCAGTGCTACTTTAATTTCCTAAATTCTCATCTTCTATCAGGAATAAACTCCAGGTCATTTGTTTTTATTATTTTCTAAAATTCTTCCCCAAGCCCTTCAAATTTCAATTACTTCTATCACTAGCCACCAGCATATTACAATAAAGACACATACATAATTTAAATCAGTACATCTCCTTTGGGCATCTTTAAAACTAGGCTTTGTTCTTATCTGTACAAAATGGTTGAGACCAGTGACTGTTATCTGGTATTGGGATGTAAACTAGAATTACTGATTCCATTTTTAAGAAAATTACAATTGCCTAAGATCCCAATCTCAATGAGTTATCACTAAATTTCACAGTTTGGAACCCTGAAATGTATTTTTAAAAACTTTGTGTTTCATATATGTATATATCCTGGCTTAGGAATCACCTGTAACTATTCTAGGCAGGTACCTTCTTTAAAGAAGAGATATGGATTAGATCAATGGGATTGTAAATCCGCTTAATGAGCAAAATCATGGAGTGGTCTTTAAAAACATAGATACTTAAGACAAATTCTTGGAGATTTTGATTCAGTGGATCTTTTAGAAATGTTAATGGCTCCCCAGGTGATTCTGATGGCCACTAAAACTTAAGAACTACTGGATTTAATGAGGGGCCAAGTCACCCTCAGTGAAACTATGTTTACAGCCATTTTGCAGACATAGCATAAAGAGCCTTTGGAGGGATAAACACAAGCTGAAAATTCATGAGATTTGGAAGGCTTTGTACTGACCAGCATTTATTTGCACAGTGACGTGTTCAGCCTGGACAAACCAGGTGTAAAGAATGCGACAAGTCATATCATCCACAAAACAAAAACAGATCAGATCATTTTAAAGGAAAAATAGACTAAAAGCTTATAAACCTTTACAACTATAGGTTTCATCATTCTGGTCTTTTCTCCGTGTGCCTTTGCGAGTATGCCCAAGTCTTGCTCCAAGATCTCTAGAAGGTAAGTCCTAAATATAAAGCGTGATTTACAGGAGGAAATCTGTCCTTTTATTACTGAAAAGTTCCGTGAGTACCCCCTAGGCCAAATGGAAGTAAATGAGGGCAAAAGAGGATTACAGAGAAGCTTTCATCTGAAGCTTTGAGCTTCTGAAATCAGCCACAAAGAAGAGGTGGAGGCAGAGGACCTTGGCTCAACAGCTTCTTAGGTTTAGACAAGGGTACTTCTCATAAAGAAAACCAACATACATAATAAAAAGGTCAAAGGGGCTGGGAGTTACTACTCCTAGGCAGACACTGGCAAAATAAGTAGAATGGTACTGATGTGCTATTAGGATCACTGCTGATTTCTTCATTAGCGTCTTCTCTCATTGACTATTACCAGCCTTTTCTGCCTTACTCCTAGGCTGAAGGCAGTAGGAATGCTGCAAGGGGCAGCTCAGTTTCCCTGCAAGTGATGATGCATTTTAGCTCTGCAGCCACTGGGAGCCCAAGCACATCAGTAAGGACTCCCACTGTCTTCCCAGTCACTATTTCACTCAATCTAGAAGAACCCCTGCATATGCTACAAGCACTTTCATTTTATTTCAAACCTGGCTTAGTCTCTAATAGCCCAATTAAGGTCACAGCCAAGCCATTAGAAATCAATAATCATATGAAATAGTAGTCTGAATTTGTGCAGTTCTCTTTACAACGATGCCAATCTGTCATTCCTCACCTTGTCCTATTATTTTAAGGTGTGCATATTAAAGCTTCTGTTAGGGTGTCAATAGTCACCGTATCTGAAAGGAGACCCTACATGCATAGGCTAATAAGAAGACATTGAAAGCCTCCTTCCAGAACTCATCAAGCCACCAAATGGCATCCCCCCTCACCTCATAGAGCAGTTCGGCTTCATCAAAACCAGAGCTGAGGTTGTAGGACATAAGAGCAGAGCAAAGAAGAGAAACTGACCAGAAACTGGAAGAATAAATGATGTTGCTAATGTAACAGTGATAGTAGTTTTGATACATTTCACTGACGTATTTTTTTCCTACCCTGCCATATCCCCATTTTTCGAATTGATGATACTTTTTACTTCAGTATTTGGGATACCACCTAGGAAGAAAGAAACCTGAGCTCAACTTTGAGTTTCAAGCTAAATGTTTTAATGTTCAGAGTGAGATAACAGTTTTCAAAGACTGGCTTTGTTGAAAATAAGAGGCTTTCCATATTCCAAAAGAGTTGCTTTACATATTAAAAGGGAAATTTAGGAGATGAGCGTGCTTAACTCTAAGCCTTATCATAGAAGGCAAGAGGATACAGTGGGGGGAAAATTCTCGACAACAAGAAAGAGGAAGTAGAAGGTCCTGTTACTGGAGCACAAGACAAAGCAGAGGACGTGGAGGTCACGTGATCCCATGAAGGAATCCTGGCTCATGTTTCTTAGGGCTGAAACCTCAAATCACAGACAGGGGTTAGAGGAAATCAGAGAGAAAGAGAAGATGTTCCTTTGTTCAGGGAAAGCTCAGCAACATTAAGTCCCCACACTCAGCCAACACCAGGGCAGTACAATAAAAAAAGAATGAGGAAAATGTCTAGGCAAATAGACTTGAGGACAGACAGCTTCACATACTTCAGCGAAGTATGGAGTAAGCAGCAGAAAGCTGTCAGATCTCCAGTGGATACCAAAAAACCTTTAAGATGAAAAGTGGACCCCTCTCCAGCAATTCCTCTGAGGCATATACCCATAAGAACTGAAAGTAAGGACTCATACTCTTACACCCATGTTCACAGCAGCATTATTCATAATGGCTAAATGGTAGAAACCCAAGGGTCCATTGACAGAAGAACAGATAAATAAAATACATAATACATACACATATACATACAAGGGAATAATATTTGGTCATAAGAAGCAGTGAAAGTTTTTTTTGTTTAAGATTTTATTTACTTGACAGAGAGAGAGAGAACAAAAGCAGACAGAGCAGCAGGCAGAAGGAGAGGGAAAAGCAGGCTCCATGCAGAGCAGAGAGCCAAATCCCAGGACCCTGGGATCATTACCCCAGGCAAAGGCAGATGCTTAACTGACTAAGCCACCCATGTGCCCTCAAAAGCAGTGAAATTCTGACACATGCTACAACATGGACGAAACTTGAAGACATTATACTAAATGAAATAAGTCAGTCACAAAAGGACAAATATTATATGATCTCACTTATATGAAGTACCTAGAATAAGTAAATTCATTTAGACAGAAAAAAGGACACGTTACCAGGGGGTAGTAGAAAGGCAAGCATGCGGACTTATTGTTTAATGGGTATAGAATTCATGTTTGGGATGATGAAAGAATTCTGAAAATGAAGAGGGTAATGGTTGCACGCTTTTTTTTTTACTTTCTAAAATTTAAATTTAATTAATTAACATAGAGTGTATTATTAGTTCAGAGGTAGAGTTCAGTGATTCATCAGTTGCATATAACACCCAGTTCTCATTACATTGTGTCCTCTCTAATGCCCATTGCCCACTTACCCCAACCTCCCATCCACCTCCCCTCCAGCAACCCTCAGTGTGTTTCCTATATTTAAGAGTTTCTCATGGTTTTTCTTCCTCTCTGATTTCATCTTACTTTATTTTTCCCTCCCCTCCCCTACGATCCTGTTTTGTTTCTTGAATTCCACATATGAGTGAAATGATATACTTGTCTTTCCTTTCTCTGATTGACTTATTTCACTTAGTGTAATACCCTCTGGTTCCATCCATGTAGTTGCAAATGGAAAGATTTCAATTTTTGATGGTTGAGTAATATTCCATTATCTATCCATCCATCTATTTATCTATCATCTATATCTATCAATCAATCAGTAGATATAGATAGAAATATCTCACATCTTTTTTTTTTTTTAAGATTTTATTTATTTGACAGACAGAGATCACAAGTAGGCAGTGAGGCAGGCAGAGAGAGAGGAGGAAGCAGGCTCCCCAATGAGCAGAGAGCCTGATGCAGGGCTCGATCCCAGGACACTGGGATCATGACCTGAGCCAAAAGCAGAGGCTTTAACCCACTGAGCCACCCAGGCGCCCCTCTCACATCTTCTTTATCCATTCATCTGTCGATGGACATCTGGTCTCTTTCCATAGTGTGGCTATTGTGGATATTGCTGCCGTAAACTTCAGGGTGGACTTGCCCCTTTGGATCATTCTGTTTGTATCCTCTGGGTAAACACCTAGTATTGCAATTGCTGGGTGTAGGATAGCTCTATTTTTACCTTTTTGAGGAACCTCCATACTGTTTTCCATAGTGGCCACAGCAGTTTGCATTCCCACCAACAGTGTAAGAAGGATCCCCTTTCTCTGCATCCTCACCAACATTTGTTGTTTCCTGACTTGTTAATTTTAGCCATTCTGACTGGTATGAGGTGGTATCTCATTGTGGTTTTGATTTATACTTCCCTGACATCACTCAGTGTCAGGGCTACACACTTGGTGAACGTACTTAGTGCCACTGAATTATACACTCAAAACAGTTAAAATGTAAGTTGTCTGTTATGTATATCAGACCACAATAAAAAAAAAAGTTTTAAGTGGACCTTTAGGACCAGGAGGCTACAATGCTCAAAGGGAGAGTGGTAAGGACAAAGGACTTCAGCAGTGGGTGCCCACAAGGCATCCCCAAAACCCCACCCCAAACAGCTGTGGCTCACGATGCCAAGAGTTCAGGCTGGCTGAAGGACATTTCCATTGAGACCAGGGGAGTCTCAAAAGACAGCATAAGGGCCAGAGAGGCAACAGATGTGTCCCCACTAAGCTGCACCAAAGCTAAAGGGACACAAACACTCCTTCTTGCATCCTGACACCATCTTGAGGTGAAGCAATGGTAGAGACTCTCTCAGAAGGAAGAATTCTCCTATTGGTAGATGGCACTGAGTCGATTAATTACTCTCAAGTGACAAAGTTTAGCGGGGATTGTATTAACTGTAAAAATCAAAGTGTAATCCACCACCATAGGATCAAAGTATTAGGGCAGGATGAGGTCAGTTCCATAAATTTTTTACTTTATTTATCTATTTTTTTATGCGAGCTCCAGTCTACGACGGAACTGGTATGTGAGTACTTTGGTCCTCAATGTGGCATAATAATACGGTACGTATTTCTAATTCTTTCTCTTACAGCTCCCAGTGCACATATTCTTTAAAGGTTTTTTTATGATACTACACAACAAAAATAAAATAGGTGAATTTGTTCCTGTTTCTAACCGGCTGCAGCATCAAAATGCTACCCATTCTTCTTTTTCTTAATGGCCTGTAAGGTTTTCCATCCCTTTCTGAGTTCACTGTCTTCAACCTGAGCCATCTCTACATGGATACATAGCTTTTGCTTTACATTTTTTTCTATAAACTTTGGACAGAAATATAGAAAGAATGAGCTTTGAGTATTTCTGTCATGCATGAATTTAAAAAACAATTTTAAAAATACTCCACCAACTAAGCCATGCCTTGAGGCGACATCAGTGAAATGAAAAGCCATTAAAAACAAACAAACAAAACAGGTTCCATTGCTTTAGTCTGTGTAGGACATCAATTAAAAAGAGACACTTGCCTTCTCACATTTTTTTTTTAATATTCCCAAGAGGCAGAACCTAAATTGACTACCAATGGCAACTTAACCCTCTACTGAGAAAACTTAGTGAGCTAGAAAATTAAAACACAGCTAGAAGAGGTGAAAAATGGGCTAAGTAGTACATTTATGGTTGGATGTGAAGGTCTTTAGACTGTGATTTCTTGCAGTTTCAGAGTTTTCTGGGAACTCTTTCCCTCACCACTAAATGTAGTTAATTTATTTCTCAGTCTGATGATTGTGCATGTCATAGGAAATTCCAGGGACAGCTATACACTCTGCACTGCACCATATGCTGATAAAGCTTTGAAATAAAACTACCTAAAATCTTCAATATGCTGTCCAGCTATTTAGATTATATATGGCTTTGTTGAAGCGGAATACGGGTTACTGCTTTCCATGTTTATTATGAGTAAACTAAAGTAAATGTTTGTCTTAAAGTCTATATGCATTAAGGAACCACAATCAGCTCCAAACATCAACCAGGCTGTTTCCAAATCTAAAGTGATAACAGACCAAAAATATTGCATTTGTGTAACTCAAAGACTAATATGCAAACACAAATACCAATGCAGTTTTAAATATTATATTAGAGCTTTGCTGCTATTTGTGCATCTAATTACAATATTTGTCACCTTCATCTTTGCATGAGGCTGCCAGTGCATCTTGGTTTGCTCTTATAAAATGTTTCTAGAAAAAAAAAAAAAAAACGGATGTGTGATCACAAAATCTGATAAACTACTTAGTAATGCTAAAAAGATGCCAATATAAAATTAATAACAGGTTTTCTTTCGGAAATAACACTAGTTTCCATTTATCATGCAGATTTAAGCTCTTACTGCATTGCTATTAATATACTGTGACAATTAATGCAAAACCACTGAAGAAACTAAAAATCCTCTCAATTATAATTAGAAGTGAGAAATGTTCTGAGTCCCAAGGCTTTATTTTCTGACCATTTATATTCTGACCAACATAAATAAGATCCCGACTGCAGGTTCAAGAATTCAACTGACGAATTAAACCAAACTTTTGAAGATCCAAAATTCTCACTAAACAAGCATCATGTCCTAAAACAGAACATGGGTTCATTGTCATTCACTGAGACGGCACGCATGGAGAAAGGGCTGCTTGAACAATAAATGTGCTGGAAAGTAAAGCTTTGGTTCTTAGCAAAGTCGAAGGCCATATCCTCCCAAATATCTGCATCTTAAATCTATAGATCTCAGAGTAACTGGATAGTTACCAAATCACTACTCTGTACTATGCCAAACCACCAAAATCTCAAACCTACGTTACGGTCCTGAAGAGTCGGAGCTGAGACTGAGAGGATGGGGGATGATCCTCACCATGGATGAGAATGAATTGTATCAGGCAAGCCAAGCTCAGGGTGTGCTTTGGAGGATGTCCTGCCCAAGAACAGAGACTTTTACAGAAAGGATCTGATAGGCTAAACAAGAGAAAGTCAGTCAATTCTCTATGCGGGGAACACAACAGCGATGCACTGTACAATCCTCGTTACCCTACTTTCCTACAGGTAGGAATGGATCCTGTGCAAGCTTTAGACAATTGTCATGAATTTGAATGAAGCATCCCCGCCTTGCATTTACATAAGGCTGTACACATTTCAGGTAGCAGAAAGGATATACCTGCAGTCTGCAACAGAGCCCGGGCTAGAACCCATGTTTGCCAACATAAAACACAAATGCTTCTTCCCTACTGCAGGGCATAATTATAAAAACAAGCTATAATAAATGAAAAAAAAATACTCTATGGGGAGAAGCTAAAGTAATTGGGTTTATATAATCAGCAGGAAACATTTTTCAATTCTGACAAGCATTTTTTTCCCTGGATTTGCTGACATCAGAAAAATTAAAAATGGGCCATATTTCTTTACTTAAATTTTAGTACCATAAATGATTTTTGCATCACTTATATTACAAATCAATTTAAAATGTGGGGACCAATTTAACAAACAAAAGACTAATTTGCCTTATGTTATTAGATAAATCATTAGGTAGCAAATGGTGTTTTTAAACTACAACATGAGGCTACAAGTAAAAATATATATTACTTGTTATTTAAGTAATAATGGCAAGAAATTCTTTTCAAATATTGACACTGAAAATAACACTGACACATAGCTGTTCAATTACGTGACAAAGTTTCACATATAAACTCCATTTTGATTTTAGTTATGTAACTAACTGGAATTTATAACTAACCGACTCACGTTACATCTATATTTATGAATAGCATTATGTTTGTTCTTCTTTGCAATTCCAAGGGGGATGGTTACTTTAATATTAACTAGTAACACTGAGTGATTGTTAACTCTTTACAAAAATGCCAAGCATAGACTAAGCCTTTTGCAAGCATTAGTATATTTCCAAAGGTCATTCAAGGACTCAAATTTAGGATCTCTGTCTCCAAAGCAAGAACTCTTATAAACTGTGGGGTATATTTTAGTCTTTTCCGTAAAGGATAAAACTCAGAGGTGCAATGAAGTTCTTCTATTTTGTGCCTCCCTCCTCCCTGAGCCCCTGTTTAATCAATATGCTCTCCACACCTTAAGTCAGTGGTTCACAAACGTTAGTGTGCAAAAATCCTCCTGAGAACCTTATTTAAATCAGAGTTCAAGATTTTGAATTACATATGAAGGTTTGACAAAAAAGCATCCATCTTTCCTCCCTCCAAAGATATCACTTAAGTGACAATAAAGGAATTTAAAATGTATAGAGTTATAATTAACCAAACAGGAGAGGAGCCATCAGGAGACAAGGGAGGTGAACAAATTCCTGGAAGAGAGAAACTGCATGGAGGAGTAGTTACTATTATGTAGGTCAGAGGAGGCTTTTGGCATGCAGAAGAGATGAAGCATCAGTTTACCCCTGTTTCATATAAAGAATGTCTGATAGCTATGCATTTACCCATCCCAGGCAATATTTCTTCTGAAGAAAAAGTGAATAGCCAGAGTGGGGGGTAGGATGTGAGGGAGGGAATCTATAATCTGGGATTCTGGGTTTTTAATGAAATTGTCAACTCCTTAAACACTCAAATCAAAACCCTCCAATTAACACAGTCTACGTAAACAGAGCCCACAATTAGCTTTCTAATGCCTTTTCCTTTTTTTAAAAAAAATATTTTATTTATTTATTTGACAGACAGAGATTACAAGTAGGCAGAGAAGCAGGCAGAGAGAGAGGAGGGAGCAGGCTCCCTGCTAAGCAGAGAGCCTGATGCGGGGCTTGATCCCAGAACCCTGGGATCATGACCTGAGCCAAAGGCAGAGGCTTTAACCCACTGAGCCACCCAGGTGCCCCCTCTAATGCCTTTTCTTAAACATATTTGGAGAATCTAAGGAAGTCTCCAATATTAGAACACAGTAAAGGAAAAATTATTTGTGGAAAGATAATAAGAAAGAAAATTTAAAAGTAATTAAGAAAAAGAAAACCTCTAATTCGTATGCTCAGAGAGATCTGAGAAAATATTATCTCCACAAAGGGAAAAAAGAAAAAGAAAGTGGGCTTGGAAATTAAACATAAATCTCTATGAATTCCCAATTTTAAAAAATTAAGGAGACAATCAAGGAAATCTCTCAAAATAAAAAGATAAAGATATGTAAAATGCAAGAGATAATATAAGAGGTGTAAAGAATCAGGTCAAGCATCTGAATAATACAATTCCAGAAATAGATATAGGAGAAAACAGGAAGAAATTCACAAAGCAACAATACAGAAAAATAACCCAGAGCTAAACAGTATGAGCTTCCAAGTTGAAATGCCTCATGAGTGAAGAGAGGGGAAAGTCCACAGCAAGTTGCATTCCTGTGAAATTCCAGAATCCCAGTCAAAAGAGAAAATAGAGGAGGTGGTGGTTACCAAAATGGAAAGAGAATCAGGTAGCATCAGACTCCTTAACAACAGCAGATGGCTGAAAGATAAAGAAGAATCGCTTAAATATTATTAAGAAAAACTATTCTTACCATGGAATACTATCTATGCCCAACTCATCAACCTGAAGGTGAAATAAAGAGATTTTTTCAGCCATGGAAGGAGTTCTGGAAATTTACCTCCTTTCTGAGAATGTGCCCCCGCACCAAAAAAAAAAAAAAAAAAAAAAAAAAGAAAGAAAGAAAGAAAAGAAAAGAAAAAGAAAAAAAAAGAGTGAACCATAGAAGGGGAAAGGAAAGAGATAAGATCCATAATTTCTGGGATGATGTTGGGCAGCAGAGACTAGAGAGGAACAACCCTGATTGGGGCTATAAGATGATGGGATTCAGGAAAGGAAAACGGACTAAAAAAATACCTAATAGGATGAAGCCTTTGAAAAAAAAGTAAGGATACAATAACGGGAAAATAGAGCAGGAAAGAAAAAAGTAATTACAAATTTCAGGAAAGCAAAAAGTTGTACAGGAAAGGAAATGTTGCCACAGTACAATGCTGGGTGAACAATATTTACACAAGATTGTTATTTTGAGCACACTATTGCTACTATGTAAGCAGTAATGATTAATTTAAAAAACAGGGTAATATTACTATATTGGTATATAAGATGGGCTAGTGTCGAAGAAATTCCAAGTCCTTATCTATGATAACAAGAAGTAGATGTCTAAGTTTTTAAATGTATAATATTTTCAAAAAAGGGAAAGAGCAGAAAAGGCATATTATTTAGAGAAACTAAGGTAACCACCAAAAGAAGCACCTGCAACAATTTAAAATAGATTACGTGGGGCTGGATGGCAGTGGGGTAGGATATGGTGCAATAGGAAGGAATTATAAAATCTTGAAACTATTCCGTTTTAAAAATATGTACATCATGTATTTAAGTATGTATGTGTAAGTGCACACTTCTTTTTCAGAGCATTGTATAGCTGCTGTGTTTAACTCCAATCCAAGAAGGTAGAACTTACTGTCATTATTTAAAGTAGACTTCAGCTTCTTGATGCAAGATTTATAGTCTCATACCTACTGTGCCACAGAAGAAACATAAATGCCAGTTGGAAATAAAACTCTGTTGATAAGATTTAGTGCAGGTTGCTGTTCCTCTGAAATTTAAGTCCTTACCTCTATCCAAAGAGAGAAGAGAGAAGCAATTAGCCTTTTTCACCTGGTCTTAGATTTCCTTAGCTTTCACTGCATGATATATTATGCACCAGTTAAGTTATCTTTAATTAAATGAACATTCCTACATAAATGATCTCATCTTGAGTAAGCAGCTGAGTACTGGGAATCTCTGATCTTTCAGACACAGAAGGGACAAAGTTCACATTTAAGGGCTTTACATTGGGTAAACTATACCCCCACGATCCCTCAGGACTGGTAAATATAATTATTCCTGCTGCAATAAAAAGTTAAATCACTAGGTATTAGCTAGAGAAATCAACAAGGAGGCTTACTAATCGTTGCTATGACAATCTTCTGCTTTGTTTTTTTACGTGTCTCACAATACTGTCAAAGCTGAGTGGCAAGGTAGAGCTTTGAGAAAATACCTCTGACTAGCCTAGGAGATGTTAGTAGAAAGCACATATTACTAGAAAGCATCTTCTTTCTTTGGGCCTAGATACATTCCGGGGGAGGGGGCTGGCAAACAAACAAACAAACAAACAAAATGCTGAATAAGTCCTCTGATTCCTTTCTCTTCCTCCACCTCATATTCAAAGAAAGACTGTTCTCCTGATGAAAAGAGACAAAAAGCTTCCTCCATGTCCTTGGTTATCCTCCAGATGGTTCTAAACAGGATGTGAAGGCTTTAGACTGGCTCTGTCCTGCAATGAGAGCCTAATGTTACCTTGATGTGATAGGGAAATTGTCGAAAACAGAATGAGCGGAATCAAAGGGAGAGTTGTGTGTGGTGCATATGAATTACATAATTAATATTGTGTAATATCCACAAATATTAAACGGCCTCTAGTATACATGATAAATGACCACATAAGTATAAGTGCTTCACGTTCATGTACTTGAACTCATGGCTAAATTTGTTAAAGGTAATCCATTTCATACCATCTTTTTATCCTCTTAACTGTTTTAACTTGACACAGTCAAAATTATTTCCTGAATATTTAACAACTCTTAGTCATGCCAGTACATTTGTGACTTGCCATATACTATATATCTGAATATTTTTTAATTGATTTACTTTTAAACTTAAATACTTGAGCCCTTGCTCTATAGAGAAAAATAATGAAATTGGTTTTTATTTAGTGATATTTGTACCACCTTTGCAAACTCTAGAGTATGGTGAAAGAGCAACCTTTGCAATTAAGCCCAAACCAATTTGAGTTTAAACTCCAGACCCAGAATTTACCAACATAACTTAAGTTAGTTTTTCTGAGGTTCTCATTCGTGATGTCTACAAAAAGAACAAAGATTTTTACCTCCTAAAATGGTACCAGGTTTCAATAAGACAGTTTACAAAGAATACTCAAAACACGGCAGGTATTTACCAACTAAATACCATTTTCAATGGTGTATTTTCTGCTTGCATATGGTTATCTTCAATCGTCTTGAAGGAGATAATGAAAAGAACAATTCCCTGAATGAATCTAATTTCCCTCACCTTTCCTTCTTCTAAGAAGTGACAAATGCACTACCAGCAGAAGCTTTTTTACTGGCAAAGATCAGAAAAGGATTAAATCCTTGAAAAACGATTAAAATGTAGAAGGATTTGTGACTAAGGATATGGACCTTGAGATATCCTGGATTATCTAGGTGGGCCCAACCTAATCACATGAGTCCTTAAAATCAGAGAACCCTTCCCAGAGTGAAGAGAGAAGGAGATGGGACAATGGTCAAAGAGAGGCAAAGGCACTGGCTTTCAAGATGGAGGACAGGGCCATAAGCCAAAGAATGTGGGGTGCCTCTAGAAGCTGGAAAGGTAAGGAAACAGATTCTCCCCTAGGGCCTCCAGAAGTGTTAGATACTTAATTTCTGTTGTTGCACCGTAAACAAAGAAAACTATAAAGAACTCGCAAGAAATGAAATGTCTTGGGCCACACTCTAGGTGTACTGATTCAGAAGCCCTGTCAGTACTCAGTCAGTCAGTACTCTGTGCTTTAACATGCCTTCCCCGTGCTTCCGGGAAGTCTGCACACTTTCCTGCCTCCCCTTCCTCACCACTGTTTGTCATTCTACCACCATCGGAACTGATCCCCCACCACCTGCTGCTATACCTGCTCCTGAAATCCCCTCACTGCCTCTTGGAATCATGTCCTCAGCCTTTATTTCATCTGAACTTTAATCCTCGTTGGAAACGATGTGCCATCCCCTTTCCAAATTCACTTGGAAAGATGGCTTCCCAGACATCTCCTACCTGTCTCCGTTCATCACACTTCACCTCTCTACCTTCACCTCTTTCCTGTGGTTCCTCCCGTACCCACACCTCTGCATGAGATGTTCTTGTGTGGTGTTCTGCCTCCTCTCCTGTCTTCCATCCAGCTCCCTCTCCTTGGGTATCTTATCTACTCTCAAGTCATCCTTCCACGAAACCCTAATGACTCCCAGTTTCTATCTCCAGCGCCAGCCTCTCCTGTGCTCCACTCCTAAATTTCAATTGCCTTCTACATCTCTACCTATATTCCTAGAGGGGCCTGAGAGTCAATGTGTGCTCTGTCCCAGCCCACTCTCCCCCCAATCAACCTGCTCCTTCTCTTGCACGTCTCGTCTTATGCCCTGAGCAGCCACTGCTTTGCTCCGTCGTCTGTGATCCTCTTCCAGCCCTATCTTTCACAAACAAGGGCTCACCAATCATTTCAATTCTATTTTTAAAATATCTTTAACCTTATCCCTTTTATCCCTTTTCCTCTGTCACTGGCTACAAGCCGTATTTCAGTGTCTCTCAAAGGTCAATTTCAAACAGGAGGAATCACTTATGGAGCTTGTCAATATTCCTGGAGTCCAACCTAGACACACTTGAATTAGACCGTCAATGGGCCAGGGGTCTAAGAATCTGCATTTTATTTTATTTATTTTTATTTTATTTATTTTTATTTTTTTAAAAGATTTTATTTATTTATTTGACAGAGAGAGATCACAAGTAGACAGAGAGGCAGGCAGAGAGAGAGAGGGAAGCAGGCTCCCTGCTGAGCAGAGAGCCCGATGCGGGACTCAATCCCAGGACCCTGGGATCATGACCTGAGCCAAAGGCAGCGGCTTAACCCACTGAGCCACCCAGGCGCCCAAGAATCTGCATTTTACACAAATAACTTTGGTGCTTTTAATGCTGCCAAATTGTAAGGGCTACTGCCTTAGGAAAGTTTTCACTGCAGACTTGAATTCTATTCCTTGACCTTTATATTAGACTTGCTTTTGCTGCAAAACAAGTGACCACCAATTTAGGGACTTAAAGCAACACACTCTATGATCTCACACTCTGTGTAGGTCGGAAGCCCACACATGGCTAAGCTGCCTGGCTTCTCTACTCAGGGTCTTTCAAGGCTGCAATTAGGTATTGGCTGAGCTATGTTCTCATGTGGAAGCTCAGCTAGGGAGGACCTATTTCCAAGCTCCTTTAGGTCGCTGCCAGGACTCATTTCCTTGTGATGTATGACTGAAGATACTGGCTTCTTACTGACCAGAGCCTGGAGCTTGCCTTCAGATTCTAGAGTTTACCTGCAATTCTTCACTGGGGATAAAAAGAGGAAAGCAATGACAAAAAGAGGAAATTCTGTCTTTCTCCTTTAGATAGATGTTCTACTGACACCAAATAATGGAGATTTTCTTTTGGAAGATATTGTGAATCTATATTTCAACTGAGTCTCATAGTAGTTAAATGACTTAAATATTGGAAATAAGCCAAATCCCAATGTTAAAAAATACTATTTGCAAAGTCTATGACACTCTGTATGAAACTCTAAGGGATGTTTATTAAAAGTGTACATTCTGGAACACTATCCTCCAGATTTCTTATTCAGTATAAGCACCTAATCTAAGGATCATGATTTGGTAACCACTACGCTGTAAGATGTAATGAAAAATAAATGTATGTAGGTTTAAATGTCTTATTTCAGACTGTAAACTAACTCTTTGAACAGAGATATACAATTACATACAAGAGGGGCACCTGGTGGCTCAGGTGCTTAAGCATCTGCTTTCCGCTCAGGTTGTGATCCCGCAGTCCTGGGATTGAGCCCCATGTGAGGTCCCTGCCCAGCAGAGAGCCTGATTCTCTCTCTCCCTCTGCTGCTCCCCCTGCTTGTGCTCTCTCTTTCACTCTCTGTCAGAATCTTTAAAATATATATATATATATACATATATATATATATATATAATAAAATTCCATGTAAGAGAAAAAAAACCTTTCAATTACAGTAGGGATGATTTATCTACTTTCAAAATTACGCAACAATGAATAGTTCAAATCAACAGTATAATTTTATAAATCTAACATTCCATGGTGATAGATCATTGCCTTATTATTTATGAAATTAATTTGTATTGTAACAGTAGAACTCCACTAAATTTAATTAGCTGAAAAATTTCAACCAGTCCTATGTAAATCTTCCAATAAGGAACCAATTCAACCTTTTCTTTGCTCAACAGCAATATTTTAATTTTTATAGTTTTCCATTTCATATTCAGAATGCATTTTTGATGTGAGCATGGCCTGAGTGATGCAACACAAGGCAATATAAATCTATCAACCACCAAGACGAGCATAAAGAAAAAAGTCTATAAAGTCATGTTAAAAATTAATCTAGTCCTATCTCTGAGTATCTTTTAGCTTTTGCAGAAGGCAGACTACAGATTATTGGAATATAAATCCATGTTCTTAGTTTATTGTCCTGCACCAAAATATCCAAAAGCAAGATTGATTGATTGATTGATTGATTTTTGCTCTGCCTCCCTGGGAAGTTCTGTGTGATCACATTTAGCAAGCACAGCACTAACCTAGGAGCTGAAGGCACAGGACTTTACCCCTACCTCTTCGTATCCCATTATCAACCTCTAGTGGAGGACCATGCAGTAATTTAGGATTTTTTTCCCCCACAGTAAATCCAGTTAATTCATATAATATGGTGACCTTCCTCACCACTTCCACCCAGATTATCTAGATTAGCTGGGTAGTTGTTCCCTTATACATCAATCGGTGTTGTAACCTTTCATTGGCTTCCTGTGCTTTGACTGATTCAATTCAGCCCATCTACATTAAGTAAACAGTAAGTACAAGACACTGAGGGGGATGAAAATATTCACAAGACAGCAGCCCTTAGCAGCCAGAAACAGAGAAAAGGTATGACAACAGATAACCAAGATGCGTGTGGTATAATCTAGAAAGTGATAAATTCCTCAGAGATGTGACAAAGTTCAGAAGACAAGTTCAGGATTTGACTCTATTGTTTATTATTCCATGGAAATAAGGTCTGAAATTTCAGGGCACCTCAGATGTCTGGCAGAATCTAAGGAGATCTGAGACTTTCTAAGAGAAGCATTGATGATGTACCCGCTCATCTGCCAAGGTCCAGCTTTTACTCACGTTGGACTTTCAGATGTCCTTCAATCACCTGCACAGGAGACCAGGGCTGCCAAATACTAGGGAACCCTGGACAATTCTAAGGAGTATTTCAAGGTGTAATGGCAATGGCTGTCGCACTATGGTTTGAACTCATGATTTACTATCTGTGTCAGGCTATGATGCAAAAGCAATCTCCAATTCTGCAAGAGCCATGAAATTAAAATGATTAAAATCTGCAAAGGGGCTGATGAGTTTGCTTTCTTCAGTCTAGGCAGACACTTTCTTTACATGATTTAATCATGCCACTCATGTGTTTTTATCACACACTTAATGGAATTTTTTTTAAAAAGTTGATACTAAGTTTTTAATAAAATTATTTCTGAATCACCTCAAGTTTCTTTTCAGATATTTGTTTAAAACAGCATCTGATTTCAGAATGGAGACAAAAATACTAGAAGCACCAGACCACAGTTCTCTCTCTTGGGTGCAATTTTATTTATTTATTTATTTATTTTAAGATTTTATTTATTTATTTGAGAGAGAGAGCACCTGACAAGAGCATGAGCAGGGGAGAGGGGCAGAGGGAGAGGACCAAAGTGGGAGGAAAAAGTAGACTCCCAGCTGAGCAGGGATCTTGACGAGCAATGTGGAGTTTGGCTCAATCCTAAGAACCTGGGATCATGACCTGAGCCAAAGGCAGATGCTCACCGACAGATCCACCCAAGGCGCCCCTCTTGGGTGCAATTTTAAAAGTACATGGTTACATGCAGCATTTACTCACAACAGTCAGTCCTCAGTGATTATTGTGGAGAAGGAAGAATGACTTCCTGTGTGAGGACACTGCACCAGCAGTATACAAAGCTTTGATTTGGGGGGTGGGGTGGGCATGGGGGCGATGGAGGATGGCTTTTGAACCATTCCTGAATTTCAGAAACAATCAGCCTTTTATACAGTGACTATTCAAAAAGTATGTCAATAAAATACAGAGGAAAAAAAATACATACACATTACCTAATTTCCTTCAGAAACATTTTGCCTTTCTGTCAGGTTCTTAACCCAAAGAGGAGTCTTGAGAGGGCATCAACTAGGATGAGGAAAACAGCATATATAGAATGGAAAGAAATGAAATCTTTTTGTTAATTAAGATTTTCTCTCTGGGGTGCCTGGCTGGCTCAGATGGTTAAGCATCTGCTTTTGGTTCAGGTCATGATCTCTGGGTCCTGGGATCAAGTCCCATGTCAGACTCCTGGCTTAGCAGGGAGTCTGCTTCTCCCTCTGCCTCTTCCCCCTGCACGTGCTCTCTTTCTCTCTCAAATGAATAAAATCTTAAAAAAAATTTTTTCTCCCCTTTGTTCTCAAAATTTTCTATAATGGAGTAATACATCTTATTTCATTGAAAATTAACAGTGAAAAAAAATTTAGAATATTTCTGTGGACATCTGATGACAAATTAAATGCGAAAATTTATGGGAAAGTATAAGTAAGACAAAGAAATGGTAAGTTTCACCCAAAGGGGATTCTGTTTCCTTCTCCCCTGATCATAGACTGTGGCTCTCCAATCTTCTGGTGACTACACGACAATATGACATTAACAATTAGCTGCTTTTTTCTGTCATAGAAATATGAAATACAGAAGAATCATATGACATATCATGCCCCCAAAATCCATGAATTAGGAGATAAATAAAATGTCTTTAAAAAACAAATCTTAATGCTCTCTAAAAATAATTATAAATTAAGGAGAATACCAAATAATATTGATATCGTGCAGCTTTAGGAGTTAGTTCTTTTCTTTTTCACTTGTTACCCAATTATTTGACCATCATGAGCAATCAACTACCTTAATTAAAATCAGAACATCTCTAGTACAATTTTTTATAAGATGAGGTTTCTCTTTCAGTGTCTTATAAAGTATTTTCATTTAAAACTACTGTGTTTCATTTTAAAAGCATATATTTCTCAGGTTTAATATATATGTGTTTTTAAAAAGCTCGATCTGATTTTCTTTTCTTTTTTTTTTTTTTTTAAAGATTTTCATTTATTTATTTGACAGACAGAGATCACAAGTAGGCAGAGAGACAGGCAGAGAAAGAAGAGGAAGCAGACTCCCTACTGAGCAGAGAGCCCGATGCAGGGCTCGATCCCAGGACCCCAGGATCACGACCCGAGCCGAAGGCAGAGGCTTTAACCCACTGAGCCACCCAGGCATCCCTCGTTTTGATTTTCTTATCAGAAAAATTTAAAAAAAAAATCTTCCTTAAGAGTTCAAAGGCTCTACTGCCATTATTTTTTAAAAGACGCACTTTGTTTCAGCTTAGAACAGTCAATTTAAAATTCTGCTAGTGAAGAGGAAAATTACCCAAAGCAGTCCCAGGCCAACAGGCCCCAGAAGATGGGAAGTTACTAGCAGTAATAAGAGATAACCAGAAGCCTCACGTGAACAAGAGGTAACTAGTCATTTCTGCTTCTGTAGACAGGCTTCCCACCACAAGCTTCCTGCCCTGCCCTAACCCCGTTCCTGCCCAAAGGAAACCCCCCAAATTTAAGCCCATCTACCAGCATTCAGCACAGCCCTTGGAACCTAACCCCTGTACTGCCCTATAAAAGCTCTGTAACTCCGCTACCCAGAGCCCAGAATTTTGAGTGCCAGTTTGCCTGGGTCCACCAGCATAAAATAAATCCGAGTTCTCCTACTTCTCCAAGTGTGCTTGGTTTCTCACCAGTCTGATTTTTTTTTTTCCATAACACTAGGGCAATAACATGATACAGATACAAGTAAAAGGCATCTTACAATCCCATTTAAATTTGTCTCTTTTAGATTTCATTCTGAGTATATGTGACCTCAGAAAATAATAGCCATTCAGTGCTCTGTTAACATTAACAATAGATTTGCTTTCTCAAAACTATAAAGGTCTCTCTTTTTTTTTTTAAGAGTTTATTTATTTATCAGAGAGAGAGACATAGCGCACAAGCAGGGGGAGCGGCAGGCAGAGGGAGAAGCAGGCTTCCTGCTGAGCAAGGAGCTGGGACTTGATCCCAGAACCCTGGGATTGTGACCTAAGCCAAAGGCAGACACTTAACTGACTGAGCCACCCAGGCGTCCCTTTAAAGGTCTTTTAACTGAAGTTTGTGCCTCTTAATGTGACAGATCCTGCAGACATTTTAATCATTGGAAGTTCAGTCATCAAAAAACCCTCTAAGCTGATATATGGGTTCTTTACTTCTAGTTACTTTTTCTAAAAATAAGAAAAAAAATTAAGTGGAAATTTAGTGGAAAATGGATAAAACTGTAGTTTATGATTTAAACTATGGAGGAAGGTCCTATTTTATGCACGCAGTTATTAAATAACATCAAAGAAGACACCAAACACATACACAGTTGATCCTTGCACAGCAATGAGGGTTAGAGGCACCAAACCCCACACAGTTGAAAATCGAAGTAAAGCTTCTGACTCCCCAAAAACTTAAGTACTAATAGCTTACTGTTGACCAGAAGTCTTAATCGATTAGATGAAGTCAACTGACATGTATTTTGCACATTGTATACTGTATTTTTTTAAAGATTTATTTATTTGAGAAAGAAAGACACAGAGAGCGGCAAGGAGAGGGGTTGAGGGAGAGGAAGACCGGAAGACTCCCTGCTGAGTGGGGAGCCCAATGCAGGGCTCAATCTCAGGACCCTGAGATCATGACATAAGCTGAAATCAAGAGTTGGGCGCTTAATGATTGAGCAACTGAGGCATCCCTGGATACTGTATTCTTATAATAAAGGACACTAGAGAAAAGAAAATGTTACTAAGAAAATCATAAGGACAAAATACATTTATAAAACTGTACATATTAAAAAAATCCACATCTAAAGTGAAGTCACACAGTTCAAACCCATGTTGTTCATGGGTCAAATATGTATACAGAAATGTAATAAATATGTTTGTACATGTACAAGGTGTCTAAGTCTTTATCTTTATGTCTCTATACAACAGGTCTATGAGCATCTTCATGTGTCCAGTTTTTTTTTTTTTAAAGATTTTATTTATTTATTTGACAGAGAGAAATCACAAGTAAGCAGAGAGGCAGGCAGAGAGAGAGGAGGAAGCAGGCTCCCTGCTGAGCAGAAAGCCCGATGTGGGGCTTGAACCCAGGACCTGGGATCATGACCTGAGCCGAAGGCAGCGGCTTAACCCACTGAGCCACCCAGGCGCCCCTGTGTCCAGTTTTTTTAATGGCATCATTTGTTTGAAGCTATCAACTAACCTATCTTTAGTTCACTCTTGATTTTGAATTCACAAAAAGAAGCAAAAACCATCAAGAAAAAGCAATTTTAGAGGGATAGGAATTGAGGCCAAACAGGTTGTATAATCTATTTCCTCTAAAAATAACCAACAGAAGGCCTGGCAGCCTGTCTTAGTTATCAACAGCTTCCCTTCATTAAATCTAATTGCTATGCGGAGGCCATTTCAACTGATGCATGTAAAAAGCAATTTCAAGTCCACGATGGTGGCCTCCAGCCTCTCTGGGGAGTAGATGGTCCATTCTGCTCCTTTTTATGTTCTCCTTAGTATGGAAGGCAGTTGAGATTCCTAATGACTATCCATTCTGTGACTGTCACTTGGCCTGAACTTGTCCGTAAGTTTACCAAGAGGACTCAGAATATCTTTGGAATTGTGAGATGCAAATGATTTTACTAAAGAGAGAGAGAAGGAAAATGAATGAACGAACCAACAAACAGATGAATGAGTGAGATGTGGTACTTGAGCTTGGGCTTGAGGACCACATTGTCTGATTTCAACCCTGGCTCAACCTCTTATTCTCTATGCAACCATGGATAAATTACTTAATTCAGTGTCCACATCTGTGAAATGCAGAAAAGAGCAGCACCCGTCTTGTTGTGAGGATTAAATGTGTTCATGCATATTAGCTCTTGTCTCTGTTTTAATAAGTATCCTCAATCCAAGCTGGCAAAATGATAGAGAATTGTATCTTATTTCAAAAACATGTTTGTCTTTTCAGTCAGTCATTCATCCATCCACTTCAGATTGTCTGATTTTATTTTGAGCATCTTTTACTCATCTTTTACTTTTACAAATCTCATCTAGTGAACCAAATGCTCAAGGCTTCTGAATGCTTTAGGGTGAGTCTAGATTAATAACTAACACTAGCCACTGTAGAATAGTAAAAACAACAGGAGAGTGGCTATCCTTTGTGCACTGATAAATGGACAATTTTTAAATTATTTTTAAAAATATACTATCATTGTATCTGTAAAAAGAAAACTGTATCAGAAGTAGACTCAGTTCTCTTCATTCAGATATATTCAGTAGGAATGAAAACAGCACATTTGATCAAACTCGCTTAGTAAATGGCTGTCTACACATATACTATGTCAAAGCATAGTACTTTGTACACTGAAATGTCCTAATAATAATCATCATCGATCAAATGTCTACTATGTGGCAGGCACTTTGTATCTGTCATCTTATTAATTCTCACAATAACCCAATAATACAGATATGATCCCTGTTTATGGACATGGGGGTGAATTCTACAGCGACTAAGCTCTAGTCTAGTGCTAAAACACCTGTTTTTCCTTATTTATTGTGTGGCTCTTATCTTTATAATTTATGATATTTCCCTCTAACCAGATACATTATCTAGTCTCATTTAATCATGTTCTTACTCCCCCTTTCAGCACCTCAGGTATTAACAATGCTTATTTTTAATATGCAGGCCTAAAGCATATTTTATAAGCCACCAGATACATAATACAGTGTTTTTTTCCCCCACCTCTCTAAACATACCATCAGATTTCAATCAGTGGTCTCCATGATTGCTTATTAAGGCTGTTCGCAAATTCTGGGTCTCTTCTTCTGGGTATGGGGTAGAATTTTGGAATCCTCTGCTTGCTCAAAAGCAGTGTGGCCATAAGTGGAAATAATGATTTCAATACCAGCATCTGAGTCCCCATGTTCCTTTCCCCCTGTCTCACCAACTATGAAACCAAGGGTGGAGATGGCACCTCCATGGCTGGGTTTCTGAGTAACAATGACGGTCGACTGCAGTGGACACGCTGAGCGAGCAACACACAAACTCCGTTACTATAAGCCACTGAGATCTTGGAGTTGGTTGTTAACACAACATAATCTAGTTTGTATGAATGAAAGAGCATCTTAAAATCTAATCAATATGGCATTTACCTTAAGATCCCAATTTAACATTGTAAAGGTCAACTTGAAGACAATAAAGGAAAGAAACTTTACTCTAGCATTTTCTAACAATTTACAAGGTGATAGCCCATAAAATCAGACTTCGTCTCCCTTAAACTGTATTCCTTAGCCATTTTCCCTTTTGTGCTACCAAGGCATGAACTGGGTAAGGGTGGGACGTTTCAGCTGACAGTACAGAAGCCATTCTCCTCAGTGGCCTCAGTGTACTAAATAACAGATCTGATATTTATTTTTGGTATAAGAGAATCCAAGGTTGACAAAAGTGCTAGCTAAGGTGCATTCTCTGTTTTGTCACGGTGAATATCAGAGGTAAATCAAATGTGTGAAATGCATCTTTTCTGGGCTTAGTGATTCAATATTATGGTATATGCCTCCTCACATCCTGAATTGCTAATTAAATTATTCTTATAGCTATGAATTGCCACAGAGTCATCTCACTGAGATTAACTTCATGACATCTTTTATTATCAGGAGAATATTTTTAAAGCCCCCACAAACAATTTCAGTGAGAAATGAAATATTGTTATATCTTGAAAAGGTTATGAATAGCTTTTACTACTGACAGCACATTTCTCCAGATTCTACGTTCTGAAGTTGAGATTTTCATTATATTTTCATTGCATTGAAACTAAATTAAAGCTGATCTTATTATAGAAAAAGAATTGCATTCTATTTTAAGAATGAGTCTTCCAATTCCAGCTTATTATAATGCCAGAGGCCAAGAGAAAGATAGCAAAGTAATGATTTATTAGAAAGAAAAATATGATTATTGAGACAAATAGCACTTTTAATAAGTTGACTCTTTAAAGCTACTTAGTGTTCCCACCATAGAAATATCCACTTATTAATTGTGAAGTTGCTTTGGAAAGTCCTAATAGCCAATTCTCATCTTTATTTATATATTCTCCACCTTGTTCCATAAAAATCTCAAGGTGATCTGGAAGAATGTGTACAGATCAATGGGATTTCAAAAAAGAAATGAGGAATTTGGGTCTATGAAATACAAATGTCTGGAAATAAGACAGAGATCAGATCAATCTGTAAGTTAAAACAACAATTTCCAATGTGCACAAACCCCATATAATGAAAACAAACCAATTCCTCAGGTCTCTGGTTTAGGGAATGTCTTTGGAGAAGCCAGGCTAAGCTACTGCAAGAAAAAGAACCTGATCCTAGACCTCCAAATTTTTACATTCTTTACCACACTAGTAAAAAAGAAAAAAATTGGAAATGGACCCCTAGTACGTCTGTGTATCTATTCATGCATTTATATATGTATAAATCTGTGCCAATACACTAGATACATTAAAAATACATGAAGAAGATCAAAGTTGTAATAGATTGTTCCTATGCCCCAGGGAATCATTCTCCCCATTCCACTCCCACCAGGTGTGACAGGAAAGCACATTGATGCTTTCCTAGCATTGCCTGCTGATGAAGAACTCTTCCCTCACCCACTTCAGGCATTGCTGCCTGCCTTTGACCTGAAGGCTTCCACACATTGGGCAGAGAAGGTTCTACAAGTTGCCTCCCTGTAAACAACAGAAACCCAAAACTCAGATGACTCTTCCTGCTCTAGTACCCAGCTGTCTCCACTTCTCAAAGATTTTCCTGTGAAGAATCATTAACTTGTTCTACCAACACAAGATACTGGACACAACCGCCAGACCTCATCTGCTCTTCATTTTTCCTAGAACCATTGAAATCAGAATTTTTCCAGTATTTTACTTCTACCATAGCAACCTCTCACTGAATTTCAAAACCGTATCTGACAAAACACAGAAGTCAAAGATTAAGGCATTAAATTTTTGGCAGATTAATCTCTTACCAAATTAGGAAGAGAAATTGTTTTTTTAACTATACTTTCCTAGGTTGATTTACATTATGTCTTTAACTTTCTGCTGTAGAACTCATCTGCAAAACTCCCACAGCATTCAGTGTTAGAATCCCATAGCATTGCCTCCTGCTCAAGGCCATCAAGGTCATTGCTGCCTTCAGAAGTATACTTTGAGACTGGCCAGGAATGTATCTGTCCAGGTAGCTCTCAGACCCATGCAATAATTTCGCTATTAAAGCCCATATTAAGGAATTTGAATGGCAAGTTGTAAAGTCTCTAGCATGAGATTGGTACAACAGTGCAGTAAACACTAATCAAACTAATTCGGTGCTTAATTTCATTTGCCCCTGCTAAATGGCTCATGTGATGTGGCAACCTTAAAGGCAGCCTTCTCATAGACTCTGGAGTTTAAATTTACATGAGGCAGAGGTAATCACTTCCCAAATGCAATTATCTCATTACCACCAAATCTATATGTGGAGAACTAAATTAGGACCAGCACACTTTTCACCTTTAATTTCTTACTATCCTTGTTTGCTTGCTCTTTTTAAACAGCGATTGCTGACAAGGTAAAAAGAATATAGTCAGCGCTGTCAAACAACATCATCTAATAAGCAAAACGAGGACAAATCATTTGTTTTGTTTTTCAGTTTTCCCAAATGCAGTGTGATACATTATAAAGACCAATTCTCTACTACCTCAGGGCATTAATTATCAAGATAGTGATTATCAAGCTCAAGGAAATTCCCATAAAACGTCTTCGTATAAATACAAACCATTTCGCTTTTCTACATTTGAATGCACACACTCTTCTTAGGTTCACTGAACTAGAATACAAGGTATCAACTTCACCATTTACTATGATAGAGTTGGCTGTGGTTATTTTGTCTGCCTGAGAGGGCAACCAGATTTTGAGTTGCAAAACCAGCCTCTATCAAGCCTTTATAGATTGATTTAGTGTTGGCTGAATATTCATAAAATCAAAGCACTATCCAGAATGTGAACTTGTGATCAACTGAACTGAAGTATCAAAATGTCTTCTTTTATGTTTCCTTCATCTGAAATACTAAGTAGATGTTATGAGGCTAGCATTGCTTTTGAGATGTATATCAATCTGTCCATACCAAGTCAGGATTTACTTCTTAGAAGAAATGGTATTAATTTCTAAAGAAAACAGGGGAATGATGTTATAGTTAGAAGGAGATGAAATTAACAAAATTATTTTTAAGAATGCTATCAAACTTAGAATTGTATATTTAAACTGTATTTAAGCCAAGGGCATTTTAATAATAAGATAATTATATATACTAAAGATAAAAGATGTAATACCAATATTACATAACATTGTAACATTGACTAAAAGTCCTTACTATCTTGCTGCCCAAAGGGCAACCGCAGCCACCCTCTTGAATGTTCCCTTAAGTCAACACCTTGGGAATTTTCTCCAGTCTCTACTTGCCCTTGGATGTTCCAGCTACTCTTGTCCTGCTTTCGTAAATGGAAAATCTGTAGAAGCCCCACCCAGTTTCTGCCCTCCCAACTGGCACTTCAGTTATATATCGGCTAAGGCTCTTGGTGGGCTTGGCCCTGGATGAGCTTCCTGATCTCCCATCTCCTCACCTTGCAGATTATATGGCATAAGAAAGGTATGTCCCATCCTTGTTCCCACTCATGCATTGTCTAAGCTCCTTCCCATTTGGAAAGAAACCTAAGTCAGAAAAGAAAAGGCCTGGGATACCTGAGGACCCAGCTACACACTGAGGGGATTAGGACTCACTCTGAGATCTTTAATGCCAAGGAAAATCCCGGAGATGAGGATGACGGGGAGGAGCAGAGCCATGACAGAGGAAAAGACCACACAATTCTTCTTTCTCTAGAAGCCGCAGAAGTGGCCCCTGACTTCTGACTATGAACTGAAGTCCAGCCTGTCATGGATGCAAAGACAAACTTGACCCTTGCTTGGGACCATCCCACAGCATACCTGGTTTGGTCATGGGTGCCAGTCAATGACCAAGGAACTCCTCTCTCCAGAGGCCTTCCTGCCCACATATTTTTTGGCTTGAGGCTTATTTATAATTTATCCCTAATCTTTCCTGTGAATCTCATTTCAACCCTACCCTCACAATCTGTAATTCTGGCTCAGCCATCTGATAACTCGATGCTTTATCACCCCGACTAAAAGCACCGTTTCCAGGAATAACTTACTAAAGATATCTCCCAATATTTTTACAAGATAACCAAGCATTATTATGATTCATGCTATGATTTCCAAATTAATTTGAAAAAAATCAAAATAACTGGTCATTTTAATAATAGGTCCCTTCCTAAAATGAAAAATTCCTCTTTCTTTGAGTAGTACACATGGGAGGCCAAGGGCAATGACTTTGAGAGACATCCAATATCAAAGAGGCTTTTCTTTCAAATATTCACTATGCTATCAAAGCCAGGTTCCTTAAATCAATATCTGTTTCCATAAAAAAAGTTATCGATAATGAAAGACAATGCTTATATTGTGAATATTTAATCAGCAAAGCCATTGATAAACCAGGCAGAACTCCATTAAGGGGCTTCATAGCTCATTGTTTAAATACAACATCCTCAAAAATTTAAAGTAGAATCCGACAACAAAGCAATCTTCAGACATGGAAAAGTAACCTCTACCAATATTCCACACGAGATGTCAATATCTAAACATCCTTTCAAACCCAGACATATTCATCCACTGAAAAGAATGAGAGACTGACTCACACAATCAGCCCCGCAGCAGGCTTCTCTCATACAGCTGGGACAATGGGGCTTGCTGGAGTGTCAAATCTGCCACCCATCAGTTTTAACAGAATAGGATGAATTAGTTCCAGAAAGGGAACGAGGTGACAAGTAATGTAAAATACTAGAGGTACATGGGGGAACAACTCCTGTGAATCCACATCCCCTTTAGTCCCAAAACAGCATCCGGAGACTGCAAGACTCTAAAAATTGATGGCTTCTCTCTAAGCTCAGGTTGTAATTGTGCCAAGAGCCAGGAATTATATTCCTAGATGAAAAAGCACCTTTATAAATTAATCCCTAAGTAAAACATTTCAATCACACAAAAAACATTCTTTAAGGATTCTGAAATTGCAGTATGTGACTAAAACAGGATCCTTTTTATTTCCATTCATACGGACAGACATTTATAGGAAAGAACGCTATTACCAGGCTATCGTACCCCAGCCAAATAAATTCTGTTCCCAGGGCTCCCTCTCTCTGAATGCCTCATTGTCTAGAAAGTGCTTCTTCTGCCCAAAAAGCCTTGCTCATTGCTAACCAATTGCAAAAAGTTATGATGACTGAAAGAAAGAAATCAAGACTCCAAAAGAGACATCAAGGAAAGGAAGTCAATTCTCCAAAGACAAGGAAGGACAAATATTCAACAAACATACGGAGTAATTTTCAGCCTTACTAATTATCAAAGAAATGTACATTAAGACACAATAAAGTATCATTCTGCACATATTAAAATTAGAAAAAGTAATGAAAATTCTCAGTGCTATCAATATGGCATAACACAGAAATAAATTGCTAATAATGATGTATTAGCTAAATTCTACTCTTTTGGAATGTAATATAGTAATATGTATCCAGAACCATAAAAGTGATCTTGCTCTTTGACCCAGGAATTTTAGAACTCACCCTAAAAAACTCTCAAGTATAAAAATAATATATGCATGAAGATGCTTATTACATAAGTACCTGTAATATGAAAAATAAAGACATTAAAAATAAAGGAATGTTTAAGTAAATATGGACGCTTTGGCTCACTAGCCTATCACATGGCCATTAAAAATTATGAAAATGGGGACGCCTGGGTGGCTCAGTTGGTTAAGCAGCTGCCTTCGGCTCAGGTCATGATTCCAGCGTCCTGGGATCGAGTCCCGCATCGGGCTCCTTGCTCAGCAGGAGCCTGCTTCTCCCTCTGCCTCTGCCTGCCATTCTGTCTGCCTGTGCTTGCTCTCTCTCCCTCTCTCTCTGACAAATAAATAAAATCTTTAAAAAAAAAAATTATGAAAATGAACACTATAAAAACAACATGAAAATGTTAACCATACACTATTGGGGGAAAATAAATATTAAGTTATATACTCCCTATGATTATAATTGATGAAATATACATGTGGATAGGGACAAAACAGAAATATTTTTTAAATATAAGAAATGTGTAAGGAAAATAGGATTAGGGAGGATTTGCTTAATGACCTTAAGTATTAATATTGTCATAATAATATTTTTTATAATTTAATATAAGGTTTTTTGAGATACCAAAGATATTTTTCTCCCCCCAGACATTCAAGTTATTCTTTTAAAGCCCAGAGCTGTATTTTATTCATCTCTGTGTCCCTGTGAGCACTGGCCCAGCTCCCTATAGCATCATTACATGCCCTCATTTTTAGACAATAATGTAGATTTCTTACCCCTCTTCAATTTCATCATGTCCAAGAAGTGGCAAGTGATGCATCCTCTCTTAGGAATGCCAAAGAGCAGCAGAATTTCATAAACTGCATTGCTAGTTCTTTAAAAATCTAATATTAACAATATTTCAGCTTGTTTGGAGTCTTAAAATGAAATTTTCTTTTTTTTTTTTAAGATTTTATTTATTTGACACAGAGGGAAAGATTACAAGTAAGTAGAGAGCTAGGCAGAGAGAGAGAGAGGGGAAGCAGGCTTCCTGCTGAGCAGAGAGCCTGATGTAGGGCTCTATCCCAGGACCCTGAGATCATGACCTGAGCCAAAGGCAGAGGCTTAACCCACTGAGCCACCCAGGCGTCCCCTAAAATGAAATTTTCTTTGGGTAAGTTTCCTTACTCTGTAAATTTCCTTTGCAGAATGAAGTTTCTTCACAATATTTACACAAATCCTTTATATTGCTGATCAATCCAGAATGCTGTAGCAAAGTTAATGGTAATTATTTTTGTACACCATTGACTTAGACAAGGTGCTTTGAGAGAAGGACAATCTTTAAACATAACAGAGAGTTTGTGGAAAATATTACCTTATTTAAATGTTCTCTTCATGACAAATATGTAATAGGGAAGGAATCTCTACATTCCAGAAAATATGTTCACGGATACCTGTGTTAATCCAACATTAACTATTTTCTCATAAAATTTGAATTCTTTTTTTTTTTTAAAGATTTTATTTATTTATTTGACAGAGAGAAATCACAAGTAGGCAGAGAGGCAGGCAGAGAGAGAGGAGGAAGCAGGCTCCCCGCTGAGCAGAAAGCCCGATGTGGGGCTCGAACCCAAGACCTGGGATCATGACCTGAGCCGAAGGCAGCGGCTTAACCCACTGAGCCACCCAGGCGCCCCTAAAATTTGAATTCTTATTCCATGATGAAAATAACCTAATTTTAAGTCCTCAGTTTTGTTTTGTTTTTTTACAACTAAATAGCTTTTTTCCTACATTAGAAACAATAATGTATAGAAATTAATATATCTGATCAATAATGACAAACATTTCCCTTAAACTTCATTTTTGCTTCTCTCACTGGTTATGTCTGAAAGTGATTTGAAAAGAAGTTGATAGTATCTGAAAATGCTAGCCAAAAGTGCATATTAAAATTCTCTACTTGTTTTCACTTATGTTTTAGATTTTTAAGGCTTCTTTTGTTTTTTTTTTTAATATTTTATTTATTTATTTGAGAGAGAGAGAGAATGAGAGCATGAGAAGGGAGAGATCAGAGGGAGAAGCAGACTTCCCACTGAGCAGGGAGCCCGATGTGGGACTTGATCCCAGGACTCCAGGAACATGACCTGAGCCGAAGGCAGTTGCTTAACCAACTGAGCCACCCAAGTACCCTTTAAGGCTTCTTTTAAAATGGCTTTTTAAAGTATCACTATCTATAACTTACTTTGTCTAAGAGCTTCCCTATGCAATAGTAACTAGGTATCGTAACAGTAACTTATTTATACCTCAGGAAGTGAGGCAGAGTCTTGTCTTTTCTTCTTTCTTTCTTTCTTTCTTTCTTTCTTTCTTTCATTCTTTCATTCTTTCTTTTTCTGAGGGTAGGAAGAGTTTAGATGTTCAGATCAGAGACTTCACTTAGTTTCCTTAGGCTCCTATTACCATTTAGGGAATTCTGTTTTAATTCTTTTTAATTAAATTCTGTTTTAATTCTTTTGGTGGTTTGAGATTGTATATGAACAACATCTAAGGAAGCTAATGTCACTTTTTGTGTAATGGGTTGTTTACAGGTAATGCTTTGTCACCAAATGGCTTTAAGTAATGGTAGTGGAGATGAAGGGAGCTGACTGCAAGAAGTTGTCATTTCTATCATATATAAATAAATATATATAGAATAGAAAGGGCATTTTCTACTAGACAAATGGCTTAAGGAGATGTGAGATGAGAGAAGGCAGGATGTACCTCCTGGAGTCACGAGTATGGCAGACTGGAGACAAGCCTGGCAGTGATAGGATCTCAGTAAGACTAGGAAGATTGGAACCAAATGATGGCAAAGCAATAACATTAGGTCTTGGTCCTATAAAGGAAGGACACCAAGGCCATGCAGTTCTTGGTTATCATCACTCTTCTTCTCCCCGGCACCATGGTAAGCATCAAGATTATTTTCACCTATAAAACCTTCTGCAGCAAGACAAACCATCAGTATCCAAAGTCAGCTCACCATTCAGGCTCCAGCATCTCTTCTGTACAATTCACTTTATTACACTGGCCCTTACTGAGATGCCCCGTCTGCACCCCAATTGCACGTTGTCCTTTCAACCGTAACTCTGAGTTCTTCAATATTTACCTGGCATTGTTCCCTGCTCCTCTTTCTTTTTTATTTATTATCTGGTTCCTCACTGATGTTGTGAATTGCAAGGGAGTATTATGTGCTTTATATTTTTGGAACTGCCCTCTAGAAATGCACAGGGATGACTGTGCAGTGGATGAATGACGAACTTTTACTTTTCCATGATTTATCTTCCTTCTAACTACCAAAGCTGAGAACTTCTCTTATTTATATTAAAACACACACACACAACACACACACACACACACACACAAACACACACAAGCATCATACTCATTACATGTATAATTAGAAATTTAGTCAATTATTCAGTGAGGTACTGAGCAATAGTCAAGCACAAAGCTGTCAACAAGGCTGGCTCCACAATTGGTACTTGTTAAGAATTGATGCATATTAAATAGAGGAGCAAAAAGAAATATACTTGAAGCTTCTTTTTTGGAAAACTAAATAACATGTTTCTGAGAGAAATGAATTTAGAATGATAATTGAATAGGCACAAATTTTAAATAGGTAAGACTTCATAAATGGTAAGAAGTTGACAAACCAGATAACTTAGAAACTGATTGGAGGTTAGATTTTTACCCTAGAATGCACAAAGTAACATTAAATAGTCCTTTAATGAGGTACAATTTTTCTATAACTTTATTTGATAGAAGGGAAAAATCTTCTCGATGTCAATATATTCATCTTTATAGTTGCTTCTGTGCAGAGGTATTCCTATTTCACAGAGGTTTTTATCAGTCTAAGATGTGTTCTCTACCCCACCGCTGCCAGGAGTCTCCCCCTCATTGTATTCTCTCTCGCCTCTCAAGGTCAACCAGGAATGATAGACACCATGCTCTGCCTACCGTATCCTTACTTTAATGCCTACCAACTCTTCTTAGGATGAGGGCTAAGCTCCCAAAACAGTCTACAACAAAACCTGGTCTGGTCTGTCCCCACCTTCTTCAGCTTCTGCTCTCCTCACCCCTCTCCCACCTAGTGTTCAAGAATTTCTTTCAGTTCCTCAAGCCTTAGGCTTCCTTTTCCCCAGTCCTTTAAATATGTTATTCCTTCTTTCTGTCTAAAACACTCTTCCTCACCTTTCTTCCTTTGCCTGGATAGTCTGTCTTCTTCCAAAGCTCTTACTCCAAGAATTCTCTGGTCCTTGGGGCACCCGGGTGGCTCAGTGGGTTAAGCCTCTGCCTTCGGCTCAGGTCTTGGTCTCAGGGTCCTGGGATCGAGCCCCGCATCGGGCTCTCTGCTCCGCGGGGAGCCTGCTTTCCCCTCTCTTTCTGCCTGCCTCTCTGCCTACTTGTGATCTCTTTCTCTCTGTCAAGTAAATAGATAAAATCTTTAAAAAAAAAAAAAAAGAATTCTCTGGTCCTGTGTCTCTGGCTCACAGCCAGGGTTAGCTGCTCCTCTTTTAGGTCCTTGTTGTCTCTGGACCTCTACCACTGCACATACTACACTGTAATACAACTGTCAGGTTTTAGTTTGGTTTGTCTTAAACCCTCCATGAAGACATGAATTCCTTGAGTACAGGTGCCATCTTGTTTGTTATCTGTTGCTATTTGTTTACAGTGCTGGCTGTAAATTGTCCACAGATAAGGGCCCTAAAGTTAGGTAAGCTCCATTCATTGCGAAGATGGATATTATGGTGGAAGACACCATGTGTATTTGCTAATCAAGTTTAGGAAAAGACAAACATTTGTTTTCAAACAGGCTCAGCTCAGTCTTTGTAGAAATACTGTATAAAGTTTGCTCAGCCAACTTTATTTTTTATCTATCATAGCATAAATCCAACTACACAAAGTTCATTTCTACTAAAAATTGCTCAAATGCTTCAAAGAAAACCTAATACCCTAGAAATACTTAGTAATTGAAGTCATCCTTCAAGGGCTCAAAGCTATACAGAGAGCACCAAATTTGTGAGATGAATGCACTAGATTTTATGTCTACAAACATAATTCCCCTTTGAATTTGGAGAGGATGTTATAAATTCTTTGTACCTAACATTTGTAAAGGTAAGAACAATAGAAGAAAAACTGCCACATCCCACCTTGACATGTCTACAATAGAGCTACCCATCAGTCTGAATTGATGGGATAGCAAAACAGCAGAGAGTTTCAGTAGCTAAAATAGAACATTTTTTTCAAAGCTTCTCGTCTTCCTCTGTTCAGCTGAAAAAAAAAAATGTGTGTAATAATTATTGGAATCTCTGAAAGTATATCTTTTCCTGGACTTTTTCAAAGCTTCCTTGGGGAAATACTTTCAAGTCTCCAGTCTTAGTTTAATAAATGACTTCTCCTTAGGTCCCAGCTGCTCTCACATGAATGAACTACCCTGAAACTAAAAATGGTATCAGGTAAAAAGTGTTGTTCTGTGTCTAAAATTGTGTTTTGGCAACCATTTCATTAAAGAGCCAGAAGTGTAAGTGATCCAAAGTTTCAGTTTAATTTTAGGTGGGCCAAAGTAAGCTGCTGGTAGGATTCGGGTTCATCGTCCCCCCACCATCCCTGACCCCCGTGCACTTTAGGTTGGATAAAATCAGTGCAACCCAGGGGAAGAAGCTATAGTAGCTCATGGACAGCTGCTTAGATTTACATTCTCGGTCAACCCCTTAGCTGCTCTTTGGTTGTGGCTACGTCACAGCTTCTGTGAGCTACGGTATCCTCATACATAAAATGTGGGTTATAATGGCACTCATCTCTTTTTTGTACCTTTGAGAAATGAATTGCATGTAAAACACTTAGCATTGTGTCTAGCCCAGGTGATCAACAAACAAGATGTAGCCCACAAATATCTTTTATTTGATCTTTTCAGATTTATAAAAAAATGATTGAGTTGGCGATTTCAAAGTTGGGAAGGTTCCCATAAAAAGTGAGCTTTCTGACTTCTTGAGAAAGCAAGAGTTTCGGTAGCGGATATGGTTAGCTGATGTCCACCGACATCCCCACTGTGCTCCCCACAGTGTGGAGGGACCTTATGAACCCAGATCTCCCTACTTCAAGCAATTTCTTTTCCTAGCGACCACTGCCAGCATCCTAGGCCCTCAGAAGCATGAATCTGGGGCATGTTCTCTAAAAAGTCTCTCAGGATGCTCTCAAAGGTGATTGGCCTTAGCTGCCTACACTCATTAATGAATCTCCTTTAAAAAAAAAAAAAAAAGAGTCTATATTAAACAACAGTTTAAGGTCCAAAGCAAAATTAAGCAGAAGGCAGATACAATTCTCATAACTCCCTGTCCCCATACATGCATAGTCTCCCTATTATTAACAGTCCCCACCATTGGTGTACGTTAGCTATAATCAATGAATCTACGCTGACACATTATAATTACCCAGAGTACACAGTTTATGTTAGGGTTCAATGTTGTGCACTCTGTGGGTTTGAACAAATTTTTTTTTTGTTTTTTTGTTTTTTTAAAGATTTTATTTATTTATTTGACAGACAGAGATCACAAGTAGGCAGAGAGGCAGGCAGAGAGAGAGAGAGAGGAGGAAGCAGGCTCCCCGCTGAGCAGAGAGCCCTATGTGGGGCTCTATCCCAGGACCCTGAGATCATGACCTGAGTCGAAGGCAGAGGCTTTAACCCACTGAGCCACCCAGTGCCCCTGAACAAATGTTTAACAACGTCTATCTACCCTTATAGTATCATCAGAGAAGTCTCACTGGCCTAAAAATCTTGTGTTAATACACCATTCACTGGCTTTCATCCCTTCCTGGTCTCACTTCCCCTTTCTCTCACCATGCTTCCTGGGACCCACTCCCGAATAAACTACCTATACTCAAATTCCTACCTCAGGACTGGCTTTTGAACAGATCATCAGTCCCTCCCCCAGGGTCAGCAACATCTGGAACTAACTATTTGCAGCTCTTCAACTCCCCATGGTCCTCACCACTCATGTCACATTCTCACAAGCACTTTCTCTTGGCCCACAATGTCCATTCAAATGATGTGTCAGACTTCTGAACTTAGAATCCAAGAGCCAGACCAACCCTCTTAATTTTATGAACAAAAACACTGAGCACAAACAGAAGCAAAGACCTGCCCAATTAGACTGAACTTCAACCTGGGATAGAGCCCACAACTTTTATAGCCCCTTATTGCTCCTACTCCCAGACTCCAAGATGTCACAGGTAGATGCCACCTGTCACAGGATTCCATAGGCTGATGCTCCCACTTATTTTCCTGTCTTCATCCATTCCAGCATCCTCCTTTTCATTTGGATTTCAAGAGGATGAAGCTTGAAAAAGAGTATTAACTATCTAAGACATAAGCAAGAAGGAGTTGTCTATTTAGCACACACATACACATCCCCATCCCTTACATTCTAGAGGGGATGCCACTGATTAAGAGCAGAAGAAAAGAGAAGAGAAGGATCAGCTGGTCAGCCCCTGCGGCAGGGCAGTGAAAGATGAGACGAAGCTCTGGGAACCTAAAGGAGAAGAAAGGAAGAAAAACGCATAGAAATTCTTTGCAGTGAGATTAGAAAACAAAATATGATTTTTCCTATTTCAAAAATCTATCTCTACATATATTTTCTTACATAATTCTCACAACTTTGAGAATGGTTGCCATTATCCTCATTTTTCAGATAAGGAAACTAAAGCTAGAGAGGCTTAGCAGCTATGTACCTATGTTCACACAGCTGTGAGATGTTGTACCTGAACTCCAAACCCAAGCCGTTCAACTTCATAGCCCATGCCCAAACCTCTCTGCTATGCTTTGAAAAGACATTTTGTATTAACTACTAACATTATGAACTTCACATGAGAAGCATCATCTAATTAATTTCTTATTTCCTGCAAGTCAGGATAGACAGGAATGTAAAGGAGCCTCATTAAGAGAATGGATATTGGCTTCATGGTACCCTGAACTTTTGACCACTATCACAGCTTTAATGGTGATATGCCATGGTCATTACTGAATTTTGAGTAGGGTCAGCTCTGAGGGAAACCAAATTTTACTTTGTAATGAACGGTATATGAAAAGGTATTAAGTTCATCTGTGTTAAAGGTGTCAGACTTTGCTTACAAAGCCAATTCATTTTCCAGAAGGACAAGTGTCCATAGATCCCCACATTACTTTAGGAAAGAATTCACAGATTCTTTTAAATACCTGTGCATTTTAAGTATTTGGCTTCAAGTAACTGAAGTACTTTATAATAGAGCAGGTCTATAACCATCTGGTTGAGTCACCGCTCCATGAAAAAGATACTCTTCCTGTCCACCTACCTTCCTCATCAGTTATCTGGTCTCAGAGTCAACCCCAGAGATAACCAATATCTGGAGAAATGAACAAATGATGACAATGTCAAGAGAAGGAGAAAAATGTTGTAAGAATACGGTAGTATCCTTCTCCCAGCAGAAGTCTTACTAGAATAAAGTCATCGACATCATCCAAAAGCGCACATCTAAGCTGCACTTAGACATTGTCCCTTCTACCTTCTAGAAGCTCACAATCTTACACACTCACAGTGAGGAAATACTCAGTAAATTCCAAAGACATGAGAGTCAGGTGGGAGGGTTTTTGTGTGCCTGTGCTTAGGAAGGAAAAGAGGAATATAACAGTCAGCTTCAGAAATTAAGACAAATAGCTGTGGGTAAATGTCCAACACTAAATTTCTGGACTTCAAAGCTTCTAATAACAGTTCAATTCATGCAACATCCATCACGAGCTTCCTACAGACCAGGCTCTGTGTGTGCCCTTGACACATCCCTCCCCACAAATGGCATATATCTAGTGAACTTGATCTTAGACTTCCTTAACTGAAACAACTAACAGATTGTTACATTCATAGCTAGCAGCCTAGGGACACTTTCTTGTGTGTTTTTCCTTTCTAGTAGGAAAGCATGTCTTACTTCAAAATCTCTCCACTACAAGTAGTGGAGCCTTTAATAGACAATACAATCCAAGAATGTGGAATTCCACCAATTCTGATACCACAAAATGAATCATTTAAAGGTAAATTTGTCTAACAAGGAAGTCATTCCCTGAGTTCATATTTTGCCTTTAAAAAATGCATAATAAAATAATTTAAAATTGTTTCCTTGAAAAATTCTCCTCATAGCTGATATATGCAAGAGTTCATCCTGAAGTATTTACTTAAAACAGATTTTTGTACTACGTAACATAATAGTACAAAAATTATCACATGAAGAATGTTTACGAACGTTCGTTCCCCCATAGCATCTAATCCCTTATCCTTCCTAAATTAGAAGGATTAGATCTTGTGGAGAGAGATCAATTCTGCTACCGGATAAAGTGCTAAAAAAGAAATGGGGAGACTGAGGAGTAAAAGGTGTGTGACTGGATCAGGGAGAAGAGTTTAAGGTGTGAGGGTAATGAATAGGAGGAGACGGGGGATTTTATAAATGCAGCTATGAGCTATGTATCTTTTACCTTCAAAACACTTCAAAAGACCTACATAATTCTCAGTTCTTTTCGCCATCAACTGGTCACTAGTTTGGCTCTTCAGCTGTGCATCCAGAGACACTGCCTCTGTGAGGCTGAGCCAGGTGCATCTGATGACGATACAGGTAGAGAGAAAGGAAATGCTGCCAGTCCTCCTGGCCACCCACCCGCCACCTCACCTGGTGGTGACTCATGGAACTCCTCCCCAGAGCCAAGGGAAAAGCCTTAGAGAGGGATTTCGAGCTGGTATCATAGACGTAAAATTGTACAGAGAAAGAAAAACAAAGAGAGAAAAGAATTGTTGAGGCACAGGGAAAAGAAGGGAAGATCAGGTGGTAGGAAAGGGCATAAAGGAGGAGAGAACGCCTTTGACAGAAACTCTAGGGCAGAGGAGGTTCCTCACAAAGAGGTAAGCAGTCCATAATGGCTACGAATGACAGGCAAAGTGAGCACCCACATTAGCCACGGGTGCCTAAAGCTTCTAGACTGAACTGAAGGGGGCACCTGCGGGTGCCTAAAGCTTCTAGACTGAACTGAAGGGGGCACCTGCTTTGTGGCTGCCAAGCGCTTTTCTTTCACATCCCTGCAGGTGCTGGCCTGCGCCCCGAAGGGAGGCGTCCTCGCTTCAGTCAGTGGGGGCCAGTTCACCACAGCTGGGTCAATCAAGAGATGCACTGACAGTCCTCTCTGCCCTCCTCCATCCCTAATCACCACGGACTTGTCAAAACCAAGGGGAACGGGTCATATTCCGGACAGACAATAGAGAAAATCAAATCCCCCTAAAAAGCCTGAGGTAAAAGCAATTCTGAAAGCAGTGGCAGAGGGAAAAACAATTTTTTTTTTTTTTCTGCAGACCTGAGCAAAGGATTTTAGGAATCTTTTTCACTCCTACCTGGTAAAGCTGACAAAGGTCAGAAAGTTAAAATTTCTAAAAAAACAAAAAAACAAACAAACAAAAAACAACAACAAAACATAGGTGTACAATGCATTTTGGAATAGAAAGACTTAGTGCGAGGGAGTATGTCTAGCACCCTCGATCCCAGTTTTGTAGAGAAATACCCAATAAAATAGAAGAACATGGGGAAATCTACATTTGTTCACTCATCTGTTAAATATTTATTGAAATTTTACTATGTGTTAATCACAGCTCTAGATAGCAGGTAAACAGTTGAAAATAAGATAGACATGGCCTCTTCCTCCTTTTTCTACCGGAAATCTTGAAGACCTATCACATCAGTGCCACAAAGTGCCATCACTTTTTGCTACATAAACTGTGTGTGGAGTTTGTTTAAGGAAAATGTAAAGGCCGATTCAAAACTCTCCTCTGTGAAACAGTTGCTGGTTAGACTTACCAACTCATCCTAACTTAAAGGGGAAGGCAAACCCATGTAGAGAGCCAGGCTGGTACTTAACCAATGAACTTATTACTTAACATTCTGTTAGTGCAGGGGGCCCAAAAGAAGAGTCAAGCAACTTGTGAAAAAAAAAAATCATCAATGTTACAATTCTATTTATTTATGTTTTAATATATATTTATTGAGCATCTGTCAGGAACAGATCATGTGGATACTGCTAAGAAGCATTTGGAAAAGTGAAGTCCATGATTCTGTTCTGTTATGGCCAACATTCTACCGAGTGAGATAAGGCACCCATATAAAACAGAATACTAGCCACACAGGGTACACAGCAGCAGCTGCCAATTGAGTTATAAACTCACTAAGGGGAAATAGGTATCTTGGGTGCACTGTAGTAACTTTCAGTGTAACCTTTCAAAATGGAACTGATTATCTCTCCTTTAACCATGCTCCTCCTCTTCTGCTTACTCTTTCAGTTAATGGTGGCAACTTTCACCTAAACCAGCTCTTTCAAAGCTCTGCTTTTCCCATATGGTCCCCATTCAATTGGTCACCAATACTGGTAGCTTCTAAGCAGAACTATTACATCCAGTCCCTACTATTCATTCACTCTGTCATTGACTAAATTCAGGTCTTTATTATCACTCATCTAGACTATTTCAGCAGACCAATATGGCCTCCTATCTTCTTTCTTTCCCTATCTGAGCTCACCCTCCATATAGCCACCAAGTAACATTCTAAATTTCTTTTCTTTGTTGTCCATATAAAGTCCAAACTCTTGGGCAAGGCATAGAAGGCTGTCTATAACCTCTTGTAACTTAATACCCAAGTGTTTGGTAACCATCCCAGACTCTTCACCATTACTCAGACTTGTAATATTTACTCATGTCTTGAGGTCTTTGCATATTCAGACATGTGGTCTGAAATAGCCTTCCTCAACTTCCCCACACAGCAAACCCTTACTCATCCTTCAAAACTCTACTCATATAGAGATGGTTGTTTCTTCTGTGCTCCCAACCAAATGCTTCATTTTTCATTGGTTATAGCATTCATCATGCTTAATCACAATTATCTGTTCATATGGCTATCTTCGTCACCAAATAGTGGGCTTTGGAGAGAGAGAGAAAGTGTCTTACTTATCTTTGTATTCCTAGGGCATAGCATGGTGCCTGTTACATAGGGAGTACTCAATGAAAAGAATGAATGGATGATGGATAGAAGAGGGGAAAAAATACATCCTATCAGAGCAGTCAAGAAAGAGCTTATGGCGGCACCTGGGTGGCTCAGTAGGTTAAGCCTCTGCCTTTGGCTCAGGTCATGATCTCAGGGTCCTGGGATCGAGCCCCAAATCAGGCTCTCTGCTCAGCAGGGAGCCTGCTTCCCTCTCTCTCTCTCTGCCTGCCTCTCTGCCTACTTGTGATCTCTGTCTCCCAAATAAATAAATAAATAAATCTTAAAAAAAAGAATGAAAGAAAGACCTAATGGATGATACTGGGTTTGACCTTCACTTTTAGAAATGGGATAAGAGCTGGATTAAGAGGAAGAAATGAGACAGAGAGTATCCAGGTGGGACTAACTATGTGACCAAGAGCTCACACTTTAAGTAAAACTGATTAAAAAACAAAACAAAACAAAAGTACAACAACAACAAAACAAACAGCAGAAAGTCTGTTTGGTTGGAGCAAATGACCATGAATAAAATCTGAAGACTTTATCACAGATGATAAGGTACCAATTATTCATATACTGCTGCTTCTCTAACTCCCTGATTTCCCGACCCCTGACTCCACTTCACCCACTCTGCCTGAGTTGTCTCTCTGAAACACCAACCTCATTTCTGCCTCGAGGCCTTTTTCCATTGCTGTTTCCTTTGCTTTGCTTGCAAAATCCTCAAAGGGCAGTTGGTGTTAAGGTAAAATAAAGTTTATTCAAGGAGGCCTTTCTCTGTCTCCCTCTCTGACGGGCTTTAGGCTCATGCTCTGTATTAGAACCTCTGCTTTAGTCCTTCACACTGGTTATCACTCTAAGAAATTTTTATTCATTTATTTACTTTATTTTTGTTGAAATTAATTCAGTAACTTCCACTATGATAACCATCATTAAGTTTTGCAGATTCTAAATTAATGGTACCACTCTTTTTTTTTATTTAGTTGGTGTTCTAATACTCTTTTTTTAAAAAAAAAAGATTTTATTTATTTGAGAGAGAGAATGGAAGAGAGTGAGTATGAGAGGGAAAGTCAGAGGGAGAATTAGCCCACCTGCTGAGCAAGGAGCCTGATCTGGGACTCAATCCTGGGACTCCAGGATCATGACCTGAGCTAAAAGCAGCTGCTCAACCAACTGAGCCACCCAGGTGCCCAGTACTCTAATATTCTTATAAAAGCACAGAGCAGGGGTGACTGGCTAGCTCATTCAGTGGAGCATTTGACACTTGACCTCTGGGTTGTATATGTGAGCCCACGCTGGGTGTAGAGATTACTTAAAAAAATAAGCACAGAGGCCATTTAAGGCCTTTTCATATGTTCATACCACCTGAAAAAGTCGGAACAGCAACTAAATCCAACTTGTATTTATGCCCCTGAACCAAAATAAGTGGAATTTAAAATAGACCTAGCTGTTTAAATTTAGTAAAACAAATATTTATACTCATAATAGTTTAGATCCCCTCTGTCAGATAATTTTGTCTAATTTTTAGATGTTGGGCTTGTGGAAATGCAACAACCACACTCAGGACACAGACACAAAGACTTCTGTCAAGCAACTATATGATTAATCTGAAAGGTGAACTGAATTAATTTAGGCCATACCCTTCACTTTGGGACAAATATGCAAAATGATTAGCTTAGTTAATAACCTTTGATGTCCTTCAGCACCACACTTCTAAGATTTTATCTTGTGCTGATGCCTTTGACTATGAAAACACTGTCTACTGTCACGATAAAAAATATTTAGATGCTTCTAGAACTAAGGCTGGTACTTATACTGCCCTATCACTGTTTTGTTCTTTATAGAAGTAACTTTTTATTTATTAATAGAAGTATACTAAATAATTTCCAGATCTGCCATGACAATGTAATTTCTTTACAATCAATCCCTCCACATTGATTATGCCTATAAACTCTTGAAAAGCCACAACAGTAACAACCCAATCTGAGAATTCTGCAAAGTAAAAAGAGAAGGGAAATCAGGAAGAGTGGCCAAAACTTGGAGAAAAAATTAGCAAGGAGATTAGCTTCCCAAGTATGTTTTTCTTTTGCAACTTTGCCCTAAGAGTGGACTGCAACTGCTCAGCGTAGGCAACTATTTAATAGAAACTCTGCCTCTTGTCTAGTTGGAGATCCAGGGAAAGGAGCCCCAGTGATCGGGGAGTGGGAAAGGAATCCCAAAGGGTAAAAAGACAGAGAAGGAAACCCCCAGTTCTACATAAGACCACACAGGTATAGACCCAGAGCAGCCCAGCAAAGACTTGGAGAACTGAACTGAGATTTGAATCCCTGGAGACAAAAAGCAAGATAGAAATAATCAAATTGACTGCCTACTGAAACAGAAACATTCTTCAGAGGATTATAACAAACCTTCATTCTCTACCAGGTAATATTCACAATGTGTATGGTACCATCGATAATCACTTGACATACAAAGAAGGAGGAATATGTAAACCAGTCTGAACAGAAAAGGCAATCAACAGAAGCCAATCCTGAGATGACTCAGGTACCATATCAAAGACACTAAAATAGGTACTAGAATTCTGCTACATAATGAAAAAGGAAAATAAACTTGAAATAAATGGAGAAAAAAAGATATTGAGGCAGGAAAAATGGTTGAAGACATCTCAAATTAAAATATACAGACATAGATTCATGAAACTCAGTGAACAAACAAAATAAATTAAAAGATACTATGCTTAGATACATCATAATCAAGCTGCTAAAAACTAAAGAAAAAATCCTGATATGAGCTAGAGAAACATTACACATTACATACAGGGAATAAATATTTAAATAGCCATGGAATTTCTATCAGAAACTGTGGAGGTCAGAAGACAGTAGAATAACATCTTTAAAGTGCTGAAATAAAAAAGCTGTCAAGTCAAAAATCCATATACAACAAATATACCATTCAGGAATAAAGGCAAAAGAAAATAATTTTCCAAAAAAGCCTAAGGAACCTAAAAAAAAAAAAAAAAGAAAAGAAATCTACCTCAGCTAATTAGTTCAGCAAGGTTGCAGGATACAACATCAAGACACAATTTTTTTTCTATACACCAAAAATAATAATTTAAAAATGAAACTAACAAAACAATTCCATTTACAATAGATTAAAAAAGAATACAATATTTAGGACCAAATTTAACAAAAACAAATACATGTAGACTAAAAACTACAAAGCATTTTTGAAAGAAATTTTAAAAGACCTAACTAAATGTAAAGACATCCCATGCTCTTTGATCAGAAGATTTAGTAAAGTAATGTTAAATGCAGTATTCTTCAAATTTGTCTATAGATTAAAACAATCTTGATCAAAATAAAGACATTTTCAGATAAAGGAAAACTAAGGAAATTTTTGCCCTGAGTCCTGCTTTACAAGAAATACTAAAGAAAGTTATGCAGGCAGAAAAGAAATAATATTAGAGAGAAATTTGGTTCTTCAACAATAAAGAAAAATATATCAGAAATGAGAAATATCTATGAACACATAAAAGACTATAGATTTCTCCCTTAAATTCTTTAAAATGGTCTAAATGCTTAAATTAAAAAAAAAAAAAGTAACACTTTCCAGTAGGCTTTCGATGTATGTAGATAGAATACATAAAGCAACCACAATATGAAAAAATAGCAGGAGGGCATGGCGATGGAATCTATTTGGCTGCAAATTTCCCTATTTTGCCAAAAGTGGTACAATATTAACTCTAAGTAGACTGAAAAAAAATTCAAAGACATATAACCAAAAGCCACTAAATAATTTAAAATCAAATACCAAAACATATTCAAATAATCCAAAAGAGGGCAGGAAAGGAAGAACAAAGGAATCACAGGCAGGGGAACACACAGAAAAAAAAATGATAAAAGGTAAAGCAATATCCCTAAAACTGTCTAAGATTATATTCAGTGCTAATGGTCTATACACTCCAATTAAAAGGCAGAGACTGACAGAGTAGATAAAAAGCAAGACTCAAGTATATACTGCTAAAAGAGATATACTTTAAATATTAAAACACATAAAGGTTGAAAGATAATGGATGGAAAATGTATAATATTTAAAAATTAATTATATAAAGGCTGAAGGTGCTGTATTAGTATCAGACAAAACGGACTTTGAGACAAAATGTATTCCCAGACATAAAGAGTGATATTTCATAATGATACAGGCAGAATTCGTCAGAAAATAATTATAAATATGTAAGCACTTGATAACAGAGCTTCATAATACATGAAGCAAAAATTAACAGTTAAAATTAGAATCAGGCCATTCCAAAATCACAGATAGAGGTCTATCACCCCTCCCAGCAACTGAGAGAACAACCAGACAAAAGAAGATCAGCCAAGACACAAAAGATCTGAACGACAGTAACTTCACTTAATTGATGTTTCTAGACTACTACAACCTACAATAGCAGAGTATACCCTTTTTTTCAAATGCATAGATGCACTTACCAAGATAGACCATAGACTGAGATTTAAAAGACGTCTTAAGAAATTTGAAAGGATAGGGGTGCTGGGTGGCTCAGTGGGTTAAGCCTCTGCTTTCAGCTCAGGTCATGATCTCAGGGTCCTGGGATCAAGCCCCTCATCGGGCTCTCTGCTCAGCGGGAGCCTGCTTCCCTCTCTCCCTCTGCCTGCCTCTCTGCCTGCTTGTCATCTCTGTCTGTCAAATAAATAAATAAAATCTTTCAAGAAAAAAAAAAAAATTTGAAAGGATAAAAATCAGATGTTCTCTGACCACAACCAAATTAAATAGGTATCAGTATTATTACGATACCTAAGGAAAACTCAAATATCTAGAAATTAAACCACATTTCTAAGTGATGGATAAATATCACAAGGGAAATCTACATGACAAAAAACCATACAACATATCAAAATTTGTAAGTTACAGCTCAAGTTGTGCTTGTAGGAAAAATACACTGGTATTAGAAAAGAAGAAAAAATAAAATAAATAACCTAAGATTCTACCTTAAAAAGTTAGAGAAATAGGAACAAAGTAAATTCAAAATAAGGAAATAACAAAGGAAACAGCAGAAATAAATGTAACAGAAAATAGGGAAACAATAGAGAAAATTAACAAAGCCAAGAGTTGGCTCTTTAAAAAGATCAACAAAATTGACAAATTTCTAGCTGCACTGAATAAGCAAATGGAGAAAGAATAGAAAATGGGAAAGATGTGTCAACACACATCTTACAGACATAAGATGACGAGAGAATACTAAGAACAATTTTATGCCAACCAATTTTACAACTCAGATGAAATGGACAGATTTCTTGAAAGTTACAAGTCAGCAAAGCAGGCACAAGAAGAAACAGAAACTGAATAGCCTTGAATCTATTAAAGAAATTGAATTCCTTATCACAAATTGTTCCCCAAAGAGAACTTCAGGCCCAAGTGGTTTTACCAACAAATTCTAAGCAACATTCAGGGAAGAAATAATGCCAATCTTACATAAACTTTTTCAGAAAATAGGAGTATGAGATAGTGATCAACTCTTTTTAAAATGCCAGTATATCCCACTACAAAATCTGAGTAAGAAGATACAAATTCTATCTCAATGAAGTTGTAAAATTAAAATTAAAAAGTGGAGTCCTATTACTATATACCCTTGTGACAAACTCTTAGACCATACAGAAATGACTTTTGCTACAGAAAGGCCTCTAAGGGCCCGATTACAATACAGCCTCTGGTAAAACACAGTATCAACATACTCTCTAGATAACTATCTAATCATTTTGTTCTGTAGCAGAGAAACTACAGCCCACAGGGTCAGATCCAGCTCAGCCCTGCTTTTGTATTGCCTGCAGGCAAAGGAACAGTTTTTACATTAAAAAAAAAAAAATGTTATTAAAAAAAAAGTAAGGAGGGGCACCTGGGTGGCTCAGTCTTTAAGCATCTGCCTTAGGCTCAGGTCATGATCTCAGGGTCCTGGGATGGAACCCTGGATTGGGCTCCCTGCTCAGCTGGGAGCCTGCTTCTCCCTCTCCAGGTCTCTGTGCTTGTATTCCCTCTCTCTCTGTCATAAAGAATAAAATCTTGAAGAAGAAGAAGAAGAAGGAGGAGGAGAAAGTAGTAGTAGTAGTAGTAGTAGTAGTAGTAGTAGTAGTAACCAGCATCTATGTATGGCCTGCAAGGCCTAAGATACTCACTCTTTGGCCTTAGCAAAAAAAAAAAAAAAAAAAAAAAAAAAAAAAAAAAAAAAAGAAAGAAAGAAAAAGTTTGCTATCCTTGTTAGAATAAGAGGTTTATGACAGTAAGTAACTGTATGCTTTCACTCTCAGAAGGGGCAGGTATGCAAAATGCTCAGAGACCAGGACATAGGCCAGTCCTCCCGTTCTGTACCCTTCGCTTAGCTCCTGATTAATTCATTCACTCATTCATTCATTCAATAAGTATGTAGGTGAGCCCTAATATATATGAGTCACTTTACCATTATATCTGCAATATAGTGATGTACATACAAGGCAACCCAGCCCTCAATGAGCCTATGGGGTTTACAGTAGAGATTTCAATGTTTACTCAATGAATGACTCAACGACTCCAGTGTGGTTTTACCAAAGCCACGTGGTCGCAGTGATTACAGCCCAACACACCCTCTCCATCTTTTGCTGCTGGAGCTTACTTTGCACTCTGCATTGAATTCTATGCTCCTCTGGACCTGAGGTTTCTTGCCATTCTAATACAGAGATAATTACACACTTCGTGATAAAAGATGAAAAATTAATGTGAATGTATAGGATGAAAACACAAGATTTTATTGCAGTCTTGTGTCTTCCGCAGTTGGATATTTTAAAATTGTTAATCCTTCTCTCAAATTGAAACTCTTTAAATCTCATATTTAAAATAAAATGAACACAGTTGAATATTAGGGAAAGATCATGCCTAGGCAGTTTTGTTAATGTATCCAAAAATAACTGCCTATTTTCAAGTTAATAAAAAAATCTCCCAATCCAAAGCATATGCAGCTTAAGGTGTTAAAAAGCATTAGCTAACATTTACTTAGCCACTGATAATTATTTGGGTTCTAAATCCAGAGGGTGTAAGAGAGATTTTCAAAAGAAGTTGAGGGCAGCATTAATACGGGCAGAAAATACAATGCTATTGAACAAAACACAACTGAGGATATTTTCTGGATAAAGTGGTTGGAATCAATTATTTATTTCATCAGATTAAAAAAAATTGCTGGAGGGAAGACCCAATCGAGGGAACATGTACAAGAGAGTGTTGAATAAGTTAATGATGTTCTTAAAGTGACACGGTCATCAAAATAATCAGAGTGACTTGGGTTGCAACGATGTCACAAAAAGAAAAGAGGAAGAAGACTAATGGTGTATCACTTGCAAGCCCCAGTGCCCAGGAGAAGTGGACACATTTGAGAAAGGTGAGAAAAGCCAAATAAGAATGATTGTTAAGACGTAAGAACTTAATTGAAGGGAAAGGATTTAAAATTACCTAAAATACAGACTGAAGGAATCAAGGTCAAGAAACAGAGTTGGCTCATGAAAGGTATTTAATAAGTCAAGACCTTTAAAGCCAATAGTTTTTCTGGGTTATAAGAGAGCATGATGACAAATTACAGCCTAGGGAAAAGAAGTACACTGAATAATATCAAATAGCTTCTTTAAACAATACTAGCAGCAACCTTCCTAACAATCATTTTTATTAAACTCGGATCACTTGTAACAGTTAAATCAGGCTGGGAGACAAACAGCCCCCATGGCATGTAAGTTATTGAAGATTTGATTCCTATTCTTACTTCTAGAGCCAAAGAGTGTTTGAGAAAAGCAAGACGACTGGAGGGATAAAAAGGGTAGAGGTGTTTGAGGCCAAGCATCTATTCTCACTCCACTTCCTTGAGCACAGAGACTGTGAAAGCCCTAAGCACATCATTAATCAAGATTTCTGAAATAAATACAATGAAAAATTAGCAAAAAATGGACAAACCTACTTTGTTCTGGTCATTACAGCTGTAAATGACCCTGTTGTCACCCTCCTCCTGTCCTCTTTCATCTCTTTTCTATGTTAAAAATTTAATGATTATAGAAATCAGAACTTACAACATGGAGAAAAACTTTTTTTTCATCATTACAAAGATGAATAATGAGAGAAACAAAATATCTCTGGGTTTACTGGGATATATTAAGCATTCGATTTTAATACCCTGTGACACAGTTTACACACACACACACACACACACACACACACACACACACACACACTCAAATACTTCCTCCCAAATACGTATTTAGATAAGAACTGCAACCACGCTTTATGTATAAGATTTTAGCATATTCATTCATCATGTACTCATTTGAAGCAGCCTCAGACTAACCAATTGCTATAATAATTCTTCGCTCCAGCAGAACCTCCCAGCAGGTCCATCTGAACAACTGGGAGCCTGGAATCCCCTACACCTCAAAGCTGTATGAATCCTCCGCTAAAAGTAATAATCTGTAAATTAGCTAACATTATAGCAGACCTCATACCTAGCCTAGAAAGTTATATTTTATGCAAAAATAACTTCTAGTTCAAGACATATATTTACTTAAAATTTACTACTAAGGGTTAGATGCAGGGAAAAAAGAAACAAAGCTTTCCCAAAAAAATCCCAAGAGTGAACAGGTGCATTCTGAATCACACCTTCTTTCAAAAACATACCAACTTTCCACTTCTCATTTCACTCTATTTAAAAATAAACTCCACATTGAATGTACCACTCTGGGCTAATAGTGGGAAAAGTTGTGTGTTTGGAGAACAGGGGGTTATATGGGAACACTCTGTACTTTCTGCTTGGTTTGTAGTGAACCTGAAACTGCTCCAAAAAAAAAAAAATAAATAATAAAGAGAGAGTAAGAAAGTAAGTAAATAAGTAAAATCTAAGGACTCGAATGTTTTACATGCTGTCATGAAAAACATTAAGACCTCCTTAGAGGACACTCATTTTCCAAGAGTGAGACAGGGAATGACACTATTATTAAAGGTAACAGACTGTTTCTTAAAATACAGATATGAAGAAAGCTTCGAATGGCAAACAGCTGTATATCACCAGGGATCTCTAATTTTATACATCTAGTTGCAAAAATCTCAGGCAACTGGGTTGATTGCTTGGTGTGTAACTCCTAAATATAGCGGATGGTTGTTTTTTCCACCCCCTTTCTCTCTATGCCCAGAGATCTGTCCATTCTTCCTTTATTGCTCCCAGACTCTTCTATGCACCTCAACAACTCTTCCTGTTTGGAGCATCCTTAGCCAAACTGTGGCATGCTCTCCTCGGCTTCTACTTGTTTCTCTGAAGCCACAAAAATGATGCTCTGCTCTTCCAGAATGGGTCAGAGCAGAAAGCATTCTGGCCAAGGATCTTCCAGTGGCAATGAACCATTAGCCGAAATCAAGAAAAGGAGCAGTGGAAGATGCTGACCACTGACATGGACGGGAAACCCACTCTGGACCACGCAGGTCAATGCCTCGGTCCCAGCTACTGCACGCTGCCGAAGCATAGCCAGAAAGGTCCCAGACATACACCTCTTACCACCTCTCCCACGACTACTCCCTTCTCGCCTTACTGTCCTTCTAAGAACATGGGAGGCTGCTCAAGCCCTGCCACGTGGCCTTCAGAATGTGAGTCCCCAAGAGGCAAGCATGGTCTTCCTGCCTTACCTCTTTCTAATCTTCAATACATTATCTTCCCCTGAACACCCTGCAAATTGACCTCTGAACACATTTATCCCCATTCTTTATTTTTATGCATAATACACACACTTAATGTATGCTATAAACTTATTTATGTTCTTTCTTCCCTCACTAGAAGGGAAGAAAGGAAGAGGGATACAAAGCCCAGGACATAGGAAAAGCTGCATATTATAATTCACTTCTTTTTTTTTAATTTAAATTCAATTAGCTGACATATAGTACATCATTAGTTTCAAACGCAGTGTTCAATAATTCATCAGTTGCGTATGACGCCAAGTGCTCATCACATCACGTGCCCTCCTGAATGCCTACCACCCTATTACCCCATCCTACCACCCACCTCCCCTACGGTTTGTTTCCCAGAGACTCAGTTAAGAGTCTCTCCTCGTTTGTCTCCCTCTCTGATGGCTTCCCATTCAGTTTTCCCTCCCTTCTCCCATGATCCTCTGCACTGTTTCTTATGTTCCACATATGAGTGAAACCATATGATAATTGTCTTTCTACAACTGACTTATTTCGCTCAGCATAATCTCCTCCAGTACCATTCATGCTAATGTAAATGGTAAGTATTCATCCTTTCTGATGACTCAGTAATTCACATTAGCGTGTGGAGACTGTCAAGTATCATAAAAAAGAGGCATTTTAAACTATTTCAGTAAAGAAGTGTTTATAACTTTAACTTTTGTAAACATAACATTTGCTCTTGTAGCATTTACTAATAGCTGTCAGAACATACAAGCTGGGACACACTAAAAGAAAACGTCCCTGATGCCTTTCTCCTGCATCCTTTTTCCTTCATCCCTAGGATTCTTCAAGGTCACCAAAGTCATAAACAAATATAACTGCCCCTTGTGGATCCTCATCTGCTTGACCTCTGCCCTGTATATCTGAGTACTTCCTGAAGCATCTCCATCTGTTTACCTACCACTTGTTTGGTTCCCTCTGCTAGTTCTCTGAACACTCCTGGTTCCCTCTGTTGTTTCTTATCTGTCCTATAATTTTTATTTATACGCCCCTCCTGAAGTTAAGTTCTTGTCTTCTTTCTCCTTTCGCTTTTCTTCTCCTTGGAGAGGCTGATCTTATATATTCTTCTTTTTTAAGATTGATTAATTTATTTGAGAGAGACAGAGAAAAAGAGAGAGAGTGGGCACGTGCAGGAGTAGGGTGGGAGGAGGGGCTGAGAAAGAGGGAGAGAGAGAATCTGCAGCAGAAGGCATGCTGAGCGAGGAGCCCAACACAGGGCTCTATCCTCGGGACAGACCTAAGACAGACCTGGGAACGTGACCTGACCTGAGCTGAAATCTAGGGTTTGACACTTAACCTACTAAGATACCATCTTATACTTACAAGTTTCACATCTGTACTTATCCTCAAGACTCTAACCTAAACCCTGAATTCTATTTCCAAAGATCAACTTGATACGGTCGATTGCTACCTTTTGCAAAAGAATATAGCTTTTTTAAAAAAACAACCCAGGAGCGCCTGGGTGGCTCAGTGGGTTAAAGCCTCTGCTTCAGCTCAGGTCATGATCTCAGGGTCCTGGGATCGAGCCCCACACCAGGCTCTCTGCTCAGTGGGGAGACTCCTCTCTCTCTGCCTGTCTCTCTGCCTACTTGTGGTCTCTGTCTGTCAAATAAATAAATAAAATTCTTTAAAAAAAATAAATAAATAAAAATTAAAAATAAATAAAATAAAAAAACAACCCATATCCTCAGGTCTTTTTTTTTTTTTAATTTTTGTGTATTTATTTGACAGACAGAGATCACAAGTAGGCAGAGAGGCAGGCAGAGAGAGGGGAGGAAGCAGGCTCCCCACTGAGCAGGGAGCCCGATGCGGGGCTCGATCCCAGAACCTTGGGATCATGACCTGAGCCAAAGGCAGAGGCTTTAACCCACTGAGCCACCCATGTGCCCATATCCTCAGGTCTTAAACTGTATTTTCATCCCAAACGCCTTTATTTCTGCCCCTAGACACACGATTTTCCCTGTCCACCAGACTGTTAATGTTGGAATTTATCTCTCACACCTGCTTTTTTTTTTTCCCCCCTCTACATCCTCCCTCACCCTCATCCCTTAGTGTTCTCATCCTTTGCACATTCTCTCAGGTGGTTACGTTGTGCTCTGGGCCCCTTCCCATCCCTTGGGCCCCTTCTTTTCTTCAACCTGTGGAATTTCAAAACAACAGGACCGACGCCCTGAGTCAGTGTAGCAGCTCTGCTACCAATCATTCCTCCTTCCTCATTTGCCCCGTGCACCCAAGCCAGACTTCCGGAGGCACAGGCTTCACTCCTGCATCTACCTACTTGCTGCACTGTGTGAATCATCTCCATTTCCTTCAGTTTGCCGCAGACCGCCTGCTCTCTCTCCATTGACTTGTTTCCACTGATCTCACTAGATTCTCTCCAGAGTTTCCAGGTCCTTTTGGAAAAGATTGAAAATGAAAAATAGAAACAATTTTACAAAGAGAATCTCACTGGTGTTGATTATAGTTGGGAAGAAGAAAAAAGTATACAGGACACAGGGGAAACAGAGGCACTTATCTCTTAAGGAGTTTTGTCTCCCAGTTGGTATATTAGAGTCAAACTCTACTATAGGCATTAACACAATACAGACAGCTATTGTATACAAGAAAATTAAAAAATTCCAGGACATATTTTGGATTTTTCATTTGAATAGAAAAATCTACAAATTAAAAAAAAAAATTAATAAAACCATAACTTGGCACCATATTAAACAAAATTAACTCAAAATGAACCACGAAACTAAACATAAATTCTAAACCTAAAAATAAAACTTCTGGGGGTGCCTGAGTGGCTCAGTGGGTTAAAGCCTCTGCCTTCGGCTCAGGTCATGATCTCAGGGTCCTGGAATCGAGCCCCGAATCAGGCTCTCTGCTCAGCAGGGAGCCTGCTTCCTCCTCTCTCTCTCTGCCTGCCTCTCTGCCTACTTGTGATCTCCGTCTGTCAGATGAATGGATGGAGTCTTTAAAAAATAAATAAATAAATAAAACTTCTGGAAGAAAACATAAGAGAAAATCTTTGTGATACGTGTGGGTCAGGCAAAGTATTCTTCAAACAGACACAGACTGTGAACCATAAGAGAAAAATATAAATTGGACTTTGTCAAATCAAAAAGCTTTTGCTCTTTGAAAGGCATTGTTTAGAGAATAAAAAGACAAGCCATAGACTGGGAAGGAAAAAACTGCAAAACACACATGTGATAAAGAGCTTGTATCTAGCATAGATGAAAATCTCTCACAGTCCAATCAATAGGAACACAAATAGCCCAACTTTAATTTTTTAAAAAAGGAAGGCAAAATAATCACCAGTCATTTTGCCAAAGAAGAGAAAAAGATGGTCAATGAGCCAAGGCAAAGATGTTTAACATCATTAACTTATTAAAGAAAAGCAAAGTAAAACTACAATGAGATACCATGGCACACGTATAAGAAGCGTGAAAATTAGAGACTGACCACATGAAGAGTACTTGGTGAAATGTGGAGGAACTAGAACTCTCCTACGCTGCTGATGAACATAAAAGATGACTGACTGCCACCGTGAACCAGTGTGGCCATTTCTTACCTAGTTAAACAAACATTTACCATATGACAGAGCAATCCCATCTCTAGTATTTACCACAGATGAAAGATAGTATGTCCAGGCAAAGGCCTGCACAAGAATGTTTATAGTAGTTTTCACACAATTGCTGAAAGCTGGAAACACACAAATGTCCATCAGCTGGTGAATGGGTAAACAAGAGAACAAAAACTTCTGGGATAAAAAGGAATGAACTGATAAATGTGTCAGCAATGATAAATCTCGAAGCATTAGGCTAAGACAAGCCGGACACAAAAGGCTACATACTGTATGATGTTATGTATATTCTATTTATTTCATTCTAGAAAAAGCAAAGACAGAAATCAAATCAAGGGCGCCTGGGTGGCTCAGTGGGTTAGGCCTCTGCATTGGGCTCAGGTCATGATCTCAGGGTCCTGGGATCAGGCTCTCTGCACAGTGAAGAGCCTGCTTCTCCCTCTCCCTCTCTCTGCCTGCCTCTCTGCCTACTTATGATCCCTCTATCTCTGTCAAATAAATAAATAAAATCTTAAAAAAAAAAAAAGAAATCAAATCAGTAGTGGCCAGGGACTGATGATAGGAAAAGGGACTGACTATAAAAGGGCACCAGAAAAATTTCTGGAGTGATCAAATGTACTGTATCTCCCAACTCTGGTGATGGATACACAACTGAGTGCATTTGTCAGAACTCATTAAACTACATACCTAAAAAGGGTGAATTTTCTTGTGTATAAATTACACCTCAAATAAACCTAACTTTAAAGAAATCAAGACTTTAAAAAAAAACAAACAAACAGAAAAGAGAAAGCAAATATTTTCTTTTCCTTATCCCAATCTCCTTGTTAATTTCTCTCCCCAACCACCTTCATAATAATTTCTCAGCATCAGCTTAAGGACACACTTTTAAATCTTGCAAATAACAAAAACAAGGTTAAGACTGAGTCTGAAGGTTTCCTGCTGCAAACAAAAGAGGAGTAAAAATTTACACTGCGGGGCACCTGGGTGGCTCAGTGGGTTTAAGCCTCTGCTTTCGGCTCAGGTCATGATCCCAGGGTCCTGGGATTGAGCCCCACGTCAGGCTCTCCACTCAGTGGGGAGCCTGCTTCCTCCTCTCTCTCTCTCTGCCTGCCTCTCTGCCTACTTGTAATCTCTGTCAAATAAATTAAAAAAAAAATTACACTGCAAAATTTCCACAACTCTGGGAACCACAAAGAAGTTGTTAACAAAACAAAAAATTGAGCAGGGTCACCAGAAATTATGTTAATATTCTTACTAATACACCCTAAAGTCAGAATGATTTTTTTCCTTAAAAAAAAAAAAAAAAACCTTTCATAAGCTGAAATTGAACTCCATCTATAAAAGAAGTATAACCACCCACTTTCACTAAATATACTATCTATAAATCCACACGAAGTTAAGAGCGTCAGTCAAACTGAACCACTTGCCTGGCCCCAGGGTAGTTTTTTCCGGCTCCGTGTCTTGCTCCCTATGTCCTGTGCACAGGTCGTGCTGTCCTCCCCATCTCATCAGCTCCAAAATCAGAATCCTTTCTGTCCTTCAAGGTCCATCTCAGACACTAGGAAGTTCAGGATCCTTTCAAACATCCTCAGGACTGAAAGTGTTCTCTGCCTTTCATAAACTGCCATTGCCCTTTATCTGCCTCTCTCTTAACCTTCTGAATTTCTGTACTATATTTATATGGGTACTGACATAATTCACCTATTGCCTTGCAAGCCGCTAGAGGCTGGAGCAAGTGTGTGTGAGTCATACTCACACCTCCCACAGCACCAAGCACAGTGCCTTGAGAAAACGGGTATCCAATGAACACGTGTTGAGTGGCAGAAAAATTAAATTTAGACTTTATCTGGTGCTATCATTGAAAATTTGATGCAATTTGCCAGAAAAATGGCCCGTCTGAAAATTTTGCTGACCTCTATTTTATTTCAAGGCAACAGACTCACTCTAAATAGAAGATATATTCTGGTGTCTTTTAAAAACATATCATACTGAATTTCCCAAAGGCCAAAGCTAAAACACTTTGAGCAACAAAATAAATAAAGTGGTAGGAATTATAACCAAAAATGTAAAATAAATATCCATGAGTCTATACTGACCCAATTATACGATGGAGTAAATAAATGGAAAACAATAGATGATCTCCCATTCAAGGGAAGTACAAATAATTTCTTTAGATAATCCACCTTCAAGAAGGTAGAACATAATTCCCTAAGTGTGGGCTTCGCAGAGTGACTTCCTTCCCAAGAGTACTGTATGGAAATGGGACATGGAGAAATCTGATACCACCTCAGCCAATGTATGAAGAGTAAAATCAGGCGCCTGGGTGGCTCAGTGGGTTAAAGCCTCTGCCTTTGGCTCAGGTCAAGATCCCAGGGTCCTGGGATCAAGCCCTGCATTGGGCTCTCTGCTCAGCAGGGAGTCTGCTTCCTCCTTTCTCTCTCTCTGCCTGCCTCTCTGCCTATTTGTGATCTCTCTCTGTCAAATAAATAAATAAAATCTTTAAAGAAAAAAAAGAGTAAGATCAAGGTTGACAATGTTGATAGTATGTACATTTGATGTAATATGATGAGAATGGCACATTTCCTCTCCAAAACACATAACCTGAGAAAAATATTAACAAATCAAAGTAAAAAACCTTCCAGAAAATACCTGACCAATGCTCCTCAAAACTGTCAAGGCCATAAAAAATAAGTATTAAAGTCTAAGAAACTGCCACCACCAAGAGTTTGAGGAGACATGACAAACTACAATGAGATGCTATCCTAGACACGAGTCTGGAATGGAAAATGGACATAAAGGGAAACCAAGGAAATCCAAATAAAGGTTAGAGTTTAGTTCATAATGATGCATAATTACTGGTTCACTAATTATAACATACTAATGTAGGATGTCAACAATAGGGGAATCTGGATGTGGAGCAAATGGGAACCCTGTACTGTCTTTGTAATTTCTCTGTGAAGCTAAAATTGTCTAAAGTTAGAAGTTTATTTCTTTTTTAAATACATAAATTTCATATGTTAAAAGGTTATCCTGAAAACACGATATACTTCTAGGCAATAAAGAGTTAAGTTATATCACAGGAGATTCACCCTACCGAGAAACACATCCCTAGACATAACTTAGCTCAGGGGAAGAGTTGCAGATGAAGTTTCCAAATAAAAATAAAATTAGTAGTTTTAATATTTACTCGAAGGTTGTTATCTCTAAATGCATCTTTTTAAACTTATTGCATATGATTTCCTTTACCTTAAGTTCACCAAGAAGTAGTGTAATTTTATATTGAAAGCCACTGAAAAATGTATGACTTTATTCAAAGAAATTCACCCTGTGGTTGGCTTTATCGAAAACAAATTCCACTTGAGGTAATGATTGATTTCTCTCTTATCTTTCCTCATTCTGAATAAAGGGACACTATACATGGCTATTAGAATAAAAAAAATGCTTTATGTTCTTAATTTTCACAACTCTCCTTCCAAAATAAACTGAAAAGAAATTTGATATTGGCAAGATCTTATGCATTTGCCATCGCTAAAATTATGAGCTTTTTTTTCCCTTTCTATCTTAATGAGCTTCCTTGAATAAATTATATCTGTATTGGAGATAGTGTGGTCAAAAAGACTGGGAAAGGGTTATTTTTCGTTTGGCTGGTTGTTTTTTAGGAAGGAAGACAGGGGAGCCTGTTCAGCTGCTCTACGAGCCATCCTCTAGGACCTCTCAAGTCATCTCCTTACTGACTGACCTGGAGAAAACCTAGGCTCCAAGGCTCAGATTCCTCCTTTATAAAATGAAAAGATTTTAATTCACAATCACTTACCTCTAAACTCACTCTAGCTGTAAAAACAAACAAAAAACAAACAGAAGTCTGAGTATTAATTTCACAATCAGCCTTTCAAATAAGCATGGCGAGCGTTGATTCCCCAGTAACCTCACAGCCCCTCAAGGGCAGACTTTGAAATTCATGGGAACAGGAATGGGATTTTTCTATCTCTGAACCAGAAATTGTGCTGTACAAGCAAAAACTCACTGGGGCCAACACCCCTTACTCAACTTTGATTTCAAAATTTGTTTCCTGCTCCCTTGTCTCTGGGAAGAGTCTTCCGAAACTAGAGTGCAGCCTCCCCATGGCACCATGATGCCAGAATTCAGACAGACACAAAGAGAAGGAAAAAGAAGAGAGGGGAAAGCTTTGTATGCTTCAGAAAAGACAGGATTGTAAGAAAACTGTGCTTAAGATGATAACCTTAATATTAATATTGCTTGAGAACTCACCAAGGCTATCAGGGACCAGACACTGTGACATAGGACTTGAGACCACAGAGATCATCTTTTCCATTTAAATAGGCACAGATGAACAGTGCGGGTCAGCCCTTAGATACATTATGCACCAAATACCTTCTATGTCCACCACCTCCCTTGCATCCATCACTTTTATTACCTTAGTTCTTTATGTGTTTGACAAAAGAAGAGCAAGACAAAAAGATGTTCACAGAGGAATATCCAAATTTTTACTCAGCGATTGTGTTCTACTCTGTCTCTACAGTCTCTGGATTTCCCTCATCGCCAGGCCAACTTCATGAGCATTTGACATGTGCAGTCACATAGGGCAACACACCCAGAAAGGCCTCCAGGTTGGCTTGATGGCTTTCTGGTCACCGTTTGAACTTCATAATTTCTGAACAAGGGGCTCCACATTCTCGTTTTGGCATTGCGTCCAGCAAATTATGTCGACCATTGCTTTTAAGAGCTCTCATTTGGATCTTCAGAAATTCTGATCTTCACTTCTTTCCCTCACATTGAGTGAAGACATTTAACCAATCACCTACTGAACATCATGATTGATCCACAGAATTCCCTAGAGGAATATGTCCATACGAAAATGGCTGAGCATTACTAGAAAAAATTGTCCAACCTGTAGTCTCAAGATACCCACATTCAGGTTTTCCATTCTCTGCCCAACACTGTCCATAATCCCACATTTCCTCTGCCTTTCCATTCTCAACAGTAGCATTTTCACCAGTTTCCTTGAAACCCTATTAGTTTTCCCTCTCATCCTCAGGTAAGACATTTGCCTGCTTCTTCATAGATACCCTTCAGGCTTCTCTGACTCAACATCAACTCACCTTCCCCTTCAAGCCTGCTGCTCATACAGTGACAATCATCACTTTCTTTTCATTGTCCAAACAAGAGACATGGTCCTCATCCTTGACCCTCCTCCACACCAAATTCACTTCTAAGTGCTGCCATCTTAATATTTATTCAAATCTATTCATGTTTGTCCATCCCCTCTGCCATTGCTTTAATTAATACACCTATAACTATCTTCTTGGTTTACCACAATAACATCCTGATTGGTCCCCATGTTTCCAGTCTAAATTTTCTTCCTGATTATCAAATGCATTTTCATGTTGTAGTCATAAAGAATTTATTTATTTTTTAAAAATCTGATCATGTTCCATAACACACAGAAAACAAAAAATGCCACAAATTCTTCCCACTCCTATATGTATGGCTTTTTGCAATACAGTTTTGTCAATCCTCCCCTCTTCCCTCGAGAGGGACATCTACTCCTTTTCCACCTCAATTTTGGGCCAAGCTTGTGACTTGCTTTGACCAACAGAATGTGGCAGAAGTAGGATACTGTGGGAGTTCTGAACTCAGCCTCTAGAGGTCACAGGGGTATGCAGGCTTCTGATGTTACTCAGGGGTCTATGCTGGTTGCTGGAGAAATTCCTTCCTTTGTGATGGATAGAAGGTTTTACTTGCTCACAGATTCTAAAATAGTTCTCTCTTTTCAACAACCCATGGATAGCATCCTGAAGTAGGACACTGAGTTATCTTTGATCCTTTCCTCTACTTTATCCTCCATATTCAATTTCTCTACGATCTAATCACTGCTTGTTTCAAAAGCAAATCTCAGATGTGTCCTTTCACCTCAATCTCCAATGCCACCGCCTCCCCTGAGTCTAGGTCCTTAGCTAAATTCCAGCAGCAATTCCTCAGCTAGCCTCTATAGTCTCTACCCTTGTGCCCTCCAAACATTTTAAGTATAGCACACAGACTGATTTTCTTAACAAGTCTCCTATTATTTCTCACACACACAAAAGTCTGTCATAATCACCTATGTCCCATTTCATTAAGTCAATACTTTCTATTTCACTTTCAAGGGTTCCCTGTAATTCCTCCCCACAAGCCTATCCAAAATTATTTCCTAGGATCGGAGTTTGCTACTTTTTGGGAGTATAAGTTATGCCTTTTTGCATTTTGGAAGAACTACATTAGTACCTAATTTTAAAAAAAGATATATTTATTTGAGAGAGAGAGAGAAAGAGCAGGGGGAAAGGGGCATAGGGATAGAGAGAGAGAATCTTGAGCAGACTGCCAAACATGCAGGGCTCCACCCCACAACCCTGAGACCATGCCCCAAGCCAAAACCAAGAGTCAAGTGCTTAACCAACTGAGCCACCCAGGCACCCCTCAAGTTAAATGTTTATATACAATATAGTTTGGTTTTTTCCAGCTTCATTGAGGTATTATTGACATATACCTTTGTATGAATTTAAGGTACGACATGATGATTTGATACACCTATATATTGTGCAATGATAACCACTATAGAGTTACTTAACACCTCTATTACCTGACATAATTACCTTTTGTGTGTGTATGTAGTGAGAACATATAGATCTCTTCTCTTGGCAACTTTCAAGTATATAACATAGTATTATTAATAATACATGAGTACCTATTTTCACTACAAAAGATATCCAAGGATGACTTCTGCTTTTACGAAAAGAGTCCAAAGGCAAAAGTATCGTTCAGCCTTCATTATGCAGCAAGCCCTTAGAGAGGCAGTGAGGACCATGAGCAGCAAGAGTGGCCACCGCCAAGCTCTTTCTCTTGGAACTACACTCTGTCTTAGCATCGAGCTGCCTTAGCTTTGAAATATGTCTGTGAGCATCTGTGCTTCATCTTGATTTATTTTGTGCAACTATCAGCAAGATGTATCCCAAGGTATCAGAAAAACCTAACACAGGTTATTTTGGGGGTTTGGGAATGCTCAAAAATATTTCCACATAAGCTAATAGTAATTGCTTCTTAACTTTATGCCATTTCATCTCAGGAAAGGTTTCAGAGGAATACTCAACTTTCCAACAATGGTAGAAACCTGGAGTATCCCTTCACATATACCCTCTTCACCATAGTAGTTCAATTCTCTCAGCTACACAGAAAGTGCTCAGTCATATCCCCCTGCCCTCTGTCAGTCAAGGATAAAAGTTCATCTATGCTTTGCTCTCTACTAACTCGAGTTCTACTAATTTTACAATTCGAGTTCTACCTCTATAACTCCTGGACACTAAATTAGAGACATGACACTAATCCTTGCTCTACCCAAAGTAGTTGTTTATAACCTGAAGAACGACTTCAGTTTCTGTATCTGTACTTAGGGGATTGAAACTTCTAGCTGGCACATTTGAAAATTCATAATTCTTTCAAAACTCTAATCCAGATCCAGTCCTTTCTCCCTGGGCTTGACCTCCTCCACTCCGGTCTAGCATTTGTGTTCTAAATGTTTCCTTTGTGATCATTCCCCTTTACTTTCCAACCATCTGGTGTGTTTTTGGGAGTTGGGCACCATGTCATATCTTGCTTAGGTAACCCTATGGCACGTGGCACATAACTAGCAATCAGAAGAGTCCAACATGCGAACTAGTGGTTAGGAGCAGACATCACACAGACTCGGGTTGGTAGGAGGCAACTGGTGTTCAGTTTTTGTTCACTATAATAATCATACCATGATACATCCTAATAAATGATGTCTCTGAGAAAGGGACCAAAAATGGAGACACTACAAGGACTCATTTGGGCTAGTTTAAAAGGTGAAGAAATATCATGTCTATTTTCATTGAATCTTCAAATGTGCCAGAGGCCAATCTCTGATATTGTTTCAAATGCTGTGATATTGTCTAACATTTTAAAAACACTCTCTATTGAGGAAAAAGACATTATGATGAGTTAGATCCATCATGATAAAGGGTATAATACAAATAGTATGAGTGTTTTGTCCAAACGACTCTTCACTGAAGATAAATAGCGAACAAATCAAACAGTATCACCACCATCCAACTATACACAAAAATACACCTACATTTTCTCCACTAGGGTTGCCCAAGGGATTCAATCTGAAATAAGAGACTTAAAATGGATGAGGTCAGAGTCACTTAGGATAATATATTATTCTGTGCATTATAGAATATGAATTAAGAAGCATGGAGCTATGGGAAGGATGTATAAAAGAATAATTTGTGCCTAAAAACAATATTAATTTTCAGAACTTTTCCTCCCTTGTCCCTCTTCTCCAATCCATCATACACACACACACACACACACACACACACATATTTCAACACAAGGTAGGTGCTAATTATCTACCAATAATACTAACTAAATACAACAGAGTAAACAGAAATCTAACTTGCTTCAACTACCAATTTCTATACTTCTATCTTATTACTCTTTATTAACACTTATACAGAAGATGTATTGAAATGGTCACCCACAAACATGTTTCATTATTTGGCACTGAAAACATCAGCTAAGGATTTATTTACCTACTATATAAAAAATAGACATACATACGGATAAAATGATGTATTGACAACGTAAAGTACCAAATGCACCATATATTTCGGTGTATCTATTCTATTATCAAAACTACATTTGTTCAAATCCAGTGTTGAAGAGTACTAACCCTTGGTGAGTTTCACATTATAAAAGCCATGGTATAAATTTATACATGCAGAAGATTAAAACCATTGTCTTTCAGGGTAAGAAAAAAAGATAGGTGGAGGCAGCAACTCCACTGGTTTTGTCTGACCTGACGCATTCAACTTAAAGAGCTGAAATTGTTTTAAATGATTTTATGTCTGCTGGGACAGTCCTCATCAAGCACTATTTATTGTTACAAAGCAAATTGGAATTCTCTGTCATGGCATGTGAACTGGAATGTCCTCAAAACTGCGCAAGTTGAGGAAGAGTCACTAGAGGTCAATCAAACGACGATGTGTGTAGCATAGCTTAACAATACACATTTGGACTCCCTGCACCTGCAACCAGTCCCATGAGCCAGCCACACATCACCAGCTGGCTCCATGGGCTCAGTAGGAGAGCATGAGATTTTCTGGAGGAGATTCCACTACACAGTACTGCTCATCATTGTTCTCATTAACAGAAATATTCAAAGATTCCTGTAAAACCCTATGTCTACATCCCAAAGCACGAAGGCCTTAGTTTTACATAGAAAGGCATGTTTACAATATCCTTATCTAAAGCAGTTTGGCATTAACAACAACAACAAAGATGTGTATAATTTGCCAAACTACAAAGTGCTCTGGACAGACACAAAGGAATCGACACCTACAAAAAGACTCATTTAATATCTCGTAATAGCCCTGTAAGGTAAAAACTATTATGCCCAGTTTCAAATGATAAAAGAAGCTCAGAGAAATTGAAGGATTTATGCAGCAAGTAAATGATAAAGACTGTCCTTTGATTACAAGTCTAATGCTCCTTCCACTTAAAGAATCTAGATTCTGATAATGACCACTTATGAGGCACCGTACGAACTGGGGCTGTGGCTCTTGGGGCTGAGGCCGGAGGACTGTAACAGCAAAGTGCAAAGTAATGATAAGGCCCATTGACTTCTTTATGCATTTTTAAAAACTGATCTTAAATCAAGTTGTCATTAACTACTCCACAAGAAGGGCTCACCACAGTCCAGTCCCTCTCTTATTACGATGATCTTAGAAAACAAAATGAAAAGGGAACTTAACTTCAAGCACTTTATTTAATGAGCAGAGCTTACATAAGTGTGCAGAAATAATACCCTGGAGCTATTTTATATACGAGCCACAAAAGATCTACCACAGATGAGTGACAGAAACATAATTAGTACGAGCTCATGCAGTTGCCGAGATGCTATTATTTAGAAGAGCACTCTATTTCAAGTTGAGCTTTTGCTACCCACTGAATATCAGTCACCAGAAATTGAAGAACAGTAGCCCAAGAACAGATAAACCTGCTAGGAATTCCTGGGGAGCAATGCTGAGAGGTCCCTAATGAGAAGCCATATTCCTATCCTGGGCTGCCTTTGATGCTGCAATATAACACACACACACACACACACACACACAAAAAAAAAAAGAAAAGAAAAGAAAAGAAAAAGTTCCTTTTTTGGGAAATCAAGCACCGAGATAAAGGCACCCAGTCAAGTATGGACTTGCTTGCCCTTTGTCCATAGCCTAGATCACATCCATTGCAGTCTGGCTCCAGGCTCAGGAAAGGCCCCTGGAACTCATCCTACAGTGGCCACTGAATGTAATCTATGCCCATGTGAGACTACACTGAGAATACTAACAGCTTCTGTCAGTTCTAGAGTGAGCCAGAAGAAGCAAGGCATTGAGTCAATGTTCTCTCTCCTAAATGAGCTCTTGAAGTTACTCCCAATTTCTTCAGAAATATTCCAAGGAAGGAAAGACAGGAGAAGGAGGGAGGTGTTACACAGATCCTATTCTCTCGGCAAGCCTGTGTGCTTCTGGGGAGGAGTGAGAGATAAAGTCAGCCTCAATCTGGCTATGTGAAGCCCGCTTCATGCTTAAAAACAATTTTGCAACTTCACTGCCTGAGTGGTTTGATTGAGGGACTTATTTGTTGTTAATAATGGTAATGGTAGAAACTGTGGGTGGGGGATTGTGGAGAGGGGGCAGGAACTATTTGAAGCTTTTTCTTTTTGAAAATATTCATTAGAAGGCATGCCTTTTAACCTTGAAAGAGCTATTGTAAGTATTCAAGAAAAATATCTTGGATGAAAACCCAGGACACCAGCAATGAATCCAATGCTGATTAATTCAAGCACTAAGCAAATATTAACCACCAGACACGGCTCAGGCATTGACTCCACCATTCACTGTCACACAGGGGCTTGGAACCAGTGTCATTCTATAAAAACAGAAGTTCTTGAACAAAGAATATCTGCAGCTTAACCCTACGTTGATTTAAGAAATGAATTCTACTCAATTTTAAAAGAACAGGACATAAATTATGCTACTTCACCCTCCCACCCTTTCTGATAGACTAGACTGGACAAAATAATGTTTTTAAATGTGTAAAGGGCTTACAGAATTCCAATTCCTTAGCCTTTACTTAAACCAGTATTTCTGTGGGAAATAATATTACATAATGAATGACTTTTTTTTTCTTGTGTTCAGCACGAAACAGTAAATATTAGGCAGCCATTTCCCCCAAGAATTGAAATGACATGAAAGAAGCATGAATAGTGATAGTTAAAGCTATTAAAAACACTCATCCAGACACAGTGGACTGGAGGTCTGGCGCCTGGAGGCTGACTTAGAAACATACCAAGGGGAGGGGCACCTGGGTGGCTCAGTGGGTTAAAGCCTCTGCCTTCGGCTCAGGTCATGATCCCAGCGTCCTGGGATCGAGCCCCCCGTCCGGCTCTCTGCTCAGCAGGGAGCCTGCTTCCCCCCACCTCTCTCTGCCTGCCTCTCTGCCTACTTGAGATCTCTATCTGATAAATAAATAAATTAATTAATTAAATTAAAAAAAAAAAAACATACCAAGGGGGAAACCATGAATGCTGGGGTTACAGAAGGGCTCCTAGGAAATACAGCAGACCAACTCCAAGACTAAGGTGTGGGAAAGAGCAAAGGCAGAATGAAATTCTCAAGCAGCAGAACTCACTGGATAGGAAACCAGAGAATGGGTGCATGTTTTAAAAGTCGATTAGATCTCAAAAGGCAGGTGTGACCAGGCATGTGGCCGTTTCCTTGATAAAAGCCATCTTCAGGAAATTAAATTAGTTTTGTAAATCATCTTCCAACAAAGTACATACAGACTTCTTTAGCAAGTAGCTGGATTTCCTAGCTGTTCAGGGCTCCCTGAGAGCCATAGGCTATATCTGAAAACCCTCACCATATACCAAAATGTACTAGTAGAGTCCTTGCCCTTGAGGACTTTTTGATCTAACAGAGAGGTGTGGGAATGGGGGTGGGGGAGACCCTGTCTTAGAGGAATTAAGAAGTGGGATGTGATTATTTCCTGCTGGGGAAGCAAGAACTTTTCATTTAGGCAGACCCCTGGGGATTGAGGTTGGATATAAATTAAAGACTAGAATTTAAGAAACAATGTTTATAGAGAACATTGAGAACACAAGCTCAGCTGGTGTGAATGGGTGAAAAGAAGCAGGGAGAATTAAAAGTGGAGAAAGTCAGCCTGTGGATCTACTAGGACACGCAAAGCCTCCAGTTTTAGTGCCGGAATTTCTAGGCAAGTGTCTCTCCTACTACTTGCTCTTTAAGCTCCTACCTGATTATCATAGACCCTCTAGCCCGTATAGATGGGCGTCAGAGGGAGGCTGATGCCTACCCTCTCGCTTGGTCTTAGTCCATTTTTACCCTGTCTGTGAGTCTCAACACTTGCTCTAGGACATATGGCGACATCTCCATTTCCACTTCTTTTAAATTCAGTGTCCTTCCGACTCTCCCTGAGAGGGACACAGCAGCACCTTCAGCTTTCAGTTGACCTCAACTTCTGCTCCCACCACCTTCACAGTCCCAGCCTCGAGAAAAATCCAATGCTGTTTCCTGTCCTGACCATACCCACCCAAAAAGATATCTTGTGACAACTGGGTTTTAAGGGGATTACACAAGAAGTGACAAGTTTGAGTTTGGGTTTCAAAACCTGAATGTCACAATTATTCCCAGTATGCTCTTTCTTTGTTTACAGATTCTTGTTTTCAAAACATTACTATGGTTAATACATCCTAGCATCCTGTGGATTCCTTGTACATTTAGGGCCCACCATTTCTCAGAGGCCATCAGAGCCCAGTGTTGGGTCTACACGAACTCCTCCTGGACTACTCCATCCCGAGAAGAGGACATCCTTCCATGAATCCACGAATCCTGATAGTCCTCAAACTGTAGGGCGTATGTTGAAATCTTCATAACACACACTGCATGTCCACTCTGTTCTGGCATGTTATACACAACGCTTTGTTTTACCCAGATTATGTGCCTACAAGGTATGCCATTTTACACCCATTTCACAGGTGAGGAAAATGAAACTGAGAGATCAGCAACTAAGATAATTCAGCTAGTAATACTGATTCAAACTTCAGTGTGAGCCGAAGGCTGTTATTTTCCCCACTAGGTAGCAAAAGCAGTCTTAGATGATTCCATAGTATTTTTAGGTCCTATAAACTTCGACTGTAAATTCCTGTTGTTCTGAGTTTGTCTGATACTCAGCACAGTGTTAGGTTTATTGTCGGTGCCTGATTGACTAATTGTGCACATAATATATAGCGTGACTGGAAAATCCCTGTACAAGTGGAAGAAACAATGAATGCCATAGAATTTTACTCTGAGGCACAAACAGTTGGACAGATTCACATAGAGCCAGTACAGTCAGGTGTGACAAGACAATAAAACAATAGGATCGGTCAATTCAGTGAGAAAAACGGCAATCAAAGCTGTTCTAAGCCATGGCATGAATCAAAACTAATTCCATGAGAGCTTCAACTGGCTATGCGGAACCTAATGTTCTCATGGCATCTCTCCCCGGCATCAGCACAGCCTCACAGAAGCTGTGGCAGATACTGCAAAGGAGAAATGCACTTTCCTATTTACAGACATATCCACCCCGGAAAATCATTACACAGACTTACTGTTTTAAACATCTTGCCGTTTTATTGATTTGACTGGACTGAAAATATTGTGGTTTCCCTTCACTCCAGATACAGGAAGTATGTCTGTTCTCAGGGAAATTCAACCTAAATAGAAATTATGCCATCTTACCCCATCTGACCTTGCAATGCATACACTGCAGATCAGTGTTCCAAGGCCTGCTGTCCAGTCTCCAAAGCTCCCCCAAGAATGTCATATACACAGAAAACTGGCACCTGGATGAGCTTCAAAGTCCCCACATGGGCAGTGGGGTGAGCTCATCACATCAGGCTAAAAATCACCCTTTGTTCACAGTGTCACGTCTTGGCTTAGTAGGAGATGGTTTCTTCACAATCACCTCCATTCATGAGGGGAGAGCACTGGGGTCCACACTGAACAGCTCTTCATTGAGCTACAGAAAACAGAGGAATAGCTGCCATGCTTTCCCAGTGATGTTATTAGTATTTACGTGCTGTTCTCCGGCAGGGGCGGGGGGGGGGGGGGGGGCAGGGGACGTTGAGAACCCATTTCCAAGAAGGGTCTGACCTATTTTCATGATTCTTGTGGCATTAAATGAACTAACTGCTCAAAAATTCCAAAGGGAGGAAAAAAAATCAAATCCATCCGAGTTCTAAGTAACCACCAGAGAAGGCTGGTTTGGGCAAGAGATGTTGCTTCTAAAACTTGCAGCTTCTACTGTGAACCATGTAAAAGATTCTACATCTAAGTGGAGAGCTTAACAGTCTGGAATAGGAGCACTCATTTCCACTGTGGCGTTTGGACATGTTCTAAATGAATGATGATACTAAGTAAAAACACCTGTGAAATGGCACCTTACCTCTGAATTCCGAATTCTCACTATCTCACCATTCTCAGGCAATTACAGACAGCTAATGGAGGGAAGCACAGTCTCACTTCAGCGAGGTTAAGCGATTTGCCAGGAACCACTTAGCAAGTCAGCAAGTATAAGTAAGGACCGAAGCAGCGGGATCCTTCAATAACGCTGGGCCCACACACCAAGCACAGCATCTCAGCTCAGGTTTGTCCGATTAGGAAAAAACTGGGAAAGGTCAGCCAACAGTTTGCTAATCCTTCCTGCTGCGGTCGCCATGAAGGGGCTCACAGTCACGTATCCAGAGAGTCTTTTCTTCTATCTATTTGATTTTGTTTTCCTTCTCTGAGTTCCTGTCCCCGAATGCTGTCTCCTGGGAGAGCTTCAAGTTCAGGAGGAAGACTGATGAAATGACAGTTGCTAACTTTATTAAAAGGTACAAGGTATCACAAGTCTCACTAAGTAAACGAATAATTACCTATTTCCTTGCCATTCTCCTCTCCTTTTCTTTTTGGTCCCTGCTTCATTTTCCTCTCCAGGTTGATCACAGATGGTAGAAGTAATAGGATATCACTTTTGGTTATATTGAGATGTAATACTATGGAAATCCTTTCCTTGCAGATTTTTTTTTTTTTTTTACTTAAAAGTCCATGCATGTTATCAACTGCAATGTTAACGTTACAAATATTAACACCATTTTTAAAAACCTTATGTAAAAAGTGGTCCCTCTGAAAACGCAAAATAATTTTTTTTTTTCTTTTTCTGACTGGTTTATAAAAAGCAGAGACAAATGAAGATCTCTGGTATCTCTTGTCTCTTGGCTCAGTGCTTTTGGCCTGTATCAGGATTTCTCAAACATGGCACTACTGACATTTGGGCCACATAACTCTATGCTGTGCAGGCTGTCCTGTGTGTTGTAAGATGCTTGCCACATCCCTGGCCTCTACCCACTAGATGCCAATAGCTATCCCTCCCCCTGAGTTCTAATAACCAGAAATGTCTCCAAACATTGCCAAATGTCCCCAGGGGGGCCCCAATCAGCCCCAGACAAGAACTCCCCTAGATCATACCATTGGGTCATCCACGTGTTTGCGTGCCTTCGGGAAGAAAGGAAATGATTTTGAGGTTTTTAACCTGTCGTTCTTGAGGCAGGGATAAAGCTGGGGATCAGTGAGGTGAGAGATTATTTTCTTTAATAACATCTGCTCGCCTCACACTGGTCTGGAGAGAATTGCTGTGAACACCACAAGACTGGTTAAAGGAGCTTGAGTTTCTTGGTGGAAAAAATAAAACCCGAAAAACAATAACAAAAGCACCGAAGAGTAACATGTTTTACACAACATGAGGGGACTGAACCTAACAGAACCATAGGCATTTTCAAACTTTTGCATATGTTAACAAGCTAACATTTTTTGGCATTTATTTATTGATATGGCCTAATAAAATGGTAAAAAATATTAAAAATAAGAGTTCATCCTAGAAATATTAGAGACCACTTTCACATGCTCTTGTCTTTACCAAGGATGTACTAGTCAGCTCTAGAAATATGTTCAAGTGCATTTCACAAACAACTAATTAATCCTTGTAGTGCATTAATACTGAAGGAATCACTATCATCTCTTACTGACAAGGCAGATGTAAGGACAAGTGGCACTGCTATTCTGAAATACTGTAAACTAAGAAGAGGCTCTTAATAGAAGATTTTTATAGCAAAACATCAGTAAACCTCAATTTATATGTAGATTCAGGATGTAGAGACCTTCTTGGACTGCAGAGAAAAATCTGCCGTGTCTGATTCTAGAATTAACACTCTAATCACTTCTATGCACTATCAAAATTAAATTTAGTTGGGAAGGATTTTCCTTTTAGACAATTTCCACCTATAAAAAGTGTATCTTATTTTTTTTTAAAGATTTTATTTATTTATTTGACAGACAGAGATTACAAGCAGGCAGAGAGACAGTCAGAGAGAGGAGGAAGCAGGCTCCCCGCCAAGCAGAGAGCCGGATGTGGGGCTCGATCCCAGGACCCTGGGATCATGACCTGAGCTGAAGGCAGAGGCTTTAACCCACTGAGCCACCCAGGCGCCCCAAAGTGTATCTTATTTTTAAAAGAATCCCAAATAAGAGCATAAGCATCACATATGTATGTGGTTTTGTAACAATAAGCCAACTGGTGCTAAGAGTTAGCTTGCTTCCAATAGACACACTCCTCACTTGCTGACTTAAGGTCCTTGATCTGTAACAGAACTAATTTACCTTATTTAAGATTTGCAGGCCACTGGTCTTGGGGAATGAAGGACCAGAACGTTCCCAGCCACAGGAGCCAGAAAGTCTATTTGAAGCCCCCTTGGCTTTCTGATTAGCCCAGCAATCTTCTGGCAAAATGTTTTTCTTTTTTAAGGTCATACAAATACTCTACTGACCTCCCTTTGAGCATGTGTAGACCCTGCCCTCCCTTGCCAGAAAAACTGTGTACTCTTGCACAGCCTGTGGGTACCAAGAAACCAGACCTTCTTACAAATACCCCTGAGCACCAAGGAACTAGAACTTTTTGCACAACCTCTGAGCACGGAGAGAACTCTGTCTCTGGCATCAAGTCTGCATGTGATCAGGAAATGTCACAGACCACTGCACTCCATTAACCAATTAAATTCCTTTAAAAATTCCTGGATCAGGCAGAAACCTCCAGAGTTGGCCCTTGGACAAGAGTCCTCCTCCTCCCCAGGTGGCGGGCCTCCTGAATAAAGCTCATATCCCTTTCTGGTCTAAACTGGTCTCTTGAGTATTGGCCTTTCGAGCGACAGGCCATCTTGGGAGTTTCCTTTGGTAACAGTTTCTATCTTCAGAGGTCAACTGTGAAATATGCAGTCAATAAATTTCCAAAAGCTCACTCCCTCAACATGCAAATTTCCTTCTAAATAAAACAACAGGGGCGCCTGGGTGGCTCAATGGGTTAAGCCACTGCCTTCGGCTCAGGTCATGATCTCGGGGTCCTGGGATCGAGTCCCGCGTCGGGTTCTCTGCTCAGCGGGGAGCTTGCTTCCCTCTCTCTCTCTCTCTCTCTCTCTGCCTGCCTCTCTGTCTACTGTGATCTCTCTGTCAAATTAAAAAAAAAAAAAAAACAAAAAAAACAAAAACCAAAATTCCTTTGTTTGGCAGCCAGATACCCGAGACTAGGACAATTTACCCTTGAGTACACAAACGTGAAACATAAATCTAAGAGAAAATATTAGAAAATATCGTTAGACCAATTTGGAGGACAAATCTTTTTTTTTTTCCCTTAAGATTTTATTTATTTGTCAGAGAGAGAGAGCGCACAAGCAGGCAGAATGGCAGGCAGAGAGAGAATCATGGTCCCTGCTGAGCAAGGAGCCTGATATAGGACTCGATCCCAGGACCCTGGGATCATGATCTGAGCAGAAGGCAGTGGCTTAACCAATTGAGCCACCCAGGTGTCCCTGCCCTGGAGGACAAATCTTTAAAGAAAATGAGAATAAAATTTATACTGAGGAACTGAGGTTTTCATTTCCAAAGTACTTTTGCTGAGTGAATAAGCGGTTCAGAAAACGGCAAAGAAGAACCAACAGAGGATGTTAAAGTATTTTATGGAGCTGTAGTCAAAAGATGATTGAACTTGGAGGAGCCAAACTGCTGTCTTGCCTCTAATTAGCTCTGTGAACCTGGGCAAAGCTGTCTAATCACATTAGTGCAGGGCACAGAAATGAAAAAGGAGAGCAGATTGGTGATTTCAATATTCTTCATACCTATTTCAACAGTTCCTCTGAGTTTTCCTTAGGTTTAAAAATGGAAGAGATGGAATTTCACTACTGATGGGACTCTGCCCATTACCTCAACACAAGTATCCAGGATTCCTTGACACACTCTTACTTCACCATCTGTAACATTGAAGCAAAATGTCTAATTTTAGAGAATAAAAGAACACAAGGAGCTTCAAGCTCTCTTTAGCCTAATGTCTCTATGCCTTCCCTTGAAGGTAGGAGCCCGGTCTGCCTGAGTCTCAACCGTATCCTGAGCATGAGCACATGTGCCTGGCTCATGGCAGGCACTCAGAAAATATTTGTAGAATAAAGAAATAATTCTGTGCATCAGACCCAACACCACGTATCTTTCACATGGTTCGTTGGTTGGTGGTTAACTGACGACACACACAGGAAGTGAAATGGTACTCGGACAGCACGTACGCGTCATGACAACACAGATTTTTAAGGGCTATCAGTATTTCAAGTTCTCCGAAGTGCTGTGTTCAGTAACTATAATACTGCCACCTGAAATTCTCCTGCTAGGTCTTTAGTTTCTCCTAACAGAAATGAAAACATGAGCAGAAGAGCCAGATTCTGAGGAAAAGTATAAAGAAAGCAACTCCCGAGGGAATTTGGATGATGGAAGGAAAATATTAAAGATTGTTATTCCCCGCAGCAAGAGACAGACTTTTCAAACTGAGGCTGTTGCCGTCTGTACTTGTCACTGGCCATCTGCTTAGGTCTAATCTGGTCTACTGTTAGCCAGATTAGATATTACCCTTTCCTGAATAGTGAGCTAAGTTTTCATCCTTGGACTATTTCAGCAAAAGCATTAAAATGCTACCATAAGATCAGGCTGCTGACCCAGCACCCATGAGTGCCAAGTGAGGAAGGCAGCCAGCCACACACTTCGCCCCTGGTGGTGAACCTCCTCATGGCCCAGACTCTACTTTGTTTTTAAATGTCAAGCCCACAATTCAGTTACATAGTGACACCAATGTATCAATGTCATACATGGGTGTGGGAGGGAGAATTCTAAAATGACCCCTTGAGTTCCAGCTCCCTGATGTGCATGCACCCCATAACCCTCTTCCATCGAGTGCAGGTGGAGCCTATGGATACGACGGGACAGTCATCACCTTACTCCATTATGCTTATGTCTGTCAACAGACCAGAAGGGACTAGAACTCAGAGAGAGGCACTCCTGCTGCCCTGAAAGACAGAAACCACCTCCATCATGAAAAGGTCTCCGTGGAGACCATAGGAGCTTCAGTGGGCTTCCCCGTTACCAAAGAGGCCTCTGGTCAACAAATGGCAAGGGAAAACAGGGACATCAAACCGAAAACCACAAGGAACTGAATTCTCCAATGTGAGCTGAGAAGAGGACCTACAGCTCCAGTTGAGAATGGCACCCTGACCTAGTAAGCTCCTGAGCAGAGGACCCCGTGAAACCCTGCTGGACTCCTGACCCACAGAATGTGAGATAAAAAAATGGGTGCTATTTTAAGTCATTAATTTCACAGTCATTTGTTACACACTAATAGCAAGCTAATACAAAGAGGAAAGAATCATGAGCAGATTATGAAATCATTCAGTATACATTCAGAAATTCAGAAATCAATTCAGTATACATAATGAGAAGGGATGGGCTCCAGGCTACAATGGTTGAGCTGTCCTTTAACACTGAGAGATATACTTGGCATGGGAACATAGCCACCCGATAATGAATGGGGTTACTATAAAGTACCTATACCCATGGGAATTATAACTAGGTGGCAGAGCACATGCTTTCCCCTGCCTAGCACATATCTGGCATAGAGGAGGTGGTCAATAAACTGTGTTGTTAAATTAATAAATATTGAATAAATAAGCTTATTTATTAATGAATAAAAGGCTGTCTTAAGAATTAAGAAAATAGTGAACATATTTATTTGATGATTGAGTATCCATTTCATAAATCCATAGTGCCTTAGTAGTTACTACCATGTACCAGGGTGGTTGGTTGGCATCCCACTCTTTTTTATTTTTTCAAAGATTTTATTTATTTATTTGACAGAGAGCAATCACAAGTAGGTGGAGAGGCAGGCAGAGAGAGAGGGGAAGCAGGCTCCCCGCTGAGCAGAGAGCCCGATGCAGGGCTCCATCCCAGGACCCTGAGATCATAACCTGAGCCGAAAGCAGAGGCTTAACCCACTGAGCCACCCAGGCGCCCCAACATCCCACTCTTGATTTAGGCTCAGGTCATGAGCTCAGGGACCCTATGTCCGGCTCCACACTCTGCGGGGAATCTGCTTGGGATTTTCCCTCTCCCTCGGCCCCTCCCCGCATGGTCGGCTGGCGCTGCATTGTGGGCTTGGCAGGCCAAGTGAGGATGTTTTTAGTTCATTCCAATCCAAGTCAATATTTATTTATTGTATTTGGAGGAATACCATGAGCTACAGAAAACTGCTAAAGGCTTCTGTAGCCCAAGTGGCTTAAGTAGATTAACTTATCAGGGGTAGGGATATTGAACAGGTTGGAGGAGAAGAAATCAGGGCAGCGGGCGGAGCCTTCGGGGGGACCCAGCAGCAGTCCCCCACAGGGAAGAGGAGCCCCAAACAGGGCAAAATGGTGAGACTGGGAATGTCTAGAGACACCATGAAGGATGGATTAAAGCAGAGTTATTAAATGGTTTGGAGAACAGCAGAGAAGACAAAGTAAAGACACTGTGGTTTTGAATCAATGTGACTGGGGGAAAAGTGGTTTCGTTGACAGAGATAAGGAAGACACCTTTCCGTGACTCCCACGATTTCTAGAATAACAGTCAAAATTTCAAAGCATCCCACTGAAGGCTTCCTGACCCCTGCTTTCTCTCTGCCGCACACCCTCAGACACGTGAGCAGGCATGCACGCCCTGGGACCATGCCAGGGGCAGTCCTCTGAACACAGGGGGCCCTTCCACTACTCTGCGCCTCTCCTCCCCTTCTCGGTCTCACTGTCTTCTGCTCAGACGTCAAATGTCTCTCTGTGTCTCCTCCTCCAGAAACCCTTCTCAGTCCCACCAGTCTAAGTCAGATGACTCTTCTCTTGTCCTACTCTAACACCTGTGAATAAAGACCTCTGTCACAACATCCACCAACTTGCTTAATTGTTACGTGCTTGTCCGTTTCTCCGCTCTAGACTGTGGGCTCCCTGAGAGAGCAAGCCCTGTATGTTATTTGATTTTATATGCTCAGCAACTAGAACTATCCCTGAGACATGAAAGACACTCAATAAAATTTGTTGAATGAATTTTGAATTGAGTTGATCTGAATTTCAGGTGATGGAAGGACAGACTGGAGCATGATTAGAACTTTGTGTTCCAAATGCTTAGCGTACATCCTAAGGATTTAAGTTTCAGACAATAAGCAAAATAGTCACAATTGAATTAAGCACTTTGAATCACCGCTAAAACTCTCTGTGATAAAATAGAAACTCGGATGCATAACTTCAGGGAACTCTAAAAATTTCTGCTGATATTATCTGCACAAGAGCATTTAGAAGGATCGCTCAATTTCAAGATTTGAAATGAACAAAATAAAAACTTCAAAATAACACTCTCCAGACACCTAAATTATCCTGTGCAATCATCATCTTTGAAAAAGAAATGAATGCTTAGCAAAAATACAACAAATAGAAGGTGACCTGGGGCACATATATCCAGATTGCCTACTGTGTTTGCAAAATACTGGGCTTGCATACAAAGGGTATAAATAATAATAATAGCTTGGTAATTTACATTTTTAAGTTACTTTCACATACATTCTTTATTGGGGCCTAATATCCCTGTGAGGTAGTCAAGATGTCATTATCTTCATTTTATGAATGAAGATCCTGAGGCTGAGTGAGTCCTGGCCCTCTCCTCCTTTATGGGAACAGCAACTTTGTTCTTCTCACTTCTGTGCACCAGGCAGGGCAGATCCAGATTCTGTGGGACCTGAAGCTTTATATAATTTGGAGTGCCTTATCCAATGTAGAATCATTAATATAATATATATAGTATATATAATGTATATAATATAATAATATAAAGAATGTAAAATCATTAATATAAAGTTAGGCAGGAAGCATAACTTCAGGGTTTCACATGTATTAGTTCATTTAATCTTCATGGAAGAGGCACTGTGATTATCTCCATTTTACATATGAGAAAACTGAGTTGTTTAGGTTTTCTCTCTTTTTGATTCTGTCTCAACATCTAAACAGCATGCCCTTAGCGTACATCCAGGGCCCAGACCTCGAGCCAGGGCAGCACTACATGAAGGATGACCCACCTGAATCACCCTTTGTCAAGGATGAAACCCATCCAGACGTCCCAGCCAGTAGGTTGCCACGGGAGCCAGGTCCAGAATGAACCAGAACCTCCCACACCTGGGCCTGCGCATTCCATGGCTTTATTGGGATAACTGCAGAATTAACTAAGTCTATGGAATCTCAGAAATAATCCTCTTTTCATTATTCTGAGAGGGGTTTCATTTTTCTGGGTTTATTGGAAAAGCTATCTTAAGCTCTGTGGACAGGACTAAGGGTATACACACACACACACACACACACACACACACACACACACACACACACACACGGGGACTCAGTTATCCCACAGCAAAGGAAATGTGATGTGGCAGAGCCTGGAAAGACCATCCATGCATCCTACTCTATTTTATGCTGAAATTCCACTGACAGTTTTATCACTACACCTAACTGCAGACGACCTCATTGCAGTTCCCCATGGATCTGCATCCTAAGCAAGTTCGTGTGCAGGTTATCTACTAGATGATTCGCCAGGCAGAATCTGGATACTGTGGACAGAGATGTCAACAATGCTGAAGCCTGGCTTCACAGCTACTGCATGGAAAGAGGAAGCAAACTCCAAAAAGCATACGTCACTGGAAAATATAAAACTGATCTCATAATAGCATGTCTAGAGTTGTAGGAATGGCTGCCAAATTTGTTAAGTCCTCAGAAATAATTTTGAGCTTCTTACATCTGATGCTACTCTTTTTCTTATCGCTTAATGACTTTTCTTCCAGGCAGTCCGGAAATTCTCACATCATGAAAAAGGTTAAGTTTCTGCATATGTCCAGACATTGTCTCTCATACCAAATTGTGCCCTGAGACATGGTCAAATAAGATATGGAAAATCCATTATTTAAACTGGAGAAAAAAAAGAAATTCTTATTTAGCACAATCATGCAAATGTTGGCTTCCGCACTACTCTAACGTCACTCGGTTTTAAAAGTCCGTGCTACAATCATGGAAGAGCCTTAATACTGAAATGTTTTCTTTGAACGTTTCATTTAAAAATGTAAGTGTAGAGTTTTCATATTTTTAACTGTGGGGATTTCAGAGAAAAACCACATTGAACAACTACTGACATACTATAAATGTCCATGCTAGTCTCTGTAATGTTCCCTCAGCCACCAAGGACATTTGCTTCTCCAAATATGGGACATAGTCTTAAAGAGTCCCCCATACTGATATTTTATTTCTCTTAAAATTTGTTCAATAATAATTTGTCTCCTTTTGTGGAAAATGAAAATTATATACACTTTCGATACAATGCAATCCATCCAATCTATCAAAATATCCAAATAAAAGGTTCTTATTTGTTCATTTCTTAAACAGAACTTAAATATGTTTCCCCTTGGTATGTAGAAAATGAAAATCATCATCCAGCTATTGCTTCATTCATTCATTAGATAAATATTTATTTAGCACGTCCATGAGTCAAACACTAGGCCCCGGACATACAAGACAACACCCTTATCTTCACTGAACCGAATTTGAGTGAAATTCCCAAAGGTCCTCACTGGTATTTAGCAAAACATGTGCATATATTGCCTAATTTTCTTCCTAATGGGAACTACCTTGGAAATTTTTCCTAAACTTCATAAAAAAGATCAGTGGTGGAAAATGGCAGAAGCAAGATTTTTATTTCATGAAAGAAGAAATGACTATTAAAGCAATCCACTGGTAAGGGTGACTACCTTGAAAAAAAAAATAGCAAACTCTGGGACGCTGTTAGTATTCTAGTCATGGAAGGAATCTCAAGCTGGATGAGGGAGGCTGGAGAGTTGGAAACATTGCCTCGCAGACTCCTACAATAGGTGAGATGTTGGGGGTGCTTTATTCAAAGTGCGCTAATTCAAAGTGCTAATTCCAAGAGTGCTGATGTTTTCAAATTTGACTTACAGACTAGACTATCTACTGAGAAGACAAATATACCAATGACAAGACATTAGTATTCATTCCACAATAACGTTAATTGGTTAAAATTAATAATGTTAATTGGTTTGCCTGAAAATTGAAAAAAAAAAAAGACTGTGTATGTCTGATGCAGAAATTGTTCAAGAAGATGCATATGTGGTCTCATCCATCTTAGTTTTGGGAGAGTCCTAAACATCCTGATAAAATTTTACTTTATCAAATAATTTAATTACATCAACAGACAAGCATCTGATCAATCAATATTTTATACTATTTTGTTTACACAGATGAAATGCAGTAGCTTTGGAGATGGAGTTCAAATTCCAATGCAATATTAATAGTTGCAAGGCTTTGAGCAAGTTACCTACCCTCTCTGAACTTCAGCTTCCTCACCTGTAGAACTGTGCTATGTAATGCCCATCTTGCGGCATTGTGGGGGAGGATCTTGACAGTCAGAAGAGCTCTTTCCAGGACATCCTTGAAAGCTGTGGGAGGCAAAATGGCTCCACAAGTATGTCTATATCCTAATCCCTAGAACCCACGAATATGTTGCATTACATGGCAAAAGGGACTTTCTAGCTGATCTTGAAATTGGGAGATTATCCTGGATTGTTCAGGTGGAACCAGTCAAGACACATGAGTCTTTAAGAGAACTTTCTGGTTGGAATCAGAGAAAGGCAGCAGAAGGGAAAGTCCGAGAGACTCAGGTGTAAAGTTGCAAGAGACACAAGATTTGATGATTTGAAGATGAAAGCAGGAAACATGACAAGGGAGGAAGGTGGCCTTTGAGAGCTGAGAGAGGCTCCCAGCTTGCAGTCAGAAAGGAAACTGGGACCTCAGTCTTACAGCCACAGGCATTGAATTCTGCCAATAATCAGAATGAGCACAGCACCTCCAGACAAGAGATCAGGTTGGCTGACACCTTAATTTTTGCCCCATGAAACCCAGTGCAAAGAAACCAGCCACGTCTACCTAGACTTCTTACCCACAGAAGTGTGAAAGAACATATCTGTGTTGTTTTTAAGCCACCAAATGTATCACAATTTATTACAGCAGCAACAGAAAATGAAAATGTTATATGCTTAAAATTAATATAATGTAATATGTCAAATATGCCTCAATTTAAACAAAAACTAATACACTTATAATTGGACTCATCCTGGGGCTGTAAGTACCCCCGCACTGCATCACTATTATTTACAACAAACATGGATTGAGGAGTGTGTTATGGGTAAATATAAAATAAATTTCAGTTAAGAAAACAAGAAAGCTATTTAAAGCTGAACAAGTTCAAGACACTGTCAGAAGATACACTGCTCAGATTTCTAGGTTTTTCCTCAAGCTCTGACCTAAATTATGCAATGATTACAAACAAGTGAAAGCTGAATAGGTTTCTGGGGAAATAGTAAAGAAAGCTCTCAAAGGATTTGTCCAGAGTCGTTTGTTGTATTGAATTATACTGAAAGTTATAAAGCAACTTCTTCCTTGTTCACTGATATATCCATATTCCCTGGTTCTACAGTAGCTGCTCAATAAAAATCTACTAACAGGACAAATGAAAGCATATTTACAGTGACAGCGGATAGAGAACTATTGTTATGCTTTGCACTGAACGAGTACTTCTGTAACAGCATCCGTTTAAGGAACTGCTCTAATTTCAAAAATTTCAACTTTGTTTTGGCTAAGTTTACACAAAACGTGTGGTTACCAGTAAACATTACCATAGGAAGCTATATGTCCAAGCAGTGCTTTGGGAGTAAAGGGATAAAGAAGGAAGATGATGTCGATGTACTCCAGAACGAAATGTATGTTGGCTGTGCTCCAGCTCTGGCCAGGCATCTGCGAGGGCAAAGAGAGCATGTTTCTATGGATTGGCTCCTCAGGCTAATGGGCTGTGGCACTTCTCTCACGGGACCGTTGAAACTCCTGAGGACAGACTGAGCAGGAAAGAGAGGAGCTCGCATTTCCCTTGTGATAAACAGGGTCCTCGTCTTTCTTTGCATGAATGGCTGCATTATGTGCAGATGTTCAGTGCACTTCCACAAGCTTTTATGGATGAATAAGTGGTATCATTATGATGTGATCTGACCAGAAATGAAGCATGGCCCACTGCCATCTGCAAAAATCCTATCTTTCTGATATAGAGTGTAGAGGGATGAAGCTAATGAAACTAAAATACTCCTCAGAAATACAGATGACTCCTGGAAAGACTATCAATTAATCTCAAAAGAAGAAATTGAATTTCTCTCTGCACCATTCCAGCTTTAAAAATCTTTCACTTCTGACTGTCTATTGGTTGCAAGTAAAGAAACAACTTAAGCCACTCCATGAAAAAAAATCTCTCTCGCAGGAAAAATAAGTGGAGCTAAATGGGAAATACCTCAAACAGCTACAGAAGTGAGTAATTTCTGTTGATCAGAGAGGCATACTATGGGCAAAGTAATCGTATTTCCAACTTTGACTTCTCTGTGACCAGGTCTCCACATGTTTCTAGTGGAGGAGATAGAAGACAGATTTTGTATTCATCACATGATAATTGGGGGAAGATGAAGAGGTAATGAGGGACATAAATGCAAAGAAAGAGGGAAAATCAAGGGAGTGGTTGGCTTGCTCACACCTGCTTCATGTGCAGGAGAAGATTTCAGAATATTAAGAAGTGGACAAGGAATGATGGTCCATTGGGTTGACATTTGGGATCATCCCCTCCCACCTTCCAAACTCAAGAACTGAACTCCAGAGAGCAAATCACTGGTAGATGGAAATACACAATACTTTGTGCAAAACATTAGTCAGAAGATGTACAAAAGTTAACAAGAAAAAAAAAGTTTAGGGAAAAAAAAACTACTTGATTATCAGCTCTCAGGACAGGGAAGGGATTTCTAAATAACGAACGAGTTCAGAAGACTATATTAATACATTTAGCTAAATTAACTTACATCTTTCTATATTAAATATGCCATAAAATGAAAAGACAAAGAAAACAGAAGTAAAATATTTCCAAGAAATCTTTTTTTTAAAGGTTGGCATCCTTCATAGAACACTTGTAAACATTTTGATAACATTAGAGAAAAATATTCAACGGACACAACAGAAATTTTTAAATGGCCAGTAAATACATGCAAAAAAATATATTCTGCTACTAATCAAATACATGTAAAGCAAAATAAGGTACTATTTTTTTCTATCAAATGAGAAAAGTTGTTTATTATTTCATTAAAAAAATAATACCACTCTGGATTGTTAAGGATACCCTTAACAGATACCCTTAACAAGAGACAGATTTGCTGGCAGACACATAAACCGGATCCAAATAACGAACTCTAATAAAAATAAAAAATGGATTAAAAGACATATGCAGCAAGCTGTTCACAGAAGTTTATTTAAGCATATAAAATGAGAAACACTCAGAGACTGGTTAAATATAACTATGGCTCAGACACTGAAAGTGTCTTCAGAGATTTCTTAATGGCATGAAAATAGCCTTATGATGTGGTAAGTGAAAACTCAAAATTAAAAAAACTACATGTTCAGTATCCAAACTTAATTATAAAATTTGCTTTTACCTATATAAGAAAATTCTAGAAAAAAATATACATCCAAATAAGAAGAGGGATTTGTCTTTGGATGTAGGAGGGAAGGGTAGCAAGGTGACTAGGCCAACAGTGGAGCAAAACCAACAATTTTTTTTTTCCCAAAAGAACTTCATGATTAAAAAAGAAAAAGCAACAAATTAGTCATTATGAGGAAAAATCAAACATGGTTGGACTCCTTTATATTTGCTACACAGTTTAGTAGTGTTTTCATTTTGAAATACAAACGTGGGTTGAAGGGACTATATTCTCTTCTTTGTTTAATGTCTTTGTTTGCTCTGAATGTCTTGATCTGGTTCTAGTTACGAATGATTTTTATTTTCATCTTTATATTTTCCTACATTCTTAATAAATCCTGCAACTAGAATGTCTAATTTTCTAATGGCAGAAAATTTTTCTAATCAGAAAAAAAATTAACGGAATCACTAAACCACTCACTTGATAACTTTATATCCTATTTTTTATATTTGGGGGACAATATCATTAATCCCCACAAGTTAGCACATCTCACCAAGTCCTGGTCATTCTGGAAGACTGAGAGCAGAACCAGCAGCAGACAAGATGGATGGAATGATACCCCAACAGCAGCTGCTATGGAACCAAGACACCCAGCTGGATCTGGGCTTCCTCTCACCCTCTCTCCTCATGCAATTGGTTTCTGTTAATGTCGCTAACTTCTAACTCTCCATGAAAAGCGAGGATAGATTTTACAAGGGCAAAAGATATCTCTTTGTCTTCTTTCCTATGTCTTCCTATGCCTAGCAGGGCTCAGCACACAGTAGGCACTTGCTCACAGAGTGATTTTAAGACCAGTGAATTCATATAATCCCTCTGTAAACTCTAAATGGGATATAAATGCAAGCAAGCCATAGCTGCACTACTTCCTACACCTAAATGTCCTATATATTTAGTGAATTTTTAAATTATTGGAAGAATAAGAAACTTCTTCAGTTATCTAGTGACTCATACTGGAAATTTACTGCTGAATAAACTAGACATTCCACCGTATGGGAGAGAAGAAGCATATGGTGCAAACTCCCCCAAGTGTGAGGCTCTTGTAAGACTATTCACACTTCCTAGTGACCTCCGCAATAACCCAGAAGTTCCTTAAAAAAATTTTTTTTGAGGGATGCCTGGGTGGCTCGGTTAAGCATCTACCTTTGGCTCAGGTCAAGATCTCAGGGTCCTGGGATAGAGTCCCATATCGGGCTCCTTGCCTCTAGCAGGGCGTCTGCTGCTCCCTTTGCCCTGTCCTGCTATTCTGCCTACAGCTCTCAATGCTTCTGCTCTCGCTCTGACAAATAAATAAATAAAAATCTTTTAAAAAAAATTTTTTTTAAATAATCCAAGTGCCCTGAAAATAGAAGCACTCCAATTAACCATTTCTAGCCAAGGGAAATTAAAATTATCAGCTGCCACTCTGAATCAGATATTCAAGCAGTAAGAAAATTCTGAATTTATGAGCTTCACTGTCACAATTATATACTAAGTTGGACTCAACTCTGCTACCAAAAATAAAAAACAAAAAACAAACAAAGAAAAAACACCACCACAACAAGTAGAACAGAACAGCTTGTAAGATGGGAAAACCATTGTCATTTGTCAGGCCAAATGAACTTGATATTTCTACTGAAGGTTTTGCAAGAAAATCAAGTTAAAAGCTTTGTTCTAGTCATCTTTGTTGTTTTTTTCCTTTTCTTAAAGTATACAGAAACTTCATCAGTGCCATTAATATTTATTGCTTTACTTCATTCTACCTATAAACCACCACAAACCTGTATCCATAGTCACTGAGGAAATGACCTAAAGCCAATGCTAAGTTTAGTAATTGTTCCCAGTTTAAGGATACCTAACTTTAAATACTGTAGTTATGAGTTTTTCTTTTTAATTTTTAATTAACAAAAAAAAATCATTTATAAGGTCAGAAATTACAATTTAATTTCCATTTTTTAAACCCCTTCAGTGAATCCAAAAGACCTTAGAATGTCCCAAAATTAAATGCCGGAGATAAAACCTCCTCAAAAGAAAGTCTACATGTGACCATGAGACCAAAATTTATTTTGAATAGGAGGCTTTTTTTTCCCTCAGACATGCCACTTACCATGCAGAAGAATCCCAAACGATCTGACAGGCTACAAGTGAAAAGCACATCCCCCGCTGCTGACAGTCTTTCAGAAAGCTCAGTGCATGGTTTGACAGTACAGAGAAGGTCTCCCATTTGGGGACAGAAAAAGGAATAAATGTGTTTGGCTAAAAATGGTACAAGGGTGCTGTTCCTGTAACTGCTTCATCTAGAGAGAGAGAGACCTGTTATTTATCACAATGCAATACTGGAGTTGCTGGGGTTGGGGAGAGGATGAAGAGGGTGGGTCCCTGAAAGCAGGGACCACTCCAGAGATGACCTACGAGAGGTCACTAGCCATGAATCATCTAGGACTTAAGTCCACATCAGCTACTTGGATACCAAGAACTCCCCATCTTGCTACAGAGATAGTATTAACTGCTTTGAAATATGGCACCTCCAAAACCTCACAAAATAAGACACTTTCAATGTAGCAAAATATACACAACATAAAATTTACCATCTTAACATTTAAAAATATTCTATTTTATTTTTTAAAGATTTTTATTTATTTGAGAGAGGGAGAGAGCAAGAATGCACACAAATGGTAGGGAGGGGCAGAGGCAGAGTGAGAGAAGGGATCTCATGCAGACTCCCAGCTGAGCGGGGAGTCCGATGCAGGACTCCATCTCCAAACCTTGAGATTACCATCTGACCTGAAACCACGAGTCAGATACTCAACCAAATGAACCACCCAGGCATCCCTTAACCATTTTTAAGCGTACAATTCAGTGGCAGTAAATATATTCACATTGTCATGTAACCATCACCGCTACCCATCTCCAGAAATTTTTCATCTTCCCACACTGAACGTCACCATTAAAAACTAACTCCTCATTTCCCCTGCCCTTTGGTCCTAAATAGGACTTTGATAATAAATATTAAGAAACCAGCTTTGTATACCTGAAACTAACATAACACTGTATGTTAATTATACTGGAATTAAAATTTAAAAAAGAAAGAAACCAACTTTATTCCACATTAGGAAGCTATAGAATTTATTTTCTCTCAGGGAAACCTTCAGTGCTGTTACATTTCTCTGTATCATAAAAGAAATCAGAGTTACAGTCCAGTTGGTCAATATTAATGATAGATGTATCTCTGATATTCAAATAGTATTACTGAAACAACTTTCACACTGAGTGCTTCTCACCAAAGAAGCATCATCATCTCAGTTGAGGCGCTGGGGCTGAGAACTCTGTTCATTTAAGTCTGCACAGTCACAAATAGAGCTGGGATGTTTGAGAGCTTCACTATATTCTAATTAGGTTTCCCTACTGGTTTTCTCTTAAGAGAAGTCTTCAATGGCTCTGAGAAATCCTTAAACTTCTGATGTGTACTAAATTAAGAAATAGGGAGCAGATTATGATGTTCTGTCAGTCTAGATTGTCTTGCTGCTTTGGGATAGATATGAAATGACAACAAATAGAAAACCCACCATCTTGCCTCCCACCTGGGGATAAAATAATATTGTAGCTCTGAGTGATTCACACACGAGATACTCATTGTTCTTCACCTTGGTCATGCACTTAATAAACATTGCCTAAGTCCCTGCTGTGCCCTACACTTTGCTAGGGTGTGGGAACTCCACAGTGATCATACCTACGTGATCCCTGGCTTCGTGGAGTTCTGGGGGAGTGATGTGTGTCTTCCTGACTGCTCTGAATGGAGGGACAGGGCCTTGCAGGCTTCTCCTCTCTATGGAGGTGGGCGTCCTGATCCTTCTTTTCTGAAGGTCTTGCCACTGGTGAGCTCTGACTGTGCACCCCAAGCTTCAAGCATCCTGAAAGAAAAGCTATTTTTGTCAGCTTTAGAAGTGTACTACTTGGGCTGCAGAATTTATAATTTTTAGATATTTAAAAGACATAAAATAATGTGTTTTAGAGAAATGTCTTGGCAGAAAATGATTCACAAGCTTAATCTATATGTCCTGGGAGAGGATAGAACTTTACTATCCAAGGGGCTAATACCTGTAGGGCACAATAATTACTGAAGTATTAATTTGTCTTTGTTTTTCCTAGACTTATACCCTCTCTCCTCTACCCTACTCCCACTCTATTTTTTTTTCATTAAATTTTATTTTTTATAAACATATATTTTTATCCCCAGGGGTACAGGTCTGTGAATCGCCAGGTTTACACACTTCACAGCACTCACCATAGCACATACCCTCCCCAATATCCATAACCCCACCCCCCCTCCCAATCCCCCTCCCCCCATCAACCCTCAGTTTGTTTTGTGAGATTAAGAGTCACTTATGGTTTGTCTCCCTCCCAATCCCATCTTGTTACATTTATTCTTCTCCTACCCCCTTAATCCCCCATGTTGCATCTCCTCTCCCTCATATCAGGGAGATCATATGATACTCCCACTCTATTTTTAAGCAGGCTTTGTGATGCCTTGCTTGAGAGGCTGGAAAATGGAAAAGGCTCGAATTCAAAGCTCTGGTAAACCACTAAATCCATGCAGAGAGATTGACTGCATGTCCTGGATTGGGTTGGAGGACATCTCCCGTGGATGTGGAAAATCCAAAAGAATCTACTTAGAAACAGAATTAATGAGTGAATGTATCAAGGTTGCTACAGATAGATCAAAGTACAAAATAATGAGTTTTATTTCTATAAAATAAATAAAAACTAAAGTTGACAAAAATACCATTTATAATAATATTGAAACCCATTAACTATCCCAAAATAAATCTAATGAGATATACCTAAGAACCTACTGTTAAAAATTACATAACTTTATTGAAAACATTTTTTTTTAAAGACCTAAATGAATTGGAAGGCTTGATGTCGTAAAGACATCGGTTCCTCAAAATTGAGTTACAGATTCAAAGCAATCCCAATCAAAATCCCTCTAGAATTCTTGGTGGAACTGGAAAGGTTGATTCTGAAACTGATATGCAAATGAAGAGCCTAAACAATCTTAAAGGAGGAGGAACTTGAGAAAGGAGAAGGACAAGGAAGAAGAAAGCTGAAATACTCATACTTCTTGTGAGCAAACTTGCTATACAGTTGCAATACTTAAGACAATATGGACATAAGCAGAGACAGATGAATGCACAGGACCCAGAACCACACCCACACATGCATATGGTTCTGATTTATGACAGTGGTGTTCCCCAGAACAGGGAGAAACTGAAACTGAGAAAGCAGGTTGGTAAGGGGCACAGGCTTGCTCCTTTAACACGACTTTTGTAAGAAACCTCACTGTAGACCCAGATGTTCATCTGAATGCCCTTCCTCGGTGCTCCTTAAAACCCTGCATATTTTTAAATCTCTATAATTGATGGTGAAAATCAACTCTTTGTGTAACTCTATCCCCAGTACACAACGTGTTGCCTGCTACGTAGAAGGGTAAGTAAGGACCCGAGCTGAGCACCAAAGGTCCAACAAAGGCTGCTAGAAATCATCTCCAATAGTAGGAGCTGCCATGGTTGTCAAGAATGAAAGCTTTTCAGAGCTATTAGAGACCAATGGCACCTCAGAAATATTTGACCCTTTTTGTCATCTTTAAAAAGTGGGATAAAAATAGAGATAACTCATCTTTCAAAACTCTCCAGGATGGAAGGGATACACTAACAATTTTCCACTAGTGAAGCTGGAAGATCAGACATGCTGTGCAGAGCTGGGGTCAGCCATATAGAGGTAGACTGCCCTCAGAAGCCTAATGGTAGATGTGAGCAGATGTGGTAAATGTGAGCAATCAACGAGCTTTTCCAACATTCAGCTTCAAACAGCCCAACACCCCAGTGGACTTGAGTACTTGTAGAAAATAAATGAAACAGGAACATAGACAAATATAATCTCAGCGAGCCCTTCAGAGTTAAGCAAGAAATAGTAAAAGTAATAAATAAGCAGTCCATTCATTTTTGGTCTTATATGGGCAATTGGGATAAGTAGTAGCTACATCTCTGAGACTCTGCCCAGTCTGCCACCTCTTTTTCCTGAAAATTCTCCTAAACCCAGGAATGGAAGCCAATGGTCAAGTTTCAACTATGAGAACTAGATCTCTGGCCACAGCTGATTGGCCCCACAGCCAAGCTAAGTCAAACAGATTCTGTCTGTTAGGAACTGGAACTGGTACACTGGTTAGTCTCTGGTGGCTGTGAAAAGGCCATCTTCCAAAACGTGAATGGAGAAGCAGAAGAGACTGGTCTGAAGAAAGAGAAGCCTAAAGCAGCCAGTAGGAAGAATCTGAAACAAGAGACCATATGGCCTGACAGAGTGAGAATGACACCAAAACACAGCCACTTGCCTTCAAACATTCATCGCCCTGCCCAGTCCTTTGTGATGCCCCCTCACATTGTGCTTGAATTCCATGAGATAGCCCTGAAGAATATCCATGCTTACCATAAATTTTCTCCTTTACATTCAAGCTAGTGATATTTCTGCACCTTCCAAACAAAGGAGACCTAACGTTAAGACAGATGCTCCCTATAAGTGCAGGCACTTTGGCTTTATTTTTCCTACAAATTTAAAGATACATTAAGAAAAAAACACTGAAGTATTTTTATGAACCATTTTCTTTCTTCACTAATCAAAAAGCCTTGAAAGTCAAAAGGAAATGAGTCAATGGATAGAGGTACTATTCAATTTCTTTGAAGAGATTTTAACATATGGAACATATGGCTTAAGAGTATGTATACTGAGATATTTATGCCACTCAAATACAGGTATTCAATGGCCTCAGATGTTCCTTTGATGATCATGTTGAGATATTCCAATTTGAAATGTATAATATAATTACTTTTTAATTTTTGTATTTTCCTACGTGACAAACAACTCTGCACACAAGTTGAATTATAAATCCAGATGGCATTTCTCAAACACTTCCTCCCTCCATGTGCCCATTACAAATGAATTGTGATGTGTCTAATGTTTGCTTTTAGCTAAGCCCTACTGTCAAAAATAGAGATGAATGGATGAAGAAGATATGGTCCAGGTATACAATGGAGTATTATGCCTCCATCAGAAAGGATGAATACCCAACTTTTGCATCAACATGGACAGGACTGGAGGAGATTATGCTGAGTGAAATAAGTCAACAGAGAGAGTCAATTATCATATGGTTTCACTTACTTGTGGAATATAAGGAATAACATGGAGGACATTAGGACAAGGAAAGGAAAAGTGAATTTGGGTAAATCAGAGGGGGAGATGAACCATGAGAGACTTGGACTCTGAGAAATAAACCGAGGGTTTTGGAGGGGAGGAAGGTGGGGGGATGGGTGAGCCTGGCGGTGGGTATTAAGGAGGGCACATATTGCATGGAGCAGAGTGTGGTGCATAAACAATGGACCTTGGAACACTGGAAAAATAAAAAATAAAAATTAAAAAAAATAGAGAAACCCAAATGATTACAATCATGGCTTTATTTAAAAAGTTCAAGTCACAGGCATCCAATTTAAAGCACTACTCTTACTCATGATCTACTCCTCCTGCCGTTCAACTGCTCCTTTGGTTCCAGACTCTACTCACATCAGTTTGTTTGCTCAGCACTTACACAGGAAGTTCATCAGATAGGTACCGAGAGAATGGGGAGGAAAAGTTTTTTTATTCTGACATATGTTCTTCCAAAGGCTCAGTCAACTGCAGAGTTTGATGGATTCTTTATTCAACTATGCAAAAGATTTATCAAACTGTGATCTATAATCTGTGATCTATAGGAGTGCCTGGGTAGCTCAGTTGGTTAAGCGTTCAACTCTTGGTTTCTGCTCAGGTCATGATCTCAGGGTTCCTGTCAGGCTCTGCACTCAGTGTGGTGTCTGCGTGTCCCTCCCCCAGCTCTTCTCTCTGGCTCCTCCCTCTGCTTTCTCTCTCTCTCCCTTGCCAGAGTGTGCACTCTCTCTCTCACTCTAGAATAAAGTTTTTTTTTTTTTTTAATTGTGATCTATATTATGCTCAGGTCTCTGTGCATTAGCTTTAAGTGTGCATTCATTGACTTCAATTTACTGAAGGCGGAGAGAATCAAGAAGCAGTTCAGAGAGAGCAGCATGGTTATAGAAAAGGACTGAGTTGTTAACCACCAATGGAGGCAACTGAGCGTATGACAAAGGGCTAGCCCTTCCACATCGGACAGACATGGGTTACTCTCTCAGCTCTGTCACTCTGGTCAATCACATCTTTCAAGCCTCAGTTTATTCGTCTGTAGAAAGGGAACAATAAAGGCATACCAAGTAGCATTGTTATGAGGATTAAGTGAGCTAACATATGTCGAGTATGTGGTATAGAGGTTGGCAAAGTTTTTCTGTGCAGGACCAGATGGTAAAGATTTTAGGGTTGGCGGGTAAGACAGTGTTTACAGCAACTACTACACTCTGCTATTGCAGCATGAGAACCGCCTCCAACAACACGGAAACTGGGCGGGCTGGCTGTGCACCACAACTTCACTTCTGGTCACTAAAATTTGAACTTCCTGGCATTTTCACTTGTCACAAAATATCGTTACTTTGATTTTTTTCAACCGTTTAAAAATGTGAAAATGATTCTTAGCTTGAGAGCTATACAAAAATAGGCGGGAGGCCTGCCCCACAGAAAATCCTGAAAAACATTATTAGTATTGCCAATCACAATAATAACTGAAACCAGAGGAGGGACTGTGTTACTGTGAAATAGAGAAAAAAGTGTTTTCGGAGTAAATGTGTTACTTTTTTTCCTATAGCTGAAACTGTAGTTGGAGGGCAGATCAGAACAGGGATTTTCGGATAGTGCCAAGGAGATGACAGAATATACCCTTTCGAGGATTCAAGAAGGATCAGCGAAGCCCAGTCTTCCCACGGCAGCCTCCCACGTCGGTGGGTCCAATTCCAAATGGCAGCCTCAACTCACAAGTTTAGAAGTACCTACATATCTAACATTCAAAAAATCAGACCAGTCATGACAGAACTAGGAGATCAATATGGATTTTAACTAAACATAGAGAGAAATAACCCATTCTGCTTCACTTTTTCATCTATACAATAAATGGGCTTTGGTATTTTAACGACCTTTCTAGCTCACTAGAGGGGTCAGAATGCTATAAGTTTTATGGACCAGAAAAAGCTTCCTTGCCTATCTAAAAAGCATGGCATGGATTTATGACGCTTCTGAATTTTCTAAGGCAAGGGAACCCAGTAACCAATCGGGACTTAAGGAAATCCACTTTTAAAAGAGCTTTCCCATGCTGGATGAGCACAGCTCATGTCTGCAATTAAGAACTGACAATTTTTCATCCGGAAAAGACCAAGCACCAGCCACCTATCAAAGAGCATGTGCTTGGGATTGGTTTTCAAGGTCTTAGACTCATTTCTTACCACTCCATTGCTGACCGTCCTTTGAGACCAAGGGAATACAATTATAAGTCTACTGACAGAAGGATAGCTAGGGGCAAAATTAGAGTTTTCTTTCTTCTATACCAAGTGTCCCTGTCCAAGTTTCTCCAGTTTAAGGAATGGAATCAAGAAAAGTAGGTAGATGGAGAAGAGGTGAAATTTAAATGCTACCACTTCAATAAGGTGTTAGGGAGTAATGCTGGATAATTGAGATCATTTGGTTGAGAGCCCGAAGATGCAGAAAAGTTAATGAATGTATTTATAGAGGGTCTCCCAAGTAACATCCCTAAGTAAGAAGTTTACTTTCCTGATTTTTTTAAATCATTTTTTGTTGTTGTTCTGTATTCATTCTCTTTGAACATTAGTACCCCAAGCACCAGCTCATATCTCCATTGCCTTCCCTTCTGAGAAGCTCGTGTTGGTAAACATTCATATATTTCTGCCAGCTGGGAACACCTTCCAATCAGAGAGAAACCTATTCTCAAGTCGGCTCCTTAGAGGTTCCCTTTGTCCATCCACACATGAATTCTGTTCCAATTAAATGTCAAATCATCATCCTACATTATTCACCACAGCTAATGTTCTGGGGCTGTTACCAAGAAAAACTGAAACAGTTTCTGGCCTAATTTTAAAATGTTTATGTGTAAGAGAGTGAAGGCCAGAAAGAAAGACGCTGTCATTCTCTAAAATCATAGGAGTTTTTATTTCTTGAAATTGAAGGTTTTGACGCTAATCGAAATCCTCATTAAATATTGACTTCTTGGTCTTCTATCCCACATTTTGCATTTCAGTAACTTTCAAAGATACTCATCATCTCGGAAAAGAAAGCTAGTAAGAAATATATGTTGGGGGGGAGGAGTCAAGATGGCGGAGAAGTAGCAGGCTGAGACTACTTCGGGTAGCGGAAGATCAGCTAAATAGCTTATCTAAAGATTGCAAACACCTACAAATCCAACGGGAGATTGAAGAGAAGAAGAACAGCAACTCTAGAAACAGAAAATCAACCACTATCTGAAGGTAGGACTGCCGGAAAAGTGAATCCAAAGCGATGGGAGATAGACGCGGGGGGAGGGGCCGGCTCCCGGCGAGCGGCGGAGCAACGGAGCAAAATCAGGACTTTTAAAAGTCTGTTTCCGCTGAGGGACATCGCTCCAGAGGCTTAACTGGAAGCCCAGGTGGGGTCAGCGCGGCCTCAGGTCCGCAGGGTCGCAGAAGGATCGGGGGTGTCTGAGTGTCGCAGAGCTTACCGGTATTAGAACGGGGAAGCCGGCTACAGAGACAGAAGCCGAGGAGTGACTCTCAGCTCGGGGTTGCCTTGAACCGGTCGCAGGCTCGGTCAGCTCGGAGGGCGGCCGGAGGCCAGGGTGACGGGAGTCATTGGGCGCTGTTCTCTGAGGGCGCACTGAGGACGTGGGGCCCTGGGCTCTCAGGATCCTCCGGGCGAGACCGGGAGGCCCCCATCTTCATTCCCGTCCTCCGGAACTCTACGGAAAGCGCTCAGGGAACAAAAGCTTCCCGAAACCAAACCCGAGCGGATTACTCAGCGCGGGCACGGGTAAAGGGCGGTTGCAACTCCGCCTGGGGCAAAGACGCTTGAGAATCACTACAACAGGCCCTTCCCAGAAGATCACGGGAAACCCAGCCAGGATCAAGTTCACCCTAACGAGGAGTGTAGTAGTCAATACCAAGGAGAGCGGCGGAATTCCAGAGGGAGAAGAAAGCAAAGCCGGAACTCATGGCTTTCTCCCAGGATTTTTTAGCCTTGCAGTAATTTAATATTTTTTTTTTCTTTTTCAATTTTTTTTTTCTTTTTTCACTTCTTCTGCTAAATTTTTTAACTTTTTACCGTTTTCTTTTTTAACGTTTTTTTAAATAGTTTATCTAATATATATTTTTTCCTCTTTTTATATTTTTTCTTTATCGGCTTTCTTTTTTTAAAATATTTTTTTTTCTTTTTGGACCCCTTTTTATCCCCTTTCTCCCCCCTCACGATTTGGGATCTCTTCTGATTTGGCTAAGCATATTTTCCTGGGGTTGTTGCCACCCTTTTAGTATTTTACTTGCTCCTTCATATACTCTTATCTGGACAAAATGACAAGGCGGAAAAATTCACAACAAAAAAAAGAACAAGAGGCAATACCAAAGGCTAGGGACCTAATCAATACAGACATTGGTAATATGTCAGATATAGAGTTCAGAATGACGATTCTCAAGGTTCTAGCCGGGCTTGAAAAAGGCATGGAAGATATTAAAGCAACCCTCTCGGGAGATATAAAAGCCCTTTCTGGAGAAATAAAAGAACTAAAATCTAACCAAGTTGAAATCAAAAAAGCTATTAATGAGGTGCAATCAAAATGGAGGCTCTCACTGCTAGGATAAATGAGGCAGAAGAAAGAATTAGCGATATAGAAGACCAAATGACAGAGAATAAAGAAGCTGAGCAAAAGAGGGACAAACAGCTACTGGACCGCGAGGGGAGAATTCGAGAGATAAGTGACACCATAAGATGAAACAACATTAGAATAATTGGGATTCCAGAAGAAGAGGAAACAGAGAGGGGAGCAGAAGGTATATTGGAGAGAATTATTGGAGAGAATTTCCCCAATATGGCAAAGGGAACAAGCATCAAAATTCAAGAGGTTCAGAGAACCCCCCTCAAAATCAATAAGAATAGGTCCACACCCCGTCACCTAATAGTAAAATTGACAAGTCTTAGTGACAAAGAGAAGATCCTGAAAGCAGCCCGGGAAAAGAAGTCTGTAACGTACAATGGTAAAAATATTAGATTGGCAGCAGACTTATCCACAGAGACCTGGCAGGCCAGAAAGAGCTGGCATGATATATTCAGAGTACTAAATGAGAAAAACATGCAGCCAAGAATACTATATCCAGCTAGGCTATCATTGAAAATAGAAGAGAGATTAAAAAGCTTCCAGGACAAACAAAACTGAAAGAATTTGCAAATACCAAACCAGCTCTACAGGAAATATTGAAGGGGTCCTCTAAGCAAGAGAGACCCTAAAAGTAGTAGATCAGAAAGAAACAGAGACAATATACAATAACAGTCACCTTACAGGCAATACAATGGCACTAATTCATATCTCAATACTTACCCTGAATGTTAATGGCTAAATGCCCCAATCAAAAGACACAGGGTATCAGAATGGATAAAAAAACAAACCCATCTATATGTTGCCTACAAGAAACTCATCTTAAACCCGAAGACACCTCCAGGTTTAAAGTGAGGGGGTGGAAAAGAATTTACCATGCTAATGGACATCAGAAGAAAGCAGGAGTGGCAATCCTTATAGCAGATCAATTAGATTTTAAGCCAAAGACTATAATAAGAGATGAGGAAGGACACTATATCATACTCAAAGGATCTGTCCAACAAGAAGATCTAACAATTTTAAATATCTATGCCCCTAACGTGGGAGCAGCCAACTATATAAACCAGTTAATAACAAAATCAAAGAAACACATCGACAAGAATACAATAATAGTAGGGGATTTTAACACTCCCCTCACTGAAATGGACAGATCATCCAAGCAAAAGATCAACAAGGAAATCAAGGCCTTAAAGGACACACTGGACCAGATGGACATCACAGATATATTCAGAACATTTCATCCCAAAGCAACAGAATACACATTCTCTCTAGTGCACATGGAACATTCTCCAGAATAGATCACATTCTTGGTCCTAAATCAAGTCTCAACCGGTATCAAAAGATTGGGATCATTCCCTGCATATTTTCAGACCACAATGCTCTAAAGCTAGAACTCAATCACAAGAGGAAATTGGAAAGAACCCAAATACATGGAGACTAAACAGCATCCTTCTAAAGAATGAATGGGTCAACCAGGAAATTAACAAGAATTGAAAAAATTTATGGAACAAATGAGAATGAAAATACAACGGTTCAGAATCTGTGGGACACAACAAAGGCAGTCCTGAGAGGAAAATATATAGCGGTACAAGCCTTTCTCAAGAAACAAGAAAGGTCTCAGGTACACAACCTAACCCTACACTAAAGGAGCTGGAGAAAGAACAAGAAAGAAACCCTAAACCCAGCAGGAGAAGAGAAATCATAAGATCAGAGCAGAAATCAATGAAATAGAAACCAAAAAAACAATAGAATAAATCAACGAAACTAGGAGCTGGTTCTTTGAAAGAATAATAAGATTGATAAACCTCTGGCCAGACTTATCAAAAAGAAAAGAGAAGGACCCAAATAACTAAAATCATGAATGAAAGAGGAGAGATCACAACGGAACACCAAGAAATACAGACAATTATAAGAACATACTATGAGCAACTCTACGCCAACAAATTTGACAATCTGGAAGAAATGGATGCATTCCTAGAGACATATAAACTACCACAACTGAACCAGGAAGAAATAGAAAGCCTGAACAGATCCATAACCAGTAAGGAGATTGAAACAGTCATCAAAAATCTCAAACAAACAAAAGCCCAGGGCCAGACGGCTTCCCGGGGAATTCTACCAAACATTTAAAGAAGAACTAATTCCTATTCTCCTGAAACTGTTCCAAAAATAGAAATAGAAGGAAAACTTCCAAACTCATTTTATGAGGCCAGCATCACCTTGATCCCAAAACCAGACAAGGATCCCAACAAAAAAGAGAACTACAGACCAATATCCTTGATGAACACAGATGCAAAAATTCTCGCCAAAATACTAGCCAATAGGATTCAACAGTACATTAAAAGGATTATTCACCACGACCAAGTGGGATTTATTCCAGGGCTGCAAGGTTGGTTCAACGTCCGCAAATCAATCAATGTGATACAACACATTAATAAAAGAAAGAACAAGAACCATATGATACTCTCCATAGATGCTGAAAAAGCATTTGACAAAGTACAGCATCCCTTCCTGAACAAAACTCTTCAACGTGTAGGGATAGACGGCACATACCTCAATATTATCAAAGCCATCTATGAAAAACCCACCGCAAATATCAGTCTCAATGGAGAAAAACTGAAAGCTTTTCGCTAAGGTCAGGAACACGGCAGGGATGTCTGTTATCACCACTGCTATTCAACATAGTACTAGAAGTCCTAGCCTCAGCAATCAGACAACAAAGGAAATTAAAGGCATCCAAATCGGCAAAGAAGAAGTCAAACTATCACTCTTTGCAGATGATATGATACTATACGTGGAAAACCCAAAAGACTCCACTCCAAAACTGCTAGAACTTGTACAGGAATTCAGTAAAGTGTCAGGATATAAAATCAATGCACAGAAATCAGTTGCATTTCTCTACACCAACAACAAGACAGAAGAAAGAGAAATTAAGGAGTCCATCCCATTTACAATTGCACCCAAAACTATAAGATACCTAGGAATAAACCTAACCAAAGAGACTAAGAATCTATACTCAGAAAACTATAAAGTACTCATGAAAGAAATTGAGGAAGACACAAAGAAATGGAAAAATGTTCCATGCTCCTCGATTGGAAGAATAAATATTGTGAAAATGTCTATGCTACCTAAAGCAATCTACACATTTAATGCAATTCCTATCAAAGTACCATCCATTTTTTTCAAAGAAATGGAAACAAATAATCCTAAAATTTATATGGAACCAGAAAAGACCTCGAATAGCCAAAGGAATATTGAAAAAGAAAGCCAAAGTTGGTGGCATCACAATTCCGGACTTCAAGCTCTATTACAAAGCTGTCATCATCAAGACAGCATGGTACTGGCACAAAAACAGACACATAGATCAATGGAACAGAATAGAGAGCCCAGAAATGGACCCTCAACTCTATGGTCAACTCATCTTCGACAAAGCAGGAAAGAATGTCCAATGGAAAAAAGACAGCCTCTTCAATAAATGGTGCTGGGAAAATTGGACAGCCACATGCAGAAAAATGAAATTGGATCATTTCCTTACACCACACACGAAAATAGACTCAAAATGGATGAAGGATCTCAATGTGAGAAAGGAATCCATCAAAATCCTCGAGGAGAACACAGGCAGCAACCTCTTCGACGTCAGCCGCAGCAACATCTTCCTAGGAACATCACCAAAGGCAAGGGAAGCAAGGGCAAAAATGAACTTTTGGGATTTTATCAAGATCAAAAGCTTTTGCACAGCAAAGGAAACAGTTAACAAAACCAAAAGACAACTGACAGAATGGGAGAAGATATTTGCAAATGACATATCAGATAAAGGGCTAGTGTCCAAAATCTATAAAGAACTTAGCAAACTCAACACCCAAAGAACAAATAAGCCAATCAAGAAATGGGCAGAGGACATGAACAGACATTTCTGCAAAGAAGACATCCAGATGGCCAACAGACACATGAAAAAGTGCTCCATATCACTCGGCATCAGGGAAATACAAATCAAAACCACCATGAGATATCACCTCACACCAGTCAGAATGGCTAAAATTAACAAGTCAGGAAATGACAGATGCTGGCGAGGATGCGGAGAAAGGGGAACCCTCCTACACTGTTGGTGGGAATGCAAGCTGATGCAACCACTCTGGAAAACAGCATGGATGTTCCTCAAAAAGTTGAAAATAGAACTACCCTATGACCCTGCAATTGCACTGCTGGGTATTTACCCTAAAGATACAAACGTAGTGATCCGAAGGGGCACGTGCACCCGAATGTTTATAGCAGCAATGTCTACAATAGCCAAACTATGGAAAGAACCTAGATGTCCATCTACAGACGAATGGATAAAGAAGATGTGGTATATATACACAATGGAATACTATGCAGCCATCAAAAGGAATGAAATCTTGCCATTTGCGACGACGTGGATGGAACTAGAGGGTATCATGCTTAGCGAAATAAGTCAATCGGAGAAAGACAACTATCATATGATCTCCCTGATATGAGGGAGAGGAGATGCAACATGGGGGGTTGAGGGGGTAGGAGAAGAGTAAATGAAACAAGATGGGATTGGGAGGGAGACAAACCATAAGTGACTCTTAATCTCACAAAACAAACTGAGGGTCGATGTGGGGAGGGGGTTGGGAGAGGGGGGTGGGGTTATGGATATTGGGGAGGGTATGTGCTATGGTGAGTGCTGTGAAGTGTATAAACCTGGCGATTCGCAGACCTGTACCCCTGGGGATAAAAATATATGTTTATAAAGCTGTAAAAAAAAAAAAAAAAAAGAAAGGATGAATACCCAAGTTTTGTAGCAACATGGATGGGACTGGAAGAGATTATGCTGAGTGAAATAAGTCAAGCAGAGAGAGTCAATTATCATATGGTTTCACTTATTTGTGGAGCATAACAAATAGCATGGAGGACAAGGGGAGATGGAGAGGAGAAGGGAGTTGAGGGAAATTGGAAGGGGAGGTGAACCATGAGAGACTATGGACTCTGAAAAACGATCTGAGAATTTTGAAGGGGTGGGGGGTGGGAGGTTGTGGGCACCAGGTGGTGGGTATTGTAGAGGGCACGGATTGCATGGAGCACTGGGTGTGGTGCAAAAATATGAATACTGTTATGCTGAAAAAATAAAAAATAAAAAAAATAATAAAATAAAATGTCAATCAGAAAAAAAAAAAGAAATATATGTTGGAAATAATCCATGTAAAGTTAGAATCAAAATAACTTCCTTATATCTGACTTTAAAGAGACAGAATATATCAATGTGAAAAGATTTCAGAAAAGGCTAATTCATTTAGAAAGAAAAACAAACTTGAAATAAATATACTGTGAATATAAGTTTGACAAAATACATTCAGGGATTACAACAGTTAACAGATTAAGTATGAATCTTTATATCTTGTTGTATCCTTAAAAGCATAAGCATAGAGCTGTGAGTCCGAAAAATGCAGATAATGCAATGCAGAAGTTGTCAGACACACGCCAGTATCCTTTACACCCATTGGGCAACAGAGACACCAGAAAGTTCTACCTGCACTAAAAATGATCTCTTTGCAAAAAAGAAAAGACAAAGAACAGCAAAGTAAAGCCATTAGTGACAACTACTCTCTAGGTTGAAGTTATGAGAGTAGTTATCAGTGGTAGTGTGAATACGCATTTATTCAACCACTGTCATATATATTCCTTAGCAAAGTTTAGAAAATTTAAATCTTAAGGTAGATTCTTAAAATAAAACAATAACCATTAACCATAATCCACTTTGGGTAGCCTATTTTCCTTTTCATCACTGCTAAGTAAAGCGCGTAGCCCATACGCTTCAGCCTCTCTTCTTCCTCTCAACCAAAGCTGTCTTTGGTTGTCTCAATGTCTTTGGCTGTCTCAAATTTACCTCTTCTTCTCTTTTCCCACTGCCCCTGCCTCTGTCCATGTGTTTTTATCATAGCCACAACTAGTCTTCCTACATTCTGAGGGTTTGGGGGAAGATTTTATTTATTTGAGATAGAGAGCATGAGAGAGAGAAAGCGAGGGAGCACAAGGTGGCAGAGAGAGAGGGAGAAGCAGGCTCCCCGCTGAGCAGGGAGCCTGATGTGGGGCTCAATCCCAGGACCCTGGGATCATGACCTGAGCTGAAAGCAGACACCAAGGCAGCTCCTACATTCTGAGTCTTGTTTCCATAACCCAGAACTGATGACTTCCCTTTATGGCTTTCTTTTGGCTACCAGATAATTCCAATTACCTCACCTGTCCCTGTGTCTTCATTTGTATTCCCTCCTGCTACCTTGAATGTTCTCTAGGACACCCTGCTGAACTCCTTCATTTCCCTCAAGGTTTAACTCAAATGTTACCAACTTTGAAAAACCAAGTGGTCCACATGCATCATTAAGTGACTGTCTTACACTGTCCCTTCAGGACTCATTTCGTACTCTGTAAATATTTCTAGTCATACTTTGCTACAATGTACTCTGATTAGTTGTTTGAGGTATCTCTCCTTTTTAAACCTTGAGCTCCCTAAAGTGAGAGGGACAGCAACCAGCACAGTTGCTGTCACAGGATATACTCAACAACTGTCTGATCAGTAACTGAATGAAAACAAATTCCTTTCTGTCCCACTTTTGCTTTTTCCTGAATCCCATCTGTGCTACTTCTAAAAAACATAGTATTCTCCGCTGAGGTGTATACAATTGTTGAATTCGTCAGACACCTCAACATATACAACATTAGAACCAGATGTTCTACCCAATTCTCAAAATTCCACAAGGTCATCGGGGACTCGTGAAATGGGAATAAACAGGAAATCTTAGTTATAGACTCTCCTAATATTTAGAATGGTCAAGGCTCCAGCAAATCCCACTGTCTCCCATATTTCTCTGATGATGTACCCCCAAGAATCCCAGACTTAGCAGGGGACTGGGAGGTCATCTAGCCCATCTGACCACCTGCACCTTTGTGAGGAGGTTTAGCCATGCAGGTTTCTGAAGCTTCCCTCACACATCATTTGAAAATCAACAAAGATGGCGAGAGTGTGCCACAGAGAGATGCTACGGGGCCACCGAAGTCACACGGGGGAGGCTTTGGACAGCATGCAAGGCAGTTGGCTCCACAGCTGCTACACACATTCACCCACCCAGAAAGTGAAAAAGAATCTGAAACCCCAACGTCAACACAGGGGTAGAAAAGAGTTTCAGAACTCTGCTAACAGCAAGTTGTTACCACTGTGAAGGAAAAAAATCCTGATAAGTAATTTTTGCTGCCAGAGCTCAGAGAAACATAAATCAAATGTCCCCACCGAGATCCACAAAAAGCTCCATCATCTCCTCATGCTGGGAAGCAAACGTCTCCAACACTGGAAACCGCATCAGCTGGATTCACTAGAGACGAGTTAAAGGACCACAAAACGATGCTCACGCAGCACGTGCCCACGGAAACAGAACCGGATTCTCTTCTGTTCTACCACAGACCCTTGTACGTGACCTTGCGCTAAGAGCCTAAGAGAAGAAAAGAAATAATAATAGAATGGTAATGCCTCTGCGCTTCAAAAAGAGTAATTTAAAAAAGATTTTCTCTTTTGGGTGTGAAGGCAGAACACAGCAGGATTGGGAACACACCAGCATGCTGATTGCTGGAGAACACACTGTGTGAGTGAAAGAAAAAGAGCTATTAATACTTTCTAGATGCAGATAGGTGAAATGAATGCATCTGAAATCTAGTTCTGTTAGAAAGAAGAAAAGCACCAGGAGGCGGAGCCAGTCCTTACGCTATATCTGCTGCTATCTGCTCCTCACACCCAATAACATCTTCCTAACAGTTTTCAAGGGACCAGAAACTAATACCTGCCTCATGAGGCGATCTTCTAATAGGGTAATGGAGGCTTGTGACTTTCATGGGCTGCACAAGGGAGAGCTCAGTACTGAGTCCTGGTTCCACTGCCAGCTTTTAGAATTGGAAACAGTTGAAGCTGGTGGACGAGGGAGGTGATGCTGAGGAATGAGTGAGTTTCAGGCATGAGTGAGTAGGGTATCTGCTCTCTGGTGGCCCACCCTCTAGCCCCATCACAACATCATCAATTAACATATAAGTGAGTCAGACAATAACACAGAGTAAACTGAAAAAATGTATGCACATTATGTAAAAGAATTAATAACACCAAGTGTACAAGGAAGAGGTGAAGGCAAGCCGGGATGGGGATCAGGTTGAGAGGAGTCCAGACAGGAGGTATGGTGAGTGGGGGCGGAGCTCCACCTGACCCAGAAAGAGAGGTAAAAGGAGCCGTGAAATGAGCCACAGGAAGAGGGCAGGAGTGCCAGATAAAATATAGGACACCCTTTTTTACCTATTTTGGAGTATAAGTATATCCCAAACACTGCATGGAACATACTTATACAGAAATAAGTAATCTTTGTTTATCTGAAATTCAAACTTAACAGAGCATCTTATGTTTTTATTTAAGTCTGGCAACCGTAAATGAGGGAAATGAAGCCGTGCTGAGAAATGGGGCCTTGGTTGAGAGAGTGACAGTGGACAACCAGCTCCATCACACACACACAGTGAGGTGGGTTTCTTACAGGAAAGAAGAGTATTAAGTTGTCACAGGAGAAGAACTCTACTATGCATGGAGTTAGGCTGTCTTGCAAGGTTGTCATGGGTTCTAACCAAGGAGAGATGACCAAGATCTGAACTGAGCTGGGAGATGAAGGAAAAGGCCTGGAAAGAAAATCCTGTGAGGGGAGAAGTTCAGATCTTTGTCATGAGCAAGTATGTACCGTAGAAAATAATCCTAACACTATAGGCCTTATTGCTCATCCTGATGAGGATGGAAGGGGGGAGCTAACCCAGTCAGAAGAGAAATGCTGAGTAATATAGTAAAGCAACGCTGGATTCTAGGCCATACCCCACAACATTTGGCAAGGTGGGTTATCTTGGCAAACTGGAGGGAGAGGCAGACAGAGAGCGAGAGAGAAAGGGACTCATTCTTCACAGGCACATTTCTTGGAAAAGGAACCAAAGAGGAGGTAGGCCCTTATGTCTGTTATCTGGTATGTCTAAAGCATGAAAAAATGAGGTACCTCATTAATTTGGGTGGAAGAGAAGTTAAACCCAATAGAACAAAAAAATCAAGTTCAATCTAAGTCCACCTAAAGAGATAAGCAACTAAATTACTCTGTAGTTCCTTGAGTACAGATCCTTTACCTCTTTGTTTAGTTTATTCCCAGGTATCTTATAGTTCTTGGTGCTATAGTAAATGGAATCAATTCTCTAATTTCCCTTTCTATATTTTCATTGTTAGTACATAAGAAAGCAACTGATTTCTGTACATTGATTTTGTATCCTGCCACATTACTGAATTGCTGTATGAGTTCTAGTACTTTGGGGGTGGAGTCTTTTGGGTTTTCCATATAAAGTATCATGTCATCTGTGAAGAGAGAGAGTTTGACTTCTTCATTGCCAATTTGAATACCTTTTATTTCTCTTTGTTGATTCATTGCTGTTGCTAGGACTTCTAGTAATATGTTGAAAACAGTGGTGAGAGTGGGCATCCTTGTCATGTTCCTGATCTCAAAGGGAAGGCTGTCAGCTTTTCCCCATTGGGAGTGATATTCACTGTGGATTTTTCATAGATAGATTTTATGAAGCTAATGAATGTTCCCTCTATCCCTATGCTTTGAATAATTTTAATCAGGAACAGATGCTGTATTTTGTCAAATGCTTTTTCTGCATCAATTGAGAGGACCATGTGGTTTTTCTCTCTTCTCTTATTGATTTGTTCTATCATAGTGATTGATTTGTGAATGTTGAACCACCCCTTCATCCCAGCGATAAATCCCACCTGGTCATGGTGGATAATCTTTTTAATGTACTGCTGGATCCTATTAGTTAGGATCTTGTTGAGAATCTTGGTATCCATATTCATCAGGGATATTGGTCTCAAATTCTCCTTTTTGATGGGGTCTTTGCCTGTTTCAGGGATCAGGGTAACACTGGCTTCATAGAAAGGGACCGGAAGTTTTCCTTCTGTTTCTACTTTTTGAAACAGCTTCAGGAGAATAGGTATTATTTCTTCTTTGAATGTTTGGTAGAATTCCCTAGGGAATCTGTCAGGTCCTGGGCTCTTGTTTTTTGGGAGGTTTTTGATCACTGCTTCAATCTCGTTACTAGATATTGGTCCATTCAGGTTGTCAATTTCTTCCTGTTTCAGTCTTAGGAGTTTATAAGTTTCCAGGAATGCATCCATTCCTTCTAGGTTGCTTAACTTACTGGCATATAACTGATAATGATTTCTGATGATTGTTTCTATTTCCTTGGTGTTAGTCATGATCTCTCCCCTTTCATTCATAATTTTATTAATTTGGGTCCTCTCTCTTGTCTTTTGGATTAATTTGGCCAGTGGTTTATTGATCTTATTGATTCTTTCAAAGAAGCAGCTTCTAGTTTCACTGATGTGTTCTACTGTATCTCTAGTTTCTAACTCATCGATCTCTGCCCTAATCTTGATTATTTCCCTTCTTGTGCATGGGGTTGGCTTAATTTGTTGCTGCTTTTCCAGTTCTTTAAGGTGTAAATCTAACCAAAGATGTAAAGGATCTGTACTCAAGGAACTACAGAACACTCATGAAAAATTGAAGAAGACACAAAAAGATGCAAAAACATTCCATGCTCATGGATTGGAAGAATAAACATTATTAAAATGTCTATACTGTCCAGAGTAATCCATACTTTCAATTCCATCCCAGTCAAAATTCCACTGGCATTTTTCAAAGAGCTGGAACAAATAATCCTAAAATTTGTATGGAACCAGAAAAGACCCTGAATTGCTAAAGAAATGTTGAAAAAGAAAAACAAAACTGGGGACATCACATTGCCTGATCAGGCTTTACTACAAAGCTGTGATCACCAAGACAGCATGGTACTGGCACAAAAACAGACACATAGACCAGTGAACAGAGTAGAGAGCCCATATATGGACCCACAACTCGATGGTCAAATAATCTTCAACAAAGCAGGAAAAAGATATCCAGTGGAAAAAGACATACTCTTCAATAAATGGTGCTGGGAAAATTGAACAGCTGTTTAGAAGAATGAAACTTGACCATTCTCTTACACCATACACAAAGATAAACTTGAAATGGATAAAAGATCTTAACATGAGGCAGGAGTCTATCAAAATCTTAGAGGAGAACACAGGCAGTAACATCTTTGACATCGGCTACAGCAACTTCCTTCAAGACATGTCTCCAAAGCAAAAGGAAACAAAAGCGAAAATGAAGTTTTGGAACTTTATCAAGATAAAAAGCTTCTGCACAGCAAAGGAAACAGTCAACAAAACAAAGAAGCAACCCACAGAATGGGAGAAGATACTCGCAAATGACACTACAAAGGACTGGTATCCCAGATCTATAAAGTACTCCTCAAACTCAACACCCAAAAAAACAGATAATCATGTCAAAAAATGGGCAGAATACATGAACAGACACTTCTCCAAAGAAGACATACAAATGGCTAACAGACACAGGACATCATCATTAGTCATCAGGGAGATTCAAATCAAAATCACACTGAGATACTACCTTATACCAGTTAGAATGGCAAAGATTAACAAGACAGAAAACAATAAATGTTGGAGAGGATGTGGAGAAAGGGGAACCCTCTTACACTGTTGGTGGAAATGCAAGTTGGTGCAGACACTTTGGAAAAGAGTGTGAAGATTCCTTAAAAAAAAGTAGAGCTACCTTATGACCCTGCAATTGCACTACTGGGTATTTATCCCAAAGATACAGATGTAGTTGAAAGGAAGGGCCATATGTACACTAATGTTCATAGCAGCAATGGCCACAATCGCCAAACTGTGGAAAGAGCCAAGATGCCCTTCAACAGATGAACAGATAAAGAAGATATGGTCCATATATACAATGGAATATTATGGCTCCATTAGAAAGGATGAATACCCAACTTTTGTATCAGCTTGGATGGGACTACAGGAGATTATGCTGAGTGAAATAAGTCAAGCAAGGAGAGTCAATTATTATATGGTTTCACTTACTTGTGAAGCATAAGGAATTACATGGAGGACATTAGGAGGAGGAAAGGATAAGTGAATTGGGGTAAATCAGAGGGGAAGATGAAGCATGAGAGACTGTGGAATCTGAGAAACAAACTGAAGGTTTTGAGGGGAGAAGGGCGGGGGAATGAGTGAGTCTGGTGGTGGGTATTAAGGAGGGCATGTATTGCATGGACCACTGGGTGTTGTGCATAAACAATGAATCCTGGAACACTGAAAAAATAAAATTAAATTTTTTTAAAAAGACAATTAATTTACTCTGAAAAAATAAAAAATAAAAGCCATTCATTTATTCATTCACTCAACAAAGTGCCTCCAAGCACTAACTACATTCCAGGTACTGTGCCTGAGGAAACAACAAAAATCTTAGTGACAAGTAACTCACCAAAGTTACTAGTGACCTGGCACCTTTAGAACATGTAACCAACACTTTACGAAGAAGTTGTGAAATTAAAAAGGGCCTTGAGGTAGAAAGGAAAAATGGGGAAGACTGTAATAAACGCTTTTATTGGCCTCCCAGGAGAGGCTGTGATGCAATACAGAGCAAAATCTTCTTAAAATTCAAGTAAAATTGGGGCGCCTGGGTGGCTCAGAAGGTTAAGCCTCTGCCTTTGGCTCAGGTCATGATCTCAGGGTCCTGGGATCAAGCTCCATATCAGGCTCTCTTCTCAGTGGGGAGCCTGCTTCTCCCATCCCCCCGCCTACCTTTCTGCCTACTTGTGATCTCTCTCTCTCTCTCTGTCAAATAAATAAATAAAAATCTTTTAAAAAATTCAAGTAAAATTCTAATCTATTCCCAAATTAACATAATAATAGATTAGGGGTTTTTTTCCTTCTCAATATTTATTATTTCAGCTGCTTGTTTCTCTTATAAATCTTTTACTAAATGAAACTAAAATATAAGCCACAGCTTCTGAAAACATTCCCTACCATAAAAAAATATGTTGATAAAGAATTATCTGAATATTCTACACACTAAAAGAAAATCAGTGACAGAAACCACACAGGTATTCAACAGATTGAAACGCATCAAACCTTAAAACTGCTCTAGTGTATGTGAGTATAAGCAATTAAATGGCAAAATACAAAGTAGGAAATACTCCAAACAGAGCAGGTGAAGATAAGAAAATCTTACACACCATGTAGGAAAATGGTCAAAAGTCATGAAAAGATAATTCCGAGAAAAAGAAACAAAAATGGCTACTGAACACAGAAAATAGTTAACTTCTCTAGCAATCAAGGAAATCCTAATTATGTTAACCATTAACTAACATTTATACCTATCAAATGAGCTATTATTTTTAGAATTAAAATGTTCAACAATAATGAAGGTAGTTTATGAGTATCACATACTGTCCTACTGTATAAATTGGCAAAAACCTTTCTAGAAAAGTAATTCAGCAGTCGATGTCAAAGGCCTTAAAAATGATCATATTCTTCCACCTAGCAATTCTACTGGTAGGAATCTGTTAAGGAAATCATCAGATGTATTGTCAAAGATATCATACTATTATTTATAGTAGGAAAAAAGCATATATATGTTTTTTAATAGGATAATAATTAAAATGGAATACTGGAAGTCATTAAATCTGCATCTGAAACAATTTAAACAAACCTTGAAAATAACTGATATGACATTAAGTTTTTCAAAGTAGCACAGAAAACTGTATTTATATATCACATATTAGTATTATCACAATCATATATGAAAAGAGAAGGAATTAAATCAAAATATCAACTATGATTAATCACGTTATAAAATTATGAGTAATCCTTGTTTCCTTTTAAATTATTTCTTCTATTTTTTGAGGTTTCTACAGTAAATATGTCCTTCTTTGGCAATCAGAGAAAAAATGAAAACTAGCATTCGCTAAAGAGTTTTGTTCTACTACAATAAAGAAAACAAATATGGATTCATCTAAGGATATGCACAGGGCTTAAACCCATACACCTTGGCATTTATTGAAATAGTTGTACTTATAGGTTTATATTTATAGATTGCTGTAAGTATTGATACTTGTTATTTAACTGTCATGTCAACAATACAATAAAAGAAATGAACAAAGAAACCAAAATCTTTACTTGCTAAATTAATTTTCCCCTCAAAACTGAGTTTGCCATTTATGAGACAAGTATGTGATATGCTGCACTTTTTTCGACCTAAGATCTGTAAAAATTGAAATTATTCTGCTAAAAGAAAAGGAAGCTGATCAGCAGTTGTTCTTGTGCCCAAGAGTTCTCTGGTTTGACCATGAAGGTAAGAGATTTCAGGAAATTTATTCCTACCACTTTAGGCATGAATATGAATTAGCGCCCTCTTGTGAGCACAGAATGAAATTTTAAATGTATTTGGAGCCAAAAAAGATTTCAGTGTATTATCTACTATGGAGAAAACACATAAGCGTGCTACTAGAGAGAGAGATACCACAGTCCTCAAAGTAAAATCGTCCCAGAATTCTGATCATCTAGGCTTTTGACATACAATGCATTTGTAGAGGAAAGTGCCTGACATTCAGTAGAGAGTTAGCTTGTCTTAAAATTCACAAGCAACGTGAATGTTCTCCTGCACCGTTACCACAGCGTGTGAGGGTTATCACAGTGGAGCACATAAGAATCTCCTTTGGGGCAAATACACTCAGTTGTGTTCACATGGAAGAAGGTCGCAAAAAGGAATCAAGCCTTTCTGAAGCCAGAGAAGATGGTTACTTTTGTAAAGTCTTAATTTAAAAAGCAATAAATCGTTACTTTAAAACTAAACATGATAAAAACAACTTATTAGGCTGGGAACAAAATCAAATTAGAGATCACCTAGAATAGAGGCCATGACCTGTGCAGCACATGTAGGGGAGAATGCATCCCCCTTTATTGAAATGATACCATCTACAAGGAAGAGAACCGTGCCCTTCGCTCTGATCTGGGGATTACTTATTGCAACCTTACTATGGAAATATCACATCAGGCTGACCGACTGAGATACACAATTAAGTCCATCACATGCCAGTGGGAAGGTCATATTAAAATGAAAACAATTTCTCAAGACTCCAGATCCTATACCAATACTTCAACAACACTGCCAGACTTTTCCTTGAAGGCTACCTGCCAATCCCAGGTCAAAGCTTAACTGATATTCCCAGTGAGAGGGCTCTAAATGTGAGAAAAGCACTTACAGGGTAGTTAACACTAATCAAATTTTCTGTTTTTGTCAAGTAACCTCCTAGTGTGGGCTGGGGGTCTTTGGGAGTCCCTATGGTCCTCTGAGGAGGCCCACATGCTCAAACGTATGTTCATCACCATACCAAAACGTGGTTGGCCTATTTCACTCTCATTCTCTTACAAGCACCCACTGCAAATTTCATAACAGGATGATGCAAAAGCAGGTATGTGAATCTACCTGCCTCGTGTTAAGCCAGACATTAAAGAGATTTGTAAAAATGTCAAACACCACCACTCTACTCGCTGAATTTTTGTTTCTTTTGGAAAGTATAGTTCTTTTCTGTAAAAATATGCTATTTATATCAACCCACAATTGCCTTATTTTTGTTATTTTGGACAATACATAAATAGTATTTAATTTCTCAATTTTAATTTCTAATATGATAAATATGAATTGATACAATCCACATAAGCAAAAGCTCTTTAAAGGATCCTCGATAATTGGTCAAAGAGTGTAAAGAGTCCTACACCAAAATTCTTGCGAACAGCTGTCAAAGACGTCTGTTTTGCCTCAGCATTAAAAAGTTTTAAGAAGGGGTGCCTGGGTGGCTCAGTAGGTTAAAGCCTCTGCCTTCGGCTCAGGTCATGATCTCAGAGTCCTGGGATGGAGCCCCACATTGGGCTCTCTGCTCAGCAGGGAGTCTGCTTTCTCCTCTCTCTCTGCCTACTTGTAATCTCTGTCAAATAAATAAATAAAATCTTAAAAAAAAAAAAAAAGTTTTAAGAATGTTGAACTCAGAGGCTCCCAAACATCTTTCTGGATTTTCACAATCAAAGCAACCTTCCACTTTGCTACAGAGTTGAAAGGCATTTTTGTGTGACTTTATGCGTCTCAGGATCCAAATTAAATTTCACTTCAGCGCAGACCTAAGTAATGAGAAATTTTCAACTATCATGCATGCATCGATTCAATAAAAATTTACTGAGTACTTATCTTGTTGGTGTTCTGAAACCAATTCTGCTGTGTGGCAGGGCTTGGGAGGAGTCCCCACATACAACTAAGCAATTCTGTGACACCAGCGGGGTGTCCAAAGAATTCAACTCTATCCTGACCCTCACCTACCTGGAGATCGATAGTACCAGATTTCACAGGTGAAAGGCTCAGGGCTACAAGACTGCTCTCCAGCACACATACACAGACACCCCAGACACCAGTCATAAACCCAGGTTATCTGTGCTTCTGACTGACCAACTGGCTATAAATCAGAGGCTTCCATGACCTTGTCCTTGAGTTTCCTTAATTTGCTACAGCAGCTCACAGAACTCAGAGAAACTTTTTACTTACTAGATTGCTGGCTTGTTATAAAAGGATAGAAGTCAGGAACAGTCAGATGGAAGGGCTGCATAGGGGAAGATACGGGGAGAGGATCTGGACCTCCCATGCTCTCTGAGAGTGCCACTCTCTCCCTATGTCCACATATTCACCAAAAGGAAGCTCTTCTAAACCATCCTTTGAGGTTTTCACGGAGACTTCCAAAAAAACGCATGACTGATTAACTCATTAGCCATGATCAATTAACTCAGTCATTGATGACTGAACCCAACCTCCAACCCCTCTCACCTTCCCCAACCATTAGGGTGCGGGAATAAAAATTCCAATCCTCTCTAATCTCATGGTTGGTTTCCACGGGCAACCAGCCCTTAACCTTAGGTGTGATGCAAAGTAACTTCATTAACATAACAAAAGACACCTTTTGCCCTTTCTTCACTTAGGAAATTCCAGGGTTTTCAGAAGCTCTGTGCCAGATATTAATTTATAATATTTCTTACTATAAATCACAATATCACAAGTATCATGTGCAAATACAACTATGTTTGGTAAATTGCTAGTCTGGGGGAATAAAATGACACCCTAACAGCCTAGAAAAAAAAATAGATTTGTGTTCTTTAAGTCACTCAGTCTGTGGTATTTTGTTACCGCAGACCTGGGAGACTAATATATCAGTCTCTCTCTCTTACATTACTGCATTTTTTTTTAATTCCACAGTTTGGGCATCCATCATGCTACCTGTAAATTTAGTAAATCATGACATCTGGATATCTGTCTGAGAAGAAAGTCAGAAGTGTCCCTAATTCCACACTGAGGATCTGCCGGGGATAGCAACAAGAATTACAAGTTGTGGTCAAGGTCTCTTGTCCTCAAGTTGCTGACAAGGGAAAGCTAAAGGAAAAAAGACTAACCTACAGGACGCTATTGAAAAAGTATATATAGAAATGCAAAGTCATACATGTCTTACATGTTATAAGAGGGTGGTATCAGGAACTTTACGAGCTGTCATGAAGGCCAATAAGGCCATACCTGCTATGTTGATGGACGTAGCTCTTGCCCTCATCACAGTCAGGAGAGCTCCTGAGAGAAACAGCATTTTAGAAACAGGGCATTATAGATGTAAACTTGAGACACTGCAATTAGCAGAGTCACTGATAAGGCGAAGGTGTCCGATAACTACCTCATTCCATCCGCTGATGACAGCTCCAAAGAGTAAAGCAGAAGTCACAAAATTCAGACTAAATCACTAAAGATTTCTGAACTTGCTAAAAATGTAAAGTACTGTCCTTACAAGTTAAAAAAAAAAAGACACCAATTTGAACCAGCAAAGTCTGATTATCCTTTTAACTGTTAGAATACCAATTAGCTAAAAAAAAAATTAAAAAATAAAAATAAATAAAAATTTAAAAAAGAATTAAAATAAAAAGAATACCAATGACCTCAACTTTTCTGTGAAGCAATTTAGCAATTAGTATCCAGAGTCCTAAATATCTCTTTTGGCAAGAGTTAGACTTCCAGGAATTTATCCTAAAGGAATGACCAGGAATGCCTAGTTTTATATATACAATAATAACAATAGTTACATGGATTTTGAAAAAGAGAAAAATACACCAAAATGTTAAAAATGTTTTCCTCTGAGTTTTGAAATTAAAGATGGTTTTCTATACTTTTGTTATAGTTCAAAAGTTCCACAAAGGCTATATATTACTTTTATGAATCAGCAAATAAAAAAAGATAAATGTTTTCTTTTTTACATGATTAACCATGTCACCGGAGTTCTGATCACAAACTGGGCAAAATCTCTGTGTATCTTCATGTCTCAGTTTGTCCTTTCATAAAATAAGGATATAAAGAATATGTTTTTTATTTAAACAAAGTTGTTTCATCCCCCAGGTGAAATTTTTGAAGTACATTACAGAGAAATTTATTGTGAAAATGTGAACACGTTTTATAATGAAAGTACCTCTTTCTCACTTCAGAAAGACCATCTTTCCCAGTTTGTTTATGTCAACTGAAACACATCCATCTGACACTAAGAGACACATGGGAGAGATACTATTGTACTGAAATTATAAAATCGCTTTTAGTCAATAAAAAACATTTACTGAGCTATATAGGCTTACCCATATAAAAGTCTCATCACCTAACACCTCTCTGGAGCAAAATGGGTAGTTGGTAGAGTTATACCCAGTGTACAACAGAAAGAAGGGGAAAGAGATTAATAGACAAGCAGGCATCAATGCTGCCAAAATAAACTGTCTGTGAACAGAGTTATTTCCCAAAACAGTTGTTCCAAACTTCAGTGTGCACAAGAACCATCTGGAGAGCCCTCTACAAATTCAGGTCTTTGAATGTCACCATACAGAATCGGAATCTCAAGGGACCAGGAATAGTAGACTCAGCAAGTGTCTTAGATGTTTCTGATTCAGGTAGACTGTGGGCCATAGTTTTCAACAGTCTCTAAAATATGCAAAGGGTTGAATATTAGATTTCTGGTATACCACTGCCAATCCAAATCTCACCAGGTTTATAAAAATAAGCAATATATACTTCACTAGTTTATTCTGATACATAATTTTACTTAAGATAGTTAAATGAAATATTCAGAGTTTGGGCACACCCCAAATCTTTCCAGCATGTTTTTACCTCTATCCAATTTCTTTTCTATCACTCACTACTACTGTTGGATTGGATTAATCCAAAGTGATCTTAATGATGACACTCCTTTGGCGCCTGGGTGGCTCAGTGGGTTAAGCCGCTGCCTTCGGCTCAGGTCATGATCTCAGGGTTCTGGGATCAAGCCCCGCATCGGGCTCTCTGCTCAGCAGGGAGCCTGCTTCCCTCTCTCTCTCTCTCTGCCTGCCTCTCTGTCTACTTGTGATCTCTCTCTGTCAAATAAATAAATAAAATCTTAAAAAAAAAATGATGACACTCTTTTCATCTGAATTTACCTAAAATCTTGATTCCTGATACTACCAAGTAATATAATTTCTTTTCAGACAAAGAATGGATAAAATTCAGCCCTAATATGGAAGACTATTCTCAGTGAGAGAACCAACATCAGCTAATTTGGTGAGACTTATTATTTTTACAAATTAAAATAAGGTTCTCAGTTTCCTTAGGAAAATAGGAATATAATCCAGAGGAGGGATGAAAAGAGGGAATGGGTCCAGTCTGAAGCATGCACACACAACACACACACACACACACACACACACACACACACACACACCATTTCTGTCATTCTCTAAGCAAACAAGATGGGTCCACTATGGTGAAGAACCCAAGTACAATTCAAACAAACACATGTTGAATGACTGCCAAAAAGTATGCTAATCTCTCTGCCAGTTACTTCAGAAATGAAATAAAACAGTACTCTGGGAAAATATTTAACATCTTCCTTTTATACAACATTTCATTATTTCTCTCACACAAAAGCACACACACGCATCCATTTCTCCATCACTCTAAGAATTCCAAGAACTAAGAATAAAAGAGGTTTTGAAATACAAACAATTTTTTTTTTAATTTTGCTCATATCGTGCTGAAAGGGCTCCCCTACACTACTCTTAGCTCTTTTCTTTGTGTGGGTTTAAAACAACTAAACTTTCGGTGCCAGCTTCCATCCTGGACCAGATTTATCAAGCTAACTTTCACTAACTCACTCACAGAGTAAGACTCCCTGGCTGATCTTTCTGCTCTCAGTGCCTTGTTCATTTAAATGAACATTAACAGTCCTTAGCACTCAGAAATTGCTGAAAAGCCATTAATTAGTTTTGGAAACAAGAGCAAATAGTAGCATACTGGATCAATATGCCAAATTGAATAAACATTATCTTGAGGTGTTAAGAGTCTCCCAGAAAGACCAAGGCAATAGTTAAATAAATCATAAAATGGACGAGAACAGAAGTGTCAGTAGGAATGATCTACTAACTTCAAGTTTTTGACAGGCAATAACAGTAGCAATTACAGTCATTACTTAAATTACTTAATTTATTACTTAATTTAAATTACTTAAATTCATAACACCGTCTCCCCAGTGGAGTTTTCTGATTGTCCCATCCTGCTTATTCCCATAGAACACTTTGTAGAAACACAGTGTAGGTTTTCTTTTGCAGTCTCAAAATAGATTTTTGACATTTTCTATTTTTTCTGACACTTTCCATCCCTTTTTCCTATGACTCATAACTTTTCCTTTCATTTCTTCAGCACCTTCTGCCATGCATTCTAGTGATTTCTTATGTTACACATTTCATATTTTCACAACTATTTGGATGTTGTGGGCAAAGTAAAATTCCCAAAAATATTCAGGGTTACCTATTTGTATTTCCAATGAATAGAATTTTAAGTGGGCTTTTTCCTGTCATCTCAGAATCTGAGACATCTCAAAGCTGAAACAAACCAAAAATATCAAATTGTCTAAAGAGAAGCGTCAGTGACACCCAGAGCCGTCAGAAACAACCCTACTGTACTGTTATGGGCTGAACTGTGTCTCCTCAAAACCATATGCTGAAGTCCTAACTCCTAGTACCTCAGAATGTCACCGTGCTTGGAGATTAGACCTTTAAAGAGGTCATTAAATTAAAGTGAAGTCATTAGGGCAAGATTTAATCCGTCTGATTGGTGAAGGAATCTGGAAGAAGAAACCAGCCCTGCCAACTCCTGATCTCAGACTCCCAGCCTCCAGCACTGGGGAAAAACAAATTTTGTTGTTTAAGCCACCCAGACTGTGGCTTCATCATGACACCAGCTACCCCCAGCGGTGGGGAGCGAATACTAGGAGTCCCAGACTGGGTCGGGCTCACAGTGGAGGATCCCTTGGGGGAGGAAGGAAGGTGCTTCTCCCTCCCTAAGACAAGTAAGAGGGCCTCCAGGAGATTCATCCAAAAAGACAGGTACACGCAAGACTGGGAAACCACTATTTTGTTCCCCAGTTGGACTTCTGCTTTGGCAGCAGCCTGGCCTATTTCTGCCTACCTGAAGAGTTTATGAGAACTGAAGAGAGATGGGAAGGCTGACAAAAGGCTTGCTGGGGAGCCTACAGTTTGGTCCTACTGCTCTGCCCAGCAAGACCTTGTGAATTGTGTGTGGGGTGTGTGTACCTCACCGGAGGCTGGAGCACCTGCACGCTCTTCCTGGCACCCTACCACGGAGGCTGTGGGGTAGGTGGCTGGTGACTGGAGTGAGTGGGGAGAAGCTGGTCAGCCAGAGCCCAAACCTCCACCTCAGGGAAAGGTGGGGATGGCGCCAATGGCTCACCATGGTCAGTGCATCAGCCAAAGAAACAGCAGAAGGGCCCTGAGCTCACTAGGCTACAAGATCAAAAAACGCCCTCTCTCCCCCTCCCCTGTTTGCATGGACACTGGAGGGGCTCCCCTACACCAGAGAAGAATGCATGTGTAAACAGGAGATGGGAGCCCAGCCCTCCTCACTTCCAAGCCTAGTAGGTCACAAGCCAAGACTGAACTGGAGGAGAGAGGAAATTTGGAATCAGAATCACGTTTTTTAATATCCTTCTTTTCCCTCTAAAATGGTGTAGTATGCTGAGTTATTTTAAGATGTAAAATACATTAAGATTAATTTTATCCTTAGAATGTGTGTTTTCAATCATAGCATATTTGCAGCATTTGCTACTCTAAAGCCAGGGTTAGGATCACAGACTCCCCAAAAGCGCAAGGTGGTACGCAACTAGAAACAAGGAATATAGTTAGTATTTGCTAAGTATTTACCATTTTTCAGCATCTAAGGTTCTAAGAGATTTGCATACATTGTCTCCTAATCTTAACCACAACTGTATGAGGTAAATTCTGTTATGCCCATTTTACAGATCAGCAAAGATATGCCAGTGCTGGCTGATAACCCAATTATTAAATATTCAGAAGTTTTGCAAGATTCTGAGCCACCACTCTTGACAGCTTGAATAAATAGCCTCGGTGGAAGTAGTTATACCATGGAAATTGGCAAATGCTACAAGTCAGGGGCTTCCCCGTCTCCACTCCCTGGCTTCCCCTCACCCATGCCCCAGAACCAGTTTATCAGCACACTGGGGCATGAAGAAACTGAGACTCTTAAGAGTTTAAGCTATTTGTCCAGAATACCTTGCCAAGAGGCGTGGAGCCAAGCTTTGAGCCCAGGTATGCAGGGTGGTGGGGGGGCGCGGGGGCAGCTGGCTTTCTCCCACTTGTGCTCCCCATGTACAAGGCCGTGCTCTCCAGCATGATGAAAAGTGGGCAGAGCAGCCGATCACAGTTAAAGTGTCCCCCAGCTAATCTGCATTTTTCAAAATTTCCTCACATTCTACTCTGAAGCCCCTTTCTTCTTTGATCACTCAGGAACACCCTATGTGGAACAGCTAACAGGAGCCGGCAGGCCCTCAGGGAAGTCCCAGCCTGTCTGTGGGAGAGGAGTGGTGGGTGTTAACATCTTCCCTGCTTTGTTGCCCTTTTCATCCCAGCTTTGTTTGCAGAGAAAGAGAGCAGCATCTGCTCTCCCAGTGAGCAGATGATTATACGATACCCCATGGTTTTATATCAAAGACGAGTGAATCTTAAAATCTTTTGTGTTTGTGTGTGTGCTGGAGTTCAAGGTCCTGCATTTTGAAAAAGCAAGGGGAGGGGGTTATCATTTCAAAATATAAACATGCTGAAAGATCTACAGAAACAACAGGGATTTTTTAATAAGTAAAGGAAAAAAAATAAGTAATTCTCATTGTCTTACAAAAACATTATACCTGGGTTCTGGTTTTCTGTATTAAAATACTGGGGGAATATTTCATAAGCTGGGTGGCTTCCTCACCCATACACAGGAGTGAGGAAGGGAGATCAGTAGATGGGATGGGAAATCGAGGCCCTTGCCCGTCTCAAATCTTGTCCCTGGTTACATGCTGGCCTGGCAATGGATTAATCCTGAACTCTAAAGAAATACATATCGAGGACCTCAAACCTCTAAATGGGAACTAAGTGAGTCAGTCCATAATCCAAGTGTCAGTGAACACCCAGATGTGAGAAGCACAACTATGGCATTCCCAATAGTATCAGACAGAGGTCCTCACACAGAAGTAAAGGTCACTAGAGGCATTTATTTTATTTGCAAATTTGCATCACTGCCTTGTCTTCCACTGGCCAAGACCTTTCTTCACATATATTTGCCTATAATCTGTAAGACTAGGCATTACAAGGGAGACATGAATGTAAAGAAGGGCTATTGATTTACTTGTGTCGAGTAAGAAGTACAGCAAATGAGGCATGTTTGGTACTGGAAAGGAATTTCTCATTTTGCAGTACATTACTGGGAAAGATTAAATGTGTGTGTGTTGCACTGTAAACCTAACATCAGACTTGAGACTAGTGTTCAGATTAAAAAACTCCATAGTGGAATCAAGAAAAAATGATAGCTGTGTCCCTCAGGAAACAGGGTATCTGTGCCGCCCATTGACTGGCACAAAGGGCAACAGGGAGGAGGAGCTGTGGGCAATGAAGAGGTCTGACACAGACGAGGACTGAGAAGCCCTGGAAATCACTTCCCCTCTAGACGGGCCCGAACTCTGGAGCTTGAGGCTAGGCTCTCTTCTATTAATCAGCCCTTTGTCCAGATGGCCTGAGTGTCAGCCGGGAAGGAAGAGATCACAAGTTTTCCATTTGGTTTTATTAAATGTTCTCATCCTGTGGAGATGACCAGAGTCTTGGTGTCCTGCCTGCAAGTGTCCCGGCTTTCTGAATAGCTTCAGTGATAAAGCAGAGTAAAAGCGTTCTCAGAATAATTGAACTGCCAGACATCCTTTACTTATCCATTCATTGAGATTCAGTTGTCTCATTTCCAAGTTTTTCATGAAGTCCCTTATAGGATTTCCCATTATAAATGAGCAGCCACCCAAGTACTTAGAATAGAAAAAAAAAAAAAAAAAAAGAGAGAGAGAGAGAAAGACAAGATAAGATGCTAAACCTAAAGGACATTTGCAATTCACAGTTCCTAAAAGAAATGAAACACATTCCAATTCTCCTTTTAATTCCCTTCCCATTTGTTTTCTTCTCACGTGTAGACCTTAAGCAGATGTTGTAACGCTCTATCAGGATTAGGTGGTGCCAAGTTAGTCAAAGATGAGTGACCGGAAGCAAGGTGCCACGTAGCCCACATCTTTCTCTTCCTGAACTCTTAAGCAAAAGTGAAGAGCAGATCCTGAGGTGTGAAGAAGCTGTCACACAAAGGAATGCAAATGTCACACAGTTATAGAAACGTAAGAAACAAATAAAGCAGCGTTTCCTAAAATAAGCTCTAAGACACGCCATTAGTCCTCACATTTTTCCCCTATTTTCTCTGGTCATCTGACTCTTGTCTCTCAAACGCCTGAGCTAATAGTCTGTCTCTTTTCCACCAAGCATCAGTTGTCACACAACTTTTCTTTTCTGCAAAATTACCTCATCCATACCCATCCACTTTCCTTGGAGATATACCAGAGGGATTGCTTCCCTGCTGTCCTTTCCCTTCTCAAAGTGAGCTCCACAGCACCAGGACAAATCTACTTCAGTTTCAGCTGCTGTCACGTTGGGAGTCAGAAGTTTGATACAGGGACGCCTGGGTGGCTCAGTCAGCTAATTGTCTGCCTTCGGCTCCGGTCATGATCCTGGGGTCCTGGGATCAAGTCCCACATCAGAATTTCCTGGGGTCCTGGGATCAAGTCCTGCATCAGACTCCTCGCTCAGTGGGGAGTCTGCTTCTCCCTCTGCCTGCTGCTCCCCCTGCTTGTGCTTGCTCCCTCTCTTTCGCTTTGACAAATAAATAAATAAATAATCTTTAAAAAAAAAAAAAGAAACCTGATACAATCACTTTTCTTATTTTAACATGAAATACATTATAACTCGCTATATTACAATTCTCCCACCGATCCTTCAAAGTAATCTATACGATAAGCCTATACTGTGCATAATCTCTCTGAAAACTAACACGTCAGGTAGCAATGTAAGCTGGCAGGGGTGACAATTTGGGATGCACATATTTGCACAAATAAGGACATTTAAAAATAGTATCCTTGAGAGAACACAATCCTTCATGAACTGTCTAAACTACTCAGCATAGTGACATGTCTACTCAAGGTAGATGTCTAGGAATGCATAACAGAAGGAAAGAAGCAAGTGCTTGCTAATAGTTGTCACCCCGTCTACATGGTCAGTTTCTGAAGGCAGGAAGCATGCCTGTCTGGTTTGCCTGGGATCCCCAGTACCCTCCTTGGTGCTTTGCACACAACAGAGGCTCAGTTAGTTTCTCACTGGTCTGAACCAAATTAACCTTGAAAGACAGTAAGATTATAGCAGATTCAGAGTTAGGAATTCCTGGATTTGAACGCTGTCTTGTCAATTATTAGCTATATACAACCTCACGTAAAGCACTTACAATTTCACTTTTATGCTTCAAAAATAAAAATGATAATGTGTGACTCATACGTCTCTGGGTATATCAACTGAGGCAGTTTTGTGAAAGCATTCAGCACATAACAGATGATCAAAAAATTATCTCAACTTATGATTATTTATTTGATTATCTATGTCAGGTATCATATGTACTTTGAATCTATCCTTAATAATAGCTCTTAAGAACCTCTTGGTTCAGCAAACCCTTTTTCAGCTACATACGGGAGAGAGGAATTTCAAATGCTATCATCTAGTTTGTTCTTATTCCATGCATTATTTAGCCATAAAGTTTGCTTACTGAGTTCTATTTTTATATCTCCAAATTTATGCAGAAATATGTTTTATTTATTTTTCCCACATTTCAGATATGGGAAGGTATATCTATCTCCAGATGCTAGAATTGTTTTCTCCCCTCAGATATGACACATCAGGCTCTAGATGGAAAACCCCTTGTAGCAGAACCATCCTGAGCACTGGGGACTGTCACCTCCACCTCATAGACAGGTTTAGTTACTGAAATGTCAAAAGGTCCTTGCTACATGGAGGTCTCACTTACAAGTCCTGGATCTGGAGGACAGCTTTGGTATAGAGCACTCACAAGAGCAGGGTACTCAGCTCCCAAACACGGCCCTATTAAAGAGCTGTGAGGCTGCCCCAGTCTCTCACCGCCGCCCCCCCCGTACAAAGCTTGAAATTCCCCATCCTGCTCAGACTACCTTAATGTACCCATCTCCAGGACTTAGAACATCAAGAAATAAGAGAACATCAATGGAGTTTACCAGGTGCCACACTGTTCCACTACGTTATTCCGGTCAGCTCAATAAATCTCAGAAATGCCTATGAATATCCCCATGTTATGCTCTAATTCCACTAAACTTCATCGCCAACATAGGAGTGACATGTTAGTCAGGGATCAGAAATTCTAGAAATGTCAAGTTCTACCAAACAAATGCCTATCGTACCACTACCCCAGTCTTTCACTGATGCACTCTTTGTCACTAAAATCCATGCACAAAATGAGTAAAACAGTTAATTTAAGTGACATGAAAAAGTTACATTTTAACAGCCAACACCAAAAATTCACAATCCTATGTAACTTTATATAACCCTACATAAATCTTTTCCATTTCTCGGCAAACCCTCTAAAACAGTAACAGATGATACAACAAACTATTTTCCAGGTGTTTTTATCGAAGGTCACATCCAAAAATTCAAGCCACTTCAGATGCTGGCGGAACCAGTAGTGAAAATTCCAATCCATGTTAAGGACCATGCCAATGCTTTACACTTTGATGCTCTATTTTTTACCGTAATTCTTGCGGCTTTCTCCAAAGCAGTGTCCCAATGTTGTACAGTTCTACACTCAGTAACCTATAAAAACTGAATGGGACAAAAGTATTTCTGTCAGAGTTGCAGAATGACCATAAAAGAAGTTAGATCCAAGAAACACTCCAATATTCACAAGGGCAACTGGGGTCATTCTTTCTTTGGATGAATGTTCATTTTTACCCAGAAATATGTCTGGAGAAGATGGAAGAAAAAACGATGAACACAATGCAGAGGCAAAGCCATAAATCATTTAGGGTATCTGAGTCATGCAGAGGGCTGCTCACGAAACATATCTCGAAAGAAAAGCCTCCCTCCCCGGGGCCAAGGAGGAAGTCATTTCTATGTGCTTAGAATATTGTTCGATGTACAAACTGGGATAGATTCCTCATTCTTCTTCCTTCCTTTTCCAGTTTTCATTTAGATGGTAAGAGTCCTACCAAATGCGTGACTTTCAGGTTAGATATTTGCTTAAAGAAAATATGGAAAATCTATGCACAAAGAAGAATGGGGTTTCCTTACCCGCTCAAGATCTGCTGCAATCTTAACCTTCCATGGCCTCTGCTCAAACCCTAACCTATCAGCAGGGTCCTCAGTGACAGGTGACAAGTCCTGAAATGTTCCAATGAGAAATTAAAAGCATCACTTATAGGCACTTTAAAATGGCATCTGCAATGCCTCCGATTACTCAGCAGCTGGTTCAGATGGCAGAGTTGGACAGAAGCCCGCTAATGAGGCCTGGATGCACTCACACAAAGAAATAGTCATGCTTTCAACCTCGAGTTTTATCAATGAACTGACTAGATTCCAGGCACTGTCCCTCCGTTGCCTAGTAAAGGCGCGCTCATTGAAGGTTTAATCACAGTTTGCCATCCACAATGAAGGGGCCAGAATCTCTCACTGCAAAAGGCAGCCCAACAGCACATCAAAAGACAGCACCATCACCCTGCTGTTCTCTCTGCATGGGCAAGGCAAAAGGACCAATGCCTGATAATCTTCTGGAAAAGCCTGATACCCACAGTGCTCCAAACCACTCCTCTCTGGCGGGGCAGTACACTCACGCCAGTCACCCACTGGAGACAAAGAGCATGAGGTACTACTCCATCTGTCTGTCAGGGAGACGCCCAGTTTGAGAACTGAAGAACAAGCTTCTGTGAACTACCCAGAGGCATCCATGCAGATGCAGGAAAGACACGGAATGGTGGGCTTTGGAAGCAGAGACTACGTGCAGCTCTGGCCGGAGGCTCCTGACGTTCCCGAGTGCAGCTCGCGCATACCGCCCAGAATCCCAGCACTGCTCTCCCCACAGACAAGCATACAGCTAGCGGTTTAAGGCAGCACAGTTCTAATCGCTCACACCATTTCTCTTAATGACTATTGCTGGCATTGGTGGATGAACTTTGATGGTTATAAAACGCCTGCATGTATACCTCCCTGTCCTTAATTCTACACTCCTACAGCTGCTGTTTATTATCTCAGACCACCGTCAAGCAGGGCTGGCCCCTGCACTCGACGTGGGGTACGCAGCTTTTGGTGGAGCGTGGTAACAAAGGCAGTAACTGAGTCAGCACAGGCATGACTGATAGAAAGTGGTTGACCCTCGATCAGGGTTCCACTGGGCTGAGTTCTCACAGTCCCACCTGTTCTCATTCCTGGCTAGTCTCTTTCCTTTACCTTGGGTCTCTGGTGAAGTGGGGAGGTGAGGAAAGTTCCTGGAACAGCTTCGGGAGCTTAGAAGTCTTGTCCATAATTGTTGCTCAGAAACATCAAGATTCCCCTTGAGACCCAAAGAAGCAATAAAGAACTTGCAGCCAAATACAATACAATCCTGCATTCCGACAAAGCTTCTACCAGATGTCGGTGGCTTTGTGTATGGTAACCATTGGCTGGGACAGTCCTGATTCCAAATGTAGTCCCAAATGTAGTTCCAAAATGACAAGTCCCACTTGTCACACTATACAAGTTCCAAGTATAGCTTTGGAAATACGGTCTCTAGTTTGGGGAAGGAGTAAGTATTACAAAATGCAGTTCAGGTAGTAATTTTGCTTGCTAGTCCTAAAAGGTGCTTCTTCTGGCAATAGCAATTTTTAAAAATCACTTAAAAATCAGGAGGTATGAGTCCAGAGCTATAAGACAGCATGGGGATTTTACAATAGATTAAGTGGCATAAATGTCATGTTCAGATGTTAGTCAACTTAATGTTAAAAAACGTATTAGCTTTAAGACAGAATTTTTTCATGATAAATTTTAAAATGAAGTATGAGCCCCTAGGTATTTGGAGTAGTCGAAGAATGGATTGTGAAGCTTAATTTAATATTAAGGCTAATGGACAGTTTGAAATAAATTATAGATGAGTTAATATTTTCAAAGAATTACAATACGATAAAATATGCTTAAGAGTCCAAATTTTATACTGAGTATCCATTAATAATCAAGAGCGAGGAAACCTGAGGGTCATCACTGTATTTCTTGCATATTTAACCATATGCACTGATGAGAAAACTGAGGCACAGATAGTCTGTGGGAAGGCACACCAAGAGACCAGCTGAAAGCGAAATCTGTATCCTGGCTACGCAGATACAGGGGTGCAGAAGAACGCACCGCCAGTCCAGAGAACAATTCCTCTCTGCCATCTCCATCCCAACGTGTCGCTTGAGCGACAGAGATCTCCTAACTCTGCCCCTGTAGCTTGAGCACCATTATTTTGGTGCCTCCCCCAAACCCTTACCTTCTTGGTCACCACGTTATTACTGATGGTTGTTCAACTAGCTTACTCAAATGCGCCACTGTCACACTGTGACCAAGTTAAAGCTGTGGTAACCTATGAAGATTCCTGTAGAGCATCAAGCTGCTTCAATGAAATTCAGGTAACTTCCTGAGTTGTGGAGATCTTCTTCCCAATCGCTTACATGACTTGTGGCTACAGATCCTCTTCATCCACAGAGGCCAGGGAGTTAACAAAGATGGAGTAGACTGACCACTCATCCTGGTTGATACCTGCTGTTCCAGCATCCCACTCAATTAGTGTTCCCTTTCATTCTCCAAATGACCCCAGCTTTTTTTTTTTAAGATTTTATGTATTTATTTGACAGAGAGAGAGAGAATGAATGGGAGGAGGGACAGAGGGAGACACTGACTCCCCACTGAGCAAGGAGACTGACACGGGACTTGATCCCAGAACCCTGGGATCATGACCTGAGCCAAAGGCAGACACTTAATGGACTGAGCCATCCCAAAATGACCCCAGTTTTAACAATAAATCATGTGCTTTAAAATTTAAAAAAAATTAAAAAAAATTTAATAAATTACCTGCTTTATGCCCTCAGAGAATGGCAGGTGACCCACTCACTGAAGATAACTTCATGTTGGGCCCCACTAGAGATGTGAATTTCTACTTCCCCAAACATATAAACTCAAATATTCATATATAAAATAGACTCAAATGCAACTATAATCGCTGGCCTCCTTAGCTTCCTCTTCTAGGCCCTGGCTGACCCTTAAATAAGAAGCAGCAACAACTTATAGGTTTGAGGAGACTTTCCTGATGCCTCTATAAAAAGGATTTTCTTAGGGTTTGGTAAGTGGATTTGTACAAAGGAATCTCAAGGATCTCTACTACTGGAGACATGTGTGTCTATCAGAATGAACTATGCAAGAATTATACTAATATGTCTTTTGTGTATATGTGCAGGTATAGAAGTAAATGCATATATAGGTGTATATTTATTTATATACATATATGCATACATATCTAGAAAAGAAAAGGTCAATAAAAATTAAAGCACAGTTCTGTGGTGCCTGGGTGGCTCAGTGGGTTAAAGCCTCTGCCTTTGGCTCAGGTCATGATCTCAGGGTCCTGGGACCGAGCCCCACATCAGGCTCTCTGCTCAGGGGGGAGCCTGCTTCCCTTCCTCTCTCTGCCTACTTGTGATCTCTGTCTATCAAATAAATAAATAAAATCTTTTTAAAAAAATTAAAGCACAGTTCTTACAGTAATAAAATGCCAAAAGACAAGGATGTCATGTTGACAGCTACATAAGAAAATTTCAGCATATAACAACAAAAAAGTAAAAGTAAAAATATTTCCATTTGCCTTTGAATTTTAGAATGGAAAAGATTTTTTTAGTTCCCATTTATTCCATCTCCTGCCTTATGTAGCCCATACTGATGAGAGGAAGGATACCAGTGAATGATATAAAATAGCACTTCTAGGGCACTTGGATGGCTCAGTCAGCTAAGCGTCTGCCTTAGGCTCGGGTCATGATCCCAGGGCCCGGAGATCGAGTAAACCACACCAGGCTCCCTGCTCAGTGGAGTGCCTGATTCTCCCTCTCCCTCTGCCCCTCCCCTTGCTTGTGCTCTCTCTCTCTTTTTCACAAATTAATAAATAAAATCTTAAAAAATAGTAAAAATAAAATAGCACTTCTGCTAATAGATAAAGGCAGAGTAACAATAAAAATACAAATAAATAACAAAAATTACTCCGAACTATGATGTAGTGGGATTCTACCCACAAACAAATAATACGTTTGATGAGTAGCTTTACAAACTCCATCCACCAGAGCCCCATAAACGTGGGCCCTGTAAACAGGTGTGGACAATGTGTACAGCCATGTCTCCTTTGTGCTCACTTCTCCCTGGCTCAACCAGACCAGCTACAAATGTATCGGGTTCGTATGTGAAGCTTTTGAGTAAGATTTTTCTTGAAAACCTGGAACTAGATGACCTCCATAAGAAAAATAACCAATCTTCAAAAGTTTTCCCCCAAATTAGCTTTTCCTTCAGTTCTGTTAGGTTAACGATTATAACCACAGGACCATTATTGACAGGCAAAATAAGATTTTTTTTCTGTTTCTAAGGATGATTAAACCAGAGACCAAATCAATCCTCTCCTGGTAAAGTTTCTGATTTGTCTTTTGGGGTGTTTTCTTTCTTTCCTTTGTAATTAAGAAGAACCAGCCTCTGGGTTGATGAGCACCGCAGGGAAAAGTGATATTGATGGGGGCTGCGGGACTCCTCCAACATACCGCACGGAGGACGGCCACACAAATTCACAGGCACCGGCCAAGGCAAAGGGGACAGAGATTCATCAACCCAAGTGAATGTCAGGTTATTTTTAAAATGAAAAAAAAAAATTGCTTAAGTATCTAATCCATAGACCTGTACTTCATGAGCATTTCTGAAAGAAGAGAATCCATCCTTCCGTGTTCAGGGAAAAAAAAAAAAAAAAAAAAAAAAAAAAAAACAAACAAACAAACAAACAAAAAAACCAAGTTGCAGAAAGGACATACAGAGGAAAAAGAGCGGCAGCCCAATCGTCCAAGTCTCCAAAGGAAGAGTCAACAATTAAAAGCAAACCTGAAGCATTACCTTCTTGAGGCATCCACCATCTCCCCACCCAGAGGACTCAGACACACACCCTCTTTTCCCTAACCACCCACCCCCAACACACACACACAGAAGTGTGAGCAAAGGACTCAATCCATCCATCGGAATGCAGAGCACACCAGAGAAGCTATTGTTCTGTTTAAAAAAAAAAAAAAAAAAAGGCCCGAGAGAGATTCATTCATTAAAGCTGCCGCAGATGGCTGCTCTGCAGAAGGGCGCGGCGGGAGGCGGCCACCAGCTGGCAACCGCAGCACAGGCAAGGCTCACTCGCAGCTGCACTTCAAGGTTCCTTTCAGAAGCTCTGCATTCCACCCGCAGACACTTTGCAGGGGATCCCTGGGACTTAATGGACAACTTTAGGCACAGTCCACTGGCAGGATGGAATCCCTTTCCATCTCCCTTGGCCGGGTCTTCCACAGCCCCCTTCCTTGCACCACTGTCATTCATGAGCAAGGGGCAGGTTCCTGGCAAAAAGCACATTAGTGTGGGGTCCCTGAGCGCTGCCCTGGGTTTGAACAGAGGTCTCTTCCCAGTCTCTTTTTGCTAGCGTATTCCTTGACCTCTGCAGCACAAAGAAGCAAAGTTAACTTGTTAACTATTCTTCCAAAGAAGCCAGGAATTTTTTTTAAAAAGGAGAAATTAGATCATGCCTTCCACTTGCTGAAATGTTTTCTTTTACCTTTTCTCTTTTGTTATTTTTCTGTTTCTTTTGTTATTTGATATTGTGTCATACACATTCCCAATTTTCTCCAGGTCATTTAATCCCACTAAATTCACTAAATTTCATTTTGCTCATTTTTCTTTGTAAAATGAAACCACATTACAAAATTTCTAGTAAATGAGGTCTGTTTTTCTACCTCGAGAACTGTTTTATGTCTAGATTGTTGTCAACACCTGTAACTTAGACTTTCCATCTCAAACCCAGCAGAAAACTCTTCACTCATTCTAATATGACTCTCTTTTTCTGTTGTTATTTTTTTTTCTCTGAAAAAGAGCAGATTAATTAAATCCTTCCTTCTGGGAGCTGCATTTCATCCCTAAATCTAAACTTTTTCCGTCTTGCTCCAAAGCTCTCCCAGCTCATTCTGTAAAGATTCTGGGCTCTACACGAACCCTACAAAACATCTTCTTTTTCAAAGATCACATTCATGCTATTGAAATAAATTCCTAAGAAGAGAAATGCTCTTGTTCAGGTCTAAGAATAGAACATCCAGACATAAGTGAATAAAAAATAATTCATTCAGTTGTGCATGTCTGTGATTTTTATTTTAGTTTAGACATATTTAAGAATGTATTTTTGACTACATGTTAAAGAATTTTTAAAAATCCTTTCCCTTTCTTAGGAATGACTTAGACTATTTAAAAGTCTCTTATTTATCAACATTGACATCTCAACACCTGCTTCCTTCTGTGCCTTAATTGTAATGCAGGGAATTATAATTCCAATACTGCACATTTACGAATCAAAGGCTTTGAACATGTTCATTGCTAATGTTTAATAGTCATTTATTTTTTTAAGTTATACCAGATGAACTCTTTATATCCTCTATCTTCGTCTTATAATGGAAATGCTCTGTTTTACTTGAATTCATGGCTATCTGTGCCAAGAATGTTTGAAATAAATCAGTGACCGGAGTTACGCACATTGGTCTTTGAGGGACTAGAGAACCAACCAACCCCTTTGAAAGGAGAGACCTTTATATGCCAAGGATCTTACATGGCATCTGGCACAGAATGCTCAATAAATGGTTCTTGGACAAAACTAGCAAAACCAATAGTCCTTCATGTTAAGTACCAGAGAGACAGCAAAATAGTAACCAAGAGCTCTGTCTTTAGAGTGCAGCTGATGAAGTTTCAAGCCTCTTACAATGGCCATATGGAGGATATGACAACCTCACCAAGCACGCAAAGCCATGCCTCTAGGCAATGTGTGGTCCCTGATCACTGTCCTACAAGGTAGAATCCAACTCCTTGCTAGGGAAGAATGTGAGACAGCTTGAAGAAAACCTCTCCACTAGACCATTAGAAAGGATGAATGATCCCAGGACAGAAACAACATTCAGAAGAAAAAGAAAAAAATGGGTCACCTGAAATCAAGACTCATTTGAAGCTCTGCGAATGGGAGACAGAAATACGGTAGAAAAAGCCATGGCGGGGCGCCTGGGTGGCTCAGTGGGTTAGGCCTCTGCCTTCGGCTCAGGTCATGATCTCAGGGTCCTGGGATCGAGCCCCACATCGGGCTCTCTGCTCACCAGGGAGCCTACTTCCTCCTCTCTCTATCTCTGCCTGCCTCTCTGCCTACTTGTGATCTGTCAAATAAATGAATAATATCTTTAAAAAAAAAAAAAGAAAGAAAGAAAAAGCCATGGCAAGAGAATTACTCAAAAAAATGTGAGACTCTGCCCAAGGAGGGGGACTCAGACCTACTGAAAGAGAAGCCTTTCATTCTGCAGAACAGTAAACAAGATGCATTATCAAGTGCAGGGCCTTCAGTTGTCTCCCAGAGAGAGAGATCCTTTATTCAAAGTAAACAGTGCAAATCCATGGCTAACCAGGAGGCTCACCACTTTCCTGGACACATGCCCCCCACGCTACCTTTCACAACTCACTCAGTAGAAACGTGCAATGACAGATTAAGCAACCAAAAGCCTTAGAGACACAAGTGAACAGATGATATTTTCAAACCTTGTCCAACCTGAAGGTGATAATTACATGAGGGAAATAAGTCTATGAGGCGAGAACAATAGGCTCCATGGATTGTGTTAAAGGAAGAAAGTTGGTTTTTTGTTTTTTGTTTTTTGTTTTCCTGAGCTGTGGGTCACAATGCCAGGATCATGGGTTCCTGGAAGGGATCTGATGACATCCCTCAGAAACCAATCCTGACAGGAGGCTTGCCAATCTAAGAAAGAGACTTTAAATTCAAATTTGGGGAAAGAGGAGAAAGAAACAATCAGAAAAACAGAAGATCTTTGTGAAATCTGATATGATGGAGGACAGCAGGTGTGCCATGGAGAAGAATAAATAATAAGTTATAATGGAGGAGGTTCCTAACAATTCCAAGAAGAAAATGATGAGGAAAAGTGTTAGAACTGACCAACTAACAATTTTAGCATCAGATGCTCATATTTAACTCTACTACTTTACTAGCTGCCTGACCTTGAGAACTCACTCAGCTCTCTATGCCTTAGGACACACATCTGCAAAAATGGTGTTAATACTGCATCACCCCAGAAAGCTGTAAGAATTCAGGGGATTGAATACACAAAAGTCATTAAGAACAGTGCCCAGCACAGGGCAAAAAACGGCCGAGGTAAAACCCAGCTCCTGCTAACCCTCTGCCTTTATCCCAATATGCCTACTCAACTCTGCACCTCTTCTTTTATTATTTCACCCACAGATATACTGCCTCCCTGCTTAGGATATCCTTTGCCCTCTTGTCTGCTGGAGAACTCACTGATCTTTCAAGTCTAAGTGTATTTCCTCTTCCAAGAAGCAATCCTCAACTTTTGCCAGGAATTTCCTTGCTCTCTCCCTTACAGATCCTTTAACAAATCTCTCCTCAACACTCATCTCCACTGTAATACACATCACAGTACAGTATAACTGGCCATTCACACTAGAATGGGAACTCTTCCAGGAGGGAGAGCTAGCTTATGTGGGTGATGATGGTATCCCCAATGTCAAGTGCAAAATTTGATTTTGCAATAAGTTCTGAAAAATGTTTGTTAAATAAAGGAATATAAGGTAGGAAGACAAGACTAGACTCTCCAGCAGAACCCAGCATGCTCAAACAACAGAAGTAAAGTATATAATTGAGATTCAAATCAGAGAGAAAATATAACCAATTCTTCTAAGAAGTATATGAAAGCATTTTAGAGGGCAATGGACCCAACTTCCAGGTAATATAAAGGAGTGGGTACTATTTCCTAGTTTCCAGGATATTAACAACTAAATTATCTTTCGGTACCATATCAAACCCAAAGTAGTTAGAATTGGTACATCTCCCAAGCAAAAGGCTGAGACAAAAAAAAAAAAAAAAAAAAGAATGTTACTGCTTCTTCATCCATGACCTCCATGCAGACTTAGTTCTGCTGCTTAACCCAGTTGGGATTTGTTTTGGTTAAAGCCCTGTCATTTATGAACATTTTCCTGTTTTTTCCCCACATCACTGGTCACTTTTTCTCAGATTCCTTTACTGCCATTTATTCCACAATTACAAGAAATACTGAAACAAATAAAGCTACAAAGACACAGTGTTTATTTATGCCTCATAAATAACTGCTGCTTAGCTCCTTTTTTGGGTCCCCCTTCCCCAGGAGCTCATAAAGTAGGAGTGACCCAAGGCTCAGTTCTTGGTCCTCTTTTCTCTTCCTTGGAGATCCCACCCAGTCCCACAGTTTTAAATATCAACTACGCGATGACTCCCAAACATACATGCCCAGCCAAACGTCTCCCTTGTTCCAGATTCCAATACCCCAAATGCCCATTTAATAATTGGCATGAATACATAACAAACATTCTTAATACAACCCTGGACTGCTGATCTTTGCCTCACCCCCACTCACTCACTACACCCTCCCTACCACAGTTGACTGCAATTCCACCTTCCCAGCCTCTCGGGTGCCAAGAACCTTGATACCATCTTTAACTCCCCTTCCTTTCTCACACTCCACACCCAATCAGTCCAGAAATCCCGATGGCTCTACCTTCAAAATACCTTTATCATCTTTATCATCTACCTTTATCATCTACGTTCCTGCCGTCATCTTGCACCTGGACTACTGATGTTACCTCTTAAATGGTCTCCCTAATTCCATTCTTGGCTACCTATATTTGTCTCTTCTCAACACAGCACCCAGAGTGATCCTTTATAAGAGAGCTCTTAGGAATGAGATCACATCTCCCCTTTGCTAAAAGTCCCCAAACAGCTCTCATTTCACTCTGCATAAAAGCCAAAGTCCATACAATGGTCTGCAATGCTCTTCTCCCATGATCCTCTCTTCATCTCTAGAACCTCTTTTCCAACAATCTTCCCCATCCTCTCCAGCCTCCTTGGCCTCCTGCTATTTATTGAGCAGCCCAGGAACCAAAAACCTCAGCATTTGCACTTTATTCTCTCTCCGTCTGGAAAGTTCTTCTCCAGACACCCAAATAGCTGTTCCATCATCTCTGCCAGGTCTTTCCTCAAAAATCTTCTGAGACCACCTTTTCTAAAATTTCAACCATGCTTCGGATCACCCCTCCATTTTAAGGTTTTCTCAAACTCTTTAAAAGCAGAAGATTTCAATTCTGTTCACTGCTGTTGCCCCAAAACCTAAAAATGTGCTTGGCACAGAGGAGACACATAATAAATACCTAAATGAATCAATGAACCAAGTAGATAAACAGCTTCCCTACTTTCCAGACCAGGTTTTTGAAAATAAAAACAAATGGTACCACTCTGTAGCTGCTCAAAAATGTCTGCGATGGTTGAAATTCAGTATCACGTAACCTAAATAATCTTAGTGCACAAAAACGTCAATATTTTTCTAAGGACATTTTCCTTAATTCTCTGTCACAAAGCACATTCCCATTTAGCTACTAACGTTTTGCCTCTAGGTCAAATCACTTAAAAGGGTTCACACAAAGGTTGGAAGGACCCACGCTACAGTCACCTTTAAGAGGGTATATTATATGGTCTTTCATACTTACAATAGAAAACTTAGGTTGAAATGGAAGAGTAATGGTGAACTGAAGACAGAGCTAGATGTCATGTGGTCTGAGTTCTTATCCAAGTTTTACCCCTTAGGAACTCTGCAAGGAGAGGCATCAATCTCTCAAAACTTCAGCTGACACATATTTGAATTAGGAAACGCAATATTAGCCCTTCTACCATCTTAGAGCTGTTGTGAGAATTATATTTGAATGGCAATATATAAATTGCTTCCATTATCATCATTTTCTATGTTATTATGTCATGTCATTAAACCAATAATTTTAGGGGGGCCTGGGTGGCTCAGTCTGTTGAGTGTCCAACTCTTGGTTTCAGCTCAGGTCATGATCTCAGGGTCATGGGACTGAGCCCTGTGTCAGGCTCCACACTATGTGTGGAAGTCTGCTTGAGAGATTCTCTCCCTCCTTCTCCCTCCCTCTCTGCTCCCCCTCACCCTGCTTGCATGCTCCCTAGCTCACTCTCTCAAATAAATAAATAAAAATCTACAAATAAGTAAGTAAATAAATAAATAAAAGTCTAATTTTAAAATCCACACGTTTGGATTAAATGCCAACCCACTCAGATTATTTTCTCCTCCTATTTTAAACTCAACCTTTTCCAAAAAAGATCTGGAAAGGAGTCAGGACTTGGAAGTTAGTTGTGAGGAGAACGGAGCGAAGCGGGTGTTACTGAGGAAACCATCCAGTTCATTTTCCTTTTTTTTTTTTTTTATTTCCAGAAAAATCTAGTCAGAATAATGGAGCACAAGAAAGAGTAAGATCTTTCTTTCTTTCTTTCTTTTTTTAAAAGATTTTATTTATTTATTTGACAGCAGAGATCACAAGTAGGCAGAGAAGCAGGCAGGGAGGGAAGCAGGCTCCCTGCCGAGCAGAGAGCCCAATGTGGGGCTTGATTCCAGGACCCTGGGATCATGACCTGAGCCAAAGGCAGAGGCTTTAACCTACTGAGCCACCCAGGCGCCCCAAGAGTAAGACCTTTCTAAACTAAATTAGCAAGACTAATTCTAAACTAACAACACAAACTGCAATTCCTTTCAGAACTTTTTGCAACTCGTGGAAAAGGCACTTCATTTTAGTAACTATCATTTTCTCTTAGGACCTTAGTCTCTCTCCTTGTCATGTTTCTGTCCTCAGCTCTTCTGAGATGTATCTCTAAATGTTCCATCTGAAGAACCATACTATTGAACAACCTACACTTTTTCAAAATTAAAGATGTCTATAATGTAAAAAGAAATATCTGTCAGAAGAGAAGCGTTTCCCATTACAATCCTGCTGTGAAGACACACAGCTCCTGGACCAAGCACGACATCGATGGCAAAAAGATAGCAGAGAGTCTTGTGGTTAAGTGTGCAATACTGGAGGCTTGTCTTTACTTGTAGGTGAAAATGGGGAAAAGAATGCTGCATCTAACTGTTAAGAATCAATCATCTTAAACACCTGCAGCATCTCTTAAAATAGTCATCATTAGCAATTAACTCTTATTTTTCAGAAAAGCAGTATTTTAAACTGTATATGTGCATGAATACGTGTGTGTGTGTGTGTGTGTGTGTGTGTATAAAATGAGTAATTTTCCCAAATAAGTCTCCCCACATCTCCTCATAAATAAGTCTACCTCATAAAATGGGGTAATAGATACTGCTTACCTCAAAGAATGTTATGAAGATTAAGTAATATAATGTATATAGCAAGTACTAAATAAACAGTGGTAAATCTGTGACTATACGTGGAAAAAAAAAAAAAAAAACTCCAATGTAAAACACAGCCTCTGTGGTAGCAGACCTTTCCAAATAGGACCAACCCTGTCTATACGTGACTTAAAGAGAAGAGGTAGCACACTCGGATGGAGAGGGACACCATTAAGGAGAGACTGGCCAAGTGCCAGATGACCTGGGGAGGGGAACAGCACTGGCCCTCAGGACCCTGGCAGCTTTTGCAAATGCCCTGCCAAGAAGGGATTTCCCAGCTCTGCCTCCAAACCCCCAAATCTGCTTTATTTTGTCAAAGCCAGATCCAGCCACATTTTTGCAAGAATCCAGACCATTGAGGAGTCTCAGAGTAAAAGCACTCAGATTCGACAGCATAACTGAAATGAAGATTAAGAATGGTTTCATACAGAAATAAGAATCACATCTCAAAAACTGCTTACAAATTACTCTTTAAAACTGGAATCCTGTAAAGTTTAGTTAAATGTGCCTTGTTTGTATGCAGGCGTTCTCTCCCTAGAACAGATGCATCCATAAAGATGGCAGTAAAGTAAGTCAAAACAAATCAACAAATACTTATCATGTGCTTACATTTAGCCTATATTCTCACAGTGTGTGTGTTTATGTGTGGGTATGTTGGGAGAGGTGGATCTCATAAAACAAAGTTAAAAATGCTCTTCTGAAAATAAAATAAAAAATAATAGTTTGTCAGTATATGAAATTTACTCAGCATTTTTTTTCACCACATTTTGAACTCTTCAGCTATCACAGCACTTTCCAGTTGCAGCGTGACTCTGGATTTCTGAGCCCCACAACAGAATTTATGCTAAGTTTGGCAATGAGGTGGGATATCAGGCCTTACAATTTTGACCTTGGAGATGATTTGTCCCTTCCTTCACCCAGATCCTTTACCTTTTTCTTACCAATGGCTTTTGAACTGTCAATAATGTGTACAGATAGCACATAGTAAGCAAAGTAATAACAAAAGGAGAACTGGATGAAGTTCAATCATAGAAATAATTCTCCATAATTGCTCATGTTTTGTTTTTGAATAACAAGCACAAATACAGAACAACAGACTATCAAATATAATTGCAGAAAATTATCTTGTGATGGCCATTTATTCTCCTTTGGAAAAATAAGCAACAATGAAAGCATCCATTTTTTTTTTTTAAAGATTTTATTTATTTATTTGACAGAGAGAAATCACAAGTAGGCAGAGAGGCAGGCAGAGAGAGAGGAGGAAGCAGGCTCCCCGCTGAGCAGAAAGCCCGACGTGGGGCTCGAACCCAGGACCTGGGATCATGACCTGAGCCGAAGGCAGCGGCTTAACCCACTGAGCCACCCAGGCGCCCCAAAGCATCCATTTTTGTATGCATTTCTCGCACCTGCAAAGCTAGACTTCACATCTCCATGTAGAGACTGGATCTGCGGATGGTGAAGAACCATCTCACGGAGGCGTTTTTGCAGAGTTTATGCTTCCATGACTGATGTTTATAAAGTTGGAGACACCGTCTTCATTTCACATTTGCACGCAGCAGACTGCGTGAGAGGGAGGGAAAAGGAAAACAGCTAAAGGCAGACATGTTGATGAAAAGGGAGGTAAAGCCAAAGGGACTTCCAGGACCAGTAAAACCAATGATTTGACACAAACTGAGGTTCAAGAACATGTTCAGACACAACAAATATGGGAAGCTTTTGTTTGTTCAGGCTACTAGTCTTCAGGTTCATGGCAACAATGGAATAAAGAGATTTCTCCTTGATGGGACATTTAAAATAGAGCCAACTCTTTTGGCAAGGATTTAGGTAATTTCCATTATAAGATGATTTCAATTATCTCTGATGTACCACTGATGTAAGCTTAAACCCATAATGAACTTTACACAGAATTTCACACTGACATCAATGTCCACAGTCTTAACAAGTGGCATTAATTCAATCTGTTCAATTTTCCTTGACATTAGATTTCTCAGTTTCTTTTTTTTTTTTTTTAATCCAGGGAAAGTTAGAGCAGAGAGTGTTAACAGCACATCTGATAACATGTATTTTGCTCATGCAGAGGAGATAATTGTGTCATTTGCCTAGATTCCAATTTATAAGCTATGGCTTCACTGGAGACCTTAGCAAATTAGTAATGTAGAAAAACTACAACCACTTTTTTTTACTGAGATATAATTGACAAAGAACATTATATTAGTTTCATTGTACAACATAAAACTACTTTTAAATTGGTTCAAAAATGTGTTTTCGGTTACCTCTGCAGATCTAGTCCCAACATGAGATATCAATCAACTGTAATTATCTACCGAAAAATCTGGTTACAGATATAGATATCAAAGTCAAATGGTATTTGAAATAAAGCTTCATGTATTTTAGAAATCCATTAGCAAGATCTGTAAGACTCAATTGAAATGGATCAACAACAAGATCAGTACATTTGGGACGCCTGGGCGGCTCAGTCAGTTAAGCGGCTGCCTGCAGCTCAGGTCTTGATCCCAGGGTCTGGGGATCGAGTCCCCGCATCAGGTTCCTTGCTCGGCAGGGAGCCTGCTTCTCCCTCCGCCCCTGCCTGCCACTCTGCCTGCTTGTGTGCGCGCTCTCTCTCTCTCTCTGACAAATAAATAAATAAGATCTTAAAAAAAAAAAAGATCAGTTCATTTGACAGAGAAGTTGTCTCAGAGGCACTTGATTACATGAGAATTAAAAGAATTTGAGACTGGCATGGTATTTTGACAAAAGATGAATTGTGGAATAACAGAAACTGATCATAATTTTCTCATGGACTAAGAAAGAAATGAAAACTATTAGGTTTTTGTTTGTTTCTAAATGAATGCATTACTGGTAAAAATAACTAACATAAAAGAAAATGTACAATAACTAAACCCACACATGTCTTCTGGCTAATGACAATCATAACTACTAAACTGATCTTGGAAAATCAGATTTAGAAGACACAACTGACACAAAACTGGCGATAGCAGATCATTAAGGGAAGAATTAAATCTTCCTGGCAAAATTTCAGTCATGCCAATATTAGAACAAGAAGTTGGGACTTCACAAAAGGACAACTTCAATGACAGAGGCTGTAATCATGGACATGTTAATATGTGTCAGAAGGCTGAACAATATATTAAGTCAATGTCTTAAAAATTATACAAAATATAAGTGATACAATTAAATTAATTTCAGTAAAATAAAAATAGGCTAAAAAAATGGAATGGGTGTTCTGTGTAGAACGCAGGTTGCTTCTAGAAAAGACTAAAACTGATCGGTGTTATCAAAAATTTAAATTCACAAACATGAAGTCACGAACATACTCAGGATCAAAACATTCTCTATCCAGCTGGTTTGATCTCGACTACACATACACAAAACTGTTCTCCCTCTTCCTTTTTCCTGGATATTTATAATATTTAAGCTCATAGTGTTTACATAATTCGTATTACATATTCATAATCTGTAACAACAATAGAACTAGGTCCAAATCCCATAATGAGAGCAAGGGCTTTGTTGTCAGCGAGACTTGAGTTCACAGCACTCATGTAATCCTAAATGAGTCAGACACTTTGGCAAGGACCAACGTCTGCAAAAAGAAATGATGCTTCAAAGTGCTGTTGACAGGATTAAGTGATAATTATTATGTAACACACGCATATTGGCACTTATGCCATTTTATTCTCCTCCTTGATGATAATGTTTATGATCTTGAGAAAGAGGTGTGCCTGGCACACAGTAGGTATTCAAACGTAAGATAACCATTATGTAAATGATGATATGATGATGAGTATGAAAATCTGCTAAACTAACTTCTGGGGGAAGGGAGCAACAATAACTACTGAGTCATGTTAATTTTATGAGCGTTTTCCAGATATGAATGGAGGATCCCCATTTTTTTTAAAAGGCTGTTTATTTTTTTAAACAGGCTGTTTTATTCAGAAAAGCCTCAGATAAACAAGAAAGGGGTGAAATATATATGGCCGCTTAAAGACAGGCTCAAATCTTCAGTGGTATTTAATCAACTCACTCCACGGAATAAGTTTGTTTCTGAATTAAAGGCTAATCTGTTGCATTATTGGTGACAGAATCAATAATTTCCAAAGGTAAACAGACTACTGTATGAAAGAAAAGAATGACAGTTGCTGGCATAAAGGTAAGTAGGCGTTTCACAACCACATGAGCTGCCCTTGACTTCCCTATGTTTCTTGGTTTACTTGAAAAGTCATTACTATAGTAGTTGTTATTGGTTTTGCTATTGTTAATGACTGGCTTTGATTTAAAGGTTTCCTCAAGGATGTTACCCCTTATTCTATAAACCTTGCCTTGATCATAGAAACAGAAGAAGAATGAAACGGTTAGGTCTTTACCTTGAATGTAAACAATGTGGTAAGACTGATTTGCTTCTATCGTTTTAAAATAGCTGAAAGTCTTTCCAATGTGTTTTCTCATTTGAAGCATGAAAACCTAAAAATAATTGATTCTAAGTACCGATTTTCTCAAGAGATACTGGAGCTTTTGTTTCGCTTTCAGAAACACTTTCTTTAAATATGAAATTTATAAATCAGAAAGATATGCCTAGATTCTCAAAACCAAACATGCTACCAGGTCTTAAAATATTGAAGGAAGGAAACTGTGACCACGGATCAAATGTGATGCCTTGCCTTCAGGTCAGTGAGCACCATACGGGTACAAATGCAAGTTGCCATTACTGTATTTCTAAGAAGAGTTTTAGATGCCGAGACATAATCTAAAAAAAACACAAAGGCAATAAATAAAGACAGTCTTAGTACAGATGAAATGTCCCAGATGACCCTGAGAGAGAAAAGAAAACTCCATCCTCCCTCAACACATCAACAGAAAGGGCCTAGTGCTTCTCCTGATGGTTAATAAAGGCTGTATTACTTTTTTGTCTCTCTGGATATTCAGTAAATCGATTTATAAGAGATCAAAAGCAATGAGCCTAGGAAACAGCTATTTACCCTTATGTATTTCTCTCCCCCTACTGTGCTCATTTTCAAATGAAGACTGATTTCCCTGTATACTTCCTCCATGCCAATGCCCACCAACATACTTGGTTAAACTGCCATAGCTAATTACCAGAGGGGCTCTGTAATCAGCAGAGAGCAGGGGAAAGGCTGACTTAAAAGAGCACCCACTGTGTGGCCCTGGCCTGGCTTGAAGACCCCTGGGATGGTGCATGCTCGTTCCTCTTAGCTCATTCTCCCTTTCATGCTGGGCTTGGACCATGGGTTGTGGGGCCCTTCAGCCCCCACGAAGCAATACTCTTCAATAGAAGCAACACTCATCATTGCAGAAGCTCAAGGTCCACAATGCCCACAGAATCTTAGCACACTGTAATGTGCTGTTTAAATATAAAACTACAAGAGGAAGAGCTTGTGGGGAAAAGATATAAATGCAGAAATTACATGTGGCACTTGGCTGGGCTGCAGTGAGACTCAGATCTGTCTAGGAAGTAGAGCTAAGTGACACTTGTTCTCAAAATACCTATTTGCATCCACTGATTTCCATTAGGGCTGGGGGCCTTGGGGGCCATGGGGTGGGACACACGTGAATCATGTCTCCACTTAGAGTGCAGGCCTACACAGGTACATCTGGCAGAAATTTGGAAGTGAAAGGAATGGATGCAAGTGTATAGAGAGGACAGTGGGGACTTCCCACTGAAGAAAACCCATAGTAAGGGTCAAAGTCATCTAACATAGGAAGCCAAAAGGTCTGAAGGTTGGGAAGAGTGGCAAGTATGACTGCAGCACTCAGTAAGTTGGCACTTAGATCTGTTCAGACAAAGCTACCTGGTAATATATACAAATACCACACTAGAAAATAATTTACACGTGATCTGGCAAAGCCACTGCACTAAACTCAGCCACAGTTTGGATGCAAGAGCCCTTGTTTGGGACCTTCAAGAGGAGGAAACATCTTCTCTCCCACTCTTCAAGAGTTGGACAAGCTATGGGAGTGAGCTGAAGCTTGTCAGAAGCTTAAATGACTCAGCAGGAATCTGCTCCCCCAGCTGGGCGAATGCCAGTCAGGGGAGCAGGGCCGGAGGAGGGGGGCGGGCTGCCAGCAGGGGAGTCCTGACCACTGATGAGGCATGGGAGGCACCTCTCCAGGATTTACTGGAAGAGCCTGGAATTTCTGTTGGAACATGCTGAGATTTAGAACAGTGGGGTTAGTTATTAACGTAAACATGATGTAATGTAATAGTAGTCAGCAAAATCATGAGAGCTGACATTTTTTCCTGGTCCTGTGAAACAAACTTGTCCAGCTTAACTTCAGTGAGATTTATTTCTGTGGAATGTTTCTCAGATGACTTAGACTAACAGATTAGTAGCTACTATTTGGCAGAGATATAAACCTTTGAATTTCAACAAATCACCCCCTTCCTAACTTCACACACACAAAAAAAGATGGGGAAATTAAAGAGATAAGGGAGTCATGGAACACAGGTTTGGTTTTAGGCCTATTGCCCAAGGCTTGATTTCTATAGGTTTGTATCATTTTTATGTCTCTTTATGTGATAGATCATCAGACTAGTCTTTAAGAATGGTTCAGTGATCCACAGAGAAGAATTTATGTCTCCAAAGCATGCCTGTGAGATCTAATTCTTCTCTTCCAATCAGGTCCATCAAAAACTGGAGGGGAAGGAGAGGAGAGACTGTAGCACGAGACCCTGTTCAAGCCATGTTCTCAGGGAACATTCCTAAATTTGAGTTCACTCTGAGTTTAAATAGCTCAAAATGGAAAAGTTAGAAACTGGGACCTTTTTGCTTTTACCCAATGTGCTCACGATCTCTATAGATGAAAGCCACAGGACTTCTCCCACTTAAACTTAGGTAACTCACCTAAGTTTTTGCAATACAGATGTCAGAAGAATTTTTGAGCTGTTCTGAGCTAGAGGCTATGTACAGCATTTCTTGATTTATTTTCTGTTTATTCAAATGAAAAACCCTGGGGAGAGCAGAATTACTTTCCTTAAATAAATGGTTCATTGTTGTGCCTTTAATTGGAAATGGGGCACCTGGGTGGCTCGTGGTTAAGTGTCTACCTTCGGCTCAGATCATGATCCCAGGATAATGGGATGGAGCCTGGCATAGGGTTCCCTGCTCAGCAGGGAGTCTGCTTCTCCCTCTCCCTCTGCTGCTCCCCCCACTTATGCCCTCTCTCCCTCTCTCTCTCTGTCAAATAAATAAATAAAATCTTTTTTAAAAATTGGAAAAGAATTTTTTAATGGTCAATAATGACACTAAATTGACTATTAATTTGTTTTTAGAAAGATGCACTTTTTAAGTTATTTATTCTAACATGAAGAAGAATCCAATAACAAAAGGCTTCAGCATATGTCTAAATGTTTATCACACAGTTCCTCCAACATAGATCCAATTTTTCATAACGTATTACATATCTTCCTGATTTTTATGTGCATGAGCACATACACTGTGAGATAATAATTAGCATTGCAGAACAAGTGCCAATCTCCCATAAGACAGTGATGATTTGGTGAGCTTAGAGCCAGAAAGCTAACCGGTCAGGTCCAGCTCCACTACATATTTGAGACCCACTGGGAAATTCAAGTCAGTGAACCTGCTTCCTCATCCTCAAAAATGAAATGACAACCACTACCTCATAAGACCTCTGTGAAAACTAAATGAGATAATGAATCATAAGGTGCTTGACATTACTTGTTATGATACAGCTATATTAGAGTACAGAAGGTCCTCATATAAAAATGTTATTAGTGAAGCATCTTTCAATAATTATGAAGATAAAAATAATCCATGCAATAACAAAGACAATAGTAATAATTAGAATCTACTGATATGTTCTTAAAGACCCCCATATAAACTATCAATAAAGAATTACATACAATTGTGTCTTGAAATCCAGAATGAACCATTTTCATCTGAAACATTTGAAAAACACAATTTTTCTTTTAAAAATAACTTATTTTTTTTTCTAATTAAAGTAGTATGGATTTAGATCAAAATGACAGACTAAAGCCTTTCTGCCTATCTAACTCCCACCTCAATTTCCTAAAAATACCAAAAAATCTGTTTTTAAAAAAGAATAAATTCACAACAGTGCTGGAAAATAAGAAAGAGTAGAATTGATGGACAGAAATTCTGAGGACTTCCAGAAATAAAACACTGACAATCTCACTGATAAGAAAAACCACAATCCAGATGACATGGAGGAAAAATCCGCTGCAAAGGTGAGAGCAACTGTGGGACACTCAAAACTCGGAGATGACAGACAAGGGAGCAGGAAGGAATCCTGAGGAATGTGCCTCAGTAACAGGCTTGTATATGTTTCAGCATATCCCACTCTCCCACCTTTCATGACTCCCCGCTCCCTGCCAACACCAGCACCAGCAGTAGCAACAGTATCCACCCCTGGGCCTGTGAGGAGAGAAGACTGGAGAAGGACCTGGATTGCCTATGCCCATAAAGAATATGGACTCTTGGGGTGTCTGGGTGGCTCAGTGGGTTAAGCTTCTGCCTTCGGCTCAGGTCATCACCTCAGGATCATGGGATCTAGCCCTCATCGGCTCTCTGCTCAGCAGGGAGCCTGCTTCCCCCTCTCTCTGCCTGCCTCTCTGCCTACTTGTGATCTCTCTTTCTCTCTCTCTCTGTCAAATAAATAAATAAAATTAAAAAAAAAAAAAAGAATATGGACTCTCCATACTCGGATGAGTAACATTTAAACACCATGCCCGACAACATATCCCAGCTCTCTCTCCCCAACAAAGGAGGCACATTCTGGTGAACAGAAACATTACTTACAGATAAGTAATAAAGGGATCTCAAATATAAAAATGAACTCACACAAGAATTTCCAAATGTTTTAGGAAAACCAACCCCATGAGAAGAAGCCCCAAACTGAATAAAGAAAACCACAAACATTTAAAGAAACAACCTAATAGAACAAGGAGAAGGTGACTTTAAAAAAAAGTATAGCTGATCCTCCCACTTGGGGACCCCATTATCTATGAATCTGCCTATTTGATAAAATTTATTTATAATCCCAAATCAATTCTGGTGGCCCTTTCAAGGCCAATGACAGACACACACAGGGTGGTGAAATTTTTGAGTCACCCGATGTGCATATTCTAGCTAGGTGAAAACAAGGCAAATCTGCCTTCTCTAATACTGTGAACAAGTGTCTTTTTTGTGATGTATTGAGTGTCATGTTTTTCACATTTTTGTGCTTTTTGTTGATGATTTCTCTGGGTAAGATGCCCCCCAAGCACAGCACTGAAATGCTGTCTAGAGTTTCTAAGCACTGGAAAGCTGTGACGTGCTTTACAGAGAAAATATATGTATTCAATAACTTCATTAGGCATGAGTTATAGTGCTATTGGCTCTAAGTTTGATATTTATGAGTCAAAAATACATATTAAATAAGGTGTCTTCAACAAAAACATACAAAAAAGAAAGTTATTTATTGATTAATTAATGAAAATATGACCAGAAACTCACAGGCACTTAATCCTGTATTTGCTCTAGGAACAATGGTCCAATATTTATTAATACAGTATTTGGTAATTTACTAATTCATGGTGACTTTATAGAGCATAATTACTGTGAATAATGAAAACAGACAGTATAGTAGATATCCTCATGTGAGTAAGATAGGCTATTGCATTCAAGAATAATATTACACTGTATAAGAAATAATCTAAGGCAAAAAAAAATGTAGGATCGTAGAAATTAAAAATCAATAAGTACACTGAATAGCAAAATGGATGCTAGCTTTAGAATAAAATAGTAAGTTTGATCAAGCCAAAAATGCACCCACAGACACTGCAGAGGAACCAAAACACAATGCAAAATTGGTGAGAAAAGTTTAGGATTAGAGAGAAGTATAAAAGTTCTAACATCTACCTAGTATGAGTTTCAAGACCAAAGAAGACAGGGTACAGAAAACATTTCTCAAAGAAAAACATGTCTTCAAATTGCCACAGCCTGGAACATGCTCAGAAGGAGTTTTAGAATCCACACGTGGACACAATGGGGTAAAATTTCAATATCAAAGATAAAGAGAGGTTCATAAAAACTTCCAGAGAGAAAACCAGGTTTCCTGCAAAGGAACAAGGCTCATTTTAACTTCAGAATTCTTTAGGGCAACACTAGATGCTAAAAGAAAATGGAACAATATCTTCAAAGTTCTTATGGAAAATAAATTTGAGCATAAAACCTGGGTTTTGTAATAAGACAGACCTTGGTCCGAATCTCAACTGTGGTACTGTCCACATGAGCTTGAACAACTTACATAACGTCTCTGAACCCCAGTTTCCTTATCTGGTAATGGATAATCTGCAGAAGGCTGGTGTACAGAGCAAAGGGAAAGCACAGTACCCAGCACTTGGTAGATGCTCATAAATTGTTGGTTCCTGTAACTCGATCACGGTCTATCCACTGGTAACATGGTTAGTAGAAAATTCTGAGAAGTGAGGGGAAGGTCACAATGGCCTGGCTAACTCTGCAGTGGTGTACGTTTAAATCGTCTACTTGGACATTATTAAGCTGAGAGGATCAATCTTTCCTATAAGAGGTAAGTATTCACACAGATGACACAAAATCTAATTCTGTTGGCTCCAATTGGAAAAACTACAATTACTGCAACTGATCTTGAATTTCCTCCCTTTCTATGGCTTTAGTTGTGATATTCTGTCTTACTATATCTCACAGCAAAAGTCCCAGTATTGACTAAAATACTGAAAAAAAAAAATAGAATCCTCTCCTTATTTTCAAACTTATTTAAAGCAAGGGATATGAAAAGGAGGTAAAAAATAAGCTCTACTATTTGGCAGAAAGTAAAACCCATTCAGTGGGATAGAGTGGTAGGTTTCCTTGAAGTAGAATTTGTGTACAATTTGAGACGGGCTAAGTGAATTCTGTGCCAACAAGCTCTATAGGGCTACACTTGTGACATTGAACTCTGTATCTTATTGCTGAGTCAATCGTGAAAAAGTTTTGTATCTTGAAATTTGTTTCATACAACAAAATCAGAAAAGAATTGTCTTCGTTTAAATGAAACCACTAGGGGCGCCTGGGCGGCTCAGTGGGTTGAGCTGCTGCCTTCGGCTCGGGTCACGATCTCAGGGTCCTGGGATCGAGCCCCGCATCGGGCTCCTTGCTCAGTGGGGAGCCTGCTTCTCTCTCTGCCTCTGCCTGCCTCTTTGCCTGCTTGTGCTCTCTCTCTGTCAAATAAATAAATAAAATCTTTAAAAAAATAAATAAATAAATGAAACCACTAAATATAATGCTCTATTTTACTCCTGTGTTTAATATTTCTATCCTAACCAAATATCATCCCAAAATAATAAATTATAACTTTCATAACTAGGAAACGAATTCTACCAAAGACAACTTTGCATTAATTGAGACTAAAATTCACTTTATAAATCACCTCTTTTTTTTTTAAGTAGGTTCCATGCCCAACATGGGGCTCAAACTCAAAACCCCGAGATCAAGAGTCACATGCTCTACCGACTAAGCCAGCCAGGAGCCCCATAAGTGACTTTTAAAACTACCTTCCATAAAGTGAGGTAAACCTGCATATGAAATATTGAGACTTCTCTTTGTGACTATTAATCTATGTTTAAAATGTACCTTTAATAAATATCAGATATTCTTGAATCAAAATTTCTCTTCCCAATATTGTCACAGAATATCTTCTTAATATAATTCTTTGAATCATCTTAGCTAAAACTACCTCCACCATATTCGCTATTCCCATCGGCCTTTCTACAAGAAATCTTCTCCGTCAGGAATAGCTCTACCCACCAGCCACACCAAACTGCGCCATGCTTCTGAAGGACAGCCTGTCTTTAAAAGAATTGGAAGCTACAGTTTCTGTCCTAGGAGGAGCAGGCCAAAAAGCCAACCTATCTTATGTGCAACTGGCACTGCTCTACATAGCTGAAATTTTGGAAATCACCCTCTAGCAGCTCACCCTCTTTTGAGCCCTTTTCCTGGAGTTCATAAATGTTCCTCCACAATGCCCTGCTCTGTCTCGGAAGACCCCTGCTCAACAATTTAAAATAATCTCCCCTCCTGTTATTCATATTGAATAGAAGTCAGTGGCAAATTCCACATTGATCTGAAAGAAGACCTAGGTCAAGGCAAGCAGAAGAACACGAGCCAAAGGAGTGAGCACTGAGCTCTGAGTTCCCACGAGGTCCTAGAAAGTGCATAGGCGATTCAGAATCTGAATGCAGGATATTCATAAAGTCACGGACCCTGACATGCCCAAGTGTATTTTGCAATTTGTTATCACAAGAGCCCTCTCTGTCAGCTAGAGTGACTGCCTCCCCGCTCTGTAACCTTCTGGCACTCTCCAATGGGAAGGGAGAGGGCCGGGCCATCAGAGCACAAAAGCAGCTTTCTCTAGCCCTCTTTCCATGAAAGAAAAAAAGAGGAAAACATCCTTTTTTTTTTTTTTTTCCTGAAATTCCTCATAAACTGAGGTGCCCCGGGGGCTGTTCTAACTAGTGTTCTGGGTAATTTACATGGATTTATATTCTCCACTATTCTTTTTGGGAGGTGATTAATTACCATGGCAACCACTATATCACAAGACATCTATGCTTACTCAGAAATTTTTTGAGCGTGATATACCTTCTTTTTAAAAAATACATGCTTAAAAGAAGATGGGAGTCCCTCAAGTATGATGTTTTAAAGATAATTTGCTACTCTAAACAATACAATTCGGAGTGTTTCATAGGGCTTGCTTTTGTTGGCAGAGAGAAAAACAAAAGGAATAGGAGTCTAAACACTGACTATATTATGCATGGAGAAATGACTTCAGATATAAATATGGGAGGTTTACGAGCCCTAACAGTGCCTCAAGTCCAAGGGGCATTAGGAGAAGTGGAAAGTGGAAGAGAAGGATTGACTATCGTTATGAGTGCTGTATCCTTATCTGTGACTATCTCAATAATGCATCATATTCATTTCACAAGGATCGGGAGAAGTCTGTGCCATTCTTAGTTACGAAGCACAAAGGCAGAAATCAAACGAGTTCTAAGCTTGTCCTTAGAGCTTTAGTGAAATCAACATAAGAAATTGGTTTTGCTCCCACTGGCTTTCTGAGCAGCACCTTCTGAGAAGCCTGGAGGAGAGTCTAGGGACAGTAACTGCAGCGGATGGACCATGGCACACTGTTGGCTTGCCCAGCCCAGGAGTCCAGATTGCATACATTCGGAAGAGCCTCCCCAGGGTCCCATTTTCCAACTGCCTCCTATGGAAAACGTGGACCAAACATCAAGTGACTTCAATTTCTGAAAGCCCCTATGATGTTCATTTCCCAAAAACTTCATATAATCCTTGAAAAGACGCAGCTCACACAGCACGAAGTCATATCACAAAGTGACTTTTTAAAAAGGAAGGATTTGAATATCTTGGTCTTTCGAGAAGAAAATCCTCAATCTGTCTGAGATTTGGCTCACTTTGCCTTTTTCCTCTTGGATTTGGGTACAGAAAATTAATTTATCTGGGTAGAGACCACAAGAGGCTTTAAAAGGTGTTCTTTTTTGACAAATTTGTAGGTAGCGTGGTGGTTAAGATAACAGACTCTAAAGCCAACTGAATTCAAATCTTAGTTTGGCTACTTGCTCTGTTCTCTTCAACTTTTTACACCTAGGCTTCCTTTCCCGTGAAACAGCGATAACAATAGCGGGAAAAAACTGAAACTCTTTTTTAGGCAACAACAGTAAAAGCAACAAGGGTATTTTCCCACCTCCATCTGGAGGCACCTCTTTACCCAGAGTTTCTCAGAAACCAACGGCAACAAGAAAGCAGATGACTGCGGTAGTCGCTTTGTTTACACTGTATGTAGCAAGGCAAAAGACCTCCCAGGCGGTTCTCATCCTCCCCACAGTGGAAATCCAGAGGATTCCAGAGAAGCGTAGACACACCCCACCCTACTTTTCCTCTCTCCCAGGATTCACTGCATCCCCATGCCAGATGAAAAACCCCTCGGGGTGACTTGGACACATTTGGGATGGAAAGATTGTCAAATGATGTGCCAGGCAGTGACTGAATCATACAAGAGGAGACATGATAGATTTTAAGCCATTAGGAGACCTCTAACTTAGAAATGGGCCACATTCATTGTGAAAATAGGTCTGGCGACTTGAGGAGTATCTTGGGGCCTCAGCAAATGAAGCAGCTGCAGCTTTATCACGCTAACATCTCGAGACTGGGACCCCTGGAGGACAACAACCTGTACGCTAGTCTCCTCTGTGTGTGTGTGTGTTTCTGTTACAGCTTTATTGGGGCATATACTAGTATTATTTTTAATGAAAGAGCAAGGGAAAGCTATGTTTTGAAAGATACTTCTTTCTTTTTCAATGCAAACAAGAAGAGACTTAATTCAGACACGTGACCAAGGCACAACAGAGTGTAACAAACCAGTGCTTGCCAGGTTCAAACAGGGCCCCTTGACCTTCTAGCATCCAAAACAATCAAATAACAACTGTAGTTATATTAGCTAATGTTAACTGAATACTAACTATGGATCAAGTGCTTACGACAGATCTCATCAGACCTCTCTGTGCGGTCAATACTATCATAATCTCTCTTTTGACAGGTGGGGTATGGAGGGTTACAGAAAGCCAGGGTAAAGGATTCAAGCCCAAGCAGTCTGACCCAGACCAGTGCCCCCAACTTCTGTTCCATGCTATGCCCCTTTAAAAATTTACGCTGAAGAAATCTGAGTGCAGCACACAATGGATTATTCTACCCCATATTAATTCAGATTCATTCACTTGCTCAGAAGCACTTACTGAGTGCCCACTTCGACAGAAACCTGTGCCAGAACTATAGAGTTACTCAAAGAAGTAAGATTGGGCCCTGCCCCCTAATTGCTCACAACCGAAGAAAGATCAGATTGGAATACAAACAACTATTTTCAAGGTAGTCTGTGATCTGCAGTTAGAAAAGATGAAGGGATACAGGCATGAGGTTGCACGATTACCTTCCCAAAGAGAGCCTCTGATGTGTACGTACCTACTGGGAAACTAATTTAGCCTTAAAGTTTAGGAAAGAAGTTTGCTTAGGTCCTGTGCTTTGAATCAGAGAAAAAAAATTAAATTTCTATATTTAAATTCTATATAGTTTAGGGCTGACTTTCCCTTCAAACAAGCAAAGGCACTAAAAACAGTCTTCCTACAACACTGGCTTCAAGGAACTTCTGTCACTGGGAAATGTGACACTGTCACACACAGTCCAGTCCTTGGAGGTATCCACTGGGGAGTTTCCTTTCCAAAGAGGTGTTCACGGGATGCTGTCAGTGGCAGGAGGCCTAAGTGTGGCAATGCCCTCCCTCATTCCACTGGTTCTATTGTAGTTTCCATCTTGATGTCTCCCAACCCAGAGACAAGCCAAGCAGTACCGACCAGAGAGCTGCAGGTTTGGGACCTAGGAATTAGACCAGGAATAAGTATATCACCCAAGCCAGGCCAAAGTCATTTTCTGGAATTGCTATAAGGCCATAGCAAAGCAAAGCCCCTTTCTACTGTGCTTACGGAATCAGAGGATGTAAATCCCGCCTTCCTCATGAAGAAAGCCTGTCGACAGAAAAAAGTTAAAAAGAAGTAAGCAGACCCAAGCAATGGAGCAAAAGGCAGAGTCCTGAGGACATCCTTTTAGCCCCTGGATCCAGCTGTGCCTGAGGCTAGTCACCCCAGACTTCCCGAAAATATGAGACAATAAATTGCAGCCCAGCTTGAGTTAGGTTTCTGTCGCTGGGAAGAGACAGAGTGGTATCAACTGACATCTGCTGTACAAAGGGCCACATAACCTGGGCTTCAGGACCAAGTTCCGGCAATGTCACTAGGGGTCTGTGTGACTTTGGGCGACTGAGCAACCTTTCCAACTCAAGAGCTTCAGCTTTAAAATGGAGATGAAGGTTTCAGAGGATTCCACAGGATAATATATGTGAGGCGTTTGGCACAATGACTGATATGTGATGATGCCAGGCCGTCTGAGGGCTGTAGCCATCACCATCACCATCCCGTCACCATCACTGTGACAGTCATTCTACGTGTCAGCTCAGCTAGGTTATTGCGTCCAGTTTGGGGTTGAGTGCTAGTCTGGAGGTTGCTATCAGTGGATTTATAGATGTGATTGACATTTACAATCAGTTGACTTTAAGTAAAGCTGATTACCTAGATAATGAGGGTGGGTCTCATCCAATCGACTGAAGGCTTGCAGAGCAAAAACTAACATTTTTTGGAAAAATAATTTTGCCTCAACACTGTATCAGAAATTTGTCTGAATTTCCAGCCTGTTGTACTGCCCTAGAGATTTCTGGACTTGCCTGCCCCCACAACTGCACAAGCTGATTTAAATTCTCATTCCCGGGGCACCTGTGTGGCTCAGGGGGTTAAAGCCTCAGGTCATGATCCCAGGGTCCTGGGATGGAGCCCCACATGGGGCTCTTTGCTCAGCGGGGAGCCTGCTCCCCTCCCCCCGCCACCTGCCTCTCTGTCTACTTGTGATCTCTGTCTGTCAAATAAATAAATAAAATCTTTAAATAAATAAATAAATAAATTCTCGTTCTGTTTCTCTTTCCCTCTCTTTCTTCTCTCTGTCTCTCAATACATATGTATACACATACACATATAATACATAAACATATTTACATATTTATTTATATAAAAATATTTTATATATACTTGTGTATGCAAATATATTAAATGCAGTGTATCAAAATTCTTCACACACACACACGTATCTCCTGACTTATATAATCATCATGACTTGTCTAGCTGTTCCCCTAACCCTCTTGGTACTGGTTAGAAGTAACCCAGAATGGCAGGCGACGTACAGCTCACTAAAGTAAGCCACGAGTGTATCTGATTAACTTCCACAACTGTTCTCCAAGAAGCAAGAAATTTCCAAGCTGTCTTCATCCAAGATGTAAGTATGGTATCTCACAGTGGAACATCTGAACAAAGAGCAAACTACTATTTGTGGCGTACACTTCATCAATCTCTGGCAGGAATCTAAGGTGTGATTAGAAACTTATCATAGGAAATAACCATTCTGGAAGCCCGGTTCTCAACTCAGAACTGCGTAAAGTGTTAAATCACCGTGTTTTCGCCAATTGATTTGGAGGGGATTTGTTTGTGTTTAAGCAAGGCACAAAGAAAACTGATTGGCCCTTTTCTGACTAATAAGTATTGACATCTTAAATTATAATCCAAGGTTCTGGGTACAGAAATGGATTCAGATGAGGAAAGCTGAAAGCCATGCATTCTCTCTCTGGTGACTCAGAAATCTCCACGTTCCACAGGGAGCGATGTCCACCTGCTGACTCCACACAGCCGCCTCCGTAGCCCAAGGGAAGAATCCACTCTCTTTCAAACTCTGGCTTGAGAAATCTCTCTCCATGAATCAGTTCCTCAGCCACTGATTAGCCTCTCTCATTAGCTTCTTATTAATTGCAAGAGAACTACAAGGCTGCTTTGTAGGTGGCCAAGGAAAGGAACCCGACCCAGCCTGTGCCTATGCCTCAGGCAGAAATTCTGACCCCAGAACTCAAAACTCCACGGAAGAGGCCATCTCTTCATAGTCATCCATTCAACAAATATTTGTTGAATACTTTATCTACGACGTGACAGCTGTTCTCCAAAATTAAAAAAAAGAAAAGAAAAGAAAAGAAAAGCCCCTGTGGTAAAACAAATACACCTGTTTCCTGCCTTCATCTGGAGCTTTGAGGTGCGTCCCTGAGGGATGCTGTCACTGCAGAGAAGCCCCAGGTTTTTGGAAGTCCTGGCTCCCAGCATCTCTTAGGTCTAGGCCCCCTTCTCTGTGAGTTCAACATCCCTTCTCTGCTCTTTTTCTCACCCCAAACTCAGCATGCCTTCCATTATCATTTTCTGTCTTGATTTCTATTTCTTTGCCTTCCAGGAGCAAGTATGATTGGAAATTTGCTGCCTACATAGTAAATACAAGTCCTGCTCCCCAACATAATAAGATGTTGGTGTGACTCTCAACTCCCAGACTACGAAGGAACTCAGACAGAAAACCCTTCTTCTGCCTTCATTCTTGTGCTGCTTCCTCGCACATTTATTAGGCTAAGTATTAATAATTATAATGGCTAACATATTTCAGGCATGGCATCAAGAGCTATAAATATATTATCTTACCTAACTCTCCCCAGTGACCCTATGAGGTAGGTATACTTGTGTAATTTCACAGATGATGAAACCAAAACTCAGAGAGTTGAGGTAACCTGCCTGAGGTCATGCCGTCATTACACCACACGAAATCAAACGCTGACCACCCTAAACCCAATTCACCTTCCTCCTAAGCAGTAACTACAATCAAGACCCATGACTTCAGAAAAGATAGGTTAGGGGAGCATCATAACGTGCCAGTTCTCCTCTGGAACTGTCCCCTAGCTGGGCTCCTTGCAATGATCCTGCTGTGCTCAAATTCACTGTCTGTACTGCAGGCAGCCAGAGCTTACAAAAATGTAAATTGGTCATGTCATTCTTCTGCGTGGAGCCCCAGTACTCTCAGTGCTCTTAAGATAAAGCACAGCCAACTGAACACACTTCCGAGGCCCTCCATTATCTGGCCCTTACCTACTCTGCTGGCCTCCACCATCGCTCTCCCTCACAGGTGGGTCCACAGCCATCTGAACCACTTCTGTCCCCCACAATGCACCATGCTTTCACTCTCACGGTCTTCGGGGCTGATGCTTCTTCTGTCTAAACCACCATTCCCTCTAAACCACACACACACACTCCTCTTTTTATTCTGGCAAAGTCCTCCTCAGCCTCCAGTTGCCAATTTAGTTGTCACATGCTCAGAAGCCTTCCCCAGTTCCTCACTTCAGGCACTCCATACTTCTCCACTGTCCACTGTGAGATCTTTCCTACATGTGGTGTCTCGTACCAGCTTGGCACAAAGCAGGCTCAAATAAACACTCATGGAACAAATGAATTAGTGGCTGATGTGATGAGGGAGTCCATCACCCAGCACTCCAATCTCCTCAATGTATTTGTCTAATTGGGAGCAGCTCAGGATGCCCACAGACTGGTGTAGCTATTCATGGCCTCTCCCTGTCACAGGAGCCCACTCCTCCTACACTCTGTGCAACCACATCCTGGAAAATTAGCCCTCCACACCACACACTGCTCTCCCTTGGCACACGTGTCCATATTGCAAGAGATAAAAAGGCCCCGCTGATGTTCATAGAGAGGTTGCTTTCAGGGCAAAGTCAGAGAAATGTGTATCAGTTAGGGAAGCTCTCAACTGCAAGGAAAACAAATCTCGACTTAACCTGGCCTAACGGATAGGATAATTATGATGCCACGTCATGGAAGTCCAGCAATGGAGCCATTTCTAAGCTGGTGGCACACCCATCAGCTGCTCAAGACTATCTTCAAGGATACGGGCACTTTCTCTGTTTCCACTCTGCTGTCTTTGGCATCAGTGACACTCGAAGGCTGGTTTCCTTCATGGTCATAAGGTAACTGACAGTAACAGCCAGTAGCAAGACGGATGTCTCCTTGATCAAATCCAAAAGGGAAAGAGAAATCTCTTCCCCCGCCATCTAAAGTAAGTGCTTCCCTTCAATCCGATGGGGCCAACCTGGGAACTCTGCCTGCCCCAAGATCGACAACAATCTGCCAGCCCCAGAATCCAGACAAATGCTAAGAACTAATAGGCTTATAAGAACCATCTGGAACAAAATGGATGCCCTAGTGATGGAACCATCAAGAGACTCTGAAGGACAAAAAAATCTCCAAGGCCAAGGATAGACACAAAAGAGTACACTTATTTCCACCTAACGCTACTGTATTTTTCTCTTTCTATTTGCAATAGCTCCTGAAGATGTCACATGTAAATACTCCATATCCCTTTTGAATATGTGGTTGTATTTGTTCTTGCTGACACTAGCTTCTCTTCAAGTTAATCATGTTCTTCTGCAGACGTGCTTATGCTGAGTCAGCATTTAACATTTCGAGGCTTACTGCTTACAGCAGCGACAGAAACTGCTTCACTCAACCCTGCACAGAGGCAATACAAATGATAGCAAGAATGTGAGCCAAATGACTTCATTACTCTTTTTTATGTATGCAGATCTTTGATAATGTCATAAAGCAGAAGTCTCATCACTCCACAGCGGATAAAACATCCTGCCTTAGTGATGCAACAGAGGCTGGAGAGAGGAGGGGAAAAGGCTGTGACGTGAGTAACCCGATGGCACTGGCCTGCTCCCTGATGTGTCGCGTCTGTGTGTCCTGGAGCAGAAATTTAGAAGCCAACTGAGCTAACAGACACTTTTAGAAAAAATATTATGCTGATTTCCGTTCTACGCCAGTGCAGATAACTTGTCAAATTATCCTGAGTCCACCTTTGCAGGAATGATCTAAATATATGGAGGTAGCAAATAATTCTTGGGTTGGATCTCTAACTTAACTGTCGGCATGGGCTCTTTGCTTCCAGGACACAAGCATATATGAGCCACTCCTGAAATGGCTGGGCTGTCATTTTATTCGGAGGTACCAGCAAACAAAGAAGAAAGGCCACCTATATGCTTTAAAAACAAATTTCATTTGACTTGTCAAAAGATCCTTGGGATTTATTGTCATATATAATTGTACACCGTAAGAGCTGTACAGGGATTTACTGAGCACGTATTTCAAATGACACGTCAAAATTCTCGTAGTTGTTGCACAGATACATTCTCAAACATTGACTGGCCAGTACACCTCTGAAAATCTTCTGGGAAGTGATGCTCAACCCCACCGGTGGAGAGCCCTGGACAATACTCCAAAGACAGCAAAGCTGATCTCTGTTGCTTTCCCATGTTTGTGGGTTCTTCTCCTCCAGCCAAAAACACTTATGGCTCTCTAGGGGTACAATCTCCCACACTCTAAAAATCCAACCAGTACTTTGAGCAAGGACTTCTAAGTACCATATATTTCCTCTTACCGTTCCTTGCCCAGATCACTACAAGCATACCATTAATTCATCGAACAAGTACTGCCAACACACATTATGTTCAAGGGCTATGCGGAGCTCTGGGCAGAAAGCACTAAAGCAGCCAATCATGGTCTCTACTCTCGTGCAGTTATCTTGGCAATCGGTTTCATTCTTCCCTTTTTCCCAGGCTTTATACCTGCCAGTGATGATAATAACAAGTAATAATGATAATAATAATAATAGGTTTGAGTAGGATTTTCTATATGTCAGATGCTGTTCTACGTGCTTCTTATTCTTTTTGTCCTCAACACGACCCGTTAGCGGATAAGAAACTGAGGTGCCCGCGATCAGAGCCCTATGTTGCTAAAGTAAGCAGGCTAGCCCCCTTCTTAACTTCTGCTGCCTAAAGCAGTCTTTAAGTGACTTCTGTTTTCATTTCTACAATGGATTCTTGCACGGGAAATTTCATGGCAGGACAGAATTGAAAATTTTAAGGAAAAAAGCATTCATAGACACGTGTGGAGTTTTAAATTATGAATAGGACTTAGGTAGCACACCTTGGTATTTTTCTAACTCTGGCACCACTCAAATTATCTTTCTATACTTGTCTATATCCCCTCCCTTTCCATTGATCAGTTTTTAAAAACTAAAACTAAAATTCATTGAGTACCTACTCTGCGCCAGGCACCATCAGGCATGGCTCTGCTTTATCCACTCCCTAAGATCAAAGCAGTTCCACAGACAGTGTTAGTCATTCACCAAAATGGGGAATCTGACAAGGAATGAGGGTTTCTTTGATTCATTAATATGTCACATGTCTTCTGTGCCTTTTTTTTCCTTTGTTCACTTGCTAGCATTTCCTTAAGAGGGGCCAGAATCAACATTCTATGCTTCATGAAGCCAATTACTTTAATGGTTAAAACAGCAGAGCAGTAATATAAATGCAAGGCTAATTCTCTGCAAGGCTTCCCTCCACCCTCCACCGCCCCACCAGCATTCTATGTCCTTGTATATTGCCCTGTAAAAATCTTTTGTTCCTCGCGTATGTGTTATCTTCCCCAACCACCATTTGAAAGAGTTTGTGGTAGAGTACATCAGCCCAAGGAAATTCCTTTTTTAGAAAGGATGCACTGTAGACTCTGGCCCTTTACCTGCCTCTCCGGTTGCAGCCAAAAAGGCAGAGAGCATTCTCTAAATCCAATGGTTCCTAAATCCAATGAACTGCTTTCTAGTTGTGACAAAGGGAAACGGGAGACACCAATCTGGTAAGAAAAGTTTTTTGTTGTATCTCAATTCACCAATCCACAGCCCAACACACTAATAGTCCTGGCACATCAGCCCACACTTGCATACATTCCCTTTGGCATACTTTACATAATCACTATTTTTGACAAACTGATATCCAAAATGAGTGATCGGATACCCATCGCTGTAAATGCTTTAAATGGTGCTTTTTCCTCAGTCACAGTCAAAAGCATAGTCTCAGGTTGCAATTAACTTTGGGGCTAGGGAGGTAATAATTATGGTCCCTTTGTATTGGACACAAATGAGTCCATTTATCAGCATTAGAGTTGCAAATGATCAATCTTCTAAAGCCAGCACAAGTAAGCACCTCATTGCCTATATTTCTTTAGGATCAAGAGTGCCCAGCTTTCACTAGGGAAGGTCAACCCAAAATGCATGGATCCCATGAGGTGCAGGAAATAAATGGGACGCATCGAGGAAAGAGGAATTTTTTTTTTTTTTTTAAAGCAAGGACAAGGAAGAGGAAGAGAGCAAGGGGGAGTAGAAGAATTTTGCCTGAAAAACACAAATCACACAAACTGTTAGAATCAAAGCAGGTGGAAAGGGAAAATTTTTTTAAACATTTTTTTTAATATTTTATTTATTTATTCGACAGAGAGAGAGATCACAAGTAGGCAGAGAGGCAGGCAGAGAGAGAGAGAGAGGAGGGGAAGCAGGCTTCCTGCTGAGCAGAGAGCCTGATGCGGGGCTCGATCCCAGGACCCTGGGAACATGACCTGAGCCGAAGGCAGAGGCTTAACCCACTGAGCCACCCAGGCGCCCCGGAAAGGGAAAATTTTTAAAGTCAAGTCACCAGACTCATTATCACCTGGAGCCTGGAGTATTGTAATAAAACCATTTATGGCTCAGGGAAATGCAGGCTGGGGTGGCTAGTCTGTAGGCCCAGGGACATTCTCAGGTAGAGCTAGCTCATAGGTCATTCCACACAGAATATTTTTATTTTCTTAGATGATACTAATTCAGTATAGTTCCAAAATAAAAATAAAATGTGTTAAAAATAAAGCATTCTTCTTGAACCAACTCTGAGCCCCCAAAAAAGCGTGGTAAGGAAATGTGACGGCTGTTTTCAAATAAGAAAGACAAACTATTCCAATGGAAAACTATCATCTATCAATATGTGTGTATGTGTGTATGTGTGAGAGAGAGAAAGAATGAAAAACAGAGCAAGAGAGAAAAAGACAGGTAGACAAAGACTGATTACAAATAATCATTATTTGGAAAATAATATATTAATTAATATATCATATTAAATATTTATATACCCCAGAAAGCTTCAGAAAGGAAAAGCAGGAGACAAAGATAGGGTCAGGATACTGTGGATTGGTCATCTTCATTTCATTTGTCTCTCTTATCTGGGAACTCGTATTTCCAGAGACATTAACGACCCTAGACATTATGATGAAATGTAGAAAAGGCCTTACCAGATGACTGGGGAAGCTTTAGTTACCCAATCCCTCCATCAGTAGATGGGGAAAGTACAAGGAAACACACAATCTTTATAAATACTACGTTCATGTGATGCAAAGTCAGCTTCAAGACCCTGCTTCCAACCCCTCCCTACGAGGAATTCCAGAGCAATCAATGAATGAAGCAACCGGACCATGAATTTCATTCCAGTGTTCACTGGGTGATGGGGGTGGTTTCTGTTTGGTTGGTTTTCATGATGTTTCAGACTTACTCCATAACTAGCTAGAAACTGCCCTGCGCCGTTTTCAAAAGACTCATCACCTCCTGTTGGACAGGCCTGGATGCCACTCACCATGCTTGGCAGTACTGGAGGGACAACGGTTAATCTTGTAATTAATTTTGTAATTAGCTGCAAATATCCTTCTTAGTCTCTCTGCGACTACACACACCATCCGGAACGGTTTTCCCCACCCTTCCTCTGTCCTCCCACACACACCTCCCCCCACCTCACAGCCTCCCTGTTTTCAAGCTGTCACCTGACTCTGGGATTTTCCGAGGCCCCTCACCACCCACCAGCCTTCAGAGTGGTGTGTAAGGCTATCTGTTGAGGAAAGGACCCTCTCTGAGAGCACAGTGTTTCTTCTGCCTACAGCAGGATACAGATCGGGACAGAGACTCCAGCCATCCCCAGGAACCCAGTGTCACAAAGAGCTCCTCTGATCCTGCTGGCATCTGGGCTTCCCCTCATTAGCACATTAAAGCTGCTCTGTCCCTTCCCTCAGAGCCGCTCTGTCTGTCCCACTGCCGGCCTCTATGGAGCCTTTTAGGCCCGCGCTCATTTTGAAACCTCCCCAGTTCAAGAGGCACTAACCCCTTCCCGAAGCCTGTCGAACTCCTTTACACACCACAGCTACCTTGGAAGCATTAATCACTCTGAGAGGTGCAACCAGACAGCAGGACAGACACCTTCGGCCACAAGAGCCTTCCCAAGAAGAGGCTTTCTTAAAACAAACCAAATAATAATCATCATCATCATATCTAGCTTTCAACAAATGGAATACACTGAAGTAAAGACTTGTGCTTTGTTCACGGGTGGGTGGGTTCCCGTTCAGATTCTGACTGACAAGGCTCAGGAGGGAAACCAGCAGGCCAGCGTGCGGCCTGCACTCAAGGCCTCCGCACGCTGAGGGCACCAGTCGGCATCTGTCAGGGGCCTGAAGGCAGCTCAAACCCCTGAAGACCCGGCTCCCCTTTGAATATTGTGACAAGGATAACAACTGCATGGTGCTTGGCGGCCTTCCAAGCCCACACCCAAACGTTATTTCATTTAAAAATCCCCAAAATGCAACGGGAAATGAAGGGGTAGGATTAGTTTAACTAGTGTACAAATGAGAAAATTGAAGCCTAAAACTTAAGTCAGTTGCCTGAGACAGAACGTATGGATCACATTCTGAAGGGGACACCATCATGCCAACAGCCCAGACACAAAATCTCTGAGTGACTTTTAATTCTCTCTTGTGTCTCTCACACCCTATTTCCAGATGTATTCAGGACAAATATCCTACTGAGCTCCCCTCAGTGTGCCCTGTACTAATATCTTGACTTTCTCATAGTTGAATTCACAGAGGATTCTTGCTTCCTGTGTCACTTGGGCCCAGATCTGTTTCTGAGTTAACCCTATCCAGGACAGACTTCTTTCTGCCCATCACACCCCCTACATCATCCCCCCCACAAATGTCAAATAAGCACACAGCACTCTCCCTCAATCCTATTACACTTCTTTCGTATATTTCCTTTCTGACTCTTCAAAATGACTGGTACCAACTTCCCTCTGCACTGATGTCCTACACCCCTCCCAGCACCTAGCTCCTTCATTCTCATACCTTCCTTGATAATCCTTTCCTTAGAGCTCGAAGAGAAAGAGAAGTCCCCAGCCAGAAACGGACTTTTATTCCCATCAAAATCTACCAAATCACCTTCATTTACACCCACATGCTGTGTTCCTCTCTTGTATCATGGAGAGTGCCCAACCTTCCCCTCTTCCTTTGGATCCCACCAACTAGCCTTCTCAAGGCTCTCCCCACTTCCGTTATCCTGTTCCTTCCCACACATGCAACTTCCCCCCTTAACACACTACCATCCCCATGGACACACAGACTTCTGGTGTTATCTCCTCTATTAAGAGACTCTCCCTTTGCCTCTCATTAGAGAAAAACGTCTCAAAAGTTATGTTTTGAAGGCCTCCCCCACTTTCCCTCCCCAGCCATTCCATTCAGGCTTCCACGTACCACCACACTGAACCTGTGCCTTTCGTGGCCCCCAAGGTTCCCGCATCGCTGAGCCATTGCTTACTCCTCTGTCCTTCCCTCAATGACTTCAGCGCTGTGCACCCTTTATCCTCTCCCTCCCTCTTTGCTTCCCTTAGGCTTCTGAATACCACACTCTCCTGTTTTCTCTCCTTCAGACCTCTCCTCCTCCAGGTCCTTAGCTCAGAGGTGGATGCACTGCCCAGACTGACCACGGACCCTTCTCGTCCGCTATCTCACTTTGTCTCTCCAGATGATCTCACCCAGGACACCCGGTGACCCCCAAATGCAAATCCCCAGCCCCCTTGTTCTCCCCAGAAACCCAGACTCCAGCTGTCACTGGACATTTCCACTAGACATTTCTAAAAGAACTTGCCAGAAGTAATTGCCTGACTTTTCCACCACAAATATGTTACTCTCCCTGTCCTTCCCATCTTAAGACAGTGGCCCCTTCACTCACTCAATTTCTCAAGCCCCCCAAAGTAGAACTTTGTTTTATCCTTTTCCTTCAGCAGCCTCTTCAAATCACTCACCTAGTCCCATGGACTCCATCTCCCAGCTCAGATCACTCCAAAACATGATTGTTTCTCTCTACCACGATTGCCACCCTCCAGTCCAAGCCTCCAACACCTCCTTTCCTCCAGTAACCGCTTACCTCTCCTACAATCCATTCTGCAACAGCAGCTAGAATAGTCTTTCCAAAGCATTAACCAGATTACTCCTTTGCTAAATACCTTCCAGTTGCTCCCCCTCCCATTTATAAAACCCAAACTCTTCTCCTGGCCTCTGAGGCCCTACAAGATCTAAAGCCTCCGTCCCCTGTGAGCTCCTCCCCTCCTCTGCTCACTTCCATCCTGCACTTCAGTCTCCTTCTCTCTTTCCGTGCATTGTGCCTGCTTGCCTCACCTTAGCATCTCAGCCTGGAGTGACCTTCAAGTGGCCGGTTCCTTCTGATCATCCCAGTCTTAGCTTCAGTGTTACGAGAGAGAGAGAGAGAGAGAGGCCTCTTCTGACCCGTCAAGTCAAAGCAACACCCACTGCCTCTCTGTTGCCTCCCCCCACTTTAACTGTCGGTGTAGTACTTAGCACAACAGGATAGCTTTCTTGGTATTTGTTCATTGTCTGCCCCAACTCCAATGCTGTCACCATGGCAGTGGAGGTCTTTTATGCCTTGCTCCCTGTGGTATCCCCAATATCCAGATGATGCTTCTTACCCGACACAGTCATCATCTGACGAATGGCTGCAGAGCTCCTAGTGTCTGCCCCTCAGAGCTTGAAATGAAGCCCTAACAGTGGCTCCGCCACTCACACCAGCGCCTATGGAACCCTGACTCTCCTTTCTCTCACTCAGAATGTGCTTTCTTTCACCTCGTGATCCCTGAAAGGTAGCATCTCCACTTACAACCCATTCTACAGAACTGGGGTGCTGTGCTGTACCACTTCCTACTTGTAAAAGTCACCCTGCCTAGCATCTAAGGTGGGAGTCCCAACCCAGGCTGTTGGGTTGAGTCCCTGATACTTAATGTAGCTGCCCTCTGAGCTAATGTACTGCATTCATAGCACCAGCTGGGATATTTCCAAGGCCATGACTAGCACCAGACTAATGCTATTGCTATAAGGAACCCCTACCCTGGGATTAGATGCACTTCTAGATTCACTGTTGAATCCAGACTCCCAGTTATTCCCTCTTGGATACTGGGCTGGGACCAGTGCGTGCCTCTCGATCTGTGTACTATAAGATATCAGTTGTTCCTTTCCATTCATTGCAGGCAATGCTTTTGTGAAATGCAACTTTAAAAACCAGCTACTAGAAAAATAAAATGGCAAAAACCAAACTCTTACCAAAATACATGACCCCATTTTTAATATTAGAAGGAAAGACATAAAAGTTCTGTCGGCTATCTATAGATACTTCTAAATGCTCACTGTCGATTTCTGTTCATGTCACATTCTGGTTATGCAGTTTCTGAACCAGCACAGGTCCTGGGACCACACTCTGATTGTCTGGCTGCTGTCCTCCTGGCTGTCTGTGTAGTTCACGCAATACCCTAGGTCTCTTCTGCCATGGTGAGCAGATCCCTTCCTCAAAACAACTTTTAAATACCATTTTGTAAAACAAGTATTAAAACACCCACAATGTTGTAGGCACTCTTGGGTACTTTCTCCAAAATAATCTAATCTTCCTCTTCCTGATCTTGGTCCAGATTCTGTCCAAATCACAGCACTTCCCTCTCCCTGCCTCTGTCCCATTTAGACTCCTTTGTCCGCTCTCCTAAATGGCTATGGTAGTCCCTAACTTGCCCCCCATACCTCGGTCCATCCCCTCTCCCTCTGTCCTACAGACTGTGTTCAGAATATCACATTTAGGCACATCTCTGATCATGTCCTTTCTCTATTCAATAACCCGCAAGAGTTAGAGTGAAGTCTAACTCCTTATCAGAGCACCTAAGAGTGCCCAGTGTCTGTCTCCACCCTACAATTCTAACCTTACTCCACTCCACTGCCTTTTTTCCTTCCACATAATACTGTCAAACTGGACACTTACTCCTCTTACTATCTTTTATCCCATATTTGGCTTCATCCTTTCTACTACCCCCCTTCTGCCGTGGATTGAAAGATTATGTCCCCCCAAAGTTCATGAGTTGAAGCCCAAATCCCCAGTGTGATGGTATCTGGAGGTGGGACCTTCAGAAGGTGGTTAGACTGAGGTGAGGTCACTGGGGTGGAGTCCCCGTCATGGAATTAGTACCCTTACAAGGAGAGATAGGAGAGAGATTGCTCTCTTGCACTACAGACTGAAGATAGGAGAAGATGGCTGACTATAAGTCAAGAAGGCCCCACCAGACACTCACTCGACTGGCCTTCTGATCTCAGACTTCCCAGCCTCCAGAACTGTGAGAAATAAATGTCTATTGTTTAAGCCACATAGTCTATGGTATCTTGCTATAACAGCCCTCGCTAAGACATTATCTCTCCATGCCAAGGGAAAATGCTATCCCTGAACCTTCCTGCCCTGTCTCCCATCTAGTGTGGGCTCTCCTCTGTAGGAGGAGAGCTGTGTGGGCTGTCCTCTGTAGCCATACAAAAGCACTAAGCTGTGTGGCCACAAAAATTGGTTTCTCTATCTATAAAAGGATGATAATATAACCACTATTGTTATTATAAGAACACATGCTGTAAGTTTTATAATATAAAATGTATACTTTATAATGTAAGATTTAAGAATCTGACCTACTGTCTAAATGCTAATTTTAATTCAAACACTCTCGTTAGGTTGTATCAAATTATATAATAATGCATGCAGTCCTTCCCCCAACTCATGCTCATGCTGTTGCCCTATTTTAAATCTCTCTTACCTGTGACATATGTCCATGTGTTCAAGGTCCCTTAAAGCTGTTCCTATTGTTCAGAATGTTCATATTGTCAGGAAACTATTTTCCTTTTTTGTTTGTTTGCTTGTTTTTAGGAAATTCTGTTTTCTTGATTTACATGGCACTGACCTATTGATAGGCTCGCCCTGCAATGGCAGGAGGGATTCAAATCTTTTCTCCTTTTTCTCCTAACATTCTGAAGGTAGATAAACATTATAGCTAGCTAGTCCTCTTCCTTTTTTTTTTTTTTTTTTTTTTTAAAGTTCTGGGTGAAACAAATTGTACTGCATTCATCAGGAAAGATCTACCTCTGGACTCTGTGTAAACTTCAAGTAATTTTATTATGGGTTCCTCTTGAATAGTTTGCCTACAGGTGAAACAGCTGAATTATGAGGCTTTTTGTACACCTCTGTTAGATCAGCTTGAAAAACTAATCATTTTTGAGAGGTGATGTATGTTACCATTATTTCTACTTTACTTAAATTGTCCCCTTGATAAATTATACTGAAAGGGTAATAACAGTTAGAAAGTCTACCAATGGCACCCAAGAGTCCTCTTCAGCCCATACCTGTCTGGTTCACTGCTGTGATCCTATAGTGCCCAACACATAGGAAGAACTCAAATACTGAATGAATGAATGAATGAATGGGAAAACAGTAAAGTGTTTGTCTTATACAATGGATCAGTACTTTTGCTATCTCAGAGTCAGGAATGATTAGGAATTATAGCCCTATTTAACTCTAAATCTAAATAATTAGACTGATTTGGTTTTTTAAATCCTTTAGTGTTAATTCAATTGTAGTAGTTTTCCCTAATTCATTTTTAAAATGGCAAGAATTCGTGGTACATATTATCAGAGCTTGCAAAATGGTATTTAAGGTATTTTTTAACCATCACAGAGTCACATACATAAATTTTCTTCAGGCAGGGGCACCAGGATGGCTCAGCCCCTTAAGCGTTTGCCTTCGGCTAAGGTCATGATCCCAGGACCTTGGGATGGATCCCTGGGATGGAGCCCTGGGATGGACCCTGGGGGGAACCTACTTTTTCCTCCCCCTCTGCCCCTCCTCCCAATTCATGTGCACAAGCTGGCTCCCTCTCTCTCAAATAAATAAATAAATAAATAAAACCTTTAAAAAATTTTCTTCAGAGAAAGTTCGGAATTTAAATCCAATAGAAAATAATCATTAAAAATTTTTAATAATAGTATTCTTAAACAAATTACTTTCATTGCCACTGACTGAGGTGTGACATTTTTCTAAGAAAACACTTTCTAAGACATATTTATTTTTACTGTTTTCTTTGATATTTCCTATGAAATTTCTTCTTAACTATTGTGCATACAAGTAGTCCCTGTATAAAGTCAAAATGGTAGAATAAGAAGTTTAATATGGATTGCATATTGAACAACTTATTTATAAGACTCTAGTATCTAGGGGCGCCTGGGTGGCTCAGTGGGTTAAGCCACTACCTTCGGCTCAGGTCATGATCTCAGAGTCCTGGGATCGAGCCCCGCATCAGGCTCTCTGCTCAGCAGGGAGCCTGCTTCCTCCTCTCTCTCTGCCTGCCTCTCTGCCTGCTTGTGATCTATCTGTCAAAAAAAAAAAAAAAAAAAAAAAAAAAAAAAACTTAATAAAAAAAAAAAAAAAAAAAAAAAGACTCTAGTATCTAGATATGTGGAGGCATACAATTAGACATTATCCATAAAAATTCAGGTTACAGATTATAATGATTCACTCCCAGTAGCAGAACATGTGCCTGATTACCCAGTTAGATTTTGAGGTCCTTCAGGCCAAGAATCATGTTTTATTATCTATGTGTCCTCCAGAAGAGGGCTCAGCACACAGTAAGTGATTAATAATGAATAAACATAGAAACCGCCAACTGGGTATAAAAGCAACCAATGGAATGGGAGAAAATACTTGTAAACCATATATCTAATAAGGGAGTAATATCCGGAATACATAAAGAACTCCTACAACTCAACAACTAAAAAGCCCCCAAAAATCCAATTTAAAAATGAGCAAAGGTCTTAAGTAGACATTTCTCTGAAGACATACAAATGGCCAAAAAGCTTATGAAAAACTGCTCAGTATCAGTAATCATTAGGGAAAGGCAAATCAAAACCACAATGAGATTTTACTTCACAACCCTGAGGATGGCCACAATAAACACACACACACACACACACACACACACACACAAAGTAACAAGTGTTGGCAAGGATGTGGAGAAATTTAAACTCTTAGACACTGTGAGTGAGAATATAAAATGGTGCCAATGCTATGAAAAACTCCAAAAAATAAAAATAGAATCACCATATGATCCAGCAATCCTACTTCTGGGTACATATCCCCAAAAATTGAAAATAGGATCTTGAAGACATATTTCACGTTCATGCTCATTGCAGCTTTATTCACATTGTCAAGGGATGGAAGAAGTTAAATGTCCATCAACAGATAAATGGATAAAGAAAATGTGGTATATACATACAGTGGAATATTATTCAGCCTAAAAAAGGTAGGAAATTCTCTCAGGTTGCACAACATGAGGACATTACGCTAAGTGAATTAAGCCAGTCATAAAAAGACAAACACTACATGATTCCATTTACATGAGGTATCCAGAAAAGTCAAACTCTTAGAAACAAAAGTAGAATGCTAGTTGCCAGGGTCAGCATGGAAGGGAGAAAGAGGAGTTGGTTAATGGATTCAGTTTCAGTTTTGCAAGATGATAAAATTCTAGACATATGTTGCATGACAATGTGCGCACAAATAACACTAGTGTATTATACACTTAACAGTACTAAAGATGGCAAATTTTATGTCATGTGGTTTGGCCATTAAAAACAAGAATAAATGAATTTATACTTGTATATGTTCATGCTACAGTCAAGAAATATGCCAGGGATGCCTGGGTGACTCAGTCAGTTAAGCGGCTGCCTTCCGCTCAGGTCATGATCCCAGCATCCTCGGATCGAGTCCTACATTGGGCTCCTTGCTTGGTGGGAAGCCTGCTTCTCCCTCTGCCTCTGCCTGCCACTCTGCCTATGTGCGTGCTCGCTCTCTCTCTCTCTCTCTCTCTCTCTGACAAATAAATAAACAAATAATCTTAAAAAAAAAAGAAAGAAGAAAGAAAGAAATATTTGTGAGATATTTTTCCATGTGGCTATTGGAGTTTAACTTCTTAAGCATACTTTTTTTAGAAATATAATCAAGAATTAATGTGTATGAAAAAGGTACAGTGAATGCTCATTGGCCTGAACTCAAATGAATGAGAAAGCTAAACTAAAACCTGGTGGTGGTATTCTCACATTCTGCATTCTACTTTTATGAGAAATGGCAATTAAATAATAAATCAGCTCTTGCATTAGGCAACTTTAGAACTATCTGGGCAGCCAACTTAATTTCCTATATCGTCTTTATTACAGCAGTGTACAGTAAAAATAGACTTCTATTATGATGGCCCTGGACTCTGAAGGATCTTGAGATGGTGAAAGCTCAAAGGAAAATTACACAAAGATGCATCCATTTTTTTACACATTACTTGGAAATATATTATCTCTATCCCAAGTAAACCAAATACCACTTTAATATAAATGCTCATTTCTCCAAGCCCTCTTTATAAAAAATAACTATATAGGATGATCTTTTATTTTCATAATTTTGTTCTTTGGTTAAAAATAAATGCATCCTTCAACATCCTTTGTTTACTACTTATCTTAGAAATGTCTGTTTTTAATCACACCACCCGGTTCAATTTGGAATACTGTGTATCAATTATCCTCATCACTAGTTGGTCTTTCCTTTCATTCTGACATCTGTTAGAAGAAGCAGCTTAAGAAAGAGCTTCGCTATCAATTTTTCAACAAGAGCCTTCTGACTTGATAAAAAGGGATCATCTAAATTATGTCCTCATCAACTGTACCTATTACTTAGTTCCAGCATACTCCTGTTCTTGGTAGCCATTCTGTTAGTCCACCTTATTTAATGACTCATAAATGCTATATACACATATTAACCTATCTTATATGTGGATTTTATTTAGGCTTGCTACCAATGCTCTCCTCTTTAATGTTTCTTGGTCTTCAACTCAAAAATTTTTCAGAAATTTTAAAATTAATAAAATGAATCAAAATGGAAGTTGGACATCAGTTCCAAATCAAATGAATGGATGACCCAGCATCACACTAGTGGTTCCATTCTACTAAATATCCCCCCTACAGGATTCAAAAAGACAGAAACCCCTTTATAACTTGAGACAACCCAATGAATCTCTTTTTGGGAAGAAAGTGGGTCAAAACTAGAAATTCACAGTTATTTTTGTTGAGATCTGAAAATAATACTCAACTCGAAAAGATAAATAAAACTGCACACACGCAAAATACAAAACAAGCTATTACTCGTTTTTCACAAACCTTTCATTAAGTAATCATTTTAGAGGAGCAAATCTCCAGATACCATACAGACCAGCATCTACTCCTCTATTTTTCTAACATACCAGTATTCAGCAGTTTTTGTGAAAGGGTCATCAACTGTTGCCCTTGAAGTGTTTTCTTTTTGTCACATCCTGCTTGTCTGTGACAGGGTAATAAATACTATTCCACGCTAAGAAATAAGTGAGGAAGGGGCGCCTGGGTGGCTCAGTGGGTTAAGCTTCTGCCTTCAGCTTGGGTCATGATCTCGGGGTCCTGGGATCGAGCCCTGCATCAGGCTCTCTGCTCGGCAGGGAGCCTGCTTCCCCCTCTCTGCCTGCCTCTCTGTCTATTAATGATCTCTCTCTGTCAAATAAATTAAAAAAAAAAAAAGAAAAGAAATAAGTGAGGAAGAGTTTGCCTATTTTGTTCCATGCTCAAACCAATACATTATTCTAAATCTCTGGGAATTAAAGAAGTAACAATTATTTCAGCATTAGAACCATCTTGGATTTCTTGCATCCCACTGCCAAAACAAATTTGAATACCACAGGGAGAAGAATGTGACACATCCCATCAACTGGTTTCAAAAACTTACCTAGCACCTCCTCTTTCACCAAAATCTTGGATACTATCAGATTCTAAACTCATCACTATATAGAAAGTGAGTAATCAGTGAGATGCCCCAACTGCCATGTACAAAATGCAGCAATCCAACTCTACAAGCCTGTAAAGAAGGGGGAAAGGATGAGGGGCTATACTGAGGAAAGTAAAATGATGCAGAATAATGTCAAGCAGATTTCATTAAGGTAACACTACATTTTTCAGTCTATGCTTCTTGACAGTAAGTACCTTTAATTAATTATTAATCAGTACTTTTTTTTTTTAACTTATCCCCGGGTAGATATAGATAGCATATGTATTTGCATTTCTTCCTCTGGGTTGACAGGTAGCTATTGTTAGAGATTTCCACCAATGGCAAGCAAATCACAGGGCTTAGGTTGCTTATAGTCTAACACTCCCCATCTCACTGCACCATCATCAGTCTGTCAGCACTGCCTCTTTGGCCCAATGGGATTCTAAGAGCTAACTAACAGTGGTGCAATGTCCCATTCTATCACTGAAGAGACTACTGGCCAGCTCACAGCAATAGAATGCTGCCAACCATATATCTGCATGCCAAAAATTGGAGAGATTTTTTTTTTTAATATTGGCTCTAAACTTCCAGCTTTGCAACTTCAGTTTCTGCTAACAGCTAAGTTGCTCCATGCCAGAAGCAGATGAAAAAAAAAAAAAAAAAAAAGCAACTGAAACCCAGAGGATAGTAAGTTGATAGAGCAATGCAGGTGAAGGATATAGAATCATCAAGGAAAAAGGAAGAGTAAAAGAAGAAGAAAAAGAAGGAGGGAGATGGATTTTAAGCTTTGAGAGAATGAACAGAGATGCTTATGATCTGGCCCCAGCGGGCCAGCCTGCTAGCCATTACTGACTGATCCAATCTACTTGGAGGATTCAGACGAGAGGGGAGCCACACCTACATGCTGGCACGAGAGCTCTAAAATTCAACTTTCTTCCCGTATTGTTGTTTGTAGAGCCCAGTCACTCATCAGCCACTACCAATGACCTCCTGGACATACTCATGATGCAGAAGCCAAACTCATCAACATGCTAATGAAATTATTACATCAAGATTTTTGTATTTAATCTGACTTTTTTTTCAGTCTTCATACCAAAGATGCTCCTTCTCAGAAGAAATATTTTCTTCTTGTCCCTTTAAGTACAAGGGAAGACCATTAACTCAATATAAAATATTATATTGAAAATTCTGAAGAATTTTCAAAGACAACTAGATGTTTTAGTTGAAGTGGAAAGGCTATAACCCTGGGTACGTTCCCATTCACAGAGGGGCCTGAGACGACATGTCACTGGCCCAATCTTTCAGTCTAAGTTCTTCCTCTGTAAATTAGTAATAGTACAACTCATGTCACACAGATCACTGAAGGCTTAGTAATACACAAAGTTCTACTTATGACGTACTAAGACTTCATTTGCCTATGATGCTCCCACAAACCCACCTCAGATAACAAAAAAGCTGCTAAAGAAATGAGATTATGTAGAGTTTTATATTCATCCAGGTGTTTCTTTAGTATTTCTTTAGTATTATCTCATGACAAGAGCGGTAAGACAAGTACTATAAAACATGTTTTACAAATGCAGAAGCCAAGCCCCAGGGAGACGTGCAGCTCTGCCCCATGCCACGTGGCTAGTTACTGGCTGAGAAATGATGATGGCCAAGTCTCCTCAGTGATCTTTTTATTCTGGACTCTAAGATTCATTAAATATCAAGAAATAACTTGCACAGAATCAATAAGAACTTGTAATCAAGCAAAGATAAATGAACGATTGCACCAGGCTTTTTTCCAATTTGATGAGGGATATTAATATTTAACATACTCTGCTTAAAAATTTAAACATCCAATGCCAAGATATTTACGATTCAAAAAACCACAGGTGTTCGTGAAGAATAGGAAACCTATAGAGCATGTAGTAAGCCAACATCTTCTTGATTCAACTTCTGGCCACTGTCTTTTAAATGTAATATTTTGGAAGGTGTTATCCTAAGCTATAACTCGAAGGAAAGTAGAGTCTTGACTTTGTATTACCAACTCCTGTCTCACTCCCGGTGAATTGCTTCTTGTTTGCTGATAAATGGAAACATACTGAAGTACCCACAAATAAGCTAATGTACATGTTAAGTCTTCGCAAAGGACCGGAATGGTTTGGGATTTGTTATACCTGAATTAAACCATACTCCATCTTTCAGCTCCTATTTCTGTGCATATTTTGTGCTCCCACTACAGCTTTAAGCCCCATAGAGTTCTATGTGAATTCCCCATAGCTCTATGGGGAGTCTCGGCCACCCAAAACTGTGCTACACAGAAACCTGTACGAACAGAGCGACCTTAAGAGTTACCCGCACAGATGCACCAAAAAAGCGCACACGCACTTAAATAAAATCACACAAAACCAATCCTCTGGGTTTTTTAAGTGTCAGCTCTTCAACCATTTCAAGTTACTTAAGTAGAAAAAGTCGCCTCCACGGAACAGTTGAGTCAGGGGCACCCGGGGCCCCATCTTCACGTCAACCTGTATTCGCAGCCTAAAAAGCCTCGTCCTTGATCCATTCACTGCGCAGATTCCAGCACTGGAGGCGCCGGCGATCTGCGCTCGCCTCCTCTGGCTTTAGCCCGCCTTGGAACAACCGGGCCCCTCCTGCTCACACCCTTCTCGCAACATTTTTGCACTTTGCGTGGGTCTGATCCAGGCCTCCAGCCTCCCGTTCCCTGGTCTCAGCTTGGACGAGTCTGAGCGGCAACTGGGACGTCAGACAGAAGTGGGTCCCCTCCTGCCCGCCCGGGCTGTCCCCTCGCGTGGAGGCTGGAGACATCCGGCCGTGGCGGGCGACAGCGCGAGGCCGGCGACTTCTTCGCCATCCCCGCAACCCCGCGTCTTCCCGCCTCCGCCCGGGCTACCCTTGGGTCCCCCATGTCCCGGGGGCGCAAAGCTGAGGTCCGAGTGGGTAAGGGGACCGAGGCAACACGCGTGTGCGAGGGTGTGAGTGCAGACACACGGCCGCCGGGCAGCAAACCCCGCCTCTCCCCGAACTCCCGCCTCGGACCAGCCGGCAGCCCGGGCGCCCCAGGGCTGCCCGCTCTGGGACAAAGCTGCCACGGCCTCCCAGCAGGCGCGGGGCGCGTCGTCGCCTGGTCTCCTCAGTCTCCCTCGGCCGCGACTCCGTCCCTAGGGGCCTCAGGGCCGCCAGGGGTCCGGCGAGACCCGGGGCCCGGCTCCCGCAGCCCTCGCCCCGCGCCCCCGCCGCCGCTCACCTGTTCAGCACTTTGCGGATCCTCTGGCGTACGCCAGCCCGGGAGGAGGCGGACAGGCTGCCGCCGCCGCCGCTGCCCTCGGCCGGCAGGTTCTCGATGGTGGTCACCACATGGTTCGGCGGGGCCGGCGGCGGCGGCTGCAGCTGCTGCTGCGGCGGCTCGGGGGGGATCATCGCGGCGGAGGCGGCGGCGCGGCGGTGATCAGAACCCAGCCGGGCGCATCGTGCGCCGGCTCGGGGCCCGGGAACGCGCAGAGGACCCGGCCGGGCGGCCGCGGCCCGGGAGGCGGTGCTGCCTGCGAGGCGGCGAGGCCGGGAGGTACCCGCAGCTACGGCCGCCGCCGCCGCCCAGCCCGCCACTCACTCCTCTCCCGTCCTGGTGCGCGCCCCCTTTCTCCGCCGCCGCCTTCTCCCGCCCCGGCTCTTCCCGAGCCGCTCCCCAAGTCCTGGCACACCCCGCGAAGTGGCCGCAAAGGGGGCCGTGCGCGGCCGCCGAGCTGCCGGTCGGCTCAGTAGAGCCCGGGGAGAGAGGGGATGAGACTCCGGGCTTTGCCTTCACTCCCGGCGCCCAGGTCCTCTCGGGGCGAGCGGCGCAGTTGTGCTGGCGCCGCCTCAGCCTGTCCCCCGCTCGCTCGGAAAGCTGCCGTCTGTGTCTCACGGAGTGAGAGACCGAGAGTGAACCTGGAGAGCCGGGCGGGGGCGCCGCGGCGGCGGCGGCGGCGAAGGGGGGCCAGGGCGGGGACATGCGCTCCGTCTTCGCCAGAGGGCGCTCCCGAGGCGCATCATTGCCCCGACCCTCCTCTCCCCGGTACACCCGAGGCCCTGCCTAGCTCGGGGTTGCGAGGATTTGTTTTGCTGTCTTTTGTTTGTTGTTCGCGTGAGGCTGGGGATAGACCCTTCCCCTTTAGTTGGAGGCGACTACCCGCTCCTGCCGCGACACCGCGGAACCTTAGCACCACCTTCCCGGACAGCGCCGGGACGCGAGGACAAGGCGCTGGTCCCGAATTAAAAACCCAAACTCCAGTATCCTATTACCCCCAACACTCACCGTAATGGGCCTGGAGGAAATTGGAGGAGAAACAACTTCGCACAAAGAATTCATTCTGGAAACTGGAAAAAGCATGTCAGACCAACTCCACGTCTGCCTCTTGTAGGGCTGTGAAGGAAACGTAGGCAGATTCGACTTCCAATTGTGCCTCTAAAACTTATTAGCAGAGATTCCCTAAGCAATTTATGTACTTATATCCTGAGACACATCCTCCTTTGTGCAACGGAGGCTTTGCGTCTTTCTCCCCGTGGTGTAGTAAGAGTTAAATGAGGCAAAGCACCCAGCAGGGGGCCCTGCGGGCTTCTTCAAGGGGTCTCTGACCAGAGGATCTCCACCCCCAAAGGGGAAAGCCCTTGAGAACCTGGCACAGAAACGTTAGACCTAAACAAGACCGTATTTCTCTCAAAGGAAACCTGGTTTCCTGTCCCAGGCATCTCTTAAACCGATTGCTCCAGATTCCAGTTAATAACTGACTCTTAAGGGAGTTCTATTTTTCACATTTTCCTTTATCTAGACTGTCTGGATAGGGATCCTACTGTGGAAAATGATAAGCATTTTGAAAATTTTTCCACTTTAGTCAGCGTGTGGAATTATTGGCCCTGAATATGGTTAAAAGATAAGTATGTTTACAGAACGGCGTGCTAATATCGCCACTGAATCCAAATGCACAAATAAAAAATACTGGTGATTTGCCAAGGAGAGTGGGGTTAGGGAAAAAATAACATTCGAGAAAGGAATGGACTATGTCTGATTAACCCAAGGGAGAGGGGAGGATGAAAAGATGAGATTCACTGTTTGGTTAAGAAGTTGCCACCCTTTTAACAATATTGGGAGCCCTTTTTTTAATTATAAAAAATTTGAGGAAACAGCTGTCCAAAAAGCTTTCCAATCTACATTTCAATTTATGTAAAACCCAGTTACTACCTGAAATATCCCTGAGGTCTTTTTTCTACAAAACGTAACCCAAATTAGAGCATTTTCCCTTTAATAATTAACACGCTGCCCTGTTCTTTCTCAAGAACCCTTCACTCAGATTTTTCCACCTCGGTTTTGTACCAGATACTCTGAAGAATTGTTGCAAATGGGATCAAAGCTTGTAACCTCACGGGCGGTAAGATTTTAATAGTTCCCAATGAGTTTGCCCTTGGGGGACCCACCAAATGGAGGCAATATTAATCAAATGCACTTCATCTCAACCTGGCGGCAAATCGTGGTAGGAATCTCTCTATTAAAACAACATTTGTGGTTATTTCACGTGTCTGCCTTGAATGACTGGTTGCTTGAGTGCCCTCTTCCTTCACATTTGGCCTCCTTCCTTTTGAATGTTTCTGGCACATCACAACTCAGGGCTGTGTCTGCACTTCAGTGTCTGCGTTTGTGTCTGGTCATTTCTCCGGTTGGACTGTTGAACCCAAATTATCTAACTCTCCACTGAGTCAGGAGGGAAGAAAGCCAGGATGGGAGAGGAACAAGATGAGAGATGAAAAATTTCAATCCTGCTGTTAAGAAAAGACCTAATGCGGGTACAAGCCTTAGGTTTTCATTCTTTCTTTTAAAGGGGTTACAGTCTCAGGCCTATTCTTGCCTTTGGTTCTGTGCTTCATGCTTGTCTCCTAAAAAGTAGCAAAATAGCACTTGAGAGGTAAGTAGAACAGCTGTTAAAAGGACACGTGTCCGAGTGGCCATCTGATATGGAATTAAACAAAAGAGATATGTGGAAGGCCTACTTCCCTTTCCCCTGCTGCCTCCTGGGCCTCTAAATCCATCTTTCATGAGCTCAGAACCAAAGAAAAGGGGATGAGGTACATAAGCTGTGGGTCTGTATGAAGTTTTTTAGCTGGAGCGTGTGGATTCCAGGATGGTGCTTACTGCTCAGTTCATCCCTCTTTGACCCGGTGTGCTTAGTGCCGACCATTGTAAAATTTCCATTCCACTCGTACCATTACATCATCTGATTTTCACTTAACCAAGCGCTAGCTCCAGCTCCGTTGGATTCTTCTAGGAAGTAGAAGGTGACTATCAGCTACACCCTCTTTAATGGTGCTCATTTTAAAGAGAATTCCTCTCAGGTAGGGAAGAATAGGGTTTGGCCGGTGTCTCAGTCCTCAGAGTCACCAGGCATTTTGACTCATCTGTTTTGCATAGACTGCTCCTGTGTGTTGTATCAGGTAAAAGCTTCACCGTCATGCTCCAGAAGTAAGTGATGATTCTCTCCAAATTGCTGAGCAGTCGCCTGGAATTGCTTGCGTTGCTCCAAATGCCCAGTGGCCCATTTGCTCTCCCCATGCCACTCTCTTACTCTTTTTCTTTCTCTCCTAAGTCTTTTTGAATCTACTCAAAACATGCTACACGGCATCGAGAATGAAAGGGCAGCCGAGTTTTGATTCACATGATTGAATTCACACAGGAGAGAAGAAAGCAAAGCTGGCGGGAAACTTACAGATATGGGAAAGGGAAAGGAGAAGAATGTGTAGGTCTTTACATTTGTATCCAAGCAATGGATAAAATAATTGGGAAGTCAAATTGGCAGAACCTCATCATTACAGTCTGTGGACAGTATCAGTGGAAAAGATGCACAGAGCAAGGAAACAGACAGTAAGCAAGAGGTGTCAAGGACTGCTCTCACATTTTACACCCCTCTTGTTTAAACAAACATATGTAATTTTTTTCTTTTGCGTTTTGGAAATGTTATTTCTTCGGGGGAAACTCTGAATACCGTCTGTAGGTTTATAATTGACCTTTCCTGATAAGAGACCTGGAGCACTAGAGAAGGAGATAAGTGTTATTAGTTGTGAATAAGGCCTAATTTTCCAGGGTCAGACGACATTACCATAGCTTAAAAATGTCTAAATATTATTTGCCAAGCGTTCCATTTCCAAAAGCATAAGATAGCATATCTCTGTCATGGTGAGATGGTAAGTCCTTGACAACAGATAGCTTGCCTTATTCAGTAAGGGCACTGATAGTACCAGTTTCCTCATGATTATCTTACTATCTCAAGACATAAACATATATATATATATATCTCAAGACATTAGCCAAAAAATATGAGAATGATTCCTGTATTTGTCCGTTTAGGCTGCTATAACAAATGCCATCAACTTAACAAACATTTATTTCTCAGTTCCTGGAAAGGCCAAGATCAAGGCACCAGCATATTTGGTGTCTGGTGAGAGCCTTCCTCCTGATTTGCAAATGTTCACCTTCTTGCTGTGGAGAAAGACCATCTCTCTCATGTCTCTTATAAGGGTACTAATACCATTCATGAAGGCTTTACCCTCATTACCTAATTATCTCCCAAAGGCTCACCTCCAAATACTATCACATTGGGGATTCAGGTTTTAACATATAAATTTGTGGTAGGGGGAGGTAGACACAAACATTCATTTCATAGGAATGTTCCAGAAACACTCACTGGGTTTTTTTGGCAGTATATATAATAATTTATTATTTTGATTTGTTAGAGTATTACTATACAAATTTACATACGGTTTTAAGAAAACATTATGGAGGGGCACCTGGGTGGTTCAGTGGGTTAAAGCCTCTGCCCGGCTCAGGTCATGATCCCAGGGTCCTGGGATCGAGCCCCACATCAGGCTCTCTGCTCCATGGGGAGCCTGCTTCTCCCTCTCTCTGCCTGCCTCTCTGCCTGCCTCTCTGTCTACTTGTGATCTCTGTCTGTCAAATAAATAAATAAAATCTTTAAAAAAAAAATCAGTAACATAATGCTTACTACTTTAATCAGAGATGCAGAGATATCAATTATCTCTGAATAGGGCAGCAAAATCCTCAGATAAACCTCTTTTATCATTTTAAACTGATGACATCAATAACCTCTCCCTCTAAATTTTTAATACACAAAAATATTAAAGTAAATGTTTTGGTAAAATTGTAGTAAATTTATATACTGACTTGTCAATGAAATTTATACACTGACTTGTGTGGAATTTATATACCGACTTAACATTGGCTAGGTGGGAACTTACATATGTCTTGTCAGTGACCAGCTGGGAAGAAACTATGTTTGAGTAGAATTCTACCATGTTATAGTAGAAATTGGAGCCAAAGAAATTTCAGTTATAAATTCAGTTCTATTGACTTGGCTTGTTTCATTTTAATCAGTTCTTAAAACCTTCTGAGTAACAGTTTTCTAATCAATAAAAATGAGGAAAATAATATATACTCTACAAGACACACACAGACTAGCAATAATATATACAAAGAATCTGGCATAACAGGTATTTTTTTTTTTTAAAGATTTTATCTATTTATTTGACAGACAGAGATCACAAGTAGGCAAAGAGGCAGGCAGAGAGAGAGAGGAGGAAGCAGGCTCCCTGCTGAGCAGAGAGCCCGATGATGCGAGGCTCGATCCCAGGACCCTGGGAACATGACCTGAGCCGAAGGCAGAGGCTTTAACCCACTGAGCCACCCAGGCGCCCCATGGCATAACAGGTATTTTAAAAAATAATTGATCTGGATTTGGATATGATGGAGTGGATGGCATTGGAATTAACTGTCCCCATCAATAATTCTAAAAGGTATATTAAATATTAGACAGTAGTCAATGTAAGGCCATGATCCTTTAGAGGAAAGAAATATATAAGAAATGAAACACATTAGCACATTAGGTGAGCCCAATATTCATCTCAGCTTTACCCTGAGGGCATTTCCAAACCACAATTCAGAGAAATAGTGCCCAATCAGAGAGTGGTAGTTTCACTGGGTAGAGATAGATCCCAGAGTTTAGAGTTGCAAAGACTGCTGGGATTTGCTTGGGAGGGTTCTAGAAAGGAGGAACCTAAGAGAAGGAGGGTAAAAACTCAGTGTGAAAATTGCACACAGAGGCAACTCTTGAGAATTACATGTATACAGCAAAACTCTAGGCCCAGCAAAGAAAGCTGGAGAGCTGGACAGAGATTTCAGAGGGAGCAGTGTTGGGAGGGCAGAGGTTGGTAATTAATTCCAGTGATTATACAGAGTATTTGGTGAACTCCCAGGCTTTGGGTGGAGACTCAAAAAAAGGCTATACCCTAAGTTTAAGGACCATGTCATGGCAGTAAGAGCTATACTCTAGGACAGAGGACTCTTCCTAAGAGAGCCAAAAACCAAACCTCAACAGGACAGAGTTGACAGGGTTGATGATTGCCTTCCGTATTAAAATTTAATGTTCTGTTGAGAAAGATACCATCATCCAAAATCTCTATTGCCTATACTCACAATATCCAGCAAGTAGCCAAAAATTACTACAAAAATTACTACAAATATAAAGAAGCAGAAAAAAAGTTACTAATGTTCTCTGTAAAAAAATAAGCAATAGGGGCGCCTGGGTGGCTCAGTGGGTTAAGCCGCTGCCTTCGGCTCAGGTCATGATCCCAGGTCCTGGGTTCAAGCCCCGCATCGGGCTTTCTGCTCAGCAGGGAGCCTGCTTCCTCCTCTCTCTCTGCCTGCCTCTCTGCTTACTTGTGATTTCTCTCTGTCAAATAAATAAATAAAATCTTTAAAAAAAAAAAAATAAGCAATAAATGTTATAGACTTTATAGGCTATATAGTCTCTGTTGCAACTACTTTGTTGGTGCAATGTGAACGCAGGCATTGGCAATAGGTAAATGAATATGGCTCTGTTTCAATAAAAGTTTACTTACTTGCCATTTGCAATGACATGGATAGAACTAAAGAGTATTATGTAAGTGAAATAAATCATTCAGAGAAAGAAAATCATCATACGATCTCACTTATATGTGGTATTTAAGAAACAAAACAGGATGATAGAAGAAGGGAAAAAATAAAACAAGATGAAATCAGAGAGGGAGACAAACCAAAAGAGACTCATAATCATAGGAAACAAACAGGGTTGCTGGGGGTAGGGGAATGGGGTAACTGGGTGATGGACTTCAAGGAGGGCATGTGATATAATGAGCACTGAGTATTATATAAAACTGATGAATCACTGACCTCTACCTCTGAAATTAATAATACATTATATGTTAATTGATTAAATTTAAATTTAAAAATTTAAAAACTTTATACATAAACACTGAAGTTTAAGTTCCATGTAATTTTCACATGTCAAGAAATATTCCTTCTTTGTTTTTTTTTAAACCGGTTAAAAATGTAAGACCTATTCTAGATTTGGCTGTATAAAAACAGCTAATATTGATCAGAAACATAGATGGAAAAACCCTCAATAAAACATTGGCAAACCAACCAACTGAGCCACCCAGGTGTCCCAAAACATTGGCAAACCAATTCCAACAACATACAAAAAGGATTCTATACCATGACCAAGGGAGATTTATCCTAGAAACACACAAGGTTGGCTTCACATCTGAAAATCAATTAATGTCATACACCATAATAATCAAATAAAGAATAATTTTCATAAGCATTTGGCAAAACCCAACACACATGCCTGATAAAATCTTTCATAAAACTGTTCATAGAAGGGAATTTCCTGAATCTGAATGATCATCTAAAAAGAAAAAAAAAAAAACTACAGTGAAAACCATATTTAATATTTAAAAACCAAATGCCCCCCAACTTCAGGAATAAACCAAGAATATCTGTTCTCACCATTTCCACTCAATGTTGTATGGAGGATTTAGCCAATCCAATCAGCAAGAAAAAGTATTTAAAGGCATCCAGATAGGAAAGATAAAGTAAAACTATCTCTATTCATAGACGGCATAATCCTATACCTAGAATATTTTAAGGAATCTACAAAAAAAAAAAACCACTATTACAACTAACACACAAATATAGCAAGGTTGCAGAATATCAGATAGATATACACAAATTAATTGTATTTCTATTTCTATGCACTAGTCATGAACATAACTGAAAATGAAATTAAGAAATAGTTCCATTTACAATAGTATCAAAAAGAATAAAATCCTTAGGAAAGAGATGTAACAAAGTTAGTACAAGATGTATACATGAAAAATGCTTGGCACAAAGTCTGCTTGAGATTTCTTCCCCCTCCCTCTGCCTCCGCCTCTTCTCCCCTCCCCCCACCATTCGTACTCCCTCTCTCTCTGAAGTAAATAAATAAAATATTAAAAAAAAAAAGAAATGGACATACAAGCAAATCAGGAAGAAAACATATGTAAAATACACGTCCAGTGAAGGATATGCAGATATACAGGTCCAGGGTATATAAAGAATTCTTACAACTCATTAAGAAGCAAGGAAACCATTCAAAAATAGGCAAAAGATTTGAATACACATTTCACCAAAGAAGATGTATGAATGGCTAATTAGCATGTAAAAAGATGCTTAACATCATTAGTCAGTAGGGAAATGTAAATTAAAGCCACAATGAGATATCATTTCACACCCACTAGGATGCCTATAATAAAAAAGACAATTACTAAGGTTGGCAAGATGTAGAGAACAGAAGCACTGATTCACTGCTGCTGGGAATATAAAATGGTGAACCACTTTGGAAAATAGTTTGGCTGTTTCTTAAAATGTTAAAAATAGATTTACCATATGACCTAGAAATCTCACTTCCAGGTATCTGCCCAAGAGAAATGAATATGTCATATACCCACACAGAGATTTGCAATAAATGTTTGAAGAATCATTATTCATAATAACCCCAAATTGGAAAAAAACTAAAAGTCAATCAACTGGTCAATGGATAGACAAAAATATGGTATAGTCATGCAACAAACTATTACTCACCAGTAAAAAAGAACAAACTACTGATATATGCTGAGATGAATGAACTTGAAACACATTCTGCTAAGTGAAGGAAGGCAGACACAAAGGACCACATGACGTAAGATTCTACTTGTAGGAAATGTTCAGAACAGGCAAATCTATGGAGATAGAATGTAAACTATTGGTTGCCTGGAACAAAGGTGAGCAGGTCAGATTAACAGCAAATAGTAGGCTGCTCTCCCAAGATGGTGGTTGCTATCGGCAGAGTTCGGAGGTATACTGAAGGAGGCAACAGGATCAGCAGCTACAAGGCAAAGTGGGTAGCCTTCCATTACCAGTCTGAAATGCTGGCTTTCCACCCGTCCAGTGGAAAGCCCAACCATGCAGACATCTTGCTCATAAACCTACAGTATATTTCAGAAGTGGAAATAATTAATCACTGAACAGAAACCCCTTCTCCCCTAGCTGTACTCAATGTTGGTAGGCTTGCCAGCAAAGCACAGATAGAAAAAGAGGAGAAGCTGAGCCAGGCCTATGCAATTAGTGCTGGTGTCTTCCCAGAGGGCCAGCAGTTCTTCGAGACTGTACACAAGACCTTTAAAGACTATAAGTGGCAAGGAAAAAACATCATAGTCATGGAAGAAGTTGTTAATATACCCCCCATATCAAGTGGGAAAAGGAACCATAAAGGCAAAGAGCCATGTATGCAAGATACTTTAGAAATGTGGAAAAGTATTTAAAAATACTTTAGGGACGTGGACAGTCAAAAGATACTGCAGCATTCACAAGCCCAGCAACCACAGAAGGAGGTCACCCTGTCATCCAAAGTCTACACACATAGAAGACTCACAGAATCCAGCCAACAAGGTAGGGTGATGGCTTTAGTGGAGGTAGGCGGGTAAAGGGAAGGGATCCTCCATTTCCTGCTGGGTCTTGTTAACAAAAGGTCTTTCCAGATCTTAAACTTGAACAAAGCACCCAAAACAAGGAGCAAGAGAAAAATTTAGAAGTTGGGGAAAAAAACCCATAAGTAGTAAATAAATAATACATAATAAAATAAAACTGATTTATGATGATTATTGCATAATTAGATAAATTTAGGCATGACATGGGTGAATTTTATGATATACAAAATATGCCTTAATAAAGTTGAAAAACATCACTTATATTCTCAGAAAGTAAGAGAAGATTTTGAAAACTTCAAATAGGAACAGAATGACACACATGCAAAAAATAAAATTCAGAAAACAAAATAAACATTCAGAAATTAAAATGTTTGAAGGAGGAACGAAGAACCCAATAGATGGTTTGCAAGGTAAGTCTAACAAATTCATCTAGAAATTTATTTAAAAAATAGTGGAAAATAGAGAAAAATGGTAAGAAAATCAGAAAGTCAGTTAAGGGGGGGTCAACATTTGAAAAATAGGTGTTCTTCATAAAAGAACAGAGAAATGGGAGGAAATTTCCATGAAATAATGCACTGATGTCTCAGAACTAAAAAGCATGAGTTAAGAGTCTGAAAAGGCCAAGCACGATAAACAGCACCAGTACATTATCATGCAAGTCCAATAATTTGGAGACAAAGAATTTAAGTTTCCAGAGAAGAAAAAAAAAAAATCCAGAATGGTAAGGGTCTTCCTAATAGCAACAATGGAAATTAAAAGACAGTGGGCCATCTTCAGAATGCTGAAGGAAAATTATTTTCACTCTTGGATTTTGTATCCAGTCAAATTGTCAATCTTCTATGAATATAGGTAAAGATATGTTCAGACATAGAACGTCTTGCAATATTTGCCTTTCATTTACCTTTTATGGGGAAGCTACCTGATGTATTCCACCAAAACGAGAGTCTAAATGAAGAAGGAGAACTAAGAACAAAGAGATCCAACACAGAAGAGAAGCAAAGGGAATACCTGTGATGATGCTGGGAGATCTCAAAACTACAGGTGTGCATAAGTCATTGAGGACAAATATTCCACATTGGAAAATGCCAAAGGACTCTGGGAGAGTCCTTCTCCCAGATGAAATCGACAAAAACAAGCAAAACCTAATGCATCTTAACCTCTTGAGAGTAAATTTAGACAACTAGTAGAAAACTTGTAATTGAATTTAACAAGTAAAAAGAAATTTTAAGAAAATGGCAATTATTAACATCAGCAATAACCAATAGTTGTTCAGGCAGGAGAAAAAAGTGGTTACAGTTCACTAACTGTCTAAGCTCTTAACAGTGTTTGCTGAGCCACAACAATGCAGACCCTGAATTTTGATCTAGATAAATTTATAACTACATTGGATTGATGAGAGAATGAAATGGTATATATGTATATTTGGGGACAGTAAAAAAGAAAACAAACCCCACAGTTTCCATAGTGAGAAATCAATAAAAGAATCAACTAAGAGAGTGGAAAGTGATTGCCCATGGTGAAGGGCAAAATGGTAGAGAGGGAAATGGAACACTACTGTTTTACTTAACAAACCTTATAGATGTGACTCTTCAAACCATGTGTAGGTATAAATTTGACCAAAGATAAATAGATAGATAGATAGATAGATAGATAGATAGATAGATAGATAGATAGATAGAGGTGTTTTGTTTTGTTTTGTTTTGTTTTTCAAAAAGAAAGAAAAGTATAGAAGTGTAACCCTGACACACTGAGTTCTTAGTGTTGCCAAGACACCTTCCTGAGCAGATTGCAACTAAGGCGGAAGGCTAGGGGCTGTTGTCAAGATCTGCAACAGTTTCTTATTTAAGCTAACAAATAATTCTCACAGTATATCTACAAGTAGATTCATTAATTTGCTAATTGTGTTTCCATTCTATAGAGATATCTATCATTTCCTCATTGATAAACCTTCAATTCCCCAACAGATTAATCCAGCCACAATTCAACAAACACTTTCTTGTCAAGTTGAAATAAAGCAGTAGAATATTAATAAACAGTAAGACATTATTTTCTCATTAACATACTTTGGTATGAAAGTGGGGAGGGAAGATAGTAAATATGGTGTGGTTTTTTTCAGTTTTCAAATCAAAAGTTAAACATGGTCGAGTTTATTCATTCAGTTGGATATAGTAGACTTTCCCTGTCCCTGTAGGGTTGTACAAGTCAATGAGTTGCTAAAAGTTAACGGGAATAAGTTATCTTACATTGGCTATCTTTCAACATTGAATTGTCAAATATTGAGAAGGCAAATAACCTACCTTCAATCCAATAACAACTTCTCTTCTATTTCTAAACTCTATTTTTAAAGCATTTCTGCTTATTCTTCCTGAAAAATATATGAAAATATGGTTGTGATATTTCTGTTTACCTGGTAACCCAAGTGAGCTCCTAATTTTGTACCTAATGCTAGTTTGTTATTTTGTGACTCCAACTTGAACATACCATATTCTCTGCTTAATTTTTTTTTCAAAGATTTTATTTAATTATTTGACAGAGAGGTCACAAGTAGGCAGAGAGGGAGGCAGAGAAAGAGAGAGAGAAGGAAGCAGGCTCCCTGCTGAGCAGAGAGCCCAATGCGGGACTGATCCTAGGACCCTAAGGTCATGACCTGAGCCGAAGGCAGAGGCTTCCCACTAAGCCACCTAGGTACCCTTTTTTTTTTTAAGATTTTATTTTTATTCTCCGCTTATTAATAAGTTTCATGAAGGCCAAAAACCTCATAGAAGGCCAATTTTTTCCATGGCAAATTCAGTTAGAGCTGAACTTTGCAAGGTCATAAGACCCTGTAAGCATTAGCTACTTGTGTATTTATTCAGTCCTAAAATAATGTCTCTGTCACCCAGCACTGAGGTTTATACAATTCAGAAATAATAAATAGCATAAAAGTTCTATTTAGAACCAATAAAAAGGCCACAGATTTCTGAAGAGATCTCAAAATATGAATATTATCAAGCCTTAGAAGCCAGCCAGCACACTTGCATCAATACTCTCTTGAGAACAACTAATTCTACCGCATTTTTTAGAACATATCCAATTGCTAGTAGCTGAAAACCTTGACTCAGATTGGCTCAGACAATAGGAAATGTATTGTTTTGTATAAAGAAAAGTCTAAGCATGGGGCAGGAACCAGAATTAGTTAACAGTGTCTCAAATGTGTTATCATAGACCTATATTCTTTTTCTTTTAATTTTTTAAATAAACATATAATATATTATTAGCCCCAGGGGTACAGGTCTGTGAATCGCCAGGTTTACACACTTCACAGCACTCACCATAGCACATACCCTCCTCAATGTCCATAACTCCACCACCCTCTCCCTACACCCCTACACCCGGGGCCACTCTCAGTTTGTTTTGTGACATTAAGAGTCTCTTTTGGTTTGTCTCCCTCCCAATCCCATCTTGTTTCATTTATTCTTTTCCTACCCCCCTAAAACCCCACGCCCCTGTTGCATCTCCACTTCGTCATATCGGGGAGATCATATGATAGTTGTCTTTCTCCGAATGACTTATTTCGCTAAGCATAATACCCTCTAGTTCCATCTGTATCATTGCACATGGCAAGATTTCATTTCTTTTGATGGCTGCATAGCATCCCATTGTATATCTGTACCACATCTTCTTTATCCATTCATCTGTTGATGGACATCTAGGTTCTTTCCATAGTTTGGCTATTGTAGACATTGCTGCTATAAACATTCCGGTCATGTGCCCCCTCAGATCACTATGTTTGTATCTTTAGGGTAAATACCCAGTAGTGCAATTGCTGGGTCCTAAGGTAGCTCTATTTTCAACTATTTGAGGAACGTCCATGCTGTTTTCCAGAGTGGCTGCACCAGCTTGCATTCCCACCAACAGTGTAGGAGGGTTCCCCTTTCTCCACATCCTCACCAGCATCTGTCATTTCCTGACTTGTTAATTTTAGCCATTCTGACTGGTGTGAGGTGGTATCTCATTGTGGTTTTGATTTGTATTTCCCTGATGCCCAGTGATGTGGAGCACTTTTTCATGTGTCTGTTGGCCATCTGGATGCATAGACTTATCTTCTTTCCATCTCTCTCTACCAGCCTCAATGAGCTGGTTCTGCCCTCAGGTTAGCTCCCCTCAGGGCTGCCAGAATATTGCATTTCTGGATGTCATGCCCAAATACACCAACACCAACACCAACACCAGAAGAAGAAAGGAGCCATGTCTTCCTTTCCAGAAACCCATGAGCAGACTTCTTTCTTATTCATTGGTCATGATTGGGTCAAATACTGGTTCTGGACTACTGAGGCAAGGGGAGGGACATTACCATGATTGGTTAAAACTAAACATCTGAGATTAAAGGTTGTTAGAGTCAGCCACAAAGACAACTAACTTTACCTCCCAGACTCTTTCTCCTGTTATTCTACTCTTTGACCTCCCAACCAAGTTTTCCCATGTGTTCTCTGAGAAAAAAATAACCAACTGTATTGTGTTGGAAACTATTTATAATATCACTTTTCTCTTCTCTCTCCTATACATCAAACTTCTTCCTTGTCCTATAGATATTCAAGCATATGCAAGTCTCTCCCACCTAAAAAAAAAGATGCTTTCTCTAGCTCCTAAGTCACCCACCCCCCATTTCTCATCATCACCTCAAAGCCAAAATGTTGAACTTACTAATTCACTATCCAGTTTTCTTACTTCTCCATCAATCCTCAATCTGGCTTTTGTGTGCTGAGTTCACAGAAAACTCATTGAGATTATCAGTGATCTCTGTGTTATAATGGGGCTTTTGTTCCTCATCTTAGCCTTTGGCAATATCAGCGAATCCTTTCTTTGTTAAACATAATTTCTCAGTGAATCTCTTCATGACCCACATGCATCTGGTTTTCCTCTAACTTTGTGATTCCTTCTTGGTCTTCTCTGTAAGCTCCTTCGCCCATATTCCTATACCCAGCCATCAAGTCTATACCTTTTCCTTGTCATTCTAGACACCCAAGATAAGCTTACCATACCCATGATTTTATTTATCATCTATATGGCAATGGCTGCCTAAGAGAGAGACCTCGCCTTATCCCTTAGCTAAGCAGCCATGAACTACAAACAAAGACCCAAGTGGACCCATAGTTTTTAACTGAATACTGCAACCTCATCATTGAAACTAATCCCATGTCTCACATTATGATTATTTGTTACCTTCAAGATCCCAAGCTTCCTAAGCCATCAGCCATCACCCAGATACAATGATAACTACATATTCTTTAATTGGAGATCATCTTCTACCTATCCCACACCCTTAACTTTTTCTCTACGTCTTCTAGAATTCCTGATACGTTAGCAGAAAACTATTCTTTTCATCCTTAGCATCTTCCCATTTTTGTCTTCATTGAAATCTAAATATCCCCTAATGACCCCTCTTCCCTTGCAGCCCTTCCAAGTGGATGCTGCTTTTTCTCCTACATCCTGCTCACCTTTGGTTCCAGAAGTAGGATAGGGAGCCTCTTGCTTCCTGTTGCTGCTTTCATAACATTTCTCCTCCCACTTCTAAAAAACTACATCTTTTAAACCCAGGACATCATACTTGACAACTTGGTACCCCTTTTTACTTCTGTCATCTACAGATCTGCTGCCAATTCCCTTCAATAATTGATCACTTTCATGTCTGACTCACTGTTTCTCCTTCTACCAATTTCTATGACTACTTTCATTTAAATATTCAAATAAAGGAGCTACCAAATGTCTCAATAGCTCTATTCCTTAGTTCCAAGGATCTCTTCGTCAACTCTTCTTCAACTCCCATGGTCCTTATCACAAAAAGCTGAGCACCTTCTGAAATACGCATATCAAAATATCCTATTTCTGACCATCACCTTTACCATCTCTACCACTCTTCTTTCATTACATGCTTACTCCACAGAGACCACAGAAGCCATTGGGGAGCACTCCCTCAGTTTCCCACACTGATCTCATAAATTTATCTCTTTTGTTCCTTCTTACCTTCCAGAAGGCTACGTTCTTCACCTCCGTGCTGGATCCTGGAGCCCTTGATTTTCAAGGAGCTTGATCAAGAAAGTACCACTGCCTCTTGTATTTTATCCTCTCCTTTCTACTGTCTCCTTATTGTAAGCATTTAGACATGTTCAAGCCTTTCTCTTCTGGAAAAAAAGAAAAAAAATAATGCTACCTCTGAGTTTATGTCAGAGGAATGAATACCTTCTAGTTAAAGGCATTTTCTCTTCACAGTGAAGTTTCTGACAGTGTTGTCTACACTTACTGTCTCCTTCTTCTAACCTCTACCCACTCATCAATTTTTATGCAGCCAGGTTTCTGCCCACACTGTTCCCACTTCCCACTCCACAGACATTGCTTTTTCCAAAGTTACTGAGGACCTCCTAGTTGCTAAGCCCTACAGACACTTTTGATTTTTATTTTGTTCACTCAAATTTATCAGGTATAAAACTTAAAACATAGACGACTGTCTTAAAGTTTTCTTTCTTTGGTTTCAGTACTCTTGGGGTTTTTTACTCTGTTCCTTCTCTATTTCTTTTGCATGAAACCTTTTCTTCATAAGTCCCTTAGTTGTGATCCTCTGGGCTCTGTCCTTAATTCTTCTCTTTTGCTCTACAACTTCTCTGTAGGCAATCTACCTATTTCTGTGGCTTAAGTTATTATCAGTAAGCTACTGACTTTAAGATTCATTCATATGCAGGACAAAGTCTTTTTCCAGAACTTCCAACTAGTATAGATTACTGTCTACTAAACATCCCCACTTACATATCACACAAACCATCTCAAACCCCAAACGCTAAAACTGAAATAAATATTTTTTCTCCTGAAATGACTTCTTCACTAATCCAATGAATAGCTGTGATACTATGATTTCTACATGTGAAACTAAATAAAGGAAACTTCACTGAAAATAGAGTCTGGAAGCCCCTGAGGGGGTAGCTCTCATGCACAGACAACTCATTGCATCCTGCATAACCAGCAGGGAGGAGGAAGATCATTTTTGAGGAAGATCATTTTTACCTCGACCCAGGAGGGATACTTTTCACACGGAAATTTACCTTCTGCTCCTAAAAAAAAGAAGGAAGATCCCTACCTGTCCCAGCAACAACACATTAATCACCCCCTGCAGCCATAAGAAATTGCACCATCCCGGAATCTTCTTCAGTGATCTTTTATTCAAAACAACCCTTCCCAGTTTCCTCTTAAAACTGACCTGCACTTTAGACTTGCCTATGGTTTTGCCAGAGCTTGCATGTCCCAGTTTATAATTCTCTGCTATTCCTGAATAAACCCATTTTTTTCCAGTCAAATATTTTATTTTTAAGGTTGATGTAAGAAATATATTTCTCATATATTCAGTCTTTGTCCATGGTTCCTGGCTTCCAGCTCCTAAACCCCTTGGAATTTCCTAAGCGATGAGAAAAATAAAGATGCCTTTTGGGGAGCCTGGGTGGCTTAGTCCTTAAGCATCTGCCTTCGGCTCAGGTCATGATCCCAGGGTCCTGGGATCAATCCCTGCATCGAGCTACCTGCTCAAGGGAAAGCCTGCTTCTCCTTCTCTCACTCCCTGTGCTTGTGTTTCCTCTCTCGCTGTGTCTTTCTCTATCAAATGAATCATCAAATCTTTAAAAAAAAAAAAAAGAAAAAAGAAAAGAAAAAGATGACTTTTGTTATATTGATGAGATGACTTTTGAATCATACCTAAAGTTGGAGGCTGGTTCCCAGGAGAAACAACCCTATGATTACAGGGTGAGAATTTTCAGTCCCACCCCCTGAACTGTGGTGAGAAAACAGGGGCTGGAGATTGAGTTCAATCATTTAATCAATGACCATTAAGATCAGTCATGCCCATTTAATGACGTCCCCATTAAACCCAAAAGGACTGGGTTTTAGAGCTTCTGGGTGAGTGAACAAGGGGAAGTGCTAGGGAGCGGCTTACCTGGATGGTATAGAGGGTCTCTGCCCTTTCCCCAGACCTTGCCCCATGCAGCACTACCTTCTGGCTGTTCCTAGTTAAATGCTTTCGTAACAAACCAGTGATCTGGTAAGTAAAATGTTTCTCTGAGTTCTATGAGCCTTTTTAGCCAATTAAGCGAACCCAAGGAGGGGGCTGTGGGAACCTCTGATTTATAGCTAGTCAGAAGTACAAACAACCTGGACTTGTGACTGGTATTTGAAGTCTAAGGAGAGGGTCATGGTTACTTCCCCTCTGCAGTCGGTCATCAGAAGCACAGTAACAGTCTGGGATTTATGACTGGCTGCTGAAGTTGGGGTGAGGGGCAAGGAGGGTTCTTAAAGGACTGAATCCTTAACCTGTGGATTCTGATGCTATCTCTAAGTAGATAGTGTAAGAATTTCGTTGAATTCTTTGGACATCCTACTGTTGTCTGAAATTGCTCGGTGTTATGTGGGGGATGCCCCCCTCCGCATATATGTTAGAATTGGGCCCAGGAATCATTTTAATGGCACCATTTCTCTCCCACCTTCAACATCTCATTCAACCACTTGAATGTCTCCTGCATGCATTCACTCCATTCCCCACTCCCTCCTTCCCACTGCAGCATGTTTTCTTCAATGGGATGAGGCCCCTGAACTGAATGAAGCCAACACACATTCTCTTTCACTTCTGGGATTCTTGCATAGCACTTTTCTCTCTCTCTCTCTCTCTTTTTAAGATTTTATTTGTTTGACAGAGATCACAAGTAGGCAGAGAGGCCGGCAGAGAGAGAGAGGAGGAATCAGGCTCCCCGCTGAGCAGAGAGCCCAATGCAGGGCTTGATCCCAGGACCCTGGGATCATGACCGGAGCCAAAGGCAGAGGCTTTAACCCACTGAGCCACCTAGGCACCCCACATAGTATTTTTTTTTTTTTTCATGGAAATCTTCCTATATCCCTCTCTCCCTAGATGTTACTTATCTTTTAAAATAAACCTTGAAAAATTTCTATATTTCTTCCCATTTACTGTAGGATTTTGAACTTCCCCTCAATAGCTTCAGCCCATTAGACCATCATTTCAATCATTCTCTTAAATGATTCCTTAATCTCCTTTGTTCTTCAGTGACTGTATCTAACAAAACTCCTGGCCTAATCAACTCAACTCTTCAAATTCTCTGCTCCTTCTCTGAAGCTGCCATAAGCCTGGAAAAGATGCACAGAACTTTGCCTCTCCTTAAATCCCCTCTCTTGCCACCTTCCTCTTTCTTATTCCTCAATGAGAAAATGAACATTACCCAGTGAAAACCTCCCCAACTTCCTTTTTGCCCTATGAATATATTCCTCTAAAGACATTTCTTTCTCCTTTTTTACCTAATTCATGCCCCGCACCCCGCATTCGCCTCTAAGGCTGATTTCTTTCCTTATGCTCGGATTCCATCTCCATTGGGTTATCTTCCTGCATAGAAACATGTTCGAAGAACTTTCGTCTTTAAAAGCAAAGCAAAACAAAACTAAGATCTCTGTCAACCTCATATAGCCTTCTAAACACTTGATAAAGAAGAGATTTGATTTCTTGTCTAAAAGTCCATTTTGCTCTATATTCACTATATAATTTGCTAAAATGTGGTTTCTGCCCCCATGCTGCCAACTGAAACAGCTTTTACTAAGGCAACAAAAACTTCCATATCTCCTGCATTTTCCGGAGCCCATGGACTTCGCTCTATGCTTATTTTACCCGAACTCTCTGCAGCATTTGACACTGTTGACCTTCTATTCTTTCTGCTTCCAGAAGAATACTTCTTTTTGTCCCTCTCTGCTTCTCCATTTCTTCTATAGGCTTCTTCCTCCACCAATCGCCTGTCCTTTTTTCCTTTTCTTCCTTCCTTTCTTTGCTTTATTTTCTTTTTCTTTTTTTTTTTCATATTTTAACTGGTGAAGTTTGAGAAACATAGCTTCTCTAAATAGTTTCTATAAACACAAAACCTATTCTTTTTTTTTTTTTTCTTGGCAAAATACACACAGCATAAAATCAACCAAGTCAAGTGTATATTTCTGTGGCATGGTATATTCACAATGTTGTGCAACCATCACCACTATTCCTCTCTAGGACTTTCTCATCTTCTCAAACAAAAACTCTTCTCCAATTAAACAGAAATTCCCTCATTCCTTTTACCCCTCCGTCCAGCCACAGGAACCACCATTCTACTTTCCCCCAGGGGACTTACTTAAAAACAAGTCCCGGAAACCAGTCCCAGGTAACAAAGCCCAAATACAAGGATGGGTCAGGCCAGGTGGAGACATCCAATCATTGCGGGGTGCATACTGTCTCCCTAGTTACCAAGGAGTATGGGCCCCACACTTTGGGAGCCTTTTGGGCGCCAATTCTGACCAAGGTGATAGGCTAGGTCAAATGTCTACTATAGGGTAAATTGTAATTCAATTGGTCACTTATGTGTGACCTAGCATGACTGTGCAGCTTTCTCTGTGTGTTACAATTTCATTGGCCACCTGTGTGTGGCCAGGCCCAACCACATGGCCTTTGCCCTTAAAAGCTAGTCTGAGAAGCAGAGAGAGGTCGCCCTCTCTGTAAGAGGCGCAGCCCTGAATGTTCAGGTTAATTCTTGATGCTTGGCACGAAATAAAGCTTTGCTTGACCTTCGCTTTGTATCAGTCTCGCTCCTTTAATCACGGATGCATTATTGGGGGACCTAACAAAAGGAACTATTTCCTGAACAAATATATTGCCTATCTAAGCTAGAAAACACTTTAAGAGAACGTCAAGAGCTTTCTTAAAAGTAATGTAGTAAGTTTTAATTCAAACAGAAATTTTTTCTATAATTACTGGCTATTTTGCATACTTTTACTATCTTAGACACAACTAAATGACTCATAAGAAGCCTTACAGAAAATTTACTGTGTTCAGATATTCTCTGTATGTAACTTACTATCTGGCCTCAATAGCAAAGAGCTATGTAATGTTAAACTCGTAATACAGCTAAACAAACTATGTGAAAAAAAGCGTTAACCAATGGTGAAGGAAATTAGCATAGACAAGGTGCATAATTGAAATTGAAACCCAAAAGGTGCTTTTTTTTTTTAATAAAGCAGAGCATGTTAGCCTGCACTATTTGAATAAATTAAATCCTCAGCCTAAACTTTCTTTGGTAGCAGAGGTGTGAGTTATGTTTACAAAGTCATTTTGTTTTAGCTTTGCAAATCGTTGTTGTTTTTCCTCCCAGATTTAAAATCTGCATGGGTTTCCTTTTGGCTAATACTAAGCGTAACTTACCATTCTGGGCATCTACCAGCCTAGCATAGCCAAAGGCTGCCTGTAAATATACCGAATGTAGGCAGAAAGGGGGCATGGCTGCTTAAAACTGGCTTCGTGTAATTAAGTCTGATTTAAAAACTGAATTTGGGGCGCCTGGGTGGCTTAGTTGGTTAAGCAACTGCCTTCAGCTCAGGTCATGATCCTGGAGTCCCGGGATCGAGTCCCACATCAGGCTCCCTGCTCAGTGGGGAGTCTGCTTCTCCTTCTGACCCTCTCCCCTCTCATGCTCTCTGTCTCACACACACACACACACTCTCTCAAGTAAATAAATACAAAAGAAAATCTTCAAAAATTGAGTTTGTTCCTTAACACATATTTCATAAACACTGGCTATGTGCCAGGTGTTGTGATTGCACTAAAGTGCAAAGATGATTATGACAATGTCTCTCTTTTCAAGGATTTCTCAATCCCACTGAGTGAAACAGATCCCTATGTAATGAACTAAGGCATCACTTGTAAGCAGTACACTGGAAGAATGACTAACGTGCCATGAAGTTAAGAAGGTAGGTGAGTTTTGCTTTATGGAAGAGTCAAGAAAGAAGAGGGGCCATGGATGTTTTCTCCAAAGCTTTGATCTGGCCTTAGACAGCTGTGCAGAATTTCACCTGGTGAAAAAGAGAAGACCAGAACAGAATGACAGCCCTGGAAGAAGTAACCAAATCAACAAAGGCCAGATAGAAAAATGCTCAGCATGCTTGCGGGTGATGAGGGCTGGGCAGAAGCTGAGAGAACATGCAAGGAGGGGCAGGGAATGGAGTCAATGCAGAAAGTATATTTAACAGCCGCCTTTCCCAGAGTTCAGCCATTTTAAAAATAAATTAATAAGTTTTGTCATATCTGCATACCACCTGTACTACTAGTTACTTAATATTGTTTTAAATGACTCCCTATGTAAAGTATAAATGTCTACTTTAGCTTCGTGTTTGGCAATAATATCCGTGAAATTACACATCTGAGGTACTAATCACATTTTCCCAATAGTCGTTAAAATAAAAAATAAGTACTAAAGTCAGGTAAATGCTTAGTATGTTAGCTCCTAAAATTGTCTTTCATGCCACTAGGGGCACATGCTCCACTCTTGGGGAAATACCTCCCTGAATTAATAAGTAATATGAAAAGGAACAACGTTCGCAAACTATTATTGTCCAAATATTGGGAGAAATGAGGAAAACAATGCTTCTGTGAAAACATTGTCCAATAAAGCTATTTTGAGATCCTTGTTGGAAGCAAGTAGGTGATTGTTTAGAAATGCTGAGAAACTAGTGATAAGTGAGAAAGTGGAGTGAGGCGAGGGCAGGAAGGAATCACGTGATTGCATACGGGAAAAGGCTTTGTTGAAGCAAGAATTCAGTAGGAAGAGCAGACCTAGGTGTAATCTGGAACTGATTAGTTTCCTTTTTTTTTTTTTTCAGACACTAGAGCTGTGTTGTCCAACATGGTAAGCACTACCTACATGTGGCTATTGAAATTTAACTGTAAGTTAATTAAAATTAAATAAAATTAAATTTCAATTCCTCAGTCATGCTAGCCACATTTCAAATACTCAATAGCCACATGTGCTTGTGGTTACAGTATTGGACAAAGCAGATATAGGACATATCCATCATGGCAGAAAATTTCATTGGCCTGTGCTGTACTAGACAAATACCCATCTTCTGGCTGGGACTTACACTATCAAACCACAGTGCCTCAAGGAAAAGAGTCTTCAACTGAAAATACAGAACTAGTTATATTTCCCTCCCCAAGACAGTTAGAGGACAAGGCCTCCAGTAGTAGGGGAAACATGGCTTTCCATAATCAGGAATAGGCTACTGTTCTGATAGGACCTTTGGATGCCTAACTTGGGCATGATTAATAATGTAAAATGCTAAGTAATCGAGGAAATTCCAAATTCCCTTATGCTATTGCTCAAATTCTCTATTATAGTTCTTTGGAATAAAAATAACAAAAAGGAAAGGAAAAATAAAAGTTAGCTATACCCATAGATTTAAGTTCCAGCTGTTGAAGTCTATGCTTCTGGAACTCCAGGTCTCCACTGAGTGCCAATGATGTCCCTGGCCCAGGCTATATCCCCTGCAGACAGATTTTCTTACCCTTCATCACACTTTAAGAATTTCCCCCAATCATATACATCTTCTGATTTTTCCTTTTTAGCTCCCAGCATGCAATTTTATGTAGTTGCTGGTGTTCTAGTTACTATTACTGTGTAATCACTTCTTCTGAGCTTGCTCTTTCCTCAGTAAAAATGGAATAATATCTGCAGTAAAGAGTAAATTACATGATGAAAACACTAATTTGAAAAGCTATAGACACCCCTATGTTTATTGATCTATGCATTTAAAATAGCCAAGATATGGAAACAATTCAAGTGTCCACTGATGGTTGAATGGGACAGATGTGGTGTACACACACAATGGAATATTATTCGGCCTTCAAAAAGAATGAGAGCTTGCCATTTGTGAAAACCTGGATGGAACTTGAGGGTTTTCTGCTAAGTGAAATAAGTCAGACAGGGAAGGAAAATTACCATGCAATTTCACTTATATGTGGAAACTAAAAAAAAAACAAAAAACAAATGAACAAACAAAAAACAGAAATAGAGTCATAAATACTGAGAATAAACTCATGGTTTGCAGAAGGAAAGAGGATGAAGAGATGGGCAAAATAGGTAGAGAGGATTAAATGATACAAAGTTCCAGTTATAAAACAAATAAGTCACGGAGATGAAAAGTAAAGCATAGGCAATACAGTCAACAATATTGCAATAACGTACAGTGTGACAGATGGTTGTTAAGTTTATTGAGGTAATCAATTTGCAAGGAATTTTGATATTGAATCACTGTGCTATAACCTGAAATTAATATAATGTGATGTGTGAACTGTAGTTCAATAATACATTTTTTTAAAGATTTTATTTATTTGAGAGAGAGACAGTGAGAGAGAGCATGAGCAAGGAGAAGGTCAGAGGGAGAAGCAGACTCCCCATGGAGCTGGGAGCCCGATGTGGGACTCGATCCTGGAACCCCGGGATCATGACCTGAGCCGAAGACAGTCGTCCAACCAACTGAGCCACCCAGGCATCCCTCAATAATACATTTTTAAATAAATGAGTGAGCGAATTAGATGAGACAGCACATAGGAAGTGTTTACCACAAACAGAAAATGCTGATAAATACATGTAATATGAATAGTAACTCCTTCTCCATTCACATAATGGTTTTCTATGGCTCATGGAGCTGAGATTCAGTATCCCCGTGTGTGAGCCTGCCATCTGACATGTAACAATCACTGCCTTAACAGTAATCAGTCAACCAGCAGCCACCAAGTGTCCCCTCTGTGCAGGACACAGAGTGTGTAAGTGGTCTCCAGGCTTCTTACAAATTATAAGGCCTGATTCCCACATTCAAAGAATTTAATTCTAGATGAATTAGAAGAACTTCAAGAGCATTTGTCAGAGGAAAATGAAAGTTGTGGCTGCCACTGATAAGGCTTCAGATAAACTCTGAAAGTCATGTGGGGGTTACCAATATCGTTAGAAACAATGGCCCAACAGCAAACAGAGGGTCTTAAGGCAGGAGGTATATTTTGATAACTCACCACTGAGCCTTTTCACACCTTCTTGAAGACTAAAAGGATGCTTAATGGAGATCAGGGGACCAAGGTTTCAACAGTGGCAATGGTGAAAGCTCAAAGCTTGAAATTATGCCTCCCAGGTGGAGAAGCACATTATTGAAACATGCAGCTTGTGAATGCAAGTCCTAGTTTGATCATCCTTGAGTGAATGTGTCATAGTAGGACAAAGTAAAAGATACTTGAAATATAACTTGTATGTAAATAAACATTAAGCCTTTAGTTTAAGTTCTAAGATGATCTCTCCAAACTTCTACTAAAATATTTGTAACCAACCCAAAAAAAGATGTATAGATTTCCAAAGCTGCCACCTAAAAATGAGACGCGGTTGATCTACAGAATCTGAGAAGAATTTTCCCTAACAGCTAAAATGAAGCACAGACAGCAGCTGTGTGATGCCTGCATGAAAATGATGAGCAATACAGCTGTGCTACTCCTCACTGTTTAATCACTGGGTGAGAAAAACTTCAATCCAAAAACTGGGCAACATGCCACAGGAGCGATGATTTTTGAGAAGTCAGAGTTCCTCCCCCACCTCCCTCTCTCTCAGAACCTCTTTCTGCTGTCACAGAGATGGCTACACCCAGAAACCAACTGGACACAAAGAGAGAAGGAGTGAACTATGTGAAGGTTTGGTCCTCAGAAAGTTTTCAGTGAGAGTGTCAGGAAATGCTGATGACGACATTCATGGGAATGGAGGTTCTTGTGCGTGTGATTTACTCAGAGCGTTAGAAACCAAGGTTAGGAGACCTCATTTCGGTTCAACAGAGCTGCACTAGAAGGAACTGCTAAACATTGGAAATGGGGTCATGCATCAGGTATTATCCGACTGTATTTCTGAGAATGCCTTTTATCTAATGCACAAGGGCAGAGCTGAGCAGAGGGTAACTGACAAACTCTATCTGTTGGCAAATACGGAGTCTGGATTGAATTTGCCTCTCAGAAGATGACTTTTTTTGAAAAAAAAAAAAAGGCAATTCAATTCTATATCTACCAGGATTATTAATGTCAAGCAACAGAAACCAAATCTAACTAACCTAACAAAAAGAGAAAGGAGGAGGAAGAAAAGAAATAAAGAAGGAGGACAGAGGGGCTTTTTTATTCATTCATTCATTGAAGGAGTCTTGATTGAATCCCTACTAGTGCCAGAGGCTGTAATATACCATCACTGTATGTGTGTGTGCCAAAATCTCAACAAAACACAGAGGAGTTGTGAAGAGTACAGGCACAGTGGAGTTGGTCGCCATGTTGGTTCCCCTGGACAGGAAGCCGTACGACCTGAAAGGGACTGCATCCAGGAATGCCAGAAAGTGACTAGAAGGAGGAAGCCTCGTGGCCCATGGTGGAATGGGGAGCAACTGTGTATGACACGGATGGAGAATTTAGGAAGAACTTCAGACAACATTCTTCCCTTTTCAATACACTCTAGACCCAGAGTGTTTCTCCAGAGGCACTTCTGACATTTGGGTGGGACATTTCTTCCTTTTATAAGCCTATTGCACGCTCTGCAGGATGTTTAGCACCCTCACTACTGCCCGCTAAATACCAATAACTGGGCATCCATCTATTTCAAATATCTCACTCCTGGCTACTATTTACTTCACAAAAGACTTCTATAAAATATACTTTCTTCCCTCTGGGGTCTCACTGACAACAAAGAGCATGATGATCATCTTGTCAAAGTGTCAAGCCTCTTCCCATGTCACCATTGTTTACTTGTCAAGAGCACCTAGAAAACATAAATAAACCAAAGACAGATGGCCTAACTAAGCAGCAGTGGGGGCAGCCCATCAGTGAGAACATCAAGTTAATATGTGCAGGAAGCCACCAGTCCTAAGAGCACGCAGGAGGGATCCCATTTGCGATTGTAATTACTAATGTGCCACTATTTTTTAAACTAACTTGGTTATTTTTTAAGAGGGAAATTCAAGTCTTTTCAAATGGATTTTTCCCCCCAAATACTAAATGCCTGTTTGTTGACCAAATAAATGAGCATCAGGTATTGACTCTGCTGTCTGATGAGGTCAGTAAAGACATGTGCTGGGGATGTTTAGCAGAGCTGGTTAGTGTGGACATGTTTAGTGAAAGGGGAGTGGGGGGATGAAAAGTGGTTTATCTTTTCTCTAATTATTTAACTGTTTCATCTTAGTTAACACCACACACACACACACACACACACACACACACACACGTGCATGTACACATTACCCGCCCCACATCCTTTTCTCCCCAACAGAAGTAAGTAAAAAATTCTGCTTTTAGAACTTCCAGAAAGAAATAAGTAAAAGAGACAGGTAGACCTTGAATGCTACACAACCGCAACTCTATTATGTTACACTAGTTTTCTTTTTCTTAGAAAGAGTAATGAAAAATGTTCCCATTGTCCTCTTGAAAAGGTTCTTTTGTTCAGTGGGGCACAATTGGGAATTATAGGATAAATCAAAGGTTCAGATGGTGACCTCTTTCCTTAGAGAAAACACATGTTCATGACAGAACCAGAAGGCAAAGAATAAAAAAGAACAAAGGAAATACTTTACTCCTTTCTTTTAAAGCGCGTTACAGTTTGTGCCTACAGAAAGACATTCCACCAGGTGCTGAAGCGGGGCTGTTGGGAGAGCACACAGGCATTGTACCCCAGGGCACTGCTGCCGGCTTGGCTGTGGGGACAGTTCTGGAACACTACCCCCCGCCCCCACCATCTCCCCACAGGGGAAAACACGCAGGAAGTGATCTGTTCACAGTGATCTGTTCACAGTGCTGGGAAGAGATGCTATTTTCTAATAAACTGCTATAAATTTTCTTTTTAAAAAAAAATTATTTACTTGAGAGAGAGAGTGAGAGGGAGAGCATGAGAGGGGAGTGGAGGAGAGGGCCAAAGGGAGAAGCAGACTCCCTGTTGAGCAGGGAGCCCGATGCAGGACTTGGTCAAGGGACTCCAGCATCATGACGTGGGCTGAAGGCAGTCGCTTAACCAACTGAGCCACCCAGGAGCCCTGTAAAAGTCTCTGAAAGTGGGAGACAGAAAAACAAAATATAAGAGCGCACAGTTAGAATGGAGGATGGTCGCACAGCCCAAGGATGTCATCTGTCCGGGAGAAATGTGAACTTACAGATCTGGTGCATTCCGGCAGGAATGAAAGCAGAGATGATGGGTCTCTCTTTGGGATTTTAGGCCCCTGACCTAAGCTGCCTGAGTCCCAAAGTCAAGGAGATAGTCAGAACTACTGGGGTTTCCTGATGCCCATGAGGTCATCTGAGACATGAATTCATCAAACGTGCACACAGTTCTTGGGCCTCAGAACTGTTTCTCAGTGATTACTGCATAAGCATCTTTGGAACAACTAATATCAATCAATGCTTTCTTTAATTTATATCTCATTCTCTTCTCATGAGAAAGACAAAAGAGCTTGTAGTCAATGACAGCTAATAATCTTGGATTTGGGAATCTCTCTTTTCCACAATTACACACGTTTTTTCCTAGAAAGAGAACATCATGCTGAAGAGCAACTTCAACAAACATTTGCCAGACTATGTGAATGAGCAAAAATTTTTTAGTTGTGTAAATATTGACATTCAGTGGGCTCTGTGATCTCCAGCTAACATGAATCAGACTTTGATATTCAGTCTTAACAAATGATCATGAGTATAAATCCTCTGGTTGTATATTACATTTTGGTTCTTTCGACAAATCGACTGAAGTATAGCTCCAGTGACTATATTTTAATAAATATTTTGGAGGGTATAATACTTTTTCATAAGACAAACAAGTACACTTTTAACTTAAGATTTACTTTAAAAAAAAAAAAGACTTTTTACTTATTTGAGAGAGAACGAGAGAGCGCGCGCACACATGCACGCATGTGCGCTTGTGAGTTGGGGGAGGGGCAAAGGGAGAGGTACGGAGAGAATGTCAAGCAGACTCCCTGCTGAGCACAGAGCCCAGGGTTGGTCTCATGACCCATGAGATTGTGACCTGATCTGAAGTCACTGAGTAGGAAGCTCAACCACTGAACCACCCTGGTACCCCAAGACTTATTTTTGAAAACCCCACAAGTAGATACCAAAGCTTCATTATACATAATAGTGGTTACCAAATAATAGGAGAATTTATGTTTAAAAAGCCACTCTTGTGTTTTATCCAAGCATAACTGATCCCTGAATCTTAATCAGCATTATAGATCTCTTAGGTTAATGTCAGATTAAGGAAAGAAATCTAGTTAAGTGATTCTCACAACCCAGCAGTGAATTATTTAGAATGCATTTGATAGGGTCATTTGTTCTGCTTAAAAATAATATGAGTAATAAAGTATCTGTCATATTTTATATCTGTTATCTATCTGGTACCAATAGAGAAGTATAGTTAGAAGATAGGAGGAGGTTATTCTGTTTGTTTTATCTTTACTTGTTTCTCAGCAAAATTATAAACTTACGTTTAACTTGTTTATTTTTATACAATTTATCCTATCAATAAAGACTCTTAATTTTGAGAGTATTTGATTATGTAACCATTTTCTTAGTATTAGTACTTTCTACTGTAATAAGACAGTCATAAGTAGGCAACCAGCAGTTACAAAGACTATGCAATAAGGAAGAATTAATAAGGGGCACCTGGGTGGCTCAGTGGGTTAAAGCCTTTGCCTTTGGCTCAGGCCATGAGCCCAGGGTCCTGGGATGGAGCCCCACATCCGGCTCTCTGCTCTGCGTGGAGCCTACTCCCCACCCTCACCCCCCAGCCTGCTTCTTTCCCTACTTGTGATCTCTGTCTGTCAAATAAATAAATAAAATCTTAAAAAAAAACAAAGAATCAATAAAACACAACAGGGGGAGAGCTTTTTAATAATAAAGCAAACATTTACTCCCATTTGATACGCCCCGCATCAGCCTCTTCTTTATCAAGAGAAAGACCAGAATTTGAACTCTAAATCTAGACACTTTAAATCTAATAATTTAAAATACGTTTAAAATGAGGGTCTATATATTATCTATATAAATTCCAACAAATCAATGAGTCTGAATATGGCTACTATTTGAGTTCTAGATGAATTCTGCAATTTTGAGGTTATTTGTGTTTCCCAAGCACTGTTCCATTCTATAAATAGGCTTGCAAATTAAATATATTTCAGATTGTCCAAAAATGAAAGAGGATTCATTCTCAGTCTATTGTATTTCTCTGCCCTCCTCCATCAGTACTACAGCAACATTTCAAGGAAAGTTGATTACAGTATAGAACTCTGGAAGTTTTAAGAAATGAATTAGTTTGGGGAAAGAAAAAGTCATATGGGAAAAACCTTAAAACTTTGTGAAACTATCGCAGTTCCCACAGGTGCAAGAAAAGTAAAGTGGGAAGACCAGAGACGAGAGCGCAGATATATTGGTGCTAAGTTTCTATGTGATTTGGGGTCAAATTTTCTAGTGTTTGTTGCCTCAGCTGTAAATAGACAGAATTTCTATTCAACACAGCAAATGAAGCCAATGTGAAGACACACACACACACACACACACACACACGAAAATACCCGATATAACATCAAATATTGGTTCTTACCCTTACTAGAGTTCCACATAAGAAAGAGATAACTATAGGTACCAGAAACTATGAAAACTTAAAACTGAAGCAATTACACAAGCTTGGTAGCCCTGAGAAGTGTCAGGAGACACGAGGTAAGGGGCTAGAATCTGATGCCTGAATTATGACGAAGGCTGCAAACTCTGTGTTCTGTGGGGCATTGGAACTGAGCGCTCTGCTTAAAGATAGGAGCAAGAAAGAAGGGTCCAGTCCATAAAAAGGAGAGAAAAACCTGTGCTCACTGGCCCAAGAATGCGTCCTGGAAAGCAGGCTGGCATCCCTGAATGATGAATGGACAAAGAGTTACCCTCAAGAAATCGAAATTAAAGGTCACACCTGAATATGAGGTTCAATTTCTCATCACCTACACGGAGTTAAAACCACAAATTTAGAAGTTAAAACTCGGTATTGACATAGTTGTATAGAGTTATATACTTCCGGCTGCTGTCCACTGAGAAGGCTAGAATACCCTGTCAACAATGAGTATACTTATGCCCAGTCTTACTTTCTCAAGACCATTCTCCAAGAAAAAGAAACAGGGGTCCTTGAAGAAGCAGCTACCTCTAGGGTCGGAGCAGGAGAAATACAAGACGAGGCTGGAGCATCTTGAAGCGCCAGAAGGTAAGGAAGTAGACATATAGGAATTTTTTAACAATCCTGTTATATGCTATTTACAAAAAAGACATAACTATAACTTTTTGACCTAGAAATTAGGATTATTTGCCACAGTATAAAAAAAATATAAATAAAGGAGACCATATCTAGTGATATTAATTGATGCAACAAAACACTTGATAAAATTCTACATGCAGTAATGATTTAAACAAAAATTAAGAATAGAGTAATTCTTTGTTAATCCAGTAAAGAATATCTATCACGGAGTAAATCTTATACTTAATAGTGAACATTTTAAAGCACTTTTTAATTATTTTTTAAAAGCATTCTTTTCTTTTTGTAAGAGATTTTATTTATCTATTTCAGAGAGAGCATGAGCAGGATGGGGGGAGGGGCAAAGGGAAAGGGAGAGGGAGAATCCCAAGCAGACTGTGCTAAGTGCAGAGCCCAATGTGGGGCTCGATCCCAGCACCCCAAGGTCATGACCTGAGCCGAAATCAAGAGCTGGACACTCAACCAACTGAGCCACCTAGGCGCCCCCATTCTTTTAAATTCAAAAACAGAACAAGAATTCCCACTGCCACAACTGAAATTCTATGTAGGAGTAAAGGTCCTAGATGGAATAATAAGATAGGAAAAAGGATAAAGTATCAAGAAATGAAAAGATATACAAGGTTATTATCAAAAAAGTTGTAAATTTTACTGACAGATATAAAAGATCTGAATAATGGAAAGATATAGCATGTTTGTGAAGGGAAAAATCAGTATTTAAAGGAACTTAGTACTAAAAAAAATAAATAAATAAAAGAACTCGGTACTATCAGATTTAGTCTATTTTAAATGTAATCCCGGTCAAAGCCCAAAAATTTTGCCAGACTTCTATACACCTTTTCTAATGGAATAGCCAAGAATTACAAAAATAATTTTGAAGTACAAAAACAGGGAACTGCTTTGTCAGTTATCAAGATTTAATGCGAAGTAATACCATTAAAACTGTATAGCACTGGCACAGATAGACTCAAATAGGCCCGTGGAACAGAACAGAGAGCCCAGAAATACACGATGAATACATAAGATCATATCTGACAGATGTCACTATACAAGTTCACAAGGAAAATATAGGCCTATATACAAAATAAGAGGTGTTTGGATGAAAGCTATCCATCTGAAAAAAAAAAAAAAGGTATTTTAGATCTCCTTCTCATACCATTTAGAAAAATGAAATTCAGATAAACTAAAGATCTAAATGAGAATACAATTTTTGGCATTTTATTTTATTTTATGTTTTTAAAGGTTTTATTTATTTGACAGAGAGAGACACAGTGAGAGAGCGAACACAAGCAAGGGGAGCAGGAGAGGGAGAAGCAAGGAGCAGGGAGCCCTATATAGGGCTCGATCCCAGGACCCCAGAATCATGATCTGAGCCAAGTGCAGATGCTTAATGACTGAGCCACTCAGGGGCCCCAAAACTTTAAACATTTTAGAAAAAATTAGGGAAGAATGTCTTCATGACCTTACAACAGAGAGGGATTTATTTGAAGAGCACTAAAGTCACATATCATAAAGAAAAATGACTAATAAACTTAATTATATCAGAATTTAAAACTTAAAGGTAAGCTTCAGAATGGGAGAAAATGTTTGCAATATAGTCATGCAATAAAACACATAAAAATTTATTAAGTATATATAAGATTCTTAAAAATCAACAGAAGAAAAAAAGACAAACCAAAATGAAAATGGGTAGATATGAAAGGGAATTCCTACTGAGATAAACATTTCAAATGCTTGACCTCATTGTAATCAGGGAGATGCAAGTTAAAACAATTAAATGCTATCTTCACATACACTCCCATCAAATTGGCAAAAATTTCATCCAAGTATTGAGATGACATGGGAATATGAGAAAGCTCATAAACCACCAAAGAGAAGATAAGTTTGTATAACCACTTCAAGTATTTAACAATTTCAATGATTTAATAATCATTGAAGATGTGCACTTCGAACATTCCAAAATTATTTTGGTACCAGTTCTCTTTCACTGGTACCAAAGAAGACCTGCATAAATGTCCTTTGCAATATTAGAGACAAAGTTGATAAGAGCTAAAAGGCTAGTAATAAGGGAATAGACAAACAAAATGTCATATATTCATATGACAGTGACAATAATAGAGCCTACTGACAAACCAGAACTAGGTGTGTCCTCAAGAAAATTTCAGCAGGGAGTACAAGAGAACAACCTGGACAATGATTAGATTTTGTTCCCTAAAAAAGAAAAGCAAACAAGATGGAACGACAACATCAACAACAACATAAATAAAAACCAAACAGCAACTGCACGACTCACCAGCAGCAAGGTCAGCTGTTCCATGGCCCAGGAGAGCAACATATTAGCGCCACCTTCTCCTCTGTGCACCTGGGTAATTCCCATAAAGCAACCAAGCCAAGAGAACATCACCGGACTTGGAGGACTAGCCTGAGGGACACATCTGCCAAAGTTGACAGCATCAGAAAGTGTGAGAAGAGTGCATTTGGATTGCCAGCTGATTCTGTTGGCAGGTGGAAGATTCACCCTTGGGTCGCAAAGGAGGTCACTGTGAGAAATGGACAGAGAGTAGTGAACAGTCTAACTGCGGGAAAACTAGGAGGCATTCAGCACTAAAGGAAGGCAGTGAGCAAAAGAAAAAATGATTGCGAATACCTGATTGTATTCTAATGATGATTTCTCACACCACATTTTCTGCCCCTGGCCCTGCATTTGCTTAAATTTCACCATCTTGAAATTTTTAGTTTAAACCTCAAAAGCGATGGCAGTCTCTAGTTCATCATGCATAGTAACTTACCCTGTCTGGAATCACCCTGTTTCTTGATATTTACAACTGTCTTTCATCAGTCACAAAAGCTCAGCAACATCTTGTCTGTCTTGTTGACCTCAGCACTCAGAAAAGGGACTGGCACATAACAGTTGATAAATGAATCTTCATTGAATGAATTAATGAATTCTTTAGAACTGGTGTGTGTTTCTAGATGAGCAATAATTGATTTCTAATGATAAATGACTCTAATGAATTATTTTCAGTTGACAAATAACCCAAGATAATTGAATTAAGAGTAAGGTTTGAAATAAATTTACCAGAAAATTCTTTAATCCTCCTTTATAGCATTGGCTCTGAGCCCCTGATCTCAAAGTATCATCATAACAAAAGGTAAAGTTTTAATCATTTTTATCCATTTTCCTTAAGGTAAAACTCAATGAAATGTCATTATTTCAATATATACATACTTGAAACAACATGTTTCGTTTCCTCTCTCAACTAAACAGAGATAGTAATGTCTGTGTTCCTTTCTTTACAGAGATCAGAATATTCATATCTGTTCCTTTCTTCATAGAAATATGAGAATTACTTGAGAGAAACAAATCAACATTTTTCTTTGAACACCTTGGAGTCAAGTGCTATTCAAAAATCTAAGATTTTGCTTAGATTTTAAATCTTACTTTCTTTTATCATGAATGCCTACAAGGAATAGATTATTCATTTAAAGAGATAATCTCAACTTTATTTCTGGTGTGATACTTTGGCAATGTAACATGCTCGAATAGGGAAGCCTGGATGGCACAGTCCGTTCTGCTCAGGTCGTGATCTCAGTCAGGATTGTGGGATCTAGCCCGGCATCGGGCAGGTGCTGCTTGAGATTCTCTCTCTCTCTCTCTGCCAGTCCCCCTGCTCATGCTCTCTCTCCAAAATAAATCAATAAAATCTTTAGAAAAAAACAAAATCATCAAATCTTAAAAAAAAAAATCCCCAAACAATAAACTCAGTTCAGGACCCAGGTGGTTGATTACTTCCCCTGATAAGTGGCAAAGGGATGTTTAGTCCATAAACAGGTTAAGTAGTAGATTTACAAGTTCCTTAACTTTGGAAAGCACGTGTTTGGGACTTTTTCATCCAGATAATAGAAAAGTTTAACTCACTCTACTCACTTCTTGGCATAAAGAGAAGGGCTGGTCTGCTGATGCTGGAAGAGCCAGCCTTCTAGCCAAACCCTGTGTTATGGTTGCTTTCCAACGGGTAAAACTGAACACAGCTTCTCTGTGTCTGGGCTACAGTATTCTTTAAATTTCTCGGAATCTTCAGTGCAGATGTAGTATTTATGTAAACCCAAGAGGCTCTGGGGTAGTTCAGTATTTAATTCAACCAACTCACCCACCTATTAAGGCTTGTAGGAGCCAAGAGGCTGCACACCCCTGCCCCTGGTCCCTGATCTCTTCCAACAGGGGCACATAGTGCCCCCAAAGGAGAAAAAGAAATACCATTAAGTGCCACAGGTTTTCTTGGTTAGCCTCCAAATACCTAAAAATGTGACCATGCATAGCGTGATCATATCATTTATTGTCCAACCCGGGGAATCCTAGCAGGCAGGGTCACAAGAATGATAAGTATAAGCCAGTGCTGCCCAGACAAGCCAGAACGCATGGTGCGTGGTCCACCTAGCAGGCACACGCAGGAGGTCCTGAAAGGAACGAGGAGGATAATACCGCTCTTAGAGGAAAGAGGGCCCCGTGTCTCTGCATCTGGCATTCGTCACAAACCCTGTGTCTGTGCAGCTGCTGTGTATATTCATCGTGTCTCACATTGCTTCGGTTTAACCTCACTGAACACAAGTTTTCTGCCTGATGCAGCAAAATGCCATCTTCATTCACAGGCCTAAGGGACTATTTCTATAACGTACTTGTTTTCTGGTGGTGACTGCTTTGTCGCCAGTGTTCAATGTCATTTGCTAGAGCTACTTGCAAATATAACACCGTCTGAGAATGCTGACTTTTCTGTTTCTGTTGTTTGAAATTCATCTATTTCTAGAAACCTAGCCATATCCGCCAACTCTTTGGACTCTCTGTTAGCAACCATTTACATGGGTGTTGGCATGGGGTTCCTGAGGACCCCCTGGCTGGTGGGAGCTCTAGTTGCATGTGACCGCTGGTTGGGAGAGATGACCCCAAGTCTTTGCTGAGTCTCCGTGCTGCCTCACAAAAGAAGCATTCTCCATCTTCAAAACTTTGGCTTGGTCAGAAACTATTCTCAGATAGTCTTAGCGGTTACGAAAAATAAAATGTAATACCAGAACAACACGGTGACACTCTTATCTAGCAGTGTAATGATAATTTGCTATCTTCCACAATGATCTCCCAGACTTGGCTCACGTCTTTAGGCTCAAACGTGGGCTGTAGATTCGCGAATATCTACCCAGCCAGAATCTGCATCTTTGTTGTAGCTTTTTTTGTCATTTCACCACAATGTTTCACATTGCCTGTCTTGTAAAAAGGAGACTGAACTACATTGTTATTCTCTAAGTTTAATAAAGCAGAGCACTGAGACTATCATTCAGGGGGAAATTCTGAGGAAGGAAACATTAAAATTTCAACTACCGTAAACATAGAAATGCAGATCAAAACCAAAATGCAGGGATGCCTGGGTGGCTCAGTCAGTTAAGTGTCTGCCTTCAGCTCAGTCATGATCCCAGGGTCCTGGGATTGAGTCCTGCATCGGGCTCCCTGCTCAGTGGGGAGCCTGCTTCTCCCTCTGCCTGCTGTTCCCCCGCTCCGCTTTTGTGCTCTCTCTCTCTGACAAATGAATAAATAAAATCTTAAAAAAAAAATACATTGACTTCCTGGAATGTTTAAAAGATTGGCCCAGTTCTTCTGCTCCCCTTTTACTCTGGAGACAGGTTTTCAGATCATCCACAACAGATAAAGAGCTGGGTGAAAATTCCGTGGCACATCCTAGTCTGCAGTTCTGAGGCTTATTGTTTCCTGGCTGGGTAATTTCCTTCAGTGGAGAACAAAGAGCATATACAGAAAGTTGGCAGGAGTTCTACCTCTAAGGCACTGTCAGCATCGCAGGCAGGAGGAAGAACCATATCCATATTCCATAGACAACTCAGCTCACTGAATATGTTTTGTAGGTCAAAGACTCTGCTAAGTACTTTGCATATGTTATCTCTGATTAGAGTCAACAATATGAATTAGGCATCACTGTTATCCCTATTTTAAAGATGAAGAAACAAAGGTCAAACAAGTTTAGTTGCTCAAAAATACGCTGCTGGAAAAGGGTGAAGCCAGTGCTAGACCAAGAAGCAATTTTACTCTAAAGTCTATATCTTCTGGAATCTTCTGTTTTACCCACATTACTAACATCGTACAGTAGGATCTAATGTAATATGATTTGGAAGAAATGACAAATAACATGAATATCCTGAGAAAAGACTTGAAGTAAGAGTCTAGTCAGGGAGAAAAATGATCGAGGCAGCAGAAACTTTGAAAAATAGATTCTGTTTGGTATTGGGATACAATGAGGATGGCTTTATTGATTTTCAAAAGGTTGTGCTAGAAAAGATTTTTTTATAAAGATTTTATTTATTTATTTGACAGACACAGATGACAAGTAGGCAGAGGCAGGCAGGGTTTGGGGAAGCAGGATCCCCGCTGAGCAGAGAGCCCAATGCGAGGCTCGATCCCAGGACCCTGGGAGCATGACCTGAGCCTAAGGCAGAGGCTTTAACCCACTGAGCCACCCAGGTGCCCTAGAAAAGATTTTTATTTATTTATTTATTCAGTCAACAAATATTTATTGAGTGTCTGCTATGTGACAAGAACTGTTTTATGTGCTGAAGATATAGGGTAAAAAGAGACCAAGTCCCTGCCCTCAAAGAATTTAAATTCTAGAGAAGAAGACAGATAACATATAAGCCAATAAACAAAAATCCAGTTTCAGGTAATAAATGTTAAGAACTGTGAAGGGTCTGAGAGGTGTATCCTACTTGTAAGCTCACAAATTAGTTGCCACAGTTTTGTGGAGAAAGAAGACCTAAAATTTTATATCCAGCAAAGATGTCTTTAAGAAATAGAGGCAAAGGGGCACCTGGGTGGCTCAGAGGGTTAAGCCTCTGCCTTCAGCTCAGGTGATGGTCTCAGGGTCCTGGGATCGAGCCCCACATCGGGATCTCTGCTCAGCAGGGAGCTGCTTCCTCCTCTCTCTGCCTGCCTCTCTGCCTACTTGTGATCTCTCTCTGTGTCAAATAAATAAATAAAATCTTTTTAAAAAAGATGCAAAATAAAAATGTGTTTAGATGCACAAAAAAAGGGGGAAAATTAATTAGCAGGAGACCAGCACTAAAGAAAAATACCAAAGGAATTTGGTAAGTAGAATAAAAATGTGATCCCAGTTCTTTGAAAGCAGACTGTGAAGACGCAGGAAGAAATAAAAACTAATTAAAAAAAAAGGAGTATGTGAATAAATCCAAATGAATATTGACTTATAAAAGATAAGAATGTCTTCTGAGATTTAAAATATATGTGCAGGTAAATACATTGAAACAATAGCACAAAAGTCAGTGGAGGGGGGTGGGTAAATTGGTTCTTAGTCCAGGTCCTCTAAGAAGCAGATACAAGACTAGATTGGCCATGCAAAAGATTCCTGTGGTGAGTCCTGTAAGGGAAAGCAGGGAGGGAAGTGGGGAAGGCAAAGAGACCTGTCAGGTCAAACCATAAATTCCATGTCCTTTACAAGTGCTCATGGAACATTTATTAAGATTGTCAGAAAATGTGTCGAATAGTTGAAACCATTCATGATATGTTTTATAGACATAGTGTAATTCAGCTAGAAGTTAATAACCAAAATAATCTCTCAAATCAAGATTTGGAAATTAAACAATACGCTTCTGAATAATTCATGCTCAAAAACATCATATTGGAAATAATAAAATACTTACAATTGAATGGTAATGAAATAGTACCTACCAAAATTTGTGGATATCAACTGAAGTTTAGAAGGAAACATAGAGTTTGAGTATATTTTTTAGATAAAAGGTTAAGGCTGAGAAAATCAGTGGTTAAAATAGTTACCCCATGGGGCGCCTGGGTGGCTCAGTGGGTTAAGCCGCTGCCTTCGGCTCAGGTCATGATCTCAGGGTCGTGGGATCGAGTCCCGCATCGGGCTCTCTGCTCAGCAGGGAGCCTGCTTCCCTCTCTCTCTCTGCCTGCCTCTCCATCTACTTGGGATCTCTCTCTGTCAAATAAATAAATAAAAATCTTTTTAAAAATTTTAAAAAAAGGGGGCACTTGGGTGGCTCAGTGGGTTAAAGCCTCTGCTTTCAGCTCAGGTCATGATCCCAGGGTCCTGGGATCGAGCCCCACATCGGGCTCTCTGCTCAGTGGGGGGCCTGCTCCCCCCCCCCCCTCTCTCTCTGCCTGTCTCTCTGACTACTTGTGATCTCTGCCTGTCAAATAAATAAATAACATATTTAAAAAAAAATTAAAAAAAATAGTTACCCCACAAAACTAGGAAAAAAACGATGGCATGGTAAACCCAAAAGACATAGGAGAGAAATAATAGAAATACGAGCAGAAATAAATGAAATCAAGAAAGAAATATGCAGTAGAGAAAATTCCTGGAACAAATCATCAACAAATATAATGATTTATCAGCTCATAATTTATTAGCCCTCTTTCAACTGGATTGAATGCGAACGAAAGAAACAAAGGAGTTTCTATCCAGCCATTAAAGTCATTTACTTTTTTAACCCCAACACTCATACTCTGAAATATCCTTGTTTGGCACTATGGGGTTTTTAACACTATGGTGGCAATGCGCCATAGTAAGACTACAAGTCAAACGGAAGGAAAACTCTTTAATGAAATGAAGAATGCAGGTTATAAATGAGGAGGTAGGAGAGAAAGATCAGGTCCCATCACGTGGGCTTTTACACTCACACTTTCTCAGGCAGATCCGTTTGGGTACATAATATACAAAGAAGTTAAGGAATGCAAATCAATGTACTTAGAACTTTCTGTGCCAGCATACCTCCTGGATTTGCCTACTCACAAGGGCATGCACACCCTCGTTTATTTTAGTGAATTGATTATTTTTCAGGATCCAAGTCTCATGAGAAACTGATAGACCCTCTGAACCATCTCCCACAGAACAGTGCACAAACATGCATACCCCAAACTCTGGGCAACATTAGGGAATTCACAGACCGCCCTGAATCCCATGCATGGATTCTCAACTTAGAAACCCTGGCCAACATATGTGACAACATGGATAGACCTAGAGGATTATTTTGCTAAGTGAAATAAGTCCGACTGAGAAAGACAAATACCGTAAGATTTCATTCATATGTGGAATCTAAAATAAGCAAACAAAAAGCAGAATCAGAGCTACAAATACAAAGAACAAACTGATGGTTGCCAAAATGGGGGGTAGGGGTTGGGCAAAAGGGTTGAAGGGAGATACAGGCTTCTAATTATGGAATGAATAAATCAGGAATAATAGGCACAGAATAAGGGATCTAGGCAGTGATATTGTAATAGTGTTATATGGTGATAGATGGGAGCTACATTGGGGTGAACACAACATAATATATAAACTTGTTGAGTCACTATGTTGTACAACTGAAAGTAATGTAGCATTGTATGTCCACTATCCTCAAATGAAAAAAATACAATATTAAAAATTTTAATAGTAATAAAAATTAAAAATTAAATTAAATTAGAAAAAAGAAACCCTGGCCAGATCCAACAATGTAATTTGGAGGTGAGAGATTCAGACATAGTGGAGGTAAGTGCAAAAGTAAGGTATCTGGGAGAACATATGCAGGGCCCCTGGCCCACAGAATCAACTTTAAAGAGACTCTTCTCCTCTTCCCTTTCTCAAAATCACAGATCTAGTTTGTGTCAGAAGCAGGATGAAAATTTGGATCTCCTAAATTTCAATTAAATAATGTATATTTTTAAAAGTAAGGTAGTTTGTTTCATTTACCCAAACAAGCCAAACATCTATGTTTATAACCACATCTTTCATCTGTTTGTCATGCTGGTACCATACTTTAAAAAAAAAAATCTTTCCCTGTGAGTCCTAAATATTGAAACTTTCATTCTCATAGAAAATCCCTGATGTTGTGTTTGAAGCAAATGTTTGTTGAGAGAGAAAAACATTCTTATTTTGACAGGATGTTTAAAAATTAATTATTATTTCTGAGGTCTCAGAACTGCTCCATCAGCCCGGAAGCCCTCCCAGAGCAGGATCCTCGAGCACATAAACAAACAATGGTGACAAAGCGGCCCAAGGGCTACTCCACATGCTTGAGAAGAGAACTCAGGTAAACAGTCATTTTTCCTTTCAGCTGCTAAGAAAAGAAGAATATGATTTTTCATTCCACCCCCAGGACTAGATTCCAACCGTCAAGATGATTCCCAGAAATTAAAATAAAAACACCATGGATTCAAAAATTAATCCCAGGTAATTACTAGGTGCCTCTAGCTTTGTGTTTTCTTTTTCCATCGTATACATGCCTGGCTTTTTTGTCTTTACCCAGTTGACAGTTTGCTCATTTAGATCTGATCTGCAGAACACCACTTCGTATCTCTAATACAATAAAGTGAAAAACTGGAAAGATCCATCAGTTCCATTACAAGCCCTTAATACGACACTAACATGTTATCCGCGGTGCAGATTTCATCCATTAAGATGCTGTTCTTCAGATCATGAAAAATACTGTTAAAGGCTCCATTAGAAATTGCTTCCATGTTTTATGTATCTGTGTAAGTCAGTGGTTCTCAACAGGTTGTGTGGGAGGAGGGGAATAATTTTGCCCCACAGACAACATTTGGCAGTGTCTGGAGACATTTTTGATGGTCACAGCTTGGGAAGGTCTATGCTATTGGCATCTAGTGTGTAGAGCACAAAGGTGCTGCTGAACATCTTTCGAGACCCAGGAACACCCCCCTTCCCCCCCACCCCGTGACAAAAGATTATCCAGCTCAAAATCATTAATGCTGAGGTTAAGAGGGCTAACTGTGAGAGGAGCGTGGCCCTCTCCTCTCCCCGAGATGGCGTGTGCTCGCCCATTGATATCTGTGTACTCGGAAAAGGGGGAATCATCTGGCAAAAATGTTACTTTGCCTGCTGTGTTCAAGGCTCCCATTCGACCGGATATTGTGAACTTTGTTCACACCAACTTGCGCAAAAACAACAGACAGCCGTATGCTGTCAGTGAATTAGCAGGTCATCAAACCAGTGCTGAGTCTTGGGGTACTGGCAGAGCTGTGGCTCGAATTCCCAGAGTTCGAGGCGGTGGGACTCACCGCTCCGGCCAGGGTGCCTTTGGAAATATGTGTCGTGGGGGCCGCATGTTTGCACCCACCAAAACCTGGCGCCGTTGGCATCGCAGAGTGAACACCACACAGAAGCGATATGCCATCTGCTCTGCCCTGGCTGCCTCGGCCTTACCAGCACTGGTCATGTCTAAAGGTCATCGTATTGAGGAAGTTCCTGAACTTCCTTTGGTGGTTGAAGATAAAGTTGAAGGCTACAAGAAGACCAAGGAGGCTGTTTTGCTTCTTAAAAAACTTAAAGCCTGGAATGATATCAAAAAGGTCTATGCCTCTCAGCGAATGAGAGCTGGCAAGGGCAAAATGAGAAACCGCCGTCGTATCCAGTGCAGGGGACCCTGCATCATCTACAATGAAGACAATGGTATCATCAAGGCCTTCAGAAACATTCCTGGAATTACTTTACTTAATGTAAGCAAACTGAACATTTTGAAACTTGCTCCTGGTGGGCATGTGGGACGTTTCTGCATATGGACTGAAAGTGCTTTCCGCAAGTTGGACGATCTTTATGGCACTTGGCGTAAGGCTGCCTCCCTCAAGAGTAACTACAACCTTCCCATGCATAAGATGCTTAATACAGACCTTAGCAGAATCTTGAAAAGTCCAGAGATCCAAAGAGCCCTCCGAGCACCACGCAAGAAGATTCATCGCAGGGTCCTGAAGAAGAATCCACTGAAGAACCTGAGAATCATGTTGAAGCTAAACCCCTATGCAAAGACCATGCGCCGGAACACCATTCTTCGCCAGGCCAAGAATCACAAACTCCGGATGGATAAGGCGGCGGCAGCCTTAGAAGCCAAATCAGATGAGAAGGGAGTTCCAGGCAAGAAGCCTGTGGTAGGGAAGAAAGGAAAGAAGGCTGTTAGTGTGAAGAAGCAGAAGAAACCTGTGGTGGGGAAAAAGGCTGCAGCTACCAAGAAACCAGCAGCTGATAAGAAGCCTGCAGAAAAGAAAGCCACTGCAGAGAAGTCTGCTGCCTAAAAACTTAACGTTTATTCATAAAAGTCAAGTAATTTTGGACAGCTAATTTTGAATAAAGACATGATCAAAGCCATTGAGGAAAAAAAAAAAAAGAGGGCTAACTGTAAGTTTAAATGTCAAAATCTGTATTTCTTTTTCTGGCAATTATGGGTTACCTGTGGGTTTATATCCATTTCTTCAAAATAAACAAAAAATGTTTTAGAGATCAGTTTACTTTGTTTAGAAGCACTTCCCATACCAAAAAGACCATTGAAAGTAAGTGCATTATTTCTAATATTTTCATGTTTATCAGTGTTTTGTGTGGGATTAAAAAAAATCTGTTCAAGGATATAAGAAAGGGCACGTAGAAAAAAGGAACAATAATTAAAATAAAGTTTGATCTTCATACTTTATGGTTGTAGAAAACAATTATTATAAAATGCATTTGAAATATTAATAATTTCTACTTCCTGATGCCTGATGCCTGGATTATATATTCCATTTTGCAATGTCATCTTTTTTGCTAGCCAAAGAAGTATTTCTTAGATAAACAAATAATCAAAGACATATCTTTAGTATGTGCCCAATTATGATGTTTCCCCACCTCTATCCTTAACCAAAAATAAGTTTCCACAACATTTTAACTGAAGATCCAAAAAATGGCACCCCAGCATATGTGGTGCGAATATAAACAATCAAATCTTTGGTTGTTTCTGAAAATAATTGCAGATGACAGAATCTCTTCTGGCTGGTTGATAATAAAAAGTTCTTTTAGATATGGCGCATAGCTGTGCTCGCTTCAGTATCACATATACTAGATATGGCGCATACTTTAGAGACTGTCTTGGAACGTCCAAGTCCTAGGTTTGAACACCACACAGCCAGAGGAGAGCAGAAGGGGGAAAAGCTGAAAGACCACAGGGAAAAATACAACTGTACGGTCCTCACCAGTCTATACCTGTGACCCAAGCCAGAAGCATGGAAGAACTAGACACCTCAGGGTGCCTGGGTGGCTCAGTGGGTTAAGCCTCTGCCTTTGGCTCAGGTCATGATCTCAGAGTCCTGGGATCAAGCCCCACATCGGGCTCTCTGCTCAGCAGGGAACCTGCGTCCCCCTTCCTCTCTGCCTGCCTCTCTGCCTACTTGTGATGTCTGTCTGTCAAATAAATAAGACTAAAAAAAATAAAAAGAACTAGGCACTTCTACCATCAGTCACACGGAGATACACCTACACACCCCTCCAACCATGTTGCACATTGCTACTTCTGAACCAACCCTAGGTGGGTCAGTTTGGGGAAAACTGGATTTCATGCAATACCATATCTGCTAGGGAATGTGAAAATTAAGATTTTAGTTTTATAGTCTTTATGGTTCTAGAAGTCAAAATAAAAGGGATTGGAATGGACACTGGGGTACATATGGCCCATCTTTTCACTACATCTGTATCTTTGGGGTAAATACCCAGTAGTGCAATTGCAGGGTCATAGGGTAGCTCTATTTTAAATTTCTTAAGGAATCTCCACACTGTTTTCCAAAGTGGCTGGACCAACTTGCATTCCCACCAACAGTGTGAGAGGGTCCCCTTTCTCCACATCCTCTCCAACACTTGTTGTTTACTGTCTTGTTGATTTTGGCCATTCTAACTGGTGTAAGGTGGTATCTCAATGTGGTTTTGATTTGAATCTCCCTAATGGCTAATGATGATGAATATTTTTTTCATGTCTCTGTTAGCCTCCATCAGAAAGGATGAATACTCAACTTTTTTATCAACATGGACAGGACTGGAGGAGATTATGCTGAGTGAAATAAGTCAAGCAGAGAAAGTCAATTATCATATGGTTTCACTTACTTGTGGAGCATAAGGAATAACATGGAAGACATTAAGAGAAGGAAAGGAAAAATGAATTGGGGGAATCAGAGGAGACAATGAACCATGAAAGACTGTGGACTCTGAGAAACAAACTGAGGGTTTTGGAGGGAGGGAAGTGGGGTTTGGGTGAGCCCAGTGGTGGCTATTATGGAGGGCATGTATTGCATGGAGCACTGGGTGTGGTGCATAAACAATGAATCTTGGAACACTGAAAAAATAAAATTAAATTAAAAAAAAAAAAACAAAAAAATAAACTTCCAAAAAAGGGGGGGGGGATTGGAATGGGAACTGAGCCAAATTATAGTATCTGCCATAGTCAACAAATTATTTTAAGACACATCAGCGTTTAAAAAAAATACTTATTTTATAACAGTCTAATTTGTTTCTAAAGATATTTATAATCCTATTTGTCTATTTGGAGTGATGCTTCTCTTCATGTTTGTGTTCTTTCTACAGATGGGTTCTTTTCTAAAATATTAAATCTAATTGCCATATCATTTATTTATTCTATCAATAAACATTGAATGCCAAACTATGGAACAAGCATTGTGCCATTCTGTGCATACAGCTGTGAATTTTAAAAGGCAAAAATCCTTGTCCTCATGAAATTACACTCTAATGAGAGCTCAGTAAATCAATTAGGATTAGGGTCAGCTATATGTAACAAAAACAGAATGAAATTAAGCTGAATTACAGTAGCTTCAACAAGACAACAGTTTGTCTGTGACATGAAAGAAGTCAGAAATGAGAAAGATTGCAAAAATAGCCCTATTCTTCTCCCTTCCTATATCATCCCCTTTGGTTTTTTTTTTTTTTAATTTTTTAATCTTTTTTTTTTTCAGCATAACAGTATTCATTGTTTTTGTACCACACCCAGTGCTCCATGCAGTCCATGCCCTCTCTAATACCCACCACCTGGTTCCCCCAACCTCCCACCCATCTATCATCCCCTTTGTTATGTAACCTGTAATTTCTCTCACTAAGGAGGTGGAATCCATGTCTTGAATCTGAGCTGGTCTTACTGACTTGTTTTAGCAAACAGAATGGGGCAGAAGTGCTGGTGTTCCAGTTTCAAGCCTAAGCCCTAAGGGGTCTTCATGTTTCCACTTGTTCTTTTGTGCCTCTATCATTCCTTGAGAAGGATGTGCCCGACCGCTGTGCTGGAGGATGAAAGACACACGGAGCAGGGCCGATTCATACCAACCACCCCGTTTGAACCCAGCCTAGACCAGTCAACTCTCAGTTGACCTCTAGAAGCAGGAGAGATCCCAGATGAGCTGAACACCACAGATATGTGAGAAATAAGTGTTTTTGTAGAACGCTGAGGTTTTGTGAACATTTCTTATTTAGCATTATTGTGGCAATAGAGAACCAATACAGTAACAAAGTAGTCTGGGGAGACATAAAAGCTTAGACGTGTAGGGACCCAAGTTCCTTATATTCTGCTGCTTTGATCCTCAATTTGTGGCTTCTATTTTAGCATCCAATATTGCTGCTGAACCATCACATCCAAATACACACATCCCAGCCAGTGGGAAACCAACAAGTGTTGAAAAAGGAGACAAATGCTCCTTTTAAGGAAACTTCTTGGAAGCTAGTTATATACACATTAAGCTATAAAGAATGAGAACCAGAAAATGTAGTCTTTATTCCTATTGCTTGTGCCTAGATAAAAACTGGGGGTTCTATCAGTAAGGAAGAAGGGGAGACTAGATTCCGGGGACAATTGGTAAGCCATATGTGCTAATAAAGTACACTGACAGAGGGGTGCCTGGGTGGCTCCGTTGGTTATGTGTCTGCCTTGGGCTCAGTCTTGATCTCTGGACCCTGGGTTGGGCTCCCTGCTCAGTGGGGAGTTTGCTTCTCTCTCTCCCTCTGTCCTCTTCACCCCCTGCTCATGCTCCCTCTCTCTCCCTCAAATAAAAAAATAAATTCTTTAAAAAAAACCATACTGACATAAAGAAAGCTGCTTATTTACCTATTTAGGGTTCTTACCAAATGAAAGCGGTTTTTTAAACTTAAGTTACATTGTTTTCTGAGCAAACTGTGCAGTTGTAATAATAATTAAAGAAATACTAATATACATAAATCTAAAATAGAATTTTTTTCTATGGCATTTTACTGCTTATGTAATTATGTTTTTTGCCAAAGGGACAAAGCCTTCTTTTTAGTAATAGTTCCAACATGGTCCAATTGTCTAAATAATTCAGCTGGTGTTAGCAAGTGTTTCAACAAAGCAGTGTTCGTTTTTATCATAAGTGGTCATCAAGCATTAACAGCTGATTCCACCTGGGCTGAAAGACTAGTTTTAAAAAGACATTTTGGGGTAAAAGGATGAGAAAAAGAGGAATAATCATTTCTGTACATAGATGGCCATGGTTCATCCCCACACTGTAAAATTCACCTGGCAATATGTATTTAACTATGTTTTTGAGTAAGGAATCCAACCATAGTAAGAAAATATGTACCAATAATTTAAAGTATAGTTTAAAATGTAATTTCCCTATTCTTGGGTTCTTAATTCCCAAATCAAATCTTAAATTCACTCGAGCACAGCTATATTTTTAAGAATGTGAAATGAAATGTACAGATTAACTTTGACAGTTTTACTTGCCTACCCTGTATGCACGCGCATGCGCATGCGCACATGCACACACGGACACACACACACACACACACACACACACACACACACACACACACTGGCAAGAAATTTAAATCATTTCCTCCTCAACTCCACATACTCTTACAAAACCTGTCCATATCTGTTCTTCAATCCTTGCAAAGTGACCAGTGGGGCAAATTACTGGCTATTGGTAACTGAAACTGTGATAGACACTTTACCTCAGATGGGAAAATCATGTAGTTCTCTCTTCCAGAAGTTTCTAAATGAGACACAGCAACTCTAAGCTCTTAAGTTAATGACCTGAGAGAATTTTGTTGGAGCCATTTCTTATCACAGACCTGCTTAAGCATTGGATGCCAGCCTTTAGACATAAATAATGAAGCCAGCAGGCAGAGTTATAAGGAACCATGAAGCTCAAGAATGACAGAGAGAGAGGGAGCAAAAGAAAAAGAGAGAGAGAATGAATAGGTGTCTCTTTCTGATGACGTTCCTGGCTTCAGTCCCTCATGAAGACATGAAGACAATCATGAAGACAAATCAAGCTATCTGCATCTGGGTCAAATTATTGTCTTCTTTCCCGTTAGAAGCCCCTACAATCAACTCTAAAAGGTACTATCTAAAGTCTATCTCTCCACTGGTAAACTGAATCACATCCATTAGCTCCTAATCAAGGACATCATTCTAGATATTACCCTCAATTTCCCCTGCAACATCAATTTTTTCTTAATATTAAATCATTCCCCTAGTGCCAAAGCAGTACCTGGAACACAGCAGATGCTAAGTAAATATTTGTTGAATGATGTCACCAAAGGGGAGAAAGCGTAGTCAACAGAAATCAGTCTTCAAGAAAGTAGACTGGCAATAGTGAAGCAAAAGGAAGAAGTAGGGAGCAAGAGAGGGAAGAGCTATACCACTGGAGAAATATACAGGAAGGTCACAACCCCAAGACACAGGCCCATTAAAAGACCAAGATTTGTGGAGCATAAGGAATAACACAGAAGACATTGGGAGACAGAGAGGAGAAGTGAGTTGGGGGAAATCAGAGGGGGATATAAACCATGAGACACTGTGGACTCTGAGAAACAAACTGAGGGTTTTGGAGGGGTGGGGAATGGGGGAGCCTGCTGGTGGGTATTAAGGAGGGCATGTATTACATGGAGCACTGGGTGTGGTGCATAAACAATGAATTTTGGAACACTGAAAAAAATTAAATTTAATTTAAAAAAGAATATAAATAAATACTGAATAAATATTGGCTATTATTTAAAAAAAGACCAAGATTTAATTACAAGAAGGTAGAATGCTATTTCACTTCCACCCTTTATCACAATACCAACAGGATTCCAGTATAATAACAGTGGATTGTAGCTGAAAACTTCAGGCTCTTTCTGAGGGATAGTTACTTAGGGATGTCTCTAGTCAAGAAAGGAGACAAAAACAAGATCACTAGAGGAATTTTAAGGCTCTGACACCTATAGCAACAGCAAACACTAACACAGTCTAACTTCTAGCCCAATTAGTGTAAATCTTCCCACTACATGCTTATTCACCACAGTGCCTGTTATTTGATTAAACATGTCCAACTTCTAGAAGGAGCCTAAAGAGACATGATGATTAAATGTAATGTAGTGTCATTACGTTTAAGGATGTCATTCTGGAAAAGAAAATGGACAGTGGAGGAAAATGAAGGAATTCTGAATAAAGCATGTGCTTTAATTAATTATATCTAGAGTTGTTCATTAACTGTGACAAATGTACCATATTAAGATTATAATAAGAGGTACTGAGTGAAAATTATATGGGAACTCTGTACTCTCTGTGCAGTTTTTCTGTCAATCTATAACTATTTTAAAATTTAAAAGTTTATTTTAAAAAAATCAAAGCAGAAGATGAAAATCATTGTCAGGTAATTGTCGCTCTGCATCCTATTGCTTCCTTCTCTGTTCATTAAAAATAACCCTGGGCTCTAGAGATCATGGAATATCAACACACAGTTTTCACACAAAGTGAAATATCCTAGAGGCAAGTGTCCTAACAGAAAATTGAAAATAGTTTTTATAATGGATTTTCCTCTTCCCCATCAACAAGGCATTCAATAAAGCTGATAATGTCATGTAGAAGAGGAAAAACTTCTCTCACTTTTATCCTAAAGTCTAAACTAAGCTTACTGGTGGAGGAGGGGGAAGAAAAATCAATACTATTTATAGCTCTTAGGTTTGACAGTTCTTAGCATATTCTTTTATTTCACAGAGAATATTCTCCTTGGGGTGGATGTTAAGCATCTACATTGGATGTCTACAGGTCAAGGCAATAGGAGTTCACATTCAAGCAGGCTTGTTTGGTTTCCATGCCAGAAATGGTGTGTTGTTCTTTTGCCTTCCTTAGGCTCATGGAAAACTGTAACACCTGGGCCCCCACTGTTCAATTTAGCTCTGTTTTTATACCTCAAGAAACATTTCCTAAATGATTACTAAATATAAGCTAATGACTAAGGATGATTAAAATTTGAGCTTTGAGGAAGTTAATAACCAAAGAAGATTATGTCATATACCTAAGTACTATAAGAAAGTATGTAAAATTCTGTACTATGTAGTGAGAGATGGAAAAGTAGATTCACACATTAGAAGTATGATTCCTGAAAGGTAACATCTTCCATATTACTTGGGAAAAAAAAAGATGACAGAGACACAAGCACGTGAAAGAATTTAAGCTGACATTCGTATACTGTAAGAGGATAGTTCTGATGATCACAACCCAGGTATTTTCCAAAAATGCTTTTTCTGAAGTGCAAGCTCTTTCTGGCCAGCCTCGCCTGCCAACAGTTTCTTTTCTAATTGACAGAGAGCAGTATTGACCCCAATAGCATTCCCAGGAGTATTTTTAAAAACGAGCTGAAGTCCAGGCATCTCCAAAATAGCTTTTGCTTATAACTCATGTTGGAACTTGGAAGCTAGTTAATTTTCCTCACATCACCCTTCATGGTCATCCAAAATGCAAGCCCTTGGGGTCGACCATCTTTTTCCCTACCCTCATGTCTACCTAGCTGGCCTTCCATATTTCTATCTCCTCACCTGTGAATTTTACCTCCACCTGCTCCATTGTACCCTTCAAAACCCCCAAATCCTCTGCAAATAAACCTCTCCTTCCACAGTGCTTTTCCTCCTCCCTTTACAGTGAAGCCTTCCCTCTTGACTTCAATCTGGTCTTAGATAACTTTCTCTTCCACACTCCCAGTTCTACTCCCTAAATTTACTCTACAGTTTATTACTTTGTTATAATTCTGTTTCCTATTCATTTCGGCATTCCCAGGACCTACCAAAGGCCTTACCAAACATTAAATAAATGACTGGATGAACACAAAAACAACCCCTAGCAAATGCAAATTTGTACAGTGGAAATTGCATGTGTCTATGGTTTAGAGGAAGAGTTGATTGTATTTGGATTAGAATTAATCAAGCAAAGCTGCAGCTCTCAGTTAAGTGAACTGGAGGATTCACCTATGAAAATATAACTCATGGGGCGCCTGGATGGCTCAGTGGGTTAAAACCTCTGCCTTCAGCTTGGGTCATGATCCCAGGTTCCTGGGATTGAGCCCCGCATTGGGCTTTCTGCTCAGCAGGGACCCTCCTTCCGCCTCTCTCTCTGCCTTCCTCTCTGCCTACTTGTGATCTCTGTCAAATACATGAATAAAATATTAAAAAAAGAAAGAAAGAAAATATAACTCACATCACTTAAAATGAAAAAAGAAAAGGTGATTAAATTTTCCCTTTTTTCACCCCCAATCACCCTAAGTCCCTAAGGAAATATTATGATACTATCAGTTTAACAGCTTCTCTCTATGAATCTCCTACACTTACACATCATGATGACAGATGCTGATGAGGTAAGAGGAAACAGCAGTTTTCATAGCACACACCTGGTCAGTAAGACGCAGTTCACTTGTTGGGAGGTGTAGTCCTGATCACCAAAGGCGTGCTGAGAGTCCACTGTTCAGATGAGAATAAAGAACCAGAACGTTAGCTGAGGTCAGAGCTCCCCGGATTCATTGACAGATGAAAAAATCAAAAAATAGAAAAACAAAACCTTCATATTACTTTCCTCATCAGAATTTGCACTTTGAACAGTGGCTGTCCACGGACAACTCAAAGAATTCAATAATTCAGTTCATGCTGATAGGCATTTATATTTTGTAAATTTTTCTGTACAAATATTATATAATGATTAAAAAATGAGGGGCGCCTGGGTGGCTCAGTTGGTTAAGCAACTGCCTTCGGCTCAGGTCATGATCCTGGAGTCCTGGGATCGAGTCCCACATCGGACTCCCTGCTCGGCGGGGAGTCTGCTTCTCCCGCTGATCTCTCTCTCCTCTCATGCTCTCTCAAGTAAATAAATAAAATCATTTAAAAAAAAAAAAAGCTCCAGCATGTGATGCAGCGCACATATGGAGATAATTAAATTGTAATATCCATTTCAGAAGAACTCCCATGGTGTTGATTTGTTCCATTAAAATTAAAAAAAAAAATAAAAAATGAATCTCATGGCTTAATATTATAGAACAAGGAAAACCCATTCTTAAGAAGTCACAAGTCAAATTTAGCATGAATAATTATATAAGAAGTAAAGGTTGAAGAGGAATTAGAAATCAATAACTGAACACAGAACAGTTTTTTGACTTTACATTTCAGCACTACTTTTATTCCAAAATTGTAGTAGGAATGACATTGCTGGAGGAAATAAAATAACAGGCAGTAATCATTTTGACAGTTGGGTTGGGAGAATAATTCCATGTTTCTTAGTTTTCCTCTAAGTAGAGATGTTTAAGAAGATACTTGTTATGATCAGTACAGAACTTAATTTACATCAGTCTCTCCCCACTCAATGCTTCTCTGAGCCATTTGAGAAATCATACCAGAGAGTAAGATGCCCTGTGGTGACAATATCACCTATAGTAATCTTTAAATTGATATGGAAGAATGCGGCTTCAATGTTCAGCAACAATGTTTCTAATTTTGCACCGCGGAATTAGACAGATTTACCTGCTCACTCTCAGGCTGGGCTGAAATCCTCAGGCCTTCCTAGAGGCCAGAGTTGGAGCGCGGAGAAGCAGACATGGCTATGTCGTTCTGGTGGGCAGAAGCTCCCTAAGAGAAAGGGAATGGAAAGAGTGGAACTCTATGTGTCTGGGCCCTCCTCCCAAACTCACTAAGCACGTAAGACTGAATGGAAAAAGGTGACCAGCAAAAGTGAAGACAAACAAGAGTGACATCCAGAGAATGAAATACAAACTGAAAAATGCTGATGTTGTACTAATTCCTGTGTCCCAGCCAAGATGGAAACATCAGGATTTCACAGGTAGTGTTCCCCCACACCCCCACTCCCAAAAGCTACTTTTCTTTTCGCTGATCTCTGACTTGGGTTTTGTTATCATTTGCAAAATCTGCATCTTCATATATATTGAAATGGGCAACATCTGTGCTCCTAGCTGGACTGTAAGCTCACTGAAGGCAAGGAATACATCGGTAACCATACTTGTAAACACACAGCATCTCGCACAAAGCCTTGTATAGAGTTGATGCTCCAATATTAGTCATTGAATGAATGAATAAATGAGTGAATATGAATAATATCTGGGCACAACTCAAAAACCTCAGAAGTAGTGCCTGGGATCTACCACCCTTGCCAAAGAAAAAACAGTTGTTCCCTTTCCATATGATCTTGTTAAATTTGGCTCTGCTTGGACCTGATCTCTTTCTCTCTCTCTCTCTCTCTCAATCTCACACACACACACACACACACACACACCCTGGAATATTTGTAATGGAGGAACAGTGTCCCATATTGAACACAGTTGTCTCATGACTGGGTAGCCAGGGGGATTTCCAGGATAAGGGACAGAAGGGGACAGGCTAAGGAATGGCAAGCTGTGTCTGAGGTGTTAGTGTATGAGGGTATAGAAGACATGAAAGATAATGATACAAATGAAGAAAAAAAAATTGAGCTAGGCAACAGCTTTTTCTATTTTTCTCCTCTTATGTAAATATATTATTTTTCATATCATAACAGTATACAACACTTTGGAAGCATGAGAGAGAGAAGCTGCAATTACTTAACACAAGAATGTATTTGCTGTGACATCGAACGATGCAGTTTAACACTGTTTTTGACAACTGACTTTGTGGTCACACAGATCTCAGCTGTGACCTCTTGCTAGTTACATGATCTCAGTTAAGTTGCTTAATCTCTCAAAGTTCAGTTTCTCATCTAGAAAATGTGAAAAACAATGGCTGTTTGACAGAGTTGTTGTAAGAGTTAAACCAACAAAGTACACGTAATACACTTAAGAAGGTGCCCGAAACACACACACAACCATGATAGCCTTTGTTCTCCTTTATCTTCAAACACTCGGTAAACTATAAATCACTAAATAAATGCAAGGGATTATTAACATTACTATTACTGTAGGAAATCTCACTGCCCTTTCACCAAAAGGCCACAACTAAATAGAGGCAGTTTCATTCCATATCCATCTATTACACATACGCTAACAGCTGTGCCCTGATGGCCGCCTCACTCTCCAGTGGGATGTGAGCCATATTATGATAGAAAAGGTTATATCCCCATTAGGCATATAAGGTGTGTTGTGGAGCAGAAGGTCACATGTCGGATGTGTCTTATCACCTGTCATCTTGTCATACTTGTTAAGTCAAGAGATACATATAAATTCATAACAATTTCAGTGTCGTGATCTTTGCATTACTTTTAAAAAATTTCTTTCAAATCCACGTTTTCTATTTGGTAGCTCTGAGGTTAAATGTTTAATGTGGGACATTGTCATTGCTGTGTACTTCAATACGTAGCCATTGTAATTAAGATTTCAAGTGACTCTGGTTGTGAAGTGCGTTGCCTCTGGTTTACATAATGCACAATATATTCATTGTTGTGGCTTCCTTTGCATAAATCAATCTTATTAATATCTTATTCATCTTCTTGCCTTCCAGAGTCTTGAATCAAATTAATTCTCTGAAGGGAGAAATGTCAGGACTCTGGCAGCGGGGAGATCTGCATAATTCTAGTCCGTTTTTCAATAAAATTTGTACTATAGGCGGTCACATGATTTGCTAGCAAATTTTTAACTCTGCTGCCTCTTTGTTTCTCTAGGAAACAAGAACAGAGATTTGTATCTACATACAATGTGTAGAGAACTGGAGTAAAAGGGTTAAAGAAAAAGAGTGGGCATCAAGTTATGACAGAGAACCCCAGCTGGGTCCTCCAGCAACTATTCTAGTAGGAGTCCCAGTTTGCAATGAAGGAAAATGGAAACATTGTCATTAGGAAAACTTGAAGCAACTACTATTCTGTTCTGTTAGCATAAATGTGAGGGATCACTATGCTGTGAGTGGTGGCAGACTGTCCACTGAGGACTAAGCTTGATGCTGGCAACTCCCACCCTAGTTGGTGATGGGGAGTGAACTTGTAGAAACCCCAAAGCAGAAGGATTCCCCTAGCAGATTTTGCTTAAATCCACCTGGGCCTCCTGTGAAACCACAAAAAAAATCCCTCCAGAAAAAAAAAAAAAAGTGAAAATTGCCAAAAAGAAGAAAAAGTTGTTTTCTTTACACGGTTCCTTGAAAAGCTGATCATGATCGCCACAATCAGATAAAAGAAGAATCTCTTTACAAAAGACCTTTTTCCTATTCCCTTCAGGAGATCATGTGCACTTCTTTTGGTCTCAACAACATGGTGGTTCCTTCCCAGCCACGTCTGCTATAGATGTCAATCTTCTCTCTAGCTAGAAAGTAATCTTGTGCCAATAGGCCTTGATCTTGTCTACAGAGTTTACCAATAACACAGTTCTGGATAAGGAAACATTTCTATTTGCACGAAATAAAAGATAACTGAAATAAGAAAAAAAGTGCCATATTAATATATAATACCTTCCTCTACTCCTACTTTCCTATCTTCCACTTTTATAATGAAATTTGACAGTAAGCTTTCCTTGAAATCTTATAAATCTATCCCATAGACATTTATTATATTCCAGTTGTGCCAGATTTTATATCGAACACAGGAACATGAACTCAGTGCACACATTTATGCATAAAAATGTATTGAGTATTGGACCTCCACTTTGGGCCATGATGGAGTAAGTGGTGTTGGACTTATTCTTCCACTAAAGACAGCTAAAAAACTGGACAAATAATAAGTGGGAAATTTTTTCAGGCATCAACAATAAAGAACACTGGCTTTTTTTTTTTTTTAAGATTTTATTTATTTATTTGACAGAGAGCTCACAAGTAGGCAGAGAGGCAGGCAGAGAGAGGGGGAAGCAGGTTCCTCGCTGAGCCGAGAGCCCGATGCGGGGCTTGATCTCAGGACCCTGAGATCATGAACAGAGCCGAAGGCAGCAGCCCAGGCGCCCCAGAACACTGGCTTTTATGATTAAAAGAAAACACATAAAGTGATCTACACATTCACTGTCATTTTCTTCCTTGAGGCCCTTTCCTGATGTGGAACCCAGGAGAAGAGCAATGATCTCAGTGATCTGAAGGGCCAGAATAGGTTGGGGCTGTTGAGGTGGCTGAAATTCACACATCATGATATAGCTAAGAGAAAATAATGCAGATGGGTCCCTAGATCTGTGTGGTGGTTACCCTTGGGCACTTCTCTGAGTGCTGGACTAAACATAAGCAACACAAGACTCCAAGAGTATAGCAAAGAGCAGCTCCTGCGTGGCAAAGTGCTGAAGGAAGATAGTAAGGCTGTTCAGGGAGGAGTTGGTGTTGCAGCCATGCCAGAGTTGAAAGACCTTGCTGATTGCTATGCATTCAAATATAACCCGGAAAGGTCAAACTTTAGGAGTAAGTAGCACTCTCAAGAATAACAGTCATGACCTAGAATGATGACAAGACCAAAATATATCTGGCTCAGTAAAGCCTAAAACCAATCCAGACATCAAGAGGATTCACCATTAATTTGATTTGCTTCGCAGAACAAAATTCAGAATAATCCTGACTCCTCCCAATTTATTATCAAAATGATATCCAGGACATAATAAAAAATACAAATATGCAAGGGAAGAGGGCAGGAAAATGTGAACCATAATTTAAAAAGCTGGTTAGGTAACAGCTATAGACCCCAATATTATCCAGATGTTGGATTTAGCAGATAGACTCTCAAAAGCATTATAAATTTGTTCAAGAAACTATGGAGGATGAATGAATAAATGGATGAGGAAGCTCAGCAGAGAAATGGAAAATATAAAAAAGAACTAAATGGAAATTCTAAACCTAAAGAAATGCAACATCTGAAATTTAAAACTTCCTAGGTTAGTTTAAAATCAGATTTTTTGGTGGCCAAAGAGTCAGTGAACATAGAGACAGATCAATAAAAATTACTCAAATTGAAGAATAAAAGGAAGAAAATTGGGAAGAAAATGAACAGACCCTCAACATCTGTGGAACAACATAATTTCCTTGGATGACTGATATCCAGGGAAATAGAGACAGAATGACTTAGAAAAAAATATTTTAAAAAGCAATGGAAAAAATGTCCCCAAATTTTATTTAAAAATTCATTTAGAAACATTAATTCAGGGACGCCTGGTGGCTCAGCTGGTTGAGGATCTGCCTTTGGCTTGGGTCATGATTGCAGGGTCCTGGGATCGAGTCCCATATTGGGTTCCCTGCTCTGTCAGGAGTCTGCTTCTTCCTTTTCCCCTCCCCTTGCTCATGCTCTCTTTCTCTCTCTCTCTCTGTCTGACAAATAAATAAATAAAATATTTTAAAAAACAAACAAACCAACATTAATTCATAGACCCAAAGTATTCAGATGATCTCAAGCAGGATGAATACAAAGATAACCATACTGATCCCCATCATTTTCAAACTACTGAAAATAAAAGAGAAAGAGAAAGATCTTTAAAATAGCCAGAAGGAAAAAAAGACACATTACATACAGGAGAGTTATCAGAAGAATGAAAACTAACTTCTCATTAGAAAAAAAAAATTTAAAGAAAATGGAACAAAGTCTTTAAAGTGATGAGAAGTGATTAGTTTGCTAGGTTCACATAACAAAGCACCACGGACTGTATGGCTTGAACAACATGAATTTATTGTCTCACAGAACTAGAGGTTGGAAGTCCATAATCAAGGTCCTGAGAGAAATGGTTCCTTCTGAAGACTATGAGGGAATCTGTTGGCTTGTCAATGGCTGTCTTCTCACTATGCCTCTTCACATTTTCTTTGCTGTATGCACGTCTCTGTAGACACATTTCATCTTTTCGGAAGGACATCAGTCCTTTAAGATTAGGGCCCCTGAGTGACCTCGCTTTAACTTGATTACCTCTGTAAGACCCTATCTCCAAATAAGGCCACATTCTGGGATGTTGGTGATTAGGACTTCAACATATGAATTTGTTGGGGGATGGAGGGACATGCAAATCAACCCATAGCAAAAGAAAGTTTTATAAACCTCTTAAACTCTAATTCTATATCTGGTGAAAATATGCTTCATAAATAAGGAAAACATTTTCTTCAGGTAAAATAAAACTAAGGGAACTCTTTTTGCGACCAGACCTTTATGTTAGAAATGGCTAAAGGAAGTTCTTTTTACATTAAAGGGAAATTCTACATGGAAAGTCAGATCTTCAAGAAGAAATGAAGAACTCCAGAAATTTTAAGAACATTAGGTAAATATAACAAGTAAGTTCTTTTTTCCCTAATTTCTTTAGAAACATTGCAATGTTTATAATATTTATAGAAGAAAAATACATGACAGGAGCACAAAAGAGTTCCACTGTTAACAAGTCTCTTAAATGTGAGTTAAACTGGCACAATTTCGATTCTAAGTAAGATATGATAAATTACGGATGCAAAACATAATCCCTGGAGCAGTCACTGAAAGAACACAACAGTTAGAGAGGAAAAAAAAGAAAAATGAAATTATAAAAAGCAATCAATTAGACTACAAGAAGCCAAGAGGTGAGAGGGAAAGGAATATAAAAATAGATGGAACAAATAGAAAACTAGGATAAGGTAGAGGGCTTTAACTTAACTGTAGCAGACAATGTTTTCCATATATAGCCACAATAAAATCTCCCATCTTCTGCAATGGGCTTGTAACAGTTTTCCAGGGCTACCATAACACTATAGATGAAGTGGTTTAAACAACATAAGTTTATTTCTTCACAGCTCTGGGGACTTGAAGTCCAAAATCAAGGTGTCAGCTTGGTTTCCTTCAGGGAGACTTCTCTTTGGCTCATAGATAGCTGTCTTCTCCCATTGTCTTCACATGGTCTTCTTCTTTAACTTTTTTTTTTTTTAAGTAGGCTCCATGCCCAGCATGAAGCCCTACATGGGGCTTGAACTCACAACCCTAAGATCAAGACCTGAGCTGAGATCAAGAGTCAGATGCTTAACTGACCGAGCCACTGAGGTGCCCCTACATGGTCTTTTTCTTGAAGTCTCTAGATTTCAAGAGTCCTGTTTTATGGTACTGGAGATTAGGAATTCAACATATGAATTTGGGGAGATACAATTCAGTACATAACAGAGGCTTTGCCCCTCAGGTCAAAAAGGCAGAGTTGTTTCTCCATCCCTTAGAATCTGGGCATATGCTGTTACTGCTTTGACCAATAGATTATGACAGAAGTGACACTGTCAGTACCAGTCATGGCCCTGATCTGGCCTGGCAGTGTGCTTACAATGGAATACTATTAAGCAATAAAAGGGATTGAACTACTGATAGATTCAAATTGGATGAACCTCAAAACCAGTATGATGAAAGAAGCCAGACATAAAGAAATGCATATTTCATTATATAATTTACATAAGATTCAAGGACAGGCAAAAGTAATTTCAGTGGTAGAAGTTAGAACAATTTGAAATTAGTAATTCCTTCTATTTGGGGGAGAATGGTGTGACTAGAAGGAGCCAATGATGGAAGTTTCTTGAGGATGGAAATGTCTGTAGTGTTGTTGGTTATGTAAGTGAAGATACTTGTTAAGATTTATCAAACTATACAGTTAAGATCTGTAAATTTTATCATACATGTTAGTTTCTCATCATTGCTACAACAAATTATTACAAGCTTCGTGGCTTAAAACAACACATATTTACTACCTTACAATTCTGGAGGTCAAAAGTCCAAACTATGTCTCACTGGTCTGAAATCAAGGGGTCAGCAGGGCTGGTACCTTCTGGAGGCTCTAAGGGAAAATCTACTTTTTCGCTTTTTCCAGCTGCTAGGGGCTGGCTGCCCACAATCCTGGCTCTTGCTTTCCTTCCATCTTCAAAGCCAGCAATAGCTACCCAAGTGTTTCTCACATTGCATCATTCTGACACTGACTCTCTTCCACACCTAAAGGATCATTGTGGTTACACTGGACCAATGCAGATAGTCCATGATAATTTCCTTACCTTAAAGTAGTTTATTAACAGTCTTAACCTCATTGTACCTTAATTCCCTTGTCAAGTAACATTCACAAATTCCAGGGACTAGGACATGGAAATCTTGGGGGGTGGGGGGAAGAGTATTACCTACAACATTTTTTTAAAGGATTTTATTTATTGTTTGACAGAGAAAGACAGTGAGAGAGGGAATATAAGCAGGCAGAGTGGGTGAGGGAGAAGCAGGCCTCCCACTGAGCAGAGAGCCCAAGGTGGGGCTTGGATCCTGGAATTCTGGGATCATGACCTGAGGCGAGGGAGACACTTAAAGACTGAGCCACCCAGGTACCCTTATCTGCAACATTTTATGTGAATTTTACTTCAATATAAAACAATTTTTATAAAAGCTACTGAATGCCTATTATATGCCAGTCACTATTCTAGATCTCTCTCTCTCTCTCTCTCTCTCTCTCTCTCTATATATATATATATATATATGTGTGTGTGTGTATATATACCTATGGTTACATATTTATTTATTTTTGTGTGTCTTCCCTACTAGAATCTATGCTTCTTGAAGACAGGGAGGTTTGTTTGGTGTACTGTATTACAACAGTATCTAGCATATAGTAGGAGCTGATTAAAAATTTTTGAATGAATGAAGGGAAACTAAATCAGTTTCATTTATTTTTGCTGATTTTGTGGATAATATTGATTGAATGACTTCTTGGCAGAACTTTATGTAGATAAAATCACAGAAATTAAGAGTCTACTAGCCCTAGTAAAAAGTGTTTGGCTTTGAACTATTAAATGTCTATATTAGAATATCATCATCACCTAATAGGACAGCCTAGTTATAATGCCAGGAAGCAGAGAACAGAGCCCTCCACTAAAAGAGTCAATTTCTATATTAAAAAATAGAATTTTCTCAAAAAATAATTTGGTTCATGAGAAATACTAAAGAATTTATTTCCTGATATATTTTGGTTATTTCTATTGTTACCCCCTACAATCCTGAATTACGTTTTTTCAAACTAAAACATATGGTGTTAGAAATGTCACCAAAAAGAATATATTTTCCCCTTATTTATTAAGTTTTTTTTCTAAAAGTTTATAAAAGTCAACACCAGAAAGTCTTGTGTTTTATACAATCATTTCTAATATTTTGAAACAATTGAAGGCTTGGTTTTCTTCATAACTTCATAACATCAGGCATGAACGCATATTGTGTTTGAAAAAAAAATAAAGTCGTTGCATTTGACTGTGCTTGGCAGGAAATACAAGTGTTGCTTCCTTCTGCTCCCTCCCAATGTGTTTGTGCCCCGTAAGAAATAAATGTGACAACAAAATGTCAATTCACCCACAGCTTCTGTCCTCCCTTTTACTCTGGTTTGTGTTTCAAGTATCACTGCTAAAACTCTGATTCATTACAAGTTTATCCATGAGAGAAAAAATGATTTATTCCATTGAAGACTTAAGAAGACTAAATATTGATTACATTTATATTACAGAGTGATCCTAATAGAATCAGCACACAGACATACACTGCAATGATCTCCTACTTCCAAAGATCTACTGATCAAAGATGTCTTATTTTAACATAATTTTTATCTTAAAATTTATGATATGTGATCTTGCCCAATAGTAATGATCATCATAACCAGATTGTTTTCTTTTTTAAAAAATATATTTATTTACTTATTTATTTACTTATTTATTTGAGAAAAAAGAGAGCATGCCTGAGCAGGGGGGAGGGGAAGAGGGAGAAGCAGATTCCACGCTGAGCAGCGCCTCTCCCCAACCCCAGGACCCTGGGATCGTGACCTGAGCTAAAGGCAGACATTTAACTGACTGAGCCATCCAGGTACCCCAGATTGTTTATCTTCTTAGAGTTTTTCTTATTAAAAAAAAAAAAAAAAACTGGGTGTATGTATGTTCCTAAAGTTTTCTGTGGAAAAAACCATCAAGGTTTTCATGTAAGAGGCATCTTGTGTGGACTGAATGTTTCTGGTCCCCTCAAATTAATATGTTGAACCCATACTCTCCAATGTGATGATATTTGGAGGTGAAACCTTTGGGAGGTAATTAGGTTTAGATAACGTCATGGAGGTGGAGACTTCAAGATGGGATTAGAGCCCTCATATCAAGGGCAAGAGTTCAAACTCTCTGCCAGGTAAGGATACAGCAAAGAGACAGCTGTTTGCAAACCAGGAAGAATTTCCTTATCAGATATCGAACCCACTAGCACCTTGATCTTAGATTCCCTGGCCTCTAGAACTGTGAGAAATAAATGTTGTTTAAGCCCCCAGTCTACTGGTATTTTGTTACAGCACCTCAAGGTAACTAAAACAGCATCTTAGCACCTTGAAGACATGAGGACAGCCAATGGAATTTGGTGGAGCCAAGAGTTCTAAAGGACACAGATACATAAAAGGGGGACTGGGGCACCTGGGTGGCTCAGCAGGTTAAAGCCTCTGCCTTTGGCTCAGGTCATGTTCCCAAGGTCCTGGGATCGAGCCCCGCATAGGGCTCTCTGCTCAGCAGGGAGCCTGCTTCCCTTTCTCTCTGCCTGCCTCTCTGCCTGCTTGTGATCTCTCTCTGTCAAATAAATAAATAAAATATTTTTTTAAAAAGAGGGGGAGTGGGACGAAGGGGCACCTGGGTAGTGCATTGGGTTATTCTCTGACTCAGATTTGGCTCAGGTCATGATCTCAGGGTCATGAGAAATGGCTCCAAGTTGGGCTCCATGCTCAGCACTGAGTCTGCTTGAGATTTTCTCTCCCTCTCCCTCTGCCCCTCCCCTGTGCAAGCGCACGTGCTCTCTCTCTCTCTCTCAAATAAATTTTTAAAAAAGCAGCGGCGGGGGGGGGGGGGTACAAAAATAGACTGTATCCAAGAAAAAGAAAACATAGAAATGTTGCAAAAACAACTTACCAGACCAAAAAGAAACTATAGAACCTCTGTGGGTAGTTCTGTGCTTGACAAAATTAACTTAGGCTGGAAAAGTGATCTGCGAAAGTTACAGGATATTGCAAAAGTAATAATAAGTCAGATAATAATGGAGAATTTTTATCTCATCATAAGAGAGATTGAAAAACAAAGTAAAGGACAAATAATTAACTTTTAGGACAGGAGGCTTCTGAAACCCCAAGAAGCCTGGAGATAACTTAATGCAACTTCCCAAAGTCCTCTAATAAATATGGGCCAAGTCACAAAATAATGAGACCTGGGGTGGGGGTGAAGGAGTATTATCAAGAAGAAAGCATCCTTTTAAAACAGAAAAATGGCTAAAGAGAGGAGAGAAAGTGAATGCAAACTAGAGATTAAGAATAAACTAGAAATTATGCAGAAACCAAAAGGAGGAATTCTAGGACAACCTTGCAAAGGAATGGAAATGCATTTCTAAGATTTCAAAGAGAGATAGGCCCCTGGATGGCTAAGTGCATTAAGCCTCTGCCTTCAGCTCAGTTCATGGTCTCAGGGTCCTGGGATCGAGCCCTACATCGGGCTCTCTGCTCAGCAGGGAGCAGGCTTCCCCCTCTCTCTCTCCCTGCCTCTCTGCCTACTTGTGATCTCTCTCTGTGTCAAATAATTAAATAAGTAAATAAATCTAAAAAAAATTTTTTTTTCAAAGAGAGATAACCAGGTTCAGATTCTGAAGGAACATTTCATAATCACAGAACAAAGGGTGCAATCAGCAGATTTAAAGAAAGCAACATGTCTTTGGTTGTTGTTTAGAGAATTTAGCACAGTGCCTCGAACCTGAAGACCACTCGATTTATATAAAGCAGATTCATTTGATATCCTTTTTGGTCTTTACTTCGCAAGAAGGAAGATTTCCACTTTCAAATTGTCTTTTGAAACAGAGAGATCTAAGATATTACACTGGATAATAATAATAAACACACTGATACTCTACCCCTCATCAAAAGATACTAAGAAGCAAGTTAGAGATTAAAAAAACATAATCTGGGGCACCTGGGTGGCTCAGTGGGTTACGCCGCTGCCTTCGGCTGAGGTCATGATCTCGGGGTCCTGGGATCGAGTCCCGCATCGGGCTCTCTGCTCAGCAGGGAGCCTGCTTCCTCCTCTCTCTCTCTCTGCTTGCCTCTCTGTCTACTTGTGATCTCTCTCTGTCAAATAAATAAATAAAATCTTTAAAAAAAAACATAATCTGTGCTAAACTTTTGAAGAAACTCAAGAGTTTAATTGTAGAATTACTGACAAAATGAAACATATTCCACAGGACCTCATGGCTGGAGGTCTGATGGCTTGCCCTTAGGATTCATCCCTATGAAAGACGGCAGGAGAGACCTTGGGTTCTAAAGTCAGTGGGTCTCATTTCCTTACTGGCAAATAAGACCTCTGGACACAGGAACAAACATCCCATGTGAAAAGAGAACCTGGTTTTTGTTAGGCAAAATCCTGCCTGACTGATTTAATGCTTCAGAGCACTTTAAGACATTATTCTAAACACTGGTCAAATAAGAAGTTGTTAATTGCACATATTACTTTACTAAGCTCCATATATACAGTGATTTTAACAGACAAGGCTCTTAATCTAGCATAAGCAAATCCAAGACATATCACAGTAATTTGTCACTAACCTGTGCCTTGAACCTTTTATCCATTCATTCTTTCTTTCACCCTTTGAATTTCTACTTCAAACTCCACACTCCAAATACCTCATCCCTGAGCCAACAGTGTCAATAAACTATCTTCAATAGTTCTAAAACAAAACCAAACTAAACTAAACTAAACACCCTACTGGCACCCATGTAGAGATTCAAAATGGTCACCCTTTTAGGGGCGCCTGGGTGGCTCAGTGGGTTAAATTAAAGCCTCTGCCTTTGGCTCAGGTCATGATCTCAGCATCCTGGGATTGAGCCCCATATCGGGTTCTCTGCTCAGCAGGGAGACTGCTTCCCCCTTCTCTCTCTGCCTGCCTCTCTGCCTACTTGTGACCTCTGTCTGTCAAATAAATAAATTTTTTAAAAATCTTTTAAAAAATGGTCACCCTTCTAAAATCATAAGCCTATAAATAACATTTATGAAATAGCTTAATTAATAATTGAAGTAAAAGATAAAAGTAAGTTCCAAATCATTTTTATGGGTATTGCAATACTTGCACTAAAAAAAAATGCCTTTCTACACTTGCAACTAATGTAACATTGTGTGTCAACTGTACTTCAACTAAAAAATTTGTTTCCAAATTGAAAATGAAAAGAATGCCTTTCTGACGTGTAAGCTAGAAACATGAAAAGGCAAATAGACTTCCACAGTTTATGGAAGCATCTGGAAGAATCTGAGTCACTGAGAATTAAATAATCAATTAGTTGTCCCCATCCTTTCTACATATCACCAAGAACACTTTCCAGTGCCTCACATCTTCTGTTGTGATTGTCTTTGAACCAGAATCTCTGGTTCAGGAATCAGAGTAATAAAGAATGATTTCTTTGCATGAAGAAATATCTCAAAGTCATGTCTGAAGTTCTTTGCATACATAGTTCATTAATATGCTTTCACACTATTTACATGGTCTGAGTTTGTTGATGAAAACATATAATGCGGTTGAGAACTACTCTTCCAGTTTGAAAGGTTAATGAAAGATACAGAAAGAAGTCGTTACATTCAGAGCAGGGAGTTGACAGCTATAGAAACAGATGATATCTCTTGTAAGCTTAATAAAATCTTCAAAGTACCTCTGTTATGGACTGAATGTTCCCCAAACCTCAGTGTGATGGTATTTGAAGGTGGCACCTTTGGGAAGTAATTAGGTTTAACTGAAGTCACGAGGGTGAACCCCCAATGATGGAATGAGTGCCCTCATGAGAAGAGACACCAGAGTGTCTGTGTGCTCTCTCGTAGTCTCTCTCTCTCTCTCTGTCTTTCTGTCATGTGAGGATACAGCAAGAAGGCAACTATCTATAAATCAAGAAGAGGGTTCTCACCAGAAGTTAGACATGATGACAATCTGATCTCAGACTGCCCAGCCTCTAGAACCCTGAGATATCGGTGTCTGTTACAGCAGCCTGAGCTAAGACAACTCTTGGCTCTAACAATATCCTGTAGGAGATTCCAAAGCAGATCTAACAAAATACTGAAGATAGGATCAATAAGACTTTTGGTTTCCATTTCCGGAGACAAAAATGACTACAAGGAATTCTAGAGCTAAGGTATCACTCCATACATTTTATGCTGCTGTACTTAACTGGGTGTTCGCTGGGTCTCTTTTTTATCCATGTAAAAGGATAAAAATGCCTGCACAATCTTTCTAGCCAACTATGTACCTTGAACACTATTCATTTCTCTAATGAGGAATTATTTGTAACATTCCTTTGCCTAAATAACAAAACCCTCTGGTGCAGACGTGGATAATAATATTTAATAGCTGCCTCTGGAGTCTGGACTCCTCATTAGTATTATTCAAAAGCTAACTAATCACTTTCTTTTTTTAAAGATTTTATTTATTTATTTGACAGAGATAGAGTGCATGAGCAGGGAGAGCAGCAGGCAGAGGGAGAAGCAGGGAGCCCAATGCAAGACTCCATCCCAGGACCCTGGGATCATGACCTGAGCTGCAGACAGACGTTTAACCCACTGAACCACTCAGGCGCGCAATCGCTTTTAAGCGATTATAAATTACATAGAATATAACAGAGACCAAGCTACTTCCATTTTTTAAAGGCTACCATTATATTACAAATAAAATGTTGCAAATTTTCTGTACATTTTGAATGTTTACATTTAATAAAGAAGTACTTTAACATAAGAACTTATTTAATAAATCAGTTCTTTAATATAAAATATATCATTATATAGACAGATACAGTGATATCTGTTTTATAAATAAACAGAATATTAATTCATAGTCCATGATAGTCAATGTGGTCTGGGAATGGGACACAAGTGAAAGTCGGTGATGAATGTCATTTTTCAATGTTGTAACTGTATCTCTGTGATATTTGGCAGGTTGATTTGGAAATGACATCAAAATCTGAAAAAGCCCTTCGTATGAAGAAAGTTAGGCCTTGGCCAAACAGCATGATATCATACCATCTCTCCAACACTAACTCGGGCCTTGGTGCCTAAACCTCCAATGGTTTTGAAGTTCTCTCTGAGAGGTCTGCCGAAATCAAGATTACTATGCTTTCTACTATGTCACACTATCTCCCAGGTGACAGCACAGTCCTAGGCTCATCTGAGGTAGTCACACACGTAGCCTGACCCAGAGCAGCACTTCTGATACACACAAACCTAGTCCTCTTTCCACCATTTATTTAGCACTTTTTACTGCTTATGAGTTGGATACATTTTACCTTTACTGAATTCAGGACCAATCTGGAAATATCAGGTAATAATAGTGTCAGGTAATAATGGAAAATTCACTGAAGCTGGATGAATTATTTTTCACTTAATTCACAAGTAGAATGAGGTGGGCCTGTTTTGATCACTCACACTTTGTAATGTCTCCAGTGGGTTGTTAATAAGCTGCCAATAACTAATCCCCAAGGAATTCTTTAGGAGTTGCTCTACCTAAGATTCAGGTAAACTTCATTGAAGCATTCAGGAATAAATATTTATCACTTTATAATGACTTTACAACCTCTACACACATGTCACTGTTCAGAATTGTTGCCATTTCGTTGCCTGTTAGTAATTAAATCAAGATGCTAGAGAATCCTCTAAAAATGCCAAATAAATCCTCAGCAACCACCTGGGACTCTATTTCAAACAATATCTTCAATCAAAATCTATAGCAACCCCAGTATTCACATGGAGTCTGTTACCACAAGTGTTCATTGCGCTGTATCTATCCACAGAAGCCAGAGAATCAAGAATGGAGGAAGGAAAAGATGGAACAGGAAAAACACACGTGAGTTTTCAATAGTCCTCCAAACCAAAAAGAATCTTCCTTAGTTTTGCAACCTCTTTCTACACTATTGTCCTTAATGGTTAGAAAGCTCTTGGTTTGGTCATCCTCCCTGGCTTTTATGAAAAGTTTACTAGACTGTAATGGAAAAGTGCATATTCCTACTCCACAGAGGGGTGGGGTTCTTGGTAGCTCTGGCTTCTTGTGGATGCACAATCTAATTCACCCACTTAACTGGACTGACTTAAACCCTGCCAAGCCCCACAGAGCAAATTTCCTCCAGTCCTCTTCTGGCTAAGGGTTCAACCCTTGGGCTAGCAACATTTCTATCTAACTTGGCTCTACCTTGGAAAATGTGTTAGAATCCACAGCAATTGACTCACCAATTAGATCCATTTTTGCTTTAGATGTGTCCAGGGAGCTTACTAAACAACATCAACAACAACAACAACAAAAACTATTACGAAGAACAGGCTAAATGTATTATATTTTATGCCAGGGCAGGTCTGATGCTAGGTTCATAAAAATTATGTTATGTTAAATCACATAAGATTAATGACTATTTCTTCTGGAACCAGGAGATTGCCTGGGGTCTCTCTCTCACCTAGAATATGTATGATTGGTAAGAGCCATTTGGATTTTAATATTTAATGTGTATAAGAGATGTGGAGTTTTAGAAAACATATTTCCTTGATTCACACTAAAGGAAACAGATTCTCACGTTTTCCCTTTGTGTGTAGGAGTCAACTGCATCTTATGAAACTCACATCATAGAGCCACTGAATGTTCAGTCACTACTATACAGCAAACACTCTCCTGCCACAAATAAAACTTCAGACAATTTGCTCCTTCCAACAAGTACATGCAAAATATGAAAGAAACTACCAGAAATTAACCTTGCAGAGTGATAAGTTGTTCCAGATGACAGTTGGCTGAAGCAGTTTCCAACATACCCCTCTCCGGCAAAACCTCCTTGATAGGTTTCCAGTGAAGTGACAAGAATCCTACAAAGACAGAACTAACTAAATGGCTCTTCATTTCAAGACCCATATGGGGAATGAGGGGGGCAAGATTAACAGTCATCAACTTCAGTTATATTTTTAAGCACTCAAAGATTTGTCACACAGATAAAGATACATAAGAAATCTAAACAATGCACCTCCAGTTAATTTCTATGTCTGTATGTTCTGTGTTGACAAGATGATATCTGTTCTGTATTCATAGAAATTTAATTATATTCATAAATTCATCATATTGATATAGTCTCAGTCATTTTCCTAGAGCTGGAAAATCGTCTTTCAGATCATTTATGTGACAAGAGAAGAAGTAAACAAAAAAGAGAGACAAGCAAAAACTGGAAGATGAAAGTGAAAAAGTACATCTTTGATCCTTCTCATTCATATGTGACTACTATTTAACTCAACTGCATACAATGCAAAATGGATTGCTGGTTTTAAATGCTAAGTGTGAAGATCATAGTTAAGAACAAGTGACATGACTCATTAATAAAGAAATTAAATGTCAAATTCTCTTAAGTTTCCCATTTTAATTCTGTTTTGAATACTTGGAAACCACGAGACAGATTCCGTACCTCACACATCTCATCTTCCAAGAGATGGGGGGAAAAATTCCGAGTTGTTACTCCTCCCTCCTTTGCAGAGGTACAGATTGAAGTCATGAGCAAGAAAGTGAAAAAGATTTTCTATCAGAGGGACGCTGGAATTTACAAACTATGTGAATCAACAGAACAGACTTGAAGTCTTTTTCAGACGACGCTAAATAATCACATGAGAGCACGAGGTCCTGAATGCTGACTGGCATGTGCCAGCCAGTTCTACTAAATTTGCAGCAGGACAGCACTTCCTGCTGACATGCCAGTGAAATCAGCCTTCAACAGCAAGGCCTGGCGCAGGGGCCTCTGGGAAGACCGGAAGTTTTCGCCCTCCATAAGTGAAACAATGTTTATTAGTGTACACTAGGGAGTTAAGCCAGTGTTCACACAGCCAGCTGTGCATGCATACATCATACCTTTTCCTAGAGAGAAAGGAAATCTATAGAACTATCAATAGAATGGTAATGGGCTTACCTCATGATCACGGAACACGGCCCAATTCTGTCTAGTTTCAAGAGGGGAGAAAATTAACTTGATAACTTGTGTTTTGGTTTACCATCAACTCTGAAAGTCATTCTTGGGATTGTAAGGACCTATTTAGCCAGAGCGACTCCATCTTGGTTAAAAGCCATTTTGTTGTTTGTGCAGTAAAACTTAAACTGACCCCCAGAGAAACTTACTTAGAAGCAAGTCTGGGAAACCAGTAAAATATGGTCAGCTAGTTCCTAATAACAGAGCCCAGAATACAAGGCCAGGTCAGCCAGTTCTTGATAACAGAGCCCAGAAAACAAGGACGAGTCGGGCCAGGTGGAGACATCCAATCAGTAAGAAACACACATACTTTTTCCCTAACCACCGTTTGGGTGCCAACCTTGAGCACCAATTCTGACCAGAGTAATAGGTTAGTTCAAACAGGTACTATAGGGTAAATTGTAATTCGATTGGCCACCTGCGTGTGACCTAACATGACTACAATCTCATTGGCCACCTATGTGTGGCCAGACTTTTGCTCTATAAAAGGTAGTCTGTAAGATGGAGAGGGGTGGCCCTCTTTGGAGGCGGCCCTGACCGGTCATTCAGTCAATTCTTGAGCCTATAAGCTGCGGGTGGTCGCTCTCTTCAGAGACGGCCCTGGCCGGTCAGTCTGACTTCTAATGCTTGGTATAGAATAGAGCTTTGCATAACTTTCACCTTGTCTCAGTCTCATTCCCCTGGCCAATCAGTCTAACTTCTTTTTTTTTTTTTTAAGATTTTATTTATTTATTTGACAGACAAATCACAAGTAGGCAGAGAGGCAGGCAGAGAGAGAGGGAGGGGGAAGCAGGTTCCCTGCTGAGCAGAGAGCCCAATGCAGGGCTCAATCCCAGGACCCTGGGATCATGACCTGAGCCGAAGGCAGAGGCTTTAACCCACTGAGCCACCCAGGCGCCCCAATCAATCAGTCTAACTTCTAATACTTATCATAAAATAAAGCTTTAAATAACTTTCACTTTGTCTCAGTCTCATTTCGTTTAATAATGGACCTAACAGGGATCATCATACATGCTTATCCGACAGGTTGCAAAAGTGCTAGATCCATAATAGCTACTATTTATAGAGCATTTATGAGGGTATCTGGCACTATTTTATTTGTTTGTTATGTGTTAACCAATTTAGCTCTCAAAATAACTTTATGAGGTAGGTTCTATTATTATTCCATTTTACAGATGAGGAAACAGAGGAACAGAGAATTTAAGTAACTTGGAAACAGCGACAGGTAGGATGTGAACTGAGGTGATCTGGCTCCACAGTCCCTACTACACTGTTGTCATGCAGTCATAGCTGGGCTTTTCTTTGTCAGCACTGCCTCTGCAAATCCATTGTCAGCTCCTTTCTATGCATAAGCCCTACTGCACCCCCTCCTTGAATGAAATCCTGGGCAGGTTTCACAGTCTTTCTCCTCCAGAGTAAAAGAGTTCCAGTAACTTGGAGGAGTAAGAACGGCTACTATTAAGTAAATAATAGATGAAGTACAATGTAATAGTAACTTGAGCTCCAAACAAGAATCTCCTAACACCTAGCAATTCTCAACTGGTGGCTGTTTCAGGCCTTGAGCTGGGAGAGGGGCCCTGGTTGGCTACTGCTTTGCTCAGCTTGCCAGGTCCTCCAGCTTTCCCACTAGCAAGTTATGGTGATTTGGAAGGAAAAAAAAATCAGGTAAGGGAGAGTTGGGGGGTGGTACTTCCCTCCTACCCTTAGCCAGCATTATCTTGCCCTCACCAGGCTAATGTTTAAAGCAGACTTGGTCTCTGGGCCAGACCTCTGTGAGCTCTTGGAGAAAATCAATCACTGGGTGACACACCTCCTGTGCCTTCTGTGTGGGCTTTGCCCTCTGACTGGCTTTTTAAAACCCCTCTTTGGCTCTGAATCTCAACAATCCACCTTCACAATTATTTTTCAGTTTTGATCACCACTCCAGACAGTCCTCTTGTGTCAAGCCCTTTTTGAGGACTACAGGTGAGCTCTCCCTCAAGTCCACTGTGAAAGAAAGTCATATCTGTCCCATCACTGGTGGGATTGTGGGTACTCCTAAAGCACGGCTTTTTGATCTGCAGCTGCAGGCTGATTTGCAGGCTCCCTTTGGCAGGAAATGTGAACCAGCCCTTGGGGCAGTCCCTGGAAGCCACTGTCACTTTGCCTGAAGGGAGAGGCAACCCCCTCATTATATCAGCACAAGAGCCACTCTCTCAAGACAACTGTCCAGTTTCCAACTTCAGCCTCTTAGCGAGAGCTACGTTCTGGTGTTAGCCTCATCATTTGGGAATCTTGCTCAGAGTTCTAACACCACTTTTCAGAACATGGGAGTAGTTTGCTTTTATTGTCTTGGAGCCTCAGCTGAAAATGAAACCAAAAAATTTTGTTTTAACATCCCCTTAGGATTACATGAGAGAGGCAGCTAAACCTCACAGGAAGTACTGGAAAAAAAATCAATGGCCCCACATTCTAGTCCTGATTCTACCAAGAGTTAATTCTGCCAGCTTTGGGAGTTACTTTATCTGTTTGAAACTCAGTTTCTACATAAGTCTCCATTGTAGCTTCCCAAAGGGCTATCAAAAAAACTCTAGCACTGTGAGCTACTAATGGTTGTTTCATGGGAATAGAAGGATTCCAAAATCAAATAAATTTGGATAATGATCATTAAGCTAAAGTTAAATTATGTTCTTTACAACAGAATCTCTCATGAATATGCATGGTAAATCTCCAAAGAGAAATGCGTGCTCTAGTTCTTAAATGTTTCTGCCCTGGGAACTTTGTTGTAAGGAGTGCTCTTTAACTTTTCCCTCAGAATACAATTTTTTAAAATCTGGACTTGATGAACTCAAAGGACCCACATCCTTGGTTCTTGATATCTTTGGAATCCATAAATTTATGGTCCCACTGTGTTCTCTACCCCTCCCCCCCGCAACATGGGCCACTGCCCTTGGATATAGAGAAGTCATAGCTTAATTTGGCATATGTGGTTGATTAGAAAGGAAAGAGCTTTGCTTTATGTTGCAGGTTGGGCTATCCAAGAGCAGATGCTGAGACATAGCTGGCATAGAGGGAATTATAAAAGATCAGCATCTATGCTGAGGAAAGAAGCTGTATTGAGTGGAGGGGAAAGTCTGAATGCAAGCATGATAAAGCCTCAGCCAGTCCCATGAGGACCTTAGGAGCAAATACTGCCCATCAGAATTAGCTCACCTCAGGCCCAATTATCAAGGTCTTTATGTCCTGTCTTGACCAACTGACCAATAAAGCCCTGAGGCAGCTGAGGCTGAAGAAGCAGTGAGAAGCTTTCTGCAGACACCTGGCAATAAATACTCCACTGCAAAGAATCTGGGAGTATTCAACACACTCTTGTTTATTTAAAGTGAACACAGTTGTACTCCATCTGCTCATAGAGAGAAGAATATGGAATGTGGAAAGAATAGATCTCCTTCTCTTTTTATCCTGGAATGCACTGAAAGTGTTCAATGGGTTCAAGGGCATCAGTAACCTTTGTAAGATATGGGGTCTCTCTATAGTCAGGTGTCCATTTCCAAAAACAAAGGAGGACAAAGAGAATCCCCCCAAACTGCCATGCTGCATTAGGCTGTTTCTTATGGTGAATGGCTGGTCCCATGATGGTACACCTTCATCCATGTACCTTTTCTTCTCCCCTCTAGTACTGCAGAGAACTGCTGAAATCTCATATACTCTTCAAATGGAAGTGAGTGAAGAATATACCAATAATAATAACTAACTGCAAAATACAGTATATCCTGCAGAGTACTTTTTGTTCTCTTTCATTTCTATGTTTAGAGAAATTGACTTAATGATAGACCCAAGTTATTTATCACTTTGCTTAATTAGACATCAGGTTGACAGAGGTGCCTACATAAAGGATCTAGGCAGTTCTGAGACTGAGTTATGGGAGTGCTGGTTTCTAAAGATAGGCAGAAAAAGTAGAAAATTACGCCAGGGCAACATCAAAGCCAGCTATAGCTCTGACTTGATTATAAGGCCAGCTCCAAACCTTAGAGCCATATGGATATCAAGGAAGGCACTAACACAACAGCCTCAGGTACTCACTTCCCTGGCTCAAGAAGAGTCACAAAGCCCCCAAACTCTACCTTTCCATATGTTCATTTGAGGCACCCAAGCTGTGAGTACAGAAACAAGTAGACTGTCAACTCTTCATCCTAAGCTATTTATGGAAAACCAAAGGGGTAGGTGATGCTGAGTGAGCAGGTGGATTTGAGTGAAATATTTCCCTGGCTGCTTTAACTTCTGCAAAATCCAAACTGAAGAAAGCAACATAATGCTAATTAAAGCTGTAGCTCAGAGTTTGCCAAAACTGCTGGCTTCGATGAATGAGCCTTTCAAAACCTCCCAAGCTCGTGGATGATCTACCAGTCAGCAGGCACCTCATTCAAAGACTCTAATCAAAGAGCATTATTAAGTCACTAAGGGGTAATCCTAAACTCTTTTAAAAGAATAATTATAAACAACTACTATTTAACATGTACTTTTTTAAACCCAAAATATTCAACACTTGTATAAAACCTTCAAAAGATGTGGAACCACTCCAAACTTTCTTTTTGAGTTATTGTCAGAGAAAATCCTGGTAACCTCTGCTCTCATCTGGTGATTCTGTGAAATGAACAGTTGGTATCTATGAAGGCATTCAAAGCATTTGACAAAAGGTCAACCCTCAAAGATCCAGTGACCAAGGGATCCAGATAGACTGAATTATTGAGGAGTTTCCTACCATTAGAAGGTTATTTATTCTGGATCTAAGTGTAGTCTCTCTGCATTTAGTTTATAGGCCAAGTGTGGGGGAATAACACTAGTCCTCATCAAAAGGATGCTCTTCCCCCCAGTTCCTTTGCAGATGGGTGGGAGCATCCTCCTGACTTGTTTGTCTGTTTCTGCAGCCACATGAGTTCCAGTTTCAACGTAGTGTGGTCTGAAAATATGCAGGGAGTGATCCCAATCTTTTGGTACCAGTTGAGATCTGATTTGTGACCCAGTTGTGATCTATTCTGGATAATGTTCCATGTGCACTCGAGAAGAATGTATATACTGTTGCTTTAGGATGGAATGTTCTGAATATATCTGTGAAGTTTATCTGGCCCACTGTACCATTCAAAGCCCTGTTTTCTTGTTGATTTTCTGCTTAGATGATCTGTCCATTGCAGTGAGTGGGGTGTTAAAGTCCCCTAGCATTACTGTGTTATTATCAATGTGTTTCCTTAATTTTTTTATTAATTGATTTATGTAATTGGCTGCTCCCATGTTAGAGGTATAATTATTTACAACTGTTAGATCTTCTTGTTGGATAGACCCTTTAATTATGATATAGTGTCATTCCTCAGCTTTTATTACAGTCTTTGGTTTACAATCTAATTTGTGTGATATAAGGATTGCTATCCCAGCTTTCTTTCGATGTCCATTAGCATGATAAATGGGTTTTCCACCTCCTCACTTTCAATCTGGAGGTGACTTTGGGTCAAAAATGAGTCTCTTACAGGCAGCATATCAGTGGGTCTTACTTTTTTATCCAATCTGATACCCTGTGTCTTTTGATTGGAGCATTTAGCCCATTTACATTCAAAGAAACTATTGAATGATATAAATTTAGTGCAATTGTATTGCCTATAAAGTCACTGTTTGTGTATATGGTCTTTGTTCCTTTCTGGTCTATGTTACTTTGGGGCACTTTCATCACTTAAAGGATCTCCTCTTTAATATTTCTTACAGGGCTTGTTTAATTATCACAAATTCTTTTCGTTTCTGTTTGTCCCAGAAGCTTTTAATCTCTCCTCTATTTTGAATGACAGCCTTGCTGGATAAAGTATTCTTGGCTGCAAGTTTTTCCCATTTAGTACACTGAATATATCATACATCCTTTCTGGCTTGCCAACTCTCTGTGGATAGGTCTTCTGCCAGTCTAATATTTCTACCCTTGTAGTCAAATATTTCATACCCTTGTTAAGGACCTCTTGTCCCAAGCTGCTTTCAGGATTTTCACTTTGCCTCTGAGATTTGCAAATTTCACTATTATATATTGAGATGTTGACCTATTTTTATTGATTTTGAGGGGGGTTCTCTGTGCCTCCTGGACTTGAATGACTGTTTCCTTCCCCAGATTGGGGAAGTTCTCGGCTATAATTTGCTCCAATTTACCCTCTTCCCCCTTCCCCCCTCCTTCCTTTTCCCCTTCTTTTGGGATTCCCAATTATTCTAATATTGCTTCATCTTATGGAATCACTTCTCTCTCAAATTCTCCCCTAATGACCAGTAGCTGTTTATCTCTCTTTTTCTCAGCTTCTTTATTCCCTATCATTTTGTCTTCTATATCACTAATTCTGTCTTCTGCCTCATTACCCTAGCAGTTAGCGTCTCCATTTTTTATTGTATCTCATTAATAACCTTTTTTATTTCAACTTGATTAGATTTTAGTTCTTTTATTTCTCCAGAAGGGAATTCTCTAGTGTCTTCTATGGCTTTTTTTTTTTCCAAGCCCAGCTAGTATCTTTATAACCATTATTCTGAACTCTAGTTCCAACATCTTACTTATATCCATACTTATTAAGTCCCTGGAAGTCAGTACTGCCTCTTGTTCTCTTTTCTGAGGTGAGTTTTTCTATATTGTCCTTCTTGCAGGAGGTGGTTGCCTTCTATTTGTAGAGCTGCTGCTATTTTTTTTTTAAGATCTCCAGGTGTGAGCTTGCAGGTATTCAGAATGATTTAATAACTATCTAGCTGAATTCCTGGGACCAAAAAAACCTAAATCTCCTACTCTCCCACCATCTTGGACTCCTTCCTAAATATTTATTATAATGAAAGAGCTTTTCAAAGTTAATATAATCAAATTCATCAAACTTTTTGTTTATGTTTTTCATGGCTTTATATTAAGAAATACTTCCCAACAGAGATTATGAAAATAGTGATCTGTATTCTCCTCTAAGAGTTTTTAAATTCTGTCCTTCATATTTAATTCTCTAATCTGTCTGGAATTTATCTAATGCTATTAAATTGTACTGTCACTATTTAATAAGGCCCATGCTTTTTTCTAGTGATTTGTGGTGGTGTCCCTGTCATGTACCAACTGCTCATATGAGTATGGGCTTTTGCTGAGCTCATTTTGTACCAATATGTTCATTAGTCTTCCTGTTCATCTCTGGAAAAAAAGCACCACCTTGTGTTACCATAGTGTTATAATTTATCTTCATATCTGAAGGTGAGCCTCCCCTCCTGCTTCTTCAAAATTGCTTTAGCTCCTTCTGGCCTTTACATGAGAGGCCTCTTGGCCTTTTTCCATATGAATTTCAGAATCAATATGTCAAGTTCCATGAAAAACTCTATTGAGACTTTATTGGAATGTTTTTGAGTTTGTAAGTTTTAGGGGAAGGGAAATGACATCAAGTATCTTAATGACAATATGAATTGTTTTCATCTATTAACATAGTATATACCTCTACTTGTTCATATTTTTTCCTTAGGTTCTTCAGTAATATATTTTAATATTCTCCATGGATAACCCACACATATTTATTTCTAGGTTACCTTCAGTTTTTGTTGTTCTTGGAATGGCATCTTTTCTTCAGTTTGTATTCTTATTTATGGCTGATATGGCAATACAAATGATTTTTGTATGTCAGTCTTTTATACAAGATTGATTACTTGTATACTTGCTGAACTTGCTGAACAATTTTATTATATCAGTTAATTTATCTGTAAAGTCATTTGGATTTTCAACATATACAATAGAGTACAACTAGAAAATGTTGTCTTTTCTCCCTTGCTTTTGCTCCATGACTTTTGTCTTCTCATATTGGCTGGAACTTCAGGTAAAATCTTGAGTCAGAAAGAGGGAGGGACGTGCTCCAAGTCACCCAGTTAGATAATGACAGATAACCCAATGTTGAACACCACAGTCTTGTCTCCTTGTCACTATGTAAACATCTTTCTCCAAAAGATATTTCCTCTTTCATCTTTGGTTAGATTATTATTTCAGTTTTAAATGACTGTAAAAAATTTTTTTAAATAAGGAAGAAGGATGCAATCACACAAACATTAAAAGTAGATCGATAATGAAGTAGTAAACTTAAGATAGTAGTTTCTTACATTTAAGTAGTCACCCGAAAGCTTCATTACATGCTTCAAGTTATATTGCTTAGCAACAGCTCTTCAGAAATTTCAGTTATCAGCATGATCACTAAAAAGAAAATAAGCTGTAAAATGAATTTACACACACTACATACATTTGCATCTAGGAATAAATGAGTAAATATCTAATTGTGGTTTCAAAAATAGTCATTGTCCTTTTTAAAATCTATCGTTTTTGAGGCATTTGTAAGGCTGATTTTTCCCAGCATCATTTTATTTTAATTTTCTCCATTCATATACAGTACCACAGATACAGTTGGTGGCTTTTTCATTTTGACCCTTAATTTCCAAATTTAGGGGAGAGTCCCCTTGAACTGAAAAATGGGCAAATCATCAAAAAAGTGTTGTCCTTTTCTGAACATCACCTGCCTCTACTATATTGTTGACATACTGAAAATGCCCCAAACTGGGCTGAGTAGAGTGAAACTGCCTGCCTTACCACTCTGCAAATTCTGCCTGTGCTGTGCTATGGAAGACAGAGAAGAAAGGACGCCAAATTGCTTTGCTTTTGTTACCACTTTCAATGACTGTCCCAAAGTGTCGTGTCTGTACTAAGGTACAAAGATAAACAAGGATTTTCCCCATCTTTTATTAGATACCTGTATAGTGAAGGAGTCAACCCCCCAAGCACTGAGTACTGAGCGACAAGTACTCTACTCAATGCACATCTGAAATGCCAGAGAGAGAAGCCACCATCTAACTCACTTGCTTCCCTAGGAAGACTGGGGCTTCGTGAGTGACTGACCTTCCATACGCTGGATAAATAATTTTCAATAGTGAGTAACTTCTACAAACAAAAACAATTGAGGTCTTTACTATATAAAAACTCTCACATGTAAATGATTAACCTTCCTACTGACAATAAGCAAAGGGTGTGCTCAAGCAATTAACAAAGTATGAAATACAAGTGGCCAATAAACCAATGAAAAGACGTTCAACCTCACTAATCATTAATTAAATGGAGAGCAAAACATCAGTGATATTAGCTTTCAGATTGACAAACATTCAAACAATTATTACTGCTCGCAATGGTAAAGATATTGGGAAAAGTGTTGTGTCATTCATTGCGTACAGGAGTGCAAATTGGAATAAACTTTCTAGAGAAATTTGCCAAAGGGTATTAAAATTTTAAACCACGATCCTTTAAAAAAAAAAAAAGTCATTCCATTTCTTGACATATATCCTCAGAAAAATAATCAAAGCATATGATGGTGCAGGTATGTAGGTATTACCTGTAGATTTGTTTAAAATAGTAAAAGGAAAAAAAAGGTTTTAAATGTGTATTTGTTTGATTAAATAAAATAAAGTGTATCAACCCACTGAGCTATTATGCATCTCTTTTAAAAGATGAAGTATGTTGCTCAGCATAATACCCTCTAGATCCACCCAAAGAAAGACAATTATCATATAGTTTCTCTGATATGAGGAATTTGCAAGTCCGGGTAGGGGATTGTGGGGGATAGGGAAGGAAAAAAATGAAACAAGATGGGATCAGGAGGGAAACCAACTATAAGAGACTCTTAATCTCATGAAACAAACTGAGGGTTGCTGGGGGTTGGGGAGGCAGGGATAGGGTGTCTGGGTTATGGACATTGGGGAGGGTATGTGCTATCGTGAGTGCTGTGAAGTGTGTAAGCCTAATGATTCACAGACCTGTACCCCTGGGGCAAATAATACATTATATGTCCATAAAAAAAAAGATGAAGTATAACTTTTAAGTTGAAAAGATGTTCAAGATATATATTTTAAGTGACAAAAGCAGTTTATAAAACTATGTGTTGAGTTAGATCCCATTTACATAAATATGTATGCATGCAAAACTGGAAGTCTGTGCACTAAAGAGATGTCTCTGAGAGAGGAGCTTACAGGGAACCTCCGCACTTTACATTTGAACATTTGAATATGTGGTTTGCATTTTTGTCACAGAGCATATGTTACTTTTATAATCAAAACAAAACCAAAGATATCTCTCTTAAAAGAAGGGATGCTCCTTTACAAGTTTACAGGATGTTATTAAAATGGTATTATGTATAAATGGAAATTGTTGGAATAATAACTTTTTTGGAAAGTTGGAAATTGTTGGAATAATAACTTTTTCAAAAACTTCTTATTAAATGTGTACATCCAGTCAGGTTATGTGAGCAAAATTTCTGGCAGTTTCATAGCCCATTCTTGACTCTAAAATATAGCAGGTCTATAAACAACAACAAGGTCTTTATTGTGGTTAAACAGAAGTCACAGTGTCTTTCTACAGGAGGCCTGCTTCCTTTTTTACCAAAATATATGGTGTAAACTTCTTTGTGGATTCATTTAATCCTATGAAATATTTTCATCAAAGAAGAGTGGCTCTACATGGGGGTGGTAACTTCCAAGCTTATGTTGTTCATCAGACTGTAGTGAGATTTTTTTCCCACTTCAAGTAATTAGCCATTAGGGCAAGCAAAACACAGTCTTTGTGCCAAGCATGCAGCAGATTTTGAGAATTAAAAAAAGACAGGATGACAAAAAAGTGCTGTAAAGAGCCAATATGAAGAATAAAGAAATATAACTATCTGGAATATGTTCCTTGGGTGTGGTGAGGGAAGTTTGGGGGGGGGCATTATTTCTAGAATCAATTATTGAGGCTATGACAGCAAGCATGATCCTGTCTACACCAGCTAGCAATAACATAACTGAAGTCCTCTCATGGAAATTTCTGCTGTCCCATCACAATTGTGTGAATAAGCTTATTTACCAGAAACACACCAGGGTGAGGAAGAGCCACACTCCACTTGATCTTCCTTTGTACCAGATTGGTTCAGAGACAGAAAATATCTATCCATGGAGGCAGACTGCTTTGCCATATTATTTTAAAGCACAGTCTACTACAGAAAATATAATGAGAAAAATTTGGGAGGGACACTTAAGTAGATATTATCAACCAGAGTTTGCACTAAATTATCTTCTCAAACTTTGCCCAGGACATCATACTGCACCCAGGCTGAGTCAGGATCAAAGCAATACAACAGACTAGCCCTCTGAGTATGATCTCACTTAATGACAAGTCTGGAGGTAGGCACTTTTGGGGTGGAGTCATAACGTAAGAATGCTGTCTATGGATTTCTGTGGTTCTCTTGACCTTATGGTTGCAAGGTGGTTGCAGCAGCACCAACCATCACAATTTCTCACAAAATTAACAAATTCCAAAGCAGGAAGGATGGAGCGAGTATCCTCTAGCAGGAAGTAAGATCTTTTCTAGAATCCCCCAGCTGACTTCTTATGTCATTGGCTAGACCTCTAAACCAATCATTTAGCAAAAGAAAATAGGATTACTATGCTTGACTTATTTTAGTCATGACTGGTCCCCTGTGGTTGGGCAAGCTGCAGTCCAAATAAAATTGTTATCTTTTAGCAAGGAAGAGGGGGAACAATCACGGAACAGGCAATACTCAGTGTGTAACACAGAAAATAAGGCTCCCATATTAATGGACATGGCAGCCCTTTGACCACTCTGATGTTCAAAATTTTCTCTACAGTTTCCCCTTCAAGAATCATTCCTGGATGTCTGTAGGTATATCCCCAGAAACAGCCCTCATTTGAGGAAGACTGTCTAAAAAAATTGTTGGTGAGTTAAGACTTTCCCCCAAAATGGTCCTCAAAGTCAAAACTTGCACTCTACTGAGAAAGTGGAACACATTTAGCAGCAGCCTTTTGCAGTTTGCTGTGAAATGGTGGTGACTACATTTTGCTTATTGGGAAAGGTCTGTGGAGTTTCCCCAGGCTCCTCCTAATGTGCTCCTTGCATGCTCTCTCCTAAACAACCAGTCATCAATAGGGCTCGCAGGAGTAAGTGGCCATTTTCTCATCTAGTCCTCAAAGCAGCCTCTAGTCCATCTAGTCCACAAAACACCTCTGGGTGTGTCTCAGGAAAAGAAGTCACAGTATCCAGGGACACAGACTGGCCTTGACCAGGCAGTCTCTCAAGTTGGCGGATTTGCTTAAATTAGTAATTTACACCTTCATGTCCTTAAGAGGTATACCTACAGGCAAAACCACTAAGTGCTTTACATATATATACACAGGTTATCTCACTTACTCCAGTACAAAAGTCTTATAAAGTTGTTGCCAACATTTTACCCCCATTCCTGTGGGGGAAAAAATGAGATTCTGTGAGATTAACCTGCAAGCCATAAGTGGAAGAGCTGGATTCACTCAGATCTGTCTAAAACTTACGTGCATATCTACTACACTTTGTTTTACTGTCAATGTGTACAAAACAAAAACAAAACATACAAATAACATCATATAACTGATCATTGTGGTCACAAATACCCAACAAAGTGAAATCCACAAACACTTCCGACCTGTGTGCCCTGTGTTCTTACCAGCAATCAGCAGTCATTCAGGACACTCAGACATTCTGGGTCTCTGGTCACCAGAATGTAGGTGTGACTTACTGGCCATAGGCCAAAGCTAGGCCAGAGAGATGGATGTACAGATGTTTTAAGCACATAGTTATCAAAAGATGACTAAACCTTTGAACTCCAGAATCTTGTTCCAGTTGCAGAGAATGGAAATCACTTTGGCTATTTTAGTCAGAAAGAGTTTTAAGTTGGGAAATTTGGTGCTTCCTGGATAATTGGGAAGGGCAAAGGGAAAGTCTTTCGATGGAACCTTCCAGAATACTTCCCAGAGGGGTACCTCGGTGGCTCAGTGGGTTAAGCATTTGACTTTAGCTCAGGTCATAATCCAGGGTCCTGGGATGGAGCCTGGCATGGGGTTCCCCACTCAGTGGGGAGCCTGCTTCTCCTTCTGTAGCTCCCCTGTTTGTGCTTACACTCTCTCTCTGTGTCAAGTAAATAAATAAAATCTAAAAAAAATAAAAAGGAATACTTCCTAGAACAATTCCACAGAGCTAGGCTGCTGGTGGACAGGATTCTCTGCCATGCTTGGAAGGAGGTCATGTCAGGTTCAATTAAAAAAAAAAAAAAAAAGAAATTCTTAATTTCAAACAGAGGAAATTTATTTTTTTTAAATATTGTATTTATTTATTTATTTATTTGAGAGAAAGAGAGTGAGCACCAGCAGCAGGAGGGGTAAAGGGAAAGGGAGAAGCAGACTCCCCACTGAGCAGGGAGCCTTAAGAGGCAAGGCTCTATCCTAGGACCCCAGTATCATGACCTGAGTGGAGGGCAGGTGCTTAATGAACTGAGGCACCCAGGGACCCCTCAAACAGAGGAAATTTAATATAGACATTGGTTGCAAGGGTATTGGAACAGCTAGAAAGACAAAAGAAGAAAAATAATGTTCCCCAGAGAAGGGTAACTGTGGGAAGCCATAACTGGCTATAGCTGAGGATCCAAAAGGGAAAACAGCATTCCCTAGCACAGGCTCAATGTGCTCCCAAGATTCCTGTTGAACCTGAGTTGCCTGTGCAGACACCAGAGGGTGCACTCTAGCTACTGCTTCTGCTAGCTCAGCCTCAGCCACTGCAGTCCCCACAATACTGAAGGAAGGATATTAAGTCACTTCTCTATCCCCACCTTACCAGTCTCCTGAAGTTGTCACCCATTGGCCAAACATAACGAGGCACCTATGGGGGAGGATATCTGCAAAGGGAGCTTACCTATACACAAAGCACAGAAAGTCAGGGGGGAGTGGAAGCAAAGAGGCAAATGGCCAGTACATTATGGAATTGGAGCACTGCTGCTGCAGCCCTTAGCTCCAGGAATCTCCTTCCTTAGGTCTTATGCAAGGATCAAGAAACCACCGCCTCTACAACTGCTGGATCCAGAGTCAGAGTTCACCTCCTAGATCTGTACGGGCAAAAGTTGCATGTCTCACCATCATTAAAATTATATACTCTGTTCTTCTGAAGACACAGTTACGAAAAATGAAAAGGCAAGCCACACAAGAAAATATTTCCAAAACAAGGGTTTTCTTCCAGAATAGATAAAGAACTTTTACAACTTAGTAATTAGACAATCAACCCAATTTTTAAATACCACATAAGATTTGAATAGACACTTCACCAAAGAAAATGTATGAAAAGGTAAAGAAGAACATGAAAAGATGTTCAAGGTCATTAGACACCAGAGAAATCCAAATTAAACTCATGAGAAGAATCTTCTATGCACCTACTAGCATGGCTAGTATTATAAAGTTTAAACATAACAAATGTTGGCAAGGATTAGAAGCAACTGGAACTCTCATACACTACTGGTGGGTATGTAACTTGGCATTACCACTTTGGAAAACAACTTGGTAGTTTCTTTAAATTTTAAACATACACATATAGCAATATGACCTAGTATTCCACTCCCAGATATGCACCCAAAAATGAAAGCATATGTCCACATGAAGAATCCAATACGAATGCTCCTAGTGGCTTTATCTGATGGAGAAAATGAACATTTCCATCAACAGGTGAATGGATAAATGGATTTTGGTTTACATACAATAGGACATCAGGAATAGAAGAAATAAACTATTCTACATGCGGCAACCTGAATGAACCTCAAAATAGTTATGCTGAGTGAAAGAAGCCCCTGCAGTGAGGGGTATATATTGCATGAGTCCATTAATATGAAATTCTAGAAAATTTAAGTTAATCTACAGTGACAGAAGTTGATCAAAGGCTGCCTGGGGATCAATGGTGAGATGTGAGGGTCGGGGAGGGAGATATCAGAAAGAGGCAGAAAGAAACTTTTAGGTGAAGGTTATGGTCTTGTTTGTTATCTCAGTTGTGATGATGGTTTCATAGGTATGTACATACTGCAAAACTTAATCAAATTGTAAACTTAAAATATATCCTAAGGGCACCGAGGTGGCTCAGTCAGTTAAGAGTCTCACACTTTTTTTTTTTTTAAGATTTTATTTATTCATTTGACAGAGAGAAACACACTGAGTAGGGAACACAAGCAGGGGGAGTGGGAGAGGGAGAAGCAGGCTTCCAGCAGAGCAGGGAGCCTGACGCGAGGCCTGATCCCAGGACTCCAGGATCATGACTTGAACCAAGGGCAGACATCTAACGACTGAGCCACCCAGACGCCTCAAGTGTCTGACTCTTGATTTGAGCTTAGGTCATGATCTCAGGATTGTGGGATTGAGCCCAGCATCAACTCAGCCCTCAGCATGGAGTCTGCTTGGGATTCTCTCTCTCTCCCTCTCTCTCTGCCCTACCCCCTATTCATGCTCTCAAACAAATAAATAAATCTTTTAAAATAAAAGAATAAAAAAAGTGTTTATTATTTGCCAATTATACTTCAAAAAAGTCTATTATGAATATGCATGTATAATGTGCATACATACATATATAAGAAGAGAGTGAGGAAACCTCAGCAATTGTTGAATCTAAGACAGTGGTGAGTGTGAGAGTGTTCATTAAACTATTCTCAACTACTTTGCATATTTGAAACTTTTCATGATAAAAAGTTGGGGAGGGGGAAAAAAAAGAAAAGAACTCACACCTGTTGAGCACACTACACATTAGGCAAGGTCTCATCTGGAGTTTATGCTGGGTTCCTGCTAGGATCTTATGCTGAGTCATCTGGAAGCCTTCTGGGGGTGGGATTGGAACCACCACACTCTTACAAGAGAAGCACAGGGGTCTGGTGAGGAAGACTTCATCCCAAAGAAGACAGAGATGAAGTGTTCTACTCTTGAACAAACAACTCAGATGTGCAGAAAAAGTTAATTGTTTTCTGTAACTTACCTATTGCTTGAGCTTCCTATATGACAAATACCAGGGGGAAAAGTTAAACATGTCAGTTAAAGGTAATTTTCCTTTCCAGTATAAAATAGTGTCTTTCAGGTAAACACTTCATCTCTTTTGGATAAATGCAGTTGACCCTTGAACACAACAACACAGGTGTTGGGGGTACTGATATCCACACACCTGAAAATCTACATATAACTTTTGACTCTCCCAAAACTTAACTACCAATAATAGCCTTCTGTTAACATACTGATAACATAAACAGTCAATTAACACATATTTTGTATGTTATATGTACTAAACATGGTATTCTTACTATGAAGTAAGCCAGAGGAAAGAAAATACTAAGAAAATCACAAAGAAGAGAAAATACATTACCAGTACAGTACAGTGTTTTTGGGAAAAAAAAATCCATGCATAAGTGGACCTATACAGTTAAACCCATGTTGTTCAAAAGTCAACTGTATTCAGTTAGGAGGCTTTCTTTTCTCTCTCATCTCTTCTCTTCTTCCAGGGTAACAAAAACCAAAAGCAGCTCATACCACACCCTGGAAGTGGGCAGAGAAGTTCCTGGACTATGTATTTCTTCCAAGGTCCTGAGGATTTCCTCCATGATGGTCTTCAGTCTTCCTGGCAGCTGGGCAGTCACCTGCCACACTGGGCTCCACACTCTTATCCTCCCTTATCCTGGCCTCAGGCCTCTTCTTGTCTGCTCCAGCTCTCTACTGGAGAACCACCGCTTTGGGCTGGGACACTCAGGGGTCCGTGTGTGCACTGATTTGCAAGATGTGACTGGAAGACTGCCCACAGTCCCATGCCTAGCTATTGCTGCTCTAGTACTAGTTTCCCAGAGCTGCCATGACAAATTCTCACAAACTGGGTAGCTTTTAACAACAGAAATTTATCCTTTCATATCCCTGGAGGCCAGGAATCTGAAATCAAGGTGTTGCAGGCTAGGTTCCTGCTGGGGGATTGAAGGAAGAATCTGTTCTGTTCCGGGACTCTCTCAAAGCTTCTAGTGGCCACTGGCAATGCTTGGTATTCTTTGGCTTAAAGCTGCAGAACTCTAATTCCTGCTCTCCTCTTCATAGGCCTTCTTCTCCCCATCTCTCTCTTTCTGTCTCTAATAAGGATGCTCATCATTTGATTTAAGGCCCAACCTAATCCTGGATGATGTAATCTCAAGACCCTTACCTTAATTACATCAGAAAGAATTTTATTCCAAATAAGGTCACATTCTGAAGTTTTGGGTAGACATATCCTTTGGAGCCCAAAATTCAACCCTCTACCATGCTGAACTCAAAGCTTCTCTTCATCTTGGCACCCTCCCAGGCTATGTTCAGGAAGGTGAGACTCCAGCCTCCAATACTTTGATTCCTCTAGATCACTCTGAGACTTTCTGTTGCTCCCATAATGCCTCTCAAGATGTGATCTCAAGAGGGACAGGAGAAGGACACCTTCTTCTTCTCTAGGCATTGGTTGAAAACCAATTAAACCATAGGTTCAAAATTAATTTTAAAACAACCAATATTCCAAGTAAGCACTCAACAAATGGTCCCCATTGTGACAATGTTGATAATTATTATTGTGATTATAATTATCACATAAAATGAAAACCAAGTATTGAAATCACCTTATGTCATTGTATATCAAAAATAACCACTCTCAAGTTATGAACAAATGTAGTATTTCTAGTTTATATAAAAACACTATTGATACCTGCTTGTACTCATTATGATTGACATCAAAGTTATGAAGACACAATATATGAGATGTATAAGCCTGTGTTTTATAAAAATAAATGTCACTGCGGAAGCCTGCCATTGAACATCTGTTTATTTTCTTCTGAGCTTCAAACCCTCACATGAATGAATAAGTCTTCACAAAGGTGGTAGTGTCCTGCCATTGGTAATTATTATTTTAAGACCCAGCAGCTCTCGGGAAATAGATTCAGTAACATTTAGTTTTTCCACCTTTAGAAGAAAAGGACAAAATCCCCAACAGAAGACTCTCCCAACTTGGTTCTCTGCTCTTGCTGCCCTGAAGTTATTTCCCACACACACCATTGATAGACAGAAATGGAAGCACTCTTTTGCTCACAGACTATTCATTTGTTCACACATTCATAAACGGTCATTGAGTGCCTACCGTGTGCAGGCATTGGTGACAACCTGGTGAACTGGACAGACCCTGCCTCACAGAGCTCACAGTAGAGCTGGAAAGAGACAAACAAAGGAGGGAGTGGGAATTAATCTTGCTCCTCATGTTCAGTGGTGAAAAATAACCCAACCTACTTTCCAATTCAAGCTCCCATTCCCTCAGAGTAACAGAAACTTCAACTCGGCCCATTAGAGACCTCCTCTTTTCATGGGTTGCATATAATTTTGGAGATGGGTTATAGAAAGTATTGAGGAGTTCCTGAGGTTGGATTAGGAAGGTGACACTGTCTCCTGAGGCCACTTGAGGCTACCTGAGCACATGCATCTAGTGAGACAACCAGCATTCCATCTGCTGCTTTATATCAGCCTACACAGTCACCACTTAGAGGTGACCACTGACCCATCTCTGCAGACTTTTATGTCCAGCAGTTCTGTATTCTGTGCCTAAGCTGTGCTTGTAGGGATAGGAATTATGTGTTCTGAGACCCTAGACTCATTCCATACCTGTTCATCTGCTAGAGTTCTGCTACCAACCTGGGTCTCCATATTTGTGCTCAGATTCCACAAACCTGTCTGTATCAGGTCTTTCTGCCACCCATCCTCATTCTGTCACTAAACAGTTTGCTGAAAGTCTCTAGCCTGAAAACTTTCTTATGGTGATGCAGAAACCCACTTTCCTTCCATTTTGTGGCTTCACTGTCCTCTGTGTCCTTAGCATCCTCTCCATGCAGTCAGCTGTGGAGAAGATGAAGCATGGGGGACTGATTGGGGGTCTCTGGGTCCAGGTATGGAAGAGCAGAGATCATTTTTATCAACAATCCATGGGTCTGTCCATGGGTCACACTTATTGTCTCACCTGACTGCAAGGGAATCTGAAAAGTGTCAGCTAGCTGTGTGTCCAAGAAGAAAAAGAAACAGGTTTTGGTGAGCACAGTAGCAAATTCCGCCATGGGGGGAAGCCCTTCTTCCTCCAAAATGTTAAAGGAGTCTTTTGTTTTCTGTTCTCCACGTTGTTTCTCTGAAGCAATGAGAGTATAATAGCCTCACAGGGAGGTTATGATATATTACCCAGCCACACACATCATTTAAATTGTTGTGAGTGCTTTGCCAACAGAAGTATGGGTTGCTCTGGGAGCACACATAGGTCTTAAGGTAATTCAGCAAGTGAAAATGGAGAAAAGACTGATCTGGGGCTGATGGAACAAAGCAGGTGTTAGGAGTCCAAAGCATTGCGTAGAAGAACAACAAGGCTGGGAAGATTGGGTAATGTGATCCCCTATTGATGACTTCTACCACATCATCTAATTAATTTGGCACTTAAATAATGCCAAAGTATTCCTTTTATTAAGGAGACTTTCCTCACTAAAGATTTTTACTCTAGATGTAGCTGGCAGATAGTAGGCCTTGCCCCATTCACTGGGTTGTTCACTTTCAAAGTGTGTGACATGGAAACTAACAAGAGTTAAAATACGCCATTTGGAGGCGCATGGGTGGCTCAGAGGGTTAAGCCTCTGCCTTCGGCTCAGGTCATGATCTCAGGGCCTTGGGATTGAGCCCCACATCGGGCTCTCTGCTCGGTGGGGAGCCTGCTTCCTCCTCTCTCTCAGCCTGTCTCTCTGCCTACTTGTGATCTCTGTCTGTCAAATAAATAAATAAAATATTTTTTAAAAAAATACGCCATTTGGGGGGATGTGGGTGGCTCATTCTGTTAAGCATCTGACTCTTGATTTTAGTTCAGGTCATGATCTCAGGGTTGTGAGATCCAGCCCTTCCCTGGGCTCTGCACTCAGGCGTAGTTTGCTGGAGATTCTCTCTTTCCATCTGCCTCTGCTCCTCCTCAACCCCTCTCCCTCTCTTTCAAAAAAAAAAAAAGTATATATATATATATATAGCCATTTTGTGTAGCCTTCATGTTTGTATCACCTCAGACGCAGCCCTGACCAACAAAACAACCTGGAAATATTTGTTGAGGGCTCACCATATACCAGCATTGTCCAACTACTGAGGATAAGTTTTAAAAAGAAAAAAAATCATAAACCAATATCCTTACTCTTTTAATTTAGTTGTAGAAATACTGCTAACAATCACTTACCCTTTCTCTCATTGTTTCAACGAGGTGGTTCTGATGAAGAAGAAATCAAAGATGAGAGTAGACAGAGAAAGTGTTAATTGAAAAAGATACAAACCAACCCAGAAAAGAGAAGGGAAGAAAGGGTTGGAGTAGGCTGCTACGAATTGATATCAACTGAGACCAAGTCACAAGGGAACACAATGCAAGTAGACGAAAATGAGGTCAGAAGGCAATGAGGACAGATGAAGGACAGAAGAGGACAGATGAGGATGGAGGACAGATGATGAAGAGCAAAGGAATTTGGACTGTGTCAACTACTCCAAAGTTTGTGCAAACCATTTGCTGATCCACATCTTCATTTTGTAAGTTATAGACCATTTTATAAAACTCTCAAATTGGGAAGTAAAGAAAAGGGAAGAATTCTCGGTATAAATGCTATTGGCTAAATATCAACAGAACTATCTCTAATTTCCAGCACATACCCACATATGTGTATGTGTGCACACAGTATCCTCGGAAGACCTTATAAGGGGCATGGAGAATTCATTAGGAACCACAATGAAATTTTTAAGAGAAAAACTTCATAATAGGGAAATTAAATGCTAAATCTATGATATTCCCTAGTCATAGCAGGATGTAGCCTGTATAAAAGAACGATAATGAGCTTTCAGAATCAACCATAATTGGATTCCCTACATTCTGCGCTCTGTTGGTCAAACCAAATTGCTTAAGCTCTCTGAACCCCAATGTACTTATATAACAGGATGAGAATAATCTCTTCGTCACTAGAAATATGGTGAGAATTAAATGAGATAGCATCTGAGAACATCCAGCACTGTTCTAGCACATCATGTGTGATCAATAAACGATAATCCCCTTACATTCCCTAATGCTGATGTGGAATTAATAAACACCAGGCTTGCCATTTGGACATTCACAACATAGCACAAGGCCCAGTGGTGGTTAGCCTTGGAAGGAAAGATACGGAGAATGGGCTGAGATAGACAATAAGATGAGGAAGCCCCACCAGGAAGAAATAGAAAGCCTCAACAGACCCATAACCAGTAAGGAGATTGAAACAGTCATCAAAAATCTCCAAACAAACAAAAGCTCAGGGCCAGACGGCTTCCCGGGGGAATTCTACCAAACACTTAAAGAAGAACTAATTCCTATTCTCCTGAAACTGTTCCAAAAAATAGAAATAGAAGGAAAACTTCCAAACTCATTTTATGAGGCCAGCATCACCTTGATCCCAAAACCAGACAAGGATCCCATCGAAAAAGAGAACTACAGACCAATATCCTTGATGAACACAGATGCAAAATTCTCGCCAAAATACTAGCCAATAGGATTCAACAGTACATTAAAAGGATTATTCACCACGACCAAGTGGGATTTATTCCAGGGCTGCAAGGTTGGTTCAACATCCGCAAATCAATCAATGTGATACAACACATTAATAAAAGAAAGAACAAGAACCATATGATACTCTCCATAGATGCTGAAAAAGCATTTGACAAAGTACAGCATCCCTTCCTGATCAAAACTCTTCAACGTGTAGGGATAGACGGCACATACCTCAATATTATCAAAGCCATCTATGAAAAACCCACCGCAAATATCATTCTCAATGGAGAAAAACTGAAAGCTTTTCCGCTAAGGTCAGGAACATGGCAGGGATGTCCGTTATCACCACTGCTATTCAACATAGTACTAGAAGTCCTAGCCTCAGCAATCAGACAACAAAAGGAAATTAAAGGCATCCAAATTGGCAAAGAAGAAGTCAAACTATCACTCTTTGCAGATGATATGATACTCTATGTGGAAAACCCAAAAGACTCCACTCCAAAACTGCTAGAACTTGTACAGGAATTCAGTAAAGTGTCAGGATATAAAATCAATGCACAGAAATCAGTTGCATTTCTCTACACCAACAACAAGACAGAAGAAAGAGAAATTAAGGAGGCCATCCCATTTACAATTGCACCCAAAACTATAAGATACCTAGGAATAAACCTAACCAAAGAGACTAAGAATCTATACTCAGAAAACTATAAAGTACTCATGAAAGAAATTGAGGAAGACACAAAGAAATGGAAAAATGTTCCATGCTCCTGGATTGGAAGAATAAATATTGTGAAAATGTCTATGCTACCTAAAGCAATCTACACATTTAATGCAATTCCTATCAAAGTACCATCCATTTTTTTCAAAGAAATGGAACAAATAATCCTAAAATTTATATGGAACCAGAAAAGACCTCGAATAGCCAAAGGAATATTGAAAAAGAAAGCCAAAGTTGGTGGCATCACAATTCCGGACTTCAAGCTCTATTACAAAGCTGTCATCATCAAGACAGCATGGTACTGGCACAAAAACAGACACATAGATCAATGGAACAGAATAGAGAGCCCAGAAATGGACCCTCAACTCTATGGTCAACTCATCTTCGACAAAGCAGGAAAGAATGTCCAATGGAACAAAGACAGCCTCTTCAATAAATGGTGTTGGGAAAATTGGACAGCCACATGCAGAAAAATGAAATTGGATCATTTCCTTACACCACACACGAAAATAGACTCAAAATGGATGAAGGATCTCAATATGAGAAAGGAATCCATCAAAATCCTCGAGGAGAACACAGGCAGCAACCTCTTCGACGTCAGCCGCAGCAACATCTTCCTAGGAACATCACCAAAGGCAAGGGAAGCAAGGGCAAAAATGAACTTTTGGGATTTTATCAAGATCAAAAGCTTTTGCACAGCAAAGGAAACAGTTAACAAAACCAAAAGACAACTGACAGAATGGGAGAAGATATTTGCAAATGACATATCAGATAAAGGGCTAGTGTCCAAAATCTATAAAGAACTTAGCAAACTCAACACCCAAAGAACAAATAATCCAATCAAGAAATGGGCAGAGGACATGAACAGACATTTCTGCAAAGAAGACATCCAGATGGCCAACAGACACATGAAAAAGTGCTCCATATCACTCGGCATCAGGGAAATACAAATCAAAACCACCATGAGATATCACCTCACACCAGTCAGAATGGCTAAAATTAACAAGTCAGGAAATGACAGATGCTGGCGAGGATGCGGAGAAAGGGGAACCCTCCTACACTGTTGGTGGGAATGCAAGCTGGTGCAACCACTCTGGAAAACAGCATGGAGGTTCCTCAAAATGTTGAAAATAGAACTACCCTGTGACCCAGCAATTGCACTGCTGGGTATTTACCCTAAAGATACAAACGTAGTGATCCGAAGGGGCACATGCACCCGAATGTTTATAGCAGCAATGTCTACAATAGCCAAACTATGGAAAGAACCTAGATGTCCATCTACAGACGAATGGATAAAGAAGATGTGGTATATATACACAATGGAATACTATGCAGCCATCAAAAGAAATGAAATCTTGCCATTTGCGACGACGTGGATGGAACTAGAGGGTATCATGCTTAGCGAAATAAGCCAATCGGAGAAAGACAACTATCATATGATCTCCCTGATATGAGGGAGAGGAGATGCAACATGGGGGGTTGAGGGGGTAGGAGAAGAGTAAATGAAACAAGATGGGATTGGGAGGGAGACAAACCATAAGTGACTCAATCTCACAAAACAAACTAAGGGTTGATGGGGGGAGGGGGTTGGGAGAGGGGGATGGGGTTATGGATATTGGGGAGGGTATGTGCTATGGTGAGTGCTGTGAAGTGTGTAAACCTGGAGATTCGCAGACCTGTACCCCTGGGGATAAAAATATATGTTTATAAAGCTGTAAAAAAAAAAAAAAAAAAAAAGAAAAAGAAAGAAAAAAGAAAGGATGAATACCCAAGTTTTGTAGCAACATGGACGGGACTGGAAGAGATTATGCTGAGTGAAATAAGTCAAGCAGAGAGAGTCAATTATCATATGGTTTCACTTATTTGTGGAGCATAACAAATAACATGGAGGACAAGGGGAGATGGAGAGGAGAAGGGAGTTGAGAGAAATTGGAAGGGGAGGTGAACCATGAGAGACTATGGACTCTGAAAAACGATCTGAGAATTTTGAAGGGGTGGGGGGTGGGAGGTTGGGGGCACCAGGTGGTGGGTATTGTAGAGGGCACGGATTGCATGGAGCAGTGGGTGTGGTGCAAAAATAATGAATACTGTTATGCTGAAAAAATAAAAAAACTAAAATCTCAAAAAAAAAAAAAAAAAAAAAGATGAGGAAGCCCCAGCAAGGGTCACACGATGGAAGGAGTTACTTTATATTTAGCAAATCATAAGCAAAATTCAAATTATCATCAACAGCATTGGCACAAGAAGGATAAAATGCTCTAATATAATAGGCCTGACCTTTTCTCTTCTTAAGAATTTGAGAAATTGGGCACCTGGGTGGCTCAGTGATTTAGGCCTCTACCTTTGGCTCAGGTCGTGATCTCAGGGTCCTGGGATTGAGTCCCACATCGGGCTCTCTACTCAGCGGAGAGCAGGCTTCTTCCCTCTCTCTGCCTGCCTCTCTGCCTACTTGTGATCTCTGTCTGTCAAATAAATAAATAAAATATATTTTTTAAGATTTTATTTATTTATTTATTTGACAGACAGAGATCACAAGTAGGCAGAGAGGCAGGCAGAGAGGAGGAAGCAGGCTCCCCACTGAGCAGAGAGCCCCATGTGGGACTCGATCCCAGGACCCTGAGATCATGACCTGAGCCAAAGGCAGAGGCTTTAACCCACTGAGCCACCCAGGCGTCCCAAAAAAATAAAATCTTTTTTAAAAAAGAATTTGAGAAATTAATTTTGTCCACTTTTTGCTAATCTCCTTTGGGAGGCAGTAGGGAATGTGAATGGGAAGGGCAAGTGAGGGAATGTTTTAACCAAAATTTGGACAATAATTTAGAAGTTGGTTCTAAAGAAAGAGTCCTTTACTACTGTGCAGTTAATCTGCTCTCAACTACTTTGTATGCTCCAATAACTAAAGGTGACCTCTTCCTTCACCGTTTACAGATTTGCATTTTCCACCAGACACAGTCACTTAACTCCTAGTAAGTGCAACACTTCTCTCCCAAATTTTTAAATCAAATGGCTGGAAGCTATACAAGATCCAGAACAACACAAGCTAAATCATAATTTGTGTCTGGAATACAGTTTGATGTCACAAAATTACAGGGCAACAGAGAAACATTAAAAGATAAATTATGTAGTTTTACTGAAATGATTAAAATAGAGGCAGGATTTGGGAGAGCACCCAAAATACAAAACAAGGTGATTTGAGAATGTTACATGTGTCCATTTGGCATGTCTATTTTTACTCTATGAAAGAAAAATCTAAAAAGGAGGATGGTGGCAAACAAAACTAACCTAAAGTGTTATGGGTCTGTTTTGGCAAAGCACCGAGAGAGGTAGAGTAAGTCAAGATTCATTAGGCAATCACTGTGCCTACAGGGTGGCAGCAGGTGCTCACAGAGCCCTCTCATCAATGTTAGATTCTCAGAAACTCCTGAGGGATGCTTCGTGTGTCTTGATAGTTTCTCCAAACGCCGAACAAAGACCAGGCAGTATTATCTGCTTCACTAATTTCAAGCCTTTTCAAATGATAAGCAAACCTATATACCAACAATGAACAGACACAATGTGTTGGTGTTCATTGACGCTCTTCCTGCTTGGTGCCATCAGCTCCTCAATCCATAAACTCTTGAGCTCTTTCTGTGCCCCAGCCGATGATCTGACTGCTTTCAAAGACTTCCCATTGCAAGGAAGAGCTAGACAGGTAGGTAGAGAGATGCGGTAGTTTCTGATCAGTGAAATGGAAGAGGTAACCAGGAGGCATAATGAGAGCAGGAGGACCGAGTTTAACCTCAACTGGACAGTGGGGAGCTCAAGAAGTCTTCCTAAAAGACACAACATCTGTGGCACCTGGGTGACTCAGTGGGTTAAGCCTCTGCCTTTGGCTCAGGTCATGATCCTAGGGTCCTGGGATCCCGCCCCGCATCAGGTTCTCTGCCCAGCAGAGAGCCTGCTTCCCCCTCTCTCTCTGCCTGCCTCTCTGCCAACTAGTGATCTCCGTCTGTCAAATAAATAAATAAAATCTTTAAAAACAACAACAAAACAAGACATAACATCTCTCTGACTAGGGGTTGTTTTGTCTTTTTTGGGGGGTAGCGCTAGGTTTTTAAAAGGAAGCAGGAACTGTTTTAACAAATAGATCAGGGCAAGTTAGTGGTGATAATGATGGCCCAGGTAGCCAAGAGATGCTGTGGAAAGGATCAAGGCAAAAACTACCACAGCCTTTGGGGGCTGATATTTGGGGTTCCATCTAGTACGGAGTGGAGGGCACAAAGGGTTAAGGATGGTGAGAGAAGTGCTGAGAAGTCAGCCAGGTTAAAGAGACAGGCAGAACCCACATCCTGAAGAGCCTTGTATGCCCTAAGGAGTGTAAATTTTATCCTAAAAGCAGTACGAAGTCATAGGATTTTAGCACGGAAGTTCACAGTCTAAGATTTGTGTTCTTCTCACTGCAGCCGAGGTAGAAAATGCCAAGATCACAGTGGTGAAACAGTTTTACTCAAGACAGAATAAGGTGCTGTTACCCTCTCTGGCTCCCTAGAAGTACAGTGCAGGAGAGGAAACGTTTGGAGAAAAGAGGAAAGGAAAAGCTCAGTTTAGCAAATGTTTAATTTATGGTGCCTGTGCTACATCCCAGGGAATGCATCCACTTTCATTTATGAAAGTGGTTTGGCTGATGGTACAGATCTGGGACCCTGGTGACTGTGGGTGCCATGGAGTCAGGGCTAGTGCTCAGCTGTTATGCTCTAGCACAGCTCTGTCAGACACGTATGGCCAGAATCTGTCCTGATTTGTCAGTGCCCACCCATGCCAGGTGCTAAATGTGGTGACTATCACCTCCATGCGAGAGGATCCAGAATGACAATAGAGAAGGGTTGAGGGTGGAACCCTAGGAAATGTTCATGTGTTTAAGAGAGGACCAGAGATGAAGGGGGAGGGTGGAGGGAGCGAGGAGGAAGAAGGAGAGCTTGGAGATTTATAACAGTGAACACCAAGAGGAATGTTTCAAACTGAGAATCAGTAGTGTCTGGAGAAAGGGAAGCATATGAAGAAGAGAAGATACTGAACACATTTATATTTTGAGAGACAGATTAAGTAGGTAGAGGAAAGGTAATGCAACCGAAGAGAGCAGAGATAATGAAGAGAATGATGTCCTTAAAAAAATAGGAAAAGATGAGGTACAGAGCCTTCTAACATGTAGATCTTTGTAATTATAGGAGGAGGACATGGGGAAGGATTGAGAGAAGGGATTAGCAGACAGTTAGGGAAGTTCCTCCCATGATGCTTATGGCTAGAATTTCAGCTTTCAGAAAGTTGATGTGTAGGAAACTCAAAGAGAATGTCCTAGGTCAAAATGTGAAGAGTGTAGAAGAAACTTACCAGAGCTAGTTGGAGAGTGTATACTTACAGATGCTCACCAAAGTTTAATCTTGTTTTCCTAATAGCTCTCTAGAGACTGGGTATAAAAACAGGAGAGGCAACCCCCTGGTTTGGTGTAGCAGTGGAATTTTGCTAGAAAGATGTGGAAGCAAGAAAGTTGTCAAAGAACGCTATCAATGACATCGTGACGTCTATGTTTTGAGACGGGAAAAGAGATGAAGGAGAGCAAGGAGGAACGGAGGATCAAAAAAAAAATTGGAGAAGAGGTACAACATGAGCCTAAAAGGAAGAGGGCTAGAATAATAGGAAAATGTAATGGAAAAAATGTAGATCTTTAAGATTTTGCTAGAGGAGCTGTTCTGAATGCTGTGAGGTAGTCCAAAGCTGAAAGGGACTACGTGCTGGGGAGCTTGATGGAGCAGCAGAGATGGGAGAACTGAGGAGAGAGGGTGTTGGCTATGCTCTCCACGTCATAGCAATCATTTGAAGCAACGCTTATCCTTTTCTGTGAGTTTCTCATTGGGGTGTGCAATTTACATGCAGAGTCTCACAAGACTTCAAGAAAGCACCATTACTGTGTGTTACGTGTGACAAACTAGGGGTCAGAAAGTTAGGCCACTTGCCTCTGGTCACACAACTGGTAGTAGGTCAGGCTGTTTCAAACCCAGTTCTCTTTGATTCCAAAGCCTAGGCTCCTTCAGTAATAGTAGGGTTTGAGCTGAAGAGGGAGATAGTGAGCCAGTGCACCCAGAGGTCCCACAGATCTGTCTCTTGTTTCAACAGTGTGTGGACTGAACAGACCCAGGGATGTGCTTCTTTCAGCCTCTGACAACCCTCCAACCTTTTTCCAGTCACAACCTTCAGAGCCATATTCTTTGCCACCCTCTGCCTCTGAGACCAGCCAACACCTTACTCCAGGCTTAGCTCCTAATTGCCAATCAACCACGAGCTCCCGGATTCGGCAGTATTATTCCACCCAGGTGAAGGAGCGATCAGCTGCCTGGTCAGCAGGCATCTGCGGGCCTCCTGAACCTACCTCTCTCTGGGCGTCTATTTCTGCAGCGAGGATGTGTCTCTGGAGGCTGTGGGCCACTTCTTCCACCTGTTGGCTGAGAATTGTGAGGGTACTGAGCTTCTCTTGAAGAAGCAAAACCAGTGCAGCAGCCATACCCTCTTCCAGGATGTGCAGAGGCTGTCCCAGGATGAGTGGGTAAGACCCTGGATGCCACAGAAACCGCCTGGTTCTGGAGAATAACCTGAACCAGGCCCTTTTGGATCTGCATGCCCTGGGTTCTGCCTGCGAAGATCCCCAGCACTGTGACTTCCTGGAGAAGCACTTCCTGGATGAGAAGGTGAAACTTACTAAGGAGATGAGCGACCACCTGACTAACCTCCACAGGCTGGCTGGCTCCCAGGCTGGCCTGGGCAAGTATCTCTCTTCTGAAGGCTCACCCAAGCATGACTGGGAGCCTCTGAAGCCCAGCAGCCTTTAGGGGCCTCTCTGGAATCCCCCTGGTGCCAGGTTTGTGGGTGAGCCTTCCCTGCAGCCACCAGGCATCTTTTAACCACCAGAGAACCCTCTCCCAAGCCTTGAAACAAATGGAAACAATAAAGCTTTTTGAAAAAGGAAGGAAGGAAGGAAGGAAGGGAGGGAGGAAGGAAAGGAAGGAAGGGAGGAAGGAAGGAAGGAAGGAAGGAAGGAAGGAAGAGAGAAGGCAGGAGAGAAGGAGGGAGGGAGAGAGAAGAAAGCAAATAAGCAAGCAAGAAAGAAAGAGAGAGAGGGAGGGAAGGTGGAAGGGAGGAAGGAAGGATAGAGGGAAGGAAAGGAAAGGAAGGGAGGGAAGGAAGGAAAGAAAAGAAAAGAAAACAAAAGGGAAAAAAGACAAAAAAAGAGAAAAGAAAGAGAAAGAGAGGGGCAGTGAGACGCAGCCGTTACTGAGTGGAGAGCGACGAGCTATGACAGCTGTGAAGAAGAGAGAGCTGAAAGGGCCAACCACTCAGAGAAAGGCTTTTGCAGGAGCAAGCAGAGTAGTGGTTTACTAGGAGTGCTGGGGATTGGGAGAATGCCCTTCTGCCCCCATCCTGAGATGCTTGGGCAGAGCTCACTGATGAGTCCAGGGGCAATCAGTCCTTTCCAGACTGCAAGCAGAGTGTTGGTAAGAAAGATCATGTTGCTTTCAAAGAAACCTGAGTCTAGATTTGAAGGCAAACATGAGACTGGATGGTTCATAAGCCTGACCATACACTGCAAATTTCTGGAGTGCCCAGGTAAATAAAAGAACTCAGGAAGACCTAGGTGTCTGTAGAAGGAGCCTGCTCTAGCTGAAATGGTCACATCTCCAAGGGCACTGAATGTCAGCTGACAAAAAACAGCTAGGGAAGTGATCCAGCAAGCTCCATAAGGAGAACAATGAAGGCTTTGGCTGCTAGGCAAATCATTCTCATCATTGAAGACTATTAAAGGTTTTGCTGATTATCTCATGTCTCTTAATTGCCATCCTTTTTGTTCCTGTGATGTCCGATTTTGTCTTCTATCATGTTATATTTGACTCACATTATTCATTGTTGTATCTATGTCATTACTGAATGCCCAGTAAGTGGCTTGTTCTTCCTAACCAAGCGCTAAGCACCCTGTAGGGGCCTGATAGGCATTTCTGTGAATCTCTGGAGGAAACAACAAAAGCTTTTAATGTACCATCTGGTGTCCATTTTCATCATCTCATTAATATATATTTCTGTGGTTTACACATTATTTTATATTTTCTTTAGGGAACTTGAAGCCCAGGAGGCAGGATGTGCTCTGGGAGAGCTCTAGGGAGTCATAACATAGAGCGTTCAGGAAAAGTGACCTTAGCTTGGCCCCAGCCCTACCCACCACGCACAGACAACTGGGAGAAGGAAGTGGGTCCTGTGGAATCTTCACAGACCTGAGTTCTCAGGCATGACCCAAAGGTAAGAAGACTTTGCAGCCCACTTTTGTTAGTTAACCAAAGAGAAATTATTTGCTTTGCTGAAATAGAAATTGCATTTTCCAAAGAGCATTGAGAATGATTAATAAGTCCATTTTTTCCCATCCGTTTCAAGTCTGCCCAGTGTGACAGTGTATTGTTTAATCAAGAAAATGTATCTCCTCTCTAAGGACTTCAGTAACTGGGGGATTCCAAAGTTGTTGACAGGCTATTTTTTGAAAACTACATGTCTGTTCATGAGGATGGATGAGCTGAAAGAGAGAGAATTCAATAACAAATAAATTTGCCGCAAGCTCACAACCCACTGCCTGATCTCTAAATACCATGAACTATCTTGCCCACAGATATTACTGCTAAACTTCATCACACAGATACATTATGAACCTTTTAATTCTCCTCAGAGGATTAGCTGAAGAGCCAAACAGGTCATTTTCACTCACCTTGGAGAGTAATGGCAGAGAAGGCTGTGTGAATCTGCTTCCCACACTAAGTCCTTAATTCTATTCAGTCATTTGACAGAATGAACCAGAGGCTCCAATGCGAGACAGAGCCTGAATGGATCCAGGCAAAAGCTAATGGGAAACGTGTCTATTGAAAAGAATCAATGTGCATACTGAGACTACCTCTAGCAGATTTGTTTTTTGTTTTTTCATTTGTTTGTTTTTCACTGCGCTTGGCTCATCAGAATTAAGTGTGAGGTCCGGAACAAAGGATTGAGGAGAGTGAGAGGAGAGAGGGGTTGATGTTAGAGAGGCGGCCCCGGGAGATCTAAATCATTTATGCTTTGTTCAAAGCTGGATGAGAAGCTTTGGGTGGGTCTTGAGAAAGGAGTCGTGTGATCTGACTGTCCAGGTGCCAGGCAGACGAATTTCTTCCTGTTGTTGTTCTTGAACAACAATGTTTATTATCATAATTTTTACATGGTATTGCAATTAACTAAGGAACGAAGCTGAAGCACAGTATATCATTTATTTTCGTGGCTTTCTTGTCCAAAAGAGACCAGTACAATACTTTTTTTTTTTTTTTTAACTATACTTTTGTCTGAAACAGCTTTCTGTTTTGTGGGTAGGGACATTTGAAACTCCGGTGATACAACGGCGGCAGTCATTATATGAATTCTTGATCCTTTCACTAAAGTGTATGCTTTTGCTAATGCGTCTTCCTTCATGCAAACGGAAGAAGCAATAGAATTAAGAATGAGGCATGGAACGTATCATTATTTTTATTCGTTTTACAAAGATTTTATCTCAAACTAAAAAATGTTTGTAACATTTTTATCTCCCAAATCCAATACATACTATATGCTGATAACTAAAAATAGAAAGTGAAATTAGCAAAAACTCATTTGTTCTGGCCTTTTCCCCTCCAGCATTTCATGTATTGGAAAATAATTGTGAAAAGGAATATTAAGTCTGTGCAAACATCAATGATTGTTCTGGAACTAATTCTACCTAACATGATTGAATAGGTTTTACAGAATTCTACAAACAACCAATTTAAATTAGACACACCAAGATGTAAATCCATAAACTAACCATCTGGTTCATTGAAAGCCTTAGTGTCAGTCCCCTCTTCATCATGTGTCTGCTCTCACCATGAGGAAACATTAACAAACCTCAGAAGTGACCATGACTCTCAACGCACAAGTTTACATGGATGTGTAAGAAATAGCCACTTATTGTCTTTAATTCCAGCTAAAACCAACTCTGATCCCTCACCCGACTCAACCAGAAGGCAGCAGCGCTCATCAGCTTCCTTGGCTGTCAACTTCTTTACTTGGGAAATATCTCCTGCCCCCCGCCTTCACTTAAAAATCATTCCCCCCATCTTCTTTGGTCAATGCAGTCACTTCAATGATGTCAGACTTTCTAGAAAACAAAGCCAGAAATTATAGTAAAGATGCCTTCAGTTTTGCTCCTAAAATTAATTTCACCTGGACTTAAAGGTTTCCTTTTAACAAAGAGAATATAGCAAAACTGTTAGGGTGTAACTCTTATGATTAAGTTACAAAAGATTGCAGTTTGTTGCTTGCCCTCCCTGGGCCGTTGGTTCATTCGTTCTTTCTTTCTTTCTTTTTAAGGATATTATTTATTTGACAGAGAGAAACACAGTGAGAGAGGGAACACAAGCAGAGGGAATGGGAGGAGAAGCAGGTTTCCTGCCTAGCAGGGAGCCCGCCTGGCCCTCTTTCTTGTTCGCTCTGATAGAAACTGGCTTCCATGTTCTGAGCTACGGTATGGACAGTCCTACGTGAAAAGAAACTGAGACCAGCCTCCAGCCAACAGCCAGTGAGGAACTAAGGGCCTCTACCCACAGCCCTTGAGGCACTGAATCTGCCAACAAGCCCATGAAGGGCCTGAGAGTGGCTCCTTCCCCATGCAAGCCTTGAGTTGTGACTACAGCCCTGGCCAACTCTGAGACTCTAGAACAAAGGACCTGGCTAAGCTGTGCCCAGATTCAGGAGCTATAAACGCACGCAACTTCTTCGAGCAGGTCCGAGAAAGCAGTGATATGATCTGGCTTGGTTTTAAGATCACTCTCCTGCTGTGTAGAAAATGTGTTTAAGGGGCAAGAGTGACCAAGCCTGGAGCTGCTGGGAGGATCTGGTGAGAATCCAGCAGAGAGAAACAGCTGTCTCCAACCAGGATGGCAGTAGTGGGAAAGGAGAGATAGTTAAAAGGCTCAGGGCAGAAGGGGAAGAAAAGGGAATACTAAATATTTGAATCATTTTTACAGAAACTGTGAGATATGAATGCTGTTGTTTTAAATCAATAAGTCTTGGATTAGTTGGCTATATAGAAGTAACTAACATAAACCACCAAGCATTTGTGATGCCCTTGTCAAAGTATGAAGTTGAGAGTCAGTGAGGGTGTTTTACGCTGTCTGCACACTGTACCTAACAAGTGTCATTTTCATTATATGTATTAGAAATATTTGTTAGTGAATGAAGAGTGAATGGAAACATAACAAAGAGATAGCTACACCATAGACAAAGACTTTGAGTAAGGGTGTTTTGGGTATTTTTATAATTTTATGACCTGGTCAAAAAACTGAATAACTTGTAGTGTTTTAATAAAGTCTTTGAGGTAAATGATGATAGATGAAAATTTACACCAGGGTATAAGCAGTATATCAAATTAATTTAAAATGAAGTGATTCAATATTTATTATTAATCATCAATAAAAAATATTAAGACAGTAAAGTTGAGACTGAAAATTATGCAAATGATAACAAAAATTCCCCTTTCCATTTTTTTTTTAAAGATTTTATTTATTTATCTATTTGTCGGAGAGAGAGAGACAGAGAGAAAGAGCACAAGCAGGAGGAGCAACAGACAGAGGGAGAAGCAGGCTCCCTGCTGAGCAAGGAGCCGGATGCGAAACTCTATCCCAGGACCTTAGTTCATACCCTGAGTTGATGACAGCTGCTTAACTGACTGAGCCACCCAGGTGTCCCTCCTTTTTTTTTTTTTTAAGATCCATTTATTTATTTGAGAAAGAGAGAGAGAGGGGGGAGAGGCAACGGGAGAGAATCTTCAACCAGACTCCTCACTGAGCATGGAGCAGGAAGCATGAGCAGAAACCAAGAATTGGACGCCCAACCAGCTGAGGCAACCAGGAGCCCCACCCCTTTACTTTCTATTAGTGCTTATAATCTGGATCTTATAGAAACAAATAAAGTTACTTTCCAACTGTGAATAGTTGATGCCTGGGTGGCTCAGTCAGTTAAGCATCTGCCTTCAGCTCAGGTCATGATCCTGGGGTGCTGGGATTGAGCCCCACATCAGGCTCCCTGCTCGGCAGGAAGCCTGCTTCTCCCTCTCCCTGTCCCTCGGCTTGTGTGCTCTCTCTCTCTCTCTATCTAAAATTAATTAATTAATTAATTTTTTAAAAAGCAACTGTAAATGGTATTATTTGTTTTCACATCCCAGGAAGGGCCAAGCAGCACTTGGAACAAACATACCAGCACCGACAGAGAGAAATTTCCTCAAGTGACAAGCAATGAGAAAGACTATACTTTTTAGGGCAAATCAGGCCTGTAGAAGTGTGACCCTGAATCAACCACATCGCTCTCATGTTTTTGATTCCCATTGTTCTACAACATTTGTGCGGCTACTACTGCTAATGGTCCCAGAAATTGTGGCCAGATTAAGCATATAAAAATACAGGATGACCAATTGCATTTTAAACTTCAGATAAACAATGAACAGTTTCTCATATACATATGCCCACCCCCCAAATTACGATGATTTACTTGGTGGGAAAGACTGGAGTTCCCCAAGGGAGGGCAGACTACTTGATAAGGGGACTTGAAAGAGGCTGAAGAGAAAAACAGAACACAGAAGCGCTCACTGGTGACACCCCGAATAACTAAGTGAAGAGGCTTTGGGGTTCCTTTCTGAGGCAAATATGGCTTATAGGTACATTAATTCATTAGCACTGTGCCTGTAACTTCGCTGTCCTTTGAGTTCTTTAATCCACGTCTAAAGGGTCGCATTCCCTTTGGAGACCTAATAAATGTATTTTGCTTACCACAAGTTTCCAGCAGAGGGCAGTAAAATGTCACTGAGGGAAACGCAGGTATTAGACAAGCACCTAATAGGAAACTGAGTCCAACTCAGTTCACAAGACTTTCATGAAGAGATGACCTCCCCACACTTCCCGTGTGTGAACAAGGCTAAGGAGAGCAAGGAGAGATATTGTACCTGGAGACTGGCAAGAGCAGGAAGACAGCACCTTTCCTAGACCCCAGAGCCCAGAAGGAAGTGGTGCCCACGGAATCCTGTAACCACTGGAGCTCTAGCCTCCTTCCCAACGGGAGGTGGCAGTGTGAACAGCTGCAGCCCCAGCCAGAGATGCAGCCCCAAGCAGGGAGGGAGCAACAATACTGGTCCCACCTCTCCTTCTGCCAGTTCACTCTCCTTCTCGGGTTTTTTAGGAGCAGAACCCAAGTCTATTGGCAAGGGAGCCCATGTGATACAGTCAGGAGCCTGAGGCACCGACCATGGCACATTGGTCCCGGGGCGGGGCGGGGGGGAACAGAGCTAAACCAGCACAGTGTTCTTTCCCTAAGTTGCACAGAGGCACAGTTTGGACCATCAGCAGTTTGCCTTTTGTTAAAGAAGTGCTTCCCTGCTCATTGGAGTTCAATAAATCTGGCCTGGGAAGTCAAGTATTTTTATTTATTAAGTACTTAGCAGGTACAAATCAATAATGCCAGATTCTGGGGCTAGAGGGACTAGTAATAGCAATAGCTCATGTTCCTGACTCACAGCACTGAACAAAATGCTTTACAGGCAATATTTTATTACATCTTCCTGTCAGCCCTCTCAGTTAGGCACTATTATTATTGACATCTTACAGATAAATAACTAGGATGCATAGAAGTTAAGTAATTTGCCTGTACCATGAGTTGCCAGAAGAGAAATCACTTTAATCTGACTGCAGACTTTGGTCCCTGACCTGAGGGAACCTAGTCCAGCAGCAAAAACACTGGTTATAGACTAATGAAGAAAGGAAAAAGAAAAGTTAGTGATAAATGTTATCTGCAGTAACTGTAGGGATTTATGAAACAAGATTGGTGAACAGCTAACCCAGAATGCAGTCGGGAAGGGGGCCAGGTGCTTATGAGGAAGCCCTGGGGAATGGGGACCTCATCTCAGCCATGTGCCTGTCTCAAAAGCGTTCAATTATATTCTGCTTCATAGCACAGCTCTTTGGTGCAGAGCCCACAGTCTTGCCTTAGGGGCCTCAGCTCTGGCTACACATGCGGATCACCTGACCAAAATGTCCTTGGGGCCCCTGGGTGGCTCAGATGGCTTCTGACTCTTGGTTTTGGTTCAGGTCACAATCTCAGGGTCACTTTAAAAAAATGTCCTAGACGCCACAACAAACCATTTAAGTCAGAGTTCCTGCAAGCAGATTGCTGACATCAGTGTCTTGAAGTCCTCTCCAAGTGAATCTTCTATGCAGACAGAGGTAAGACAAAAATGTATTATTCTAAAATCTCATATGAGTAGGAATAGTGTCTTATTTGTTTTATAGCTTGTAACTCGGCCTTACATATAGTTCAATATTTAATTGAACTAACTGGAATCAAATAGCTAGAGAGAATAATTCATGAATGGAAGAAACATAACTTGGAAGGACTCAAATTAAAAAAGGGGAATAATTTCCTTTATTAATGCTCTTTTCTTTGAATCCATAAAAGATATAGGACCCTCGTAGTTGTTGCAATGAATTGTCAGCACACACCATTTTCTCAAGAGACATATATTCACCAAGTGTCCAGAAATTAGTTTCCAACTATACCCAGTAGTATGTAAGTCAAAGTTTAAAAAAAAAAAAAAAATCATGGAGAGGAAACCTCTGTGAGAGGTCATCACCAGCATGGGTACATCCTGGGATAGATACTATGACCTGGTAAGGGTAGGAGAGAGAGAGCAGTGCATCTCTGGACTACCTGGAATGGGATACAGCCCTTGGGCTCAAAAGAAACAAACCAGTGGGGGAGAAATAGATTAAGTCGGGTCATTCTCCTGGGCTCTGTAGTACATCTCTTGGCTTCCCAGGTTGGATAAACTTGTAGTGTGCATCTGGGTTGAGCTAAAGGAATTCAGGAATTTTAATGGAGTAGTGCATTTGCAAGCCTGTGCTACCTATTTACAGGAGTTGTTTTGAATAGGAGAGAGAGTGGGTGGAGAACTTGTACTTAGAGAAGTTTGTGCTCTGGTACAAGGGAGAGAAGAGTAGGAGGGAGAGGGCACTCCAGTCCACAGGTATCAGAGCCCGGTGGAGAGAAGTCAAGGGCAAGAGCCAGAGAGACTTGAGCTATCCTTGCAGGTGGGAATAGTTGCTCAAGTTCCTGAAGCCTGGGTAACACCTTCACCCCATCTCCAATACTCTTTGATTTAACGTAGGCAGAGTTAGACCCACTTTTTTAGTACAACCTATATGTGGCAGATTAAACATTTCAGAAACTAAAATAAGCAAATGAGAAAATTGGGCTTCATGAAAAATAAAGCCAAAAACTATAATATGAAGGCGGAGTTAATAATAATCCTCAATAAAATTGGAACACACATTTTGATGCTAAGCATCCTAGTAGCTGAATCAAAGGAAGAAACAAGATCTATTGTATGAAGATATACAGTGTTGATAGGAGAAATAGTAGCTAGTAACTTAGAAGTACAACAAATTCTTTCCAGAAGCCCCATACCTGAACGTTCTCAGGAGACACCAGAAGAATCTTTTCTCTCCAATGAAATATATATATATAATATATATAAAACCAATTCCTATACTCTGATGGAAGAATTTCTTCCTTCCATTTCATGTAGCATATGTAATAGAAATATGATTTCTCCAAATAAATTTCCCTTAAATCATCTGTCTAACCATGAAAACAAATGCTATCCATTGTGATAGCAAAATGAATGGACATTAATGAGACCTCAGAATTTTGTTTTAATTGACTGATTTTGTCTAAAGCTATACTATACTATTGATACTATAACACTGGGGAAATAAAGGAAAATTAATATTCACTGCATCAAGACTACCATACTCAAGATTTGCTGGGTTCGGTCTGATAAAAATCATCAGGAATTAAATCTACCTTCATCAGAGCCAACATACTTAATAACTAATTTGTCAAAATTTGTTGATGCGGCAACTCTTTTTCAGAAATGGGATTTCCAACAATAAGCCCTGGATAGCAATAAGATTACTGCATTAAAAATTGGCCCTTTTCGGGCGCCTGGGTGGCTCAGTGGGTTAAGCCGCTGCCTTCGGCTCAGGTCATGATCCCAGGTCCTGGGTTCGAGCCCCACATCGGGCTTTCTGCTCAGCAGGGAGCCTGCTTCCTCCTCTCTCTCTGCCTGCCTCTCTGCCTACTTGTGATTTCTCTCTGTCAAATAAATAAATAAAATCTTTAAAAAAAAAATTGGCCCTTGTTTTGTCCTGTCTTAAAATAGTTCAGAGTGATATCAGCAAAATGGTAAGATAGGAGTTTCCAGTGTTCATCCTCATTAAGATGGCATCTTAAATTATTGGACAAAAAAAGGGCCCAATAAAATGTAACAATTGGTTAGCCATTTGGAAAAAGATAGGTGAATTCCTCTATAGGTAGTGTTAAGCTACTACTGACTTTGTGACCATATATCAGAACAATGACTGGCTTCTAGATCATGGTTAAATGCTAGTAACTGAAACTGTGGTAAAATATAGGATGAACAGGAATAAATAGGGACTACTGTGCTTTCTTTTGCTGATTAATTTGAGAGGAGCCAGCAGACATAAGAAACCATACACATAAATACTTTGGCAAGGGTCTCCTAAAAATAGAAACATTCTTCACAGAACCATATTAGTCTTAGGATTCTCTGACCCAGACCCAGAATGCCCTAACTTTCAGTGGGTCTGGTTTTTAAAATCCAAGAAATGGACAAGAGATGTGTTTATTATTTACTGTCATTACTTCTAGGTCCTTTCAGTAAACAGAGCAAGAAATGAAGTTCGCTTTTTTTTTTTAAATTATGAGGCAAGATTGATATTTCCAGGATCAGTGGGTTTGTTCTGCACCTTGCTCTTTTGACTTCTCCTGGAAATATTTCTTTGCTATTACATAGAAATCTTCCTTTATGGCTAAATGGTTCTGTGTGGTTTGGATGTTCCAGAGTTTATTCCAGTAGCCCCCAATGATAGATAGTGGGTTGTCTAGTTCTTTGCTATTACAAATAATACCACCTACATTCTTGGGTGCATATTCTACTCATGGAGGTAGAAGTAGGGTTGTGATTGCTGTCAAAGTGTAATGATTGCCAAATTGTATTCCCAGAAAAGGTCAGTTAGTTCACTTTGCTTCCAGGTTAGATGAGTATCAAAATACTATGCTTTCCATTAGTGTTATCAGGGCCAAAGGGAACATTAATATCAGTCCCATCCCAAGAGGTCAGGCTTGAGTCCAGTTGTATATATGAGGGTGTGGGTTGAAGTATTTCTCCTCTTTTATATTCAAGGACTGAGTCCAAGTCCTATGTCGTAAGCTAATAGCAAGATTGACCTGTCTCTCTCTTGATGAAACCAGGACACAGAGGTCCAGGATTTGGGGTTGACTGGGAATGATTGCCTTAAGTACAAGGCATAGCCAGTGTCTGTGGAATTTTTCATGTTCCAATTCCCTCTCTGGGAACAGGTTTCTAGGAAATAAATACTAGAAAAACTAACAAAGACCATTATGTTATCATTTAATATTTACTTCAATGTATGTCTATAAAAATTATTAAATATTTAAAATGATTTCCAATGATAAGTCACCATCTTGTGATTTGAATCCAATCAATGTGAGAAAATTACTTTTGATAGTAAGACCTAAATTTAGATGTTTTTAGTATGGAAAAGGAGAAAAATGCAAGTTCTCTTGTAAAGAAAGCTTTAGATGGCCAGTCTGCTTCTGTGTGGGCAAAACATAGTTTGCTTACTGCAAATAATTTTCTGCACACAATATGCTTCTGTAAAGTAGCTAAATCTAGCTTTTGTTGCAATTCAATTGATCTAACAAACAGTAGTAGGTAAAATAATTTTGATAAATTAGTAAGCTATAAACTGATTCAGGATAGGAAATCAGAAAGGAAGACACTTTGGGCATCTGGTGAGGATGGTTTGTTAGTTAATTTCTTCATGTACTTGAAAGTAAAATATAAATGAAAAAATGAAATTTTAGTAATCCTCTTTGTTTCATGCTTCCTAAGTTTTCAATATGTATTTTTTTATAAAAATAAATTTAAAAAACAAAAAATATAGTAAATGTATTTTATATTAAAAGAGCCAAGGTTTGATATTTTCTGTGTATGGTATATATTTTATTTTACTTATATAAAGTTTATGTATTTTTTATTTTAAAATGTTCTATATGATTTTGTAGTTTTCTTTGATTGGCAGTTAAAAAAATCAAAGGTGCTTAATATTTTCACTGACTGCAAAAGAACAAATTTACTGCAACAGTCAGAGGCAACAAGTACAGATGGGGAAAAAAATGGAAAAGTTACTAAAGTAATCCTCAAAATAATCATGGTGGGAGGGAATAGCCTGACTTGCTCAACGTAGGTATGTCAACTGATGTGGGTGTGTTGAACAAATTTACAAAGAACCCATTTGTCTTACTCTGTAATGAACATTAAAAAATTTATATAATCTGCAACTCTACTATCACTGAATAGATTCAAACTATTATGCTAATATAGACAAAGTTTTTAAGACAAATTGCTTAAAAGGCAGAGTTCATTTAAGGTTGAAGGAAATGTGACTTTAGCTTTCTCCGTTAGATACTCATGGCTTGCTGTCAAAGGTCATTGACAAGCAGCTGAAAAAAATTACCTTTGAGCAGCTAGTTATAAAGTGGATGCCAGTCTCATGTTGCTCTAACAGTCCAAAGCTGAAGTAAGTAATCAGCATTTCTATGGCTGCTCACCTTCCAAACTTCCGCTCCTGTTTGGGATAACTCACCAACGGTCTCGAAGGAACACAGGGTCCTACCTCCATCATAGTGGCCTGATTCTCCTCTTTCCCCAGGAGATATGATGTGGTCATATTACCCAGGCTTAGTTAATCAAACACTCCCACCCAGGACTCTGACCGAATGTTCTGCACAGGGACACTGAGGCATGATTAGGAGCCACAGGAACAGCTACCTCTGCCCAAAGCTTCCTGTTTCTGCCCTTCATCACTGCCCTGGTGTTCACCCAGATTCCAAGTTCGGTCTCCCAGAATCCAACTAATGACATGAACTCCCAGTATCCTCCTGATAAATTCCCTTTTTACGCAAGACAACTGGTGTCAGTTCTGTTCTTTCCAGGTTGGAGGTTTCTAACAGAGATAATGGTCTTAGTATTTTCGTATCTCTCTTCATATCTCGGTATTTTTTTTAGCAGGTAGACTTCCTTAATCCAATGGGATTCCTAACTCAGAGACAGTGAAAATGCAGCCTTAAAATGATTAATGTTGATTATCCTTTCAAGATATACCGAAGTGAATAAGGTAATGGAAATATCTGCACAGGTCTTTGTGACAAGCTAGCAAGTGTTTCAGTATCCTTATTACCCCTCAGGATAATTGGAATTCTACTTGACACTTAATCTGCTTAAGATAGAGGTGATAAGGTATTTTTGTTGATTAACAAGACACTAGAATAGATTAAATTTGTTAACAAATAATACATACTTCGTACCAGTCATTATCTGAAGGCGTATAAACATAGTATCTTATTTCATCCTCATAGTAATCTTATGAGGGAGGTACCATTAAAATTCCGATTCTTCAAGGGAATAGAGAGACACTGGGGAAAGATAGAATGGCGGAGCGGGCAGTGAGGAGGGCAGTCAACAGTTCTGTTATTCCCCAGCACTCACAACTTTAACTAGTTTAGTAGGTCAGTTCTGGAAGACTTTCCGACTTCTCAGGTGCAACCAGGTCTGGACAATTCAGGCACTGCAAGACTTCATATGTCCTTTATTTACCGCTTAAGTGCTCTCAGAACAGCAGCACATAGAGATGGTATGGCTGGCCTAGTGGATGTGGACTGAAGTCATCTGAAGAATTTCAAAATGAATCTGTAGTTTAACTTGCGACAGCTATGAACGGTTTTTTAGAAGAAATAGTAGTGTGTTATCTTAATGTATCATTTTTTCTTTTTAAGAAACACCTTCTTCATCTAGAAAATCCTTTGGGATTGCTTAAGGCAATCTCCATTTTGTAGCTCTGCCGAAAACCGTATGGAGAATCTCGATACAGAGGTGCAGACTAACACTAATTTTTAAAGTCAGCCTGGCTTACGTTTCGCGGTCAAACTGGTAGACACATTTGGCTTTTACGGCTGTTCTGTCCTTGTCCCATACATTGACCCAATGATAGTTCACCTCGTTATTGGGGGGGGCTCGAGGCTTCTCACATCGGCCGGGTGGATTGTCTGAAACATAAGGCTATGATCCCGGCACCTCCTGCTTCCTCAGGAGCATCCATTTGCTTTGGTTTCTTTGTTCTTTCACTTTCTATTCATTCTCAAATTGTCTCTTACCTCCTTCTCCTCCTGGCCCCAACTTTCCCTCTAGAGCTTATCCCACGAGGTGTGTTATATAGTGAGGCACCCCCCAATTTACTGGTGGACAACAAGAACCATTTGATTATTTCTCACCATTCTGTGGAGCAGGAATTCAGAGTGGGCAAGCAGAGAGGACTTCTCTCCTGGAGCTGCAATGAGCCAGTGGTTTCCTGACTTGGCATGTCTCATGCCTCTACCTGGAAGTCGTTATGGTGAGGGCTTGAATGACTCTACTGGGGTCATGTTTAATGCCTTGTGCTTCTTGCTGGCTGAGCTCCCAGTTCTTCTCCATGCAATCACAAGACCTTTCCTCTCCAAATGGTGTCTCCATATGGTCTCTCTATATGATTTCTCCAGCAGGGTAGCCAGACTTCTTACATGGCAGCTCAGGGCTCCCTGGGCTATGAAAGCAATAGCCACTAGGGCTTCTGCCCTTTTGGTGAAAGCAGGTCACTGGGTTGGCTCAGATTCAAAAGAAGGAGATTACTCCTTGGGCAGTCACCAAAGAAAACACCCCAAAGTGCACTAGTGGAGCATTTCAGCTGCCTTTGGGTCCAACCATTATGTGCATGTACATCTGAACATTTGACAAAAGTTCAGATCCTTATTCAATTATCTCTGCACAGATGCAAAGATAAGTACTTTGTATGCCATTTGTATCATGCTATTATTCTTTCTTTGGCTTAGATCCAATTTGTCATAACTTTGGTGAGAGGTCAATGCAGAATTTAGGACAACAAACTGTGCTTTATCTTTAAAATAAAAAACAGATCAGAACAAAATGAGAATAAATTTCAAAGAAAAGGAATAAGTAAGTCCTATGGATCACCTTTATTGAACGATCATTCTTAAAGTATAATTTATGTAATATAATTTAAGGTGTAATTAACATAAACACAATTCACAGATCCTGAGTTTTGTCAGTTTCATTCACATATGTAAACACTACCTAAAACAAGACATAAATCATTTCTGTCACCACAGAATGTGTTCTCATGCCCCTTTCCAGTGAGCGACTGTTACACAAAAGTAGCAATTGTTCTCCGTTTTATGAACGGAAGTTAGTTTCGCTGGTGCTTGAATTTCATGTAAATGGCATAGATTTTGCCACCTTTTGTGATTAGAGTTTACTCACAGATGTTTCAAAATGCCTCTGTTTAGTTGGCGTCTCAGTAGTTGGTTCCTTTATTATTTGTTCCTTTATTAATGAGTAATTTTCCATTTATGAAGATGTCACATTTTGTTTATCCATGCTGCTTTTGAACTGATAGACAATTTTGTTGTTTCCAGTTTTGAGTACTGTAAATAAGGATGCTATACACATTCTTGTACCTTTCCCCCTCCCCTCCCTTTCTCTTACACACATACACATACTTGCTGAGTCCAAGAGTAAATGTATATTAATTTACAATAAACTGCCGAGAGTTCTGCAAAGTGATGGCATAATCCCAACAGTAATGACGAGAGGTTTTTTTTTTTTTAAGATTTTATTTATTTATTTGACAGAGATCACAAGTAGGCAGAGAGGCAGGCAGAGAGAGAGGGAAGCAGGCTCCCCGCTGAGCAGAGAGCCCGATGTGGGACTTGATCCCAGGACCCTGAGATCATGACCTGAGCCGAAGGCAGCGGCTTAACCCACTGAGCCACCCAGGCACCCACCGACGAGAGGTATTTTTAATTACTTTATATTATCACCAACCTTTGGTGTTTTCAGTCTCTTTAGCATTTAGTTTTATTTTTGCATTTCTCTTATGACTAAATATGTCAGACACCTCTTTAAGTAATTATTGGTCATTTGTATGCTTTCTTTTGTCAAGTATTTTTAAGGTGTTTTCCCATTTTTATAGCTCTTTATATATTCTGATACAAGCTCTATGTGTTAAAATTATTTTTATCCCCAGTCTGACATGCCTGTTCTTTTGTTAATGATATCTTTGGATGATAAAAAATGTTCAATTTGGTTAAATCCAAGTTATAAATTTTTAATTTTATTGTTAGTGTTTTTCTGTCTTGTCTAAAATATTTCAAAAGTCTGAGGTCAGAAAAGGTGTTTTTCCCAGGTTTTGGGTAGATACTCTATGCTTTAAGCTTTTATATAGGTCAATTTCCATTTGGACTAGTTTTTGTACTTCCATTTTGAAATAATATTCTATGAGATAAGGGCTGAGGTCCATTTTTTAACATATGAGTATCCAGTTGCCCCAGGCATGTTTTTTAAAAAGACTATTATACTTCCCCCATTGATTTACCTTGGCACTTTGATCAGAATTATTGGCTATATATAGGTGGATTTTTTTCCAGTTTCATTGTTCGGCGTCAATGATCTATTTAAGCTTATACCAATGTCACACTGTCGTGATAAATGTACTTTATATTAAGTTTATAATCATAGAGTGTAATTCCCCCAACTTTGTTCAAGTTTGTTTTGGTCATTCTAGACCTTTTTCTTTTTCATATAAAGTTTAGAATCAGTTCTTCAATTTCTAAAAAAAAGTTTCCTGGAGGGGTGCCTGGGTGGCTCAGTCCTTAAGCTTCTGCCTTTGGCTCAGGTTCCTGGGATCAAACCCCATATTGGGCTCCCTGCTCAGCAGAAAGCCTGCTTCTCCCTCTCCCACTTCCCCTGCTTGTGTTCCCTCTCTTGCTGTCTCTCTCTCTATCAAATAAATAAATAAAATCTTTAAAAAAAAGTTTCCTGGAATTGTGATTGGAATTTCATTGAATCTACAGATCAATTTGGGAAGAATTCAAATCTTAAAGTTTGGGAGACAACCAATCTATGTACATGGGATATCTGTCTATTTATGCAGCTTTTCATTAATTTCTGTCTGCAACGTTTTGTTTAAGTGTATATGTTTGTATATCTAATAGGTTTATTTCTAGATAATTGATTTTTTTATATCCCGTGATATTGCTAAGTTCACTTATTAGTTTACTAATTGTTTTGTAGATGCTGTTGTGTTTTCTTTATACACAATTATGCCACTTGTGATTAAGGATAGTTTTACTTCTTTCTCTCCCATATTTGTGCTTCTTATTTCTTTTGCTTGCTTTATCAAACTAGCTAGGGCTTCCAGCACCATGTTAGAGCTCACATCCTTATTTTCTCCAGTCTTAATGGAAATATTGCAATATTTCACCATGGAGTATGATGCTGGCTGTTTATCAGATTAAGAGAGCCACCTTCTATTCCTTGTTTGCTGCAAGTTCATTTTTTTTCTTAAGATTTTATTTATTTATTTGACAGAGAGAAAGAGATCACAAGCAGGGTCCCTGCTGAGCAGAGAGCCCGATGCGGGGCTCAATTCCAGAACCCTGAGATCATGACCTGAGCTAAAGGCAGAGGCTTAACCCACTGAGGCACCCAGGCACCCCTTGCTGCAAGTTTTTATTTTTTAATTCATTAATTGGTATTAATAGTTACTTTGTTGTTATGCTATATTCTCTTCCCTCTCCCTCTTGTGCCCTCTCCAGGAGGATAGATCTCAGTATGTGATAGCTCAGGACTCCAAGACCAAGGAAAAGGAAGCAAGAGCTTTAAGGCACAGTCTTGCAAGTTGTAGGGTGTCACTTCTGGCATATTGTTGATTCATCAGAGTAAGTCATAGGGTCAGCCCAGTTTCAAGGAAAGGGGAAACAGACTCTACTACCTTATGGAAAATTGGCAGGGAACATTATTAAAAAAAAAAAGCATGTAGGCAGGAACTATTATCACAACCATCCTTGGAAATACAATTTACCATTTAATGTAAATTAAAACTACAAAAAAAAATTCCCACTCATCAAATTGGCAAAAATCTACAAGTTGGCAACTGCCTTTGAAGAAATAGGCACTCATATATTGCAGGTGAAAGGTCCCACAAGAGGAATTTGGCAACCATTATACTTTGACAGCAATCACAACCCTACTTCTACCTCCATGAGTAGAATATGCACCCAAGAATGTAGGTGGTATTATTTGTAATAGCAAAGAACTAGACAACCCAAATATCTATCACTGGGGACCACTGGAATAAACTCTGGAACATCCAAACCACACAAAGCCATTTAGCCATAATTAGGAAGATTTCTATGTAATAGCAAAGAAATATTTCCAGAAGTCAAAAGAGCAAGGTGCAGAAAAAACCCCACTGATATTAGAAATATCAATTTTGTCTCGTATTTAAACAAAAAAAAAGCAAACTTCTTTCCTTGCTCTGTTCATTGAAAGGACCTAGAAGTAATGACAACAATAATAAGAATATCTCTTGTTCGTTTCTTGGTTTAAATACCAGGCCCACTAAAAATTAGGGCATTCTGGGTCTGGGTGAGGGAATCATAAGAATAATATTATAGTTCTGTGGAGAATGCTTCTATTCTTAGGAGATCCTTGCTGAAGAATTTATGTGTATAGTGTCTTATGTCTGCATGTCCCTTTTCTATCTGTGGTGATATTTTATCACAGTTTCAGTTACTGGCAGGTAACCATGGTATGGAAGCTGGTAATCATTCTGACATATGGTCACAAAGTACTTAGTACTACTTAGTATTTGTACTACTTAGTCATAGCCTAACACTACATTACAATGCCTATGTCATTCACCTCACTTCATCTCATAACATAGGCATTTTATCATCTTACATCATCTTAAGAAGAAGGTCAGTCTATAGGTATTTTGAAAGAGAGACCACATTCACATAACTTTTTACAGATTATTGTCATAATTGTTCTATTTTATTATTAGTTATTATTGTTAATCTCTTTGCCAATTTATAATTAAACTTTATCATGGGTTTGATGTATAGAAAAGCACATAAAATATATATAAGAGTTCAGTTCTATTCAGTTTCAGTGTTTCGGAATTCAGTTTCAATGTTTTAGAGTTTTGGAATGTATCCTCCACAGATAAGGGGGACTTACTACCATATACATACACATGGAAGTGGACACACACACACACACACAGTGTAGGTATGTACACATACATCTATCTATCTACACACAGGATGGATACATAGATAAATCATATAATGGAAAATATTTAAAATTTTTTGGATCTAAATGGAGAATATACAGCTGTTCATTGTACCATTCTTTCAATGTTTTTAAAGTTTGAAAATTTTATTGAAAGTATTTGGGGAAAAGTTTTTGCTCTCAAAAAAAAAAAAGAAAGAAAGATGATCGATAGCGCAATAATGTCCATTCTCAAGAAATGGAAATGAAATGAAATGAAAAAGAAGGGGGATAAACCAGCATGTATTAAGTACCTAGATGGATCAGGTATACAGTTTCACTTAAACTCATAGCCATGCTTTGTGACCACTACATTGTTACTATACAGATAAGAAAAGAGAGTCTGATAGAGACTGGGTAACTTGCCCACAATCATACAGTAAAGTTGGTTTTTAAACTTTGGTTTAACAGGGTCCAGAGTCCCTGCTGGGGACCATGCTGAAGAGGAGGAAAAATGGCCTAAAATGGTCAGGCAAAACAATGTAACTGAGATAAAGGTTGAGCTGCACCCAACTTTGGAGATGAATAAAATTTGGAAGGGCATGGGCAGAGAAGATACTGTGACATCCCAGTCATGAAGTTGGCCATAACTTACTCAGGTAGCAAGGTAACAAGGAACAATAGGCAGTAATGGTGTCATCAATAAATACATTAACTTTTTAGAAGAGTTAGAGAACTTGGACTTAGGTATCCAGAATTTTTAATACCTGTTTTAGGAGTTTGCCTTTACGTTGTAGATTAGAGGAAGGCCTTTGGGTAGGAAGGTGATATGAAAAGAACATTTTATAAAGATGAATATGGCACTATATACATAGGAGATCCCAAGGCATCAAGTTAATTTAAAATTTATTGATCTCTTACTTTATGCCAAGCACCATGTTATATATGGCACGAAATAGAAAAATAAAGTTAAATCTCTGTTCACAAAATACTTATAATTCATTAAAAATATTTATTGAGAACCTAGTATGTGCCAGATATGAGGTTAAGCAAGATAATGTCCCAGCTCTCATGAAGCTTTCATTTATATGGGATAAAAAGTAAATGACTTTATCATTGTAAAGTAAGTCCAGGAAAAAGGGGGAAAATGTTCTGGCGGGGTGATCAGATGAGGACAAGATTGTACCTAGTTTGAAGAAGTGGACAAGACATCATGGAAGAAGTAGCACTGGTGAGATGGTTTTGAAAGAGAAAAAACTGTGATAGGCAGAAACAGAAGGGGCGCATTCCAATTAAAAGCAACAATTTGAGCAAAAGGAAGAAAGTAGGAGTCATTTCAGGTTGTTAGGAGATAGAGGTACCTCATGGTGGGACTACTGGGTGTTTTTAAAAAAAATAAGAGGGAATATAGCTAAACACAAACCTAGATTCCTCTAGGACTCACATGAAAGAGTCTCAAATGGTGGTATAGCAAATGAACTTACTGAGTAGAAAATAGGAGGCCTTAAGTTAGGGAACAAAGAAAGCAAAATGATGATTTAGGAAATTCTTCTGATACTAGTCTGTAGAAGACATAGGAAGGGAGCTGTAAGGCTGGATAATTATTGGGAGTTAAGTGTAATGGTTTAGTAAGAAGATATAATGATTTAGCAAAAGTCTTGAGCATGGAAACTGAAAACCAGAAGTTTGGGAAATGAAGAATTGATCAAAATTAAGTGAATTTGGGGACAAAGAAATAGTTTCACAGGGGTGCCAGGGTGGCTCAGTTGGTTAAGTGTCTGCCTTTGGCTCAGATCATGAACCCAGGGTCCTGGAATCAAGTCCCTCACTGGGTTCCCTGCTCAGTGGGGAGTTTGCTTCTCTCTCTCCTTCTCCCCACTCATTCTCTCTCTCTCCCAAATAAATTAAAGTCTTAAAAAAAAAAGAATAGTTATTAGAAATGTGACTCTGAGATGTTGAACAGGGGATGACTGGATGGATTTAATATGAACTATGGGGGACAGACATCAGAGTGTGTGGGGTAAGGGGTATATAAGTGAAGACTGGGTGAGATGGGTAAGGTGTCTGGAAAACCTCACATGAAGACGTCCAAAATGTGGTTGAATTAGGCACCTGGGACTCAGTAGACACTGTGGGTAGAAATACAGACTGAATCATTTATTTAAAGTGGTAACAGAAGCCATGAGAATGGGTGAGATGGTCCAAAGAACACATGTAGACATGAGAGGGGCTCAAAGACTGGTTTCCTTGCCCCAGAGTGTGCTGTCTCTCTGTATGGTCCCTCCTAGGTCTCTCTATCCCACAGCTGCCTGAATGATACAATGTGTGATTCTGACAATTTCACTCCCTAATCTATCACCTATGAAAGGTGAGGTTCAAGCTTTGAAACTCAGCACTCAGGACTGGGTCCATCTGTAGCCTTCCTATTATTACCTTCTGCCTCACGCTTTCTATTCCAGTATCAACTGTAAGCTCCCATGTTTATTTCTTTTTGTTCTTCCTGAGACGTTGTACTTGCCCCAGCTGCCTTCATCTTCAATAAGGAATTCTTAATGCAGCTCAGACACCACCTTTTGGAATCCTTTCCTGTCCTTCCAACCACCCACTGGAGTAGGTAGCCTTACTCCAAAATGGTACAGCAACCGTGATTTTGCTTATCACACTGCAGCCTGATGATCCATGTACGTATCCATTTCCCTAGACCTCAGCATATCTTGACCTGTCTCTGGGGTAAAAAATGTTCTCCTTGTCAAGACTAATCTCACACTGTATGGGGCCTTTTGTCATTCATCCTGACCCCCCAGTTATCTAGCATAGTGCCTGGAATAGAAGAGATGGCCATGATGGTTTGCAGATTTTTTAACTGAACAACAGAAACAGGTTGAGGAAGTAATACTAAATCTTTCTAGGATTCCTTTTTAAGAAAACAAATGAGAAGTTTTCATTTAATAATTGTGCCTCAGATAAACCTTATTGACCACAATCTTGCCACCGCATAAAACTTAGTTAAACAAATGAATCCTAAAGTGGGATCCATTCAACAAGTAAGCCCCAAGTAAGTGGGAGAATACAGAATCTTAGAAACTAGAAATGTAAAGAACAAAACAAAACAAAAAAGCCTAAATGTAAAATTATAAAATACAACAGTAAGTTATGAGATTTGGCATTAGTTACCTTTCAGGATAATTGGTTTAACAGAGCAGGTTGGCAAAAGTTAGATTTAAAAAATAGTAGAGAGGCTCAGTCAGTATAGCAAGTGACTCTTAATCTCAGTGTCATGTGTTCAAGCCCCACGTTGGGTGGGGAGCCTACTTAAAACATTTTTTTTTAAGTAGATATTCATAAGGAAAGGAACAAGATGGTGGAGGAGTAGGAGGCTTAAATATCATCAGGTCCCAGGAGTTCAGCTGGATGGTTATTAAACTATTCTGAACAGCTACAAACTCAACAGGAGAGAAAAGAGAAGGAGAGCAGCAATTCTAGGAACAGAAAATCGACCACTTTCTAGAAGGTAGGACATGTAGAGAAGTGGATCCAAAGCGGCGAGAAGATAGACTGCAGGGGGGAAGGGTCAGCTCCCAGCAAGTGAGAGAGCAGCAGAGCACAAAATCGGAAGTTTTAGAAGTCTGCTCCACTGAGGGACGTCGATCCAGAGGCTAAGTGGGGTAGGGGGGTGAAGAGTGGTGGGGGTGAAGCCCTCAGGGGACAGTGTGATCTCAGGACCCACAGGGTCACAGAAAGACCAGGAGTGTTTGAATGTGGCAGATCTGCTAGGTATCAGAGCAAGGAAGCCAGCTACAGAGATGGAGCTGTGAACTGGGCTCTCAGCTCGGGGTTACCTTAAACTGTGATCCGAGGCACAGTTGGGCCACTGCTCTTCAGGCAGGGACCCAAAAAGTGGCAGATCCAGGGAGACTCACCTTCCTTCTCCAGGAGGAGCGGTGCAGGAGCGCACTGCGGGAATCAGCTGGGTATGGAGACTCCGGTGGGATCAGGCACCAGAGATAGAAACACTTGGTCACAAGCCAGGTGAGCCAGAGTGCAGCTGGAGACCAGAGAGATGCGAGGGATTGACTACTTTTCTCTGAGGGCACACTGAGAAGTGGGCCCCGAGCTCTTGCCTCCTCCAGGCCAGAGACTGGGAGGCCACCATTTTCATTCTCATCCTCCAAAGCTCTACAGAAAGTGTCCAGGGAACAATAGCTCCTAAGAGCAAACCCAAGTAAATTACTTAGCCCAGCCCCTGGCAAGAGTGGTGCAGGTCCACCTTGGGCAAACACATTTGAGAATCAGTGCAACAGGCCCCTCCCCCAGAAGATCAGCAAGAACATCGAGCCAAGACCAAGTGCACTGATAAATGAGAATGGCAGAACTCCAGAGCTAGGGGAAAGCAACACATAGAATTCATGGCTTTTTCCCCATGATCCTTTATTCTTTCAAAGTTAAATTTAATTTTTTTTCTTATTCTATTTTTAAAAAAATTTTTCCCTTTCCTATTTTAACTTTTTAAAATTACTTTAGCTTATAATACCTTTAAAAATATTTTAAAATTTTCATTGTTATAGTCATATTTTATCCCTTCATGTATTTAACCTATATATATTTATATTTATATATATATGGTTTCTTTTTTCTTTAAAATTTTGGGATACAATTTCTTCTAATAGATCAAAATATACCCTAAATCTAGTACATGCCTTTGTTCTAGTCTTCAGCCTGATCACATTCTTTCCTCTTTTCTTTTCTTTTCTTAACCAACTTATTTTTTTTCTTTTTAAAAAAATATATTTTATTTAGTTAACATACACTGCAATATTGGTTTCTGGAGTAGAATTCAGTGATCATCACTTACATGACCCACTGGTCATCATAACAAGTGCCCTCCTAATACCCATCACCCATTTAGCCCATCCCCCACCCACCTCCTCTCCAGTGAGCCTCAGTTTGTTTTCTATTATTAAGTTTCTTATGGCTGTTTCCTTCTCTCCTTTTTTTTTCTTTTCCCCTTCCCATATGTTCATATGTTTCTTTCTTAAATTCCACATATGAATGAGATCATATGGTATTTGTCTTTCTCTGACTGATTTATTTCACTTAGCATAATATCCTCTCGTTCCATTCAGATCCTTGCAAATGGAAAGATTTCATTCTTTTTGATGGCCGAGTAATATTTCATTGTGTGTGTGTGTGTGTGTGTGTGTGTGTGTATGCAAACACACATACATATACATAGACACAATGAATATATACACGTACATACACACATATATAGTGTTATATAAACCATATATACGTATGATTATATATGTGTGTGTGTGTATATATATGTATATATACATATATATATATATCCCACCTTCTTTTTTTTTTAGTTTTTTTTTTTTTAATTTCTTTTCAGCGTAACAGTATTCATTGTTTTTGCACCACACCCAGTGCTCCATGCAACCCGTGCCCTCTCTAATACCCACCACCTGGTTCTCCCAACCTCCCACCCCCCCACCCCTTCAAAACCCTCAGATTGTTTTTCAGAGTCCATAGTCTCTCATGGTTCACCTCCCCTTCCAATTTCCCCCAACTCCCTTCTCCTCTCTAACTCCCCTTGTCCTCCATGTTATTTGTTATGCTCCACAAATAAGTGAAACCATAGGATAATTGACTCTCTCTGCTTGACTTATTTCACTCAGCATAATCTCTTCCAGTCCCGTCCATGTTGCTACAAAAGTTGGGTATTCATCCTTTCTGATGGAGGCATAATACTCCATAGTTTAACCAACTTATTTTATCAATTCCTTTTTTAGAATCTTTCTTAATTTTCATCTTTACAGTCATATTCCATCCCTTCATCATGTTTACCTATATATATATATATGGGTATATATATATATATATATATATATATATATATATATATGTTTTCTTTCTTTAAAATTTTGGGAGGTAGTTTCCTCTAACAGAACAAAATACATGCAAAATGAAGTGTGTGGCTCTCTTCAATTCACCAGTCTAATATATATACACATATTTTTTTTTTTTCTTTCTTCTTTTCCCCTTTCTTCTCCCCCAGGTTTGGGGTCTCTTCTGATTTTGCTACCCTTTTAGTATTTTGTTCTCTCATTCATCTATTCTTATCTGAATAAAATAACAAGGTGGAAAAACTCAACACAATAAAAAGAACAAATGGCAGTGTCAATGGCTAGGGACCTAATCAATATGGACATTAATCATATGTCAGAACTAGAGTTCAGAAGTTGATTATAAACATGCTATCTGGGCTCAAAAAAAGCATGGAAGATATTAGAGAATACTATTTTGGAGAAATAAAATCTCTTTCTAGAGAAATAAAAGAACTAAAATCTAACCAAGTTGAAGTCAAAAGAGCTACTAATGAGGTGCAATAAAAAATGGAGGCTCTTACTTCTAGGATAGATGAGGCAGAGGAGAAAATTAGTGATACAGAAGACCAAATGATGAAGAATAAAGAAGCTGAGAAAAAGAGAGGCAAACAACTACTGGACCACAAGAGGAGAATTTGAGAGATAAGTGATACCATAAGACAAACAATATTAGAATAATTGGGATCCCAGAAAAAGAAGAAAGAGAGAGAGGGGCAGAAGGTATATTGGAGTAAATTATAGCAGAGAATGTCCCTAATTTGGCAAAGGGAACAAGCATCAAAAACCAGGAGGCACAGCATCCCCCTCAAAATCAATAAAAATAGGTCCACACCCTGTCATCTAATAGTAAAACTTACAAGTCTCAGTGACAAAGAGAAAATCCTGAAAGCACTTTGGGACAAGAGTTCTGTAATCTACAACAGTAGAAATATTAGATTGGCAACAGACCTATCCACAGAGACCTGGCAGGCCAGAAAGGACTGGCATGATATATTCAGAGCACTAAATGAGAAAAATATGCAGCCAAGAATACTATATCCGGCTAGGCTGTCATTGAAAATAGGAGGAAAGATTAAAAAAAAAAAACAAAAAAAACCTTCCAGGACAAACAAAACTAAAAGAATTTGCAAACACCAAACCAGCCCTACAGGAAATATTGAAAGGGTCCTCTAAGCAAAGAGAGAGCCTGAAAGTCAGACCAGAAAGTAACAGAGACAATATACAATAGCAGTCACTTTACAGGCAATACAATGGCACTAAATTCCTATCTTTCAATAGTTACCCTGAATGTAAATGGGCTAAATGCCCCAATCAAAAGACACAGGGTATCAGAATGGATTAAAAAAAAAAAAAAACAAGACCCATCAATACGCTGTCTACAAGAAACTCATTATAGACTCAAAGATACCTCCAAATTTAAAGTGAGGGGATGGAAAACTATTTACCATGCTAATGGATATCAAAAGAAAGCTGGGGTGGCAATCCTTATATCAGATAAATTAGATTTTAAGCCAAAGACTATAATAAGAGGTGAGGAAGGACACCATATCATATTTAAAGTGTCTGTCCAACAAGAAGATCTAACATTTTTAAATATCTATGTCCCTAACACGGGAGCAGCCAATTATAGAAACCAATTAATAACAAAACCAAAGAAACACATAGGCAATATAATAAAAGTAGGGGACTTTAACACCCCTCCTTACTGAAATGGACAGATCACCCAAGCAAAAGATCAACAAGAAAATAAAGGCCTTAAATGACACACTGGAACAGATAGACATCATAGATATATTCAGAACATTTCATCCCAAAACAACAGAATACCCATTCTTCTCTAGTCCACATGGGACATTCTGCAGAATAGATCACATCCTGGGTCACAAATCAGGTCTCAACTGGTACCAAAAGATAAGGATAATGCCCTGCATATTTTCAGACAACAATGCTTTGAAACTAGAACACAATCACAAGAGGAAAGTTGGAAAGAACTCAAATACATGAAGGTAAAGAGCATCCTACTAAAGAATGAATGGGTCAACCAGAAAATTAAAGAAGAATTTTAAAAATTCATGGAAACAAATGAAAATGAAAACACAACTATTCAAAATCTTAGGGACACAGCAAAGGTGGTCCTGAGAGGAAAGTATATAGCAATAAAAGCCTTTCTCAAGAAACAAGAAAGGTCTTAAATACACAACCTAACCATACACCTAAAGGAGCTGGAGAAAGAACAGCAAAGAAAGTCTAAACCCAGCAGGAGAAGAAAAATAATAAAGATCAGAGCAGAAATCAATGAAATAGAAACCAAAAGAACAGTAGAACAAATCAATGAAACTAGGAGCCGGTTCTTTGAAAGAATTAATAAGATTGATAAACCCCTGAATAGAGTTATCAAAAAGAAAAAAGAAAGGACCCAAATTAATAAAAACAAGAATGAAAGAGGAGAGATCACAACCAACACCAAAGAAATACAAACAATTATAAGAACATATTATGAGCAACTATATGCCAGCAAATTTGACAATCTGGAAGAAATGGATGCATTCCTAGAGATGTATAAACTACCAAAACTGAACCAAAAAGAAATAGAAAACCTGAACAGACCCAAAACCAGTAAGGAAATTGAAGCAGTCATCAAAAATCTCCCAACAAACAAGAGCCCACGACCAGATGGCTTCCCAGGGGAATTCTACCAAGCATTTAAAGAAGAATTAATACCTATTCTCTTGAAACTGTTCCAAAAAATAGAAATGGAAGGAAAATTTCCAAACACATTATATGAGGCCAGCATTACCTTGATCCCAAAATAAGATAAAGACCCATCAAAAAGAAGAATTACAGACGAATATCCTTGATGAACACGGATGCAAAAATTCTCACCAAAATACTAGCCAATATGATCCAACAGTACATTAAAAAGATTATCCACCACTACCAAGTGGCATTTATTCCTGGGCTGCAAGGTTGGTTCAACATCCACAAATCAATCAATGTTATACAATACATTAATAAAAGAAAGAACAAGAACCATATGATACTCTCAATAGATGCTGAAAAAGCATTTGACAAAGTACAACATCTTTCTCCACCAAAACTCTTCAAAGTGTAGGGATAGAGGGTACATACCTCAATATCATCAAAGCCATCTATGAAAAACCAACAGTGAATATCATTCTCAAAAAAAAAAAAAAAAGAAAGAAAGAAAGAAAGAAAGAAAGAAAGAAAGAAAGAAAGAAAGAAAAGGAAAGAGAAAAGAAAAGAAAAGCTGAGAGTTTTCCCCCTAAGGTCAGGAACACAGCAGGGATGTCCACTATCACCACTGTTACTCAACATATTACTAGAAGGGGTACCTGGGTGGCTCAGTGGGTTAAGCCTCTGCCTTCGGCTTAGGTCATGATCTCAGGGTCCTGGGATCGAGACCCGTATCGATCTGCTCAGCAGGGAGCCTGCTTCCCCCCACCCCAAACTCTGCCTGCCTCTCTGCCTACTTGTGATCTCTGTCAAATAAATAAATAAAATCTTAAAAAACAACAGCAACAACAACAACAACAACAAACATAGTACTAGAAGTCCTAGCCTCAGCAAACAGACAACAAAAAGAAATAAAAGGCATCTGAATCGGCAAAGAAGAAGTTAAACTCTCACTCTTTGCAGATGATTTGATACTTTTTGTGGAAAACCCAAAAGACTCCACTCTAAAACTGCTAGAACTCATCCAGGATTTCAGTAAAGTGTCAGAATATAAAATCAATGTACAGAAATCAGTTGCATTTCTAAATACCAACAATAAGACAGAAGAAAGAGAAATTAAGGAGTCGATTCCATTTACAATTGCACCCAAAACCATAAGATACCTAGGAATAAACCTAACCAAAGAGGTGAAGAATCTGTACTCAGAAAACTATAATGTACTCATGAAAGAAATTGAGGAGGACACAAAGGAATGGACAAATGTTCCATGCTCATGGATTGGAAGAACAAATATTGTGAAAATGTATGTGCTACCTAAAGCAATCTACAGATTTAATGCAATCCCTATCAAAGTACTATCAATCTTTTTCAAAGAAATGGAACAAATAATCCTAAAATTTATATGGAACCAGAAAAGACCTCAAACAGCCAGAGGAATGTTGAAAAAGAAGTTGGTGGCATCACAATTCTAGAGTTCAAGCTCTATCACAAAGCTGTAATCATAAAGACAGTATGGTACAGGCACAAAAACAGACACATAGATCAATGGAACAGAATAGAGAACCCAGAAATGGATCCTCAACTCTATGGCCAACTAATCTTCGACAAAACAGGAAAGAATATCCAATGGAGAAAAGATAGTCTCTTCAACAAATGGTGTTGGGAAAATTGGACAGTCACATGCAGAAGAACGAAATGAGACCATTCCCTTGTACCACATACAAAAATAGACTCAAAATGCATGAAAGACAACAATGTTAGACAGAAATCCATCCAAATCCTTGAGGAGAACACAGGCAGCAACCTCTTCGATCTCAGCTGCAGCAAGTTCTTCCTAGAAACATCACCAAAGGCAAGGGAAGCAAAGGCAAAAATGAACTATTGGGACTTCATCAGGATCAAAAGCTTTTGCACAGCAAAGGAAACAGTCAACAAAGCCAAAAGACAACTGACAGAATGGGAGAGGATATTCACAAACGACATATCAGATAAAAGGCTAGTATCTAAAATCTATAAGGAACTTACCAAACTCAACACCCAAAGAACAAATAATCCAATCAAGAAATGGACAGAAGACATGAACAGACATTTCTGTAGACATCCAGATGGCCAACAGACACATGGAAAAGTGCTCAATATCACTCGGCATCAGGGAAATACAAATCAAAACCACAGTGAGATACCATCTCACACCAGTCAGAATGGCTAAAATTAACAAGTCAGGAAATGACATATGTTGACAAGGATGTGGAGAAAGGGGAACCCTCCAACACTGTTGGTGGGAATGCAGGCTGGGGCAATCACTCTGGAAAACAGCGTGGAGGTTCCTCAAAAAGTTGAAAATAGAGCTACCCTACAACCCAGCAATCGTATCACTGGGTATTTACCCTAAAGATACAAATGTAGTGATCCGAAGGGGCACATGCACCCAAATGTTTATAGCAGAAATATCCACAATAACCAAACTATGCAAAGAGTCCAGATGTCCATCAACAATGAATGGATAAAGAAGATGTGGTATATATATACAATGGAATACTATGCAGCCATCCAAATCCCAGAATCTTGCCGTTTGCAATGATGTGGATGGAACTAGAGGGTATTATGCTAAGTGAAATAAGTCAATCAGAGAAAGACAATTATCATATGATCTCTCTGATATGAGGAATTTGAGAGGCAGGGAAGGGGGTTTTTAGGGGGAAGGGAGGGAAAAATGAAACAAGATGGGACCAGGGTAGGAGACAAACCGTAGGAGACTTAATCTCATGAAACAAACTGAGGGTTGCTGGAGGGGAGTGGGGGAGGGATGGGGTGGCTGGGTTATGGACACTGGGGAGGGTATATGTTATGGTGAGTGCTGTGAAATGTGTAAGCCTGATGATTCACAGACCTGTACCCCTGGGAGAAAATAATACATTATACGTTAATATTTTAAAAAGTAGATACTCATTCATTCAATAAATATTTGTTGAGCACTTGGTATGTGAATAAAAATCTAACAAAAATTCCTGCCTGGGTTGAGCTTACACTCTCCAGGGAGGCAGTCTACGAAAAATAAACGTTAAGTAAATCATAAAGTGAGTCAGATGCTCTTAAGTGGAATGGGAGTGGGGTAAAGGGATGAGGAATTCCTAGGAAATAAGGAGATGCGCAGCTTTCAAGAGGGTAAGCAGTAGAGTTTGGAGAGTGGCCATAAATTGAGGGATTGGAAAAGCTCAGCGCATTTGGAACTCAGGACGAGAATCCCCTGTGTTTAGCAGAGACTGGAAATGAGAAGGAAAAAGTAAAAGTCCCAAAGAGAGGGTGCCTGGGTGGCTCAGTGGGTTAAGCCACTGCCTTCGGCTCAGGTCATGATCTCAGGGTCCTGGGATCGAGTCCCGCATCGGGCTCTCTGCTTGGCAGGGAGCCTGCTTCCCTTCCTCTCTCTCTGCCTGCCTCTCTGCCTACTTGTGATCTCTGTCTGTCAAATAAATAAATAAAATCTTTAAAAAAAAAAAAAGTCCCAAAGAGAGGAAGAGACGGTATCAGAGACACAGCGCGGGTATTAGTTGTGAACTGGAAAAGAAATGTCTTTTCTTCACACGGGTGAAGAAGGAGATTTTGAGAGAAAAAGGAATGATCTTGACACCTAGATTGCAGAAGCCCTCCTCACCCAAAAGATGGACTTACAAAATTTTAGGTCCATCTTTTGGAACAACCTGCTAGGTTACAAAAATACAGAGAACTCTTGGATATAATCATCAGTTCAGAAATCAAGTAGTAGTGCCAGTTTACGTGTGTTATCTGTTTCTTCTTATAGTGACAAAACTAACATTCCAAAACACACATGCTCCTTTGGTTAACTGCGCTTTTCTTTTCCTGGGTCCCCAGGAGTAGCATCAGGAAAGTCAGGATTTTCTTTTAAATTAATTAGAAGTATCACCAATTGATATGCTGTGAGCATCGTGGCTGCCCTTACCCATCTGATAAGCTGAGGACCTCAGAGTACAGCTGATAGGGTCTGATTTTGCAAGCAATTAGATATTCTGCATATTTATGGATAGATGAGTTTCTGCTTCCAAGGAACTCATAAATTAATATTTAATGAAATCATCTGCCTGGGGATGTTTTGTGCATTCCTGTTAAATCTCCTGAATGCTTTATATTTGGTGTTGCATCTCAAACTCTGAAGTAAGTGACAGACTTGTCAGGACTGTTTCACAGACACATATATATCCCATGTCAGCAGGTTTATTTCTCTGTAATTATCCCTCAGAAAAGACATCTTTCTCCAGGCCAACCAAAATCTCTTTGTGAGAAGCACTCTAATTACGTATTTGAATCACAGGTAATATTTAGGAAAATCACATTAGACTGAAGCCACTTCACTATTACTTTCAGAATACTAAAAAGGGTGAAAAATAAAAAAAAAATTAACAATGTTTAGTCATTGTTCTTGGAAATATGACCTCAAAAACATGCATAGGATATAGTACAAGCATTTTTCGGAACAGTTTAAGTGGTTGTAATGTGGAAATCAACTACCTGCAGGATGAAGGAAGAAATTGCTACCTCGATGTTTATACAGTGGGTGATCTGAAGCATGGGAGTTCTTGTAACATCATATGTGGGTAAAACTTTTACCATTTTCAGAAAACACTGCTTTCTTTCAATTAAGCTTAGACAAGAAGCTGGCATGCTTTAGAAAACTGGTGTCTCGGGACGCCTGGGTGGCTCAGTTGGTTAAGCAGCTGCCTTCGGCTCAGGTCCTGATCCCAGCGTCCTGGGATCGAGTCCTGCATCGGGCTCCTTGCTCGTCAGGGAACCTGCTTCTCCCTCTGCCTCTGCCTGCCATTCTGTCTGCCTGTGCTTGCTCTCTCTCCCTCTCTCTGACAAATAAATAAATAAAATCTTAAAAAAAAAAAAAAACTGGTGTCTCAAAATGTCAAGGGAAAATGTGAAAGTAATGACTAGAACTCATGAGTAGAAAAAAGTTTATATATTTAACATAATGAAACTATGTATATAAAAGTGAGCATTTATTTCATCTATAAATTCAAATCTAAACAAACTCAAATTGTTTAAAATTGTGCTATAGCATATTTTGGACACCATCCATCACCACCCCTAGCTTGGCCTCTTTCCACTTGATACCAGTAGTATTCCCTGACTTGTGACAAACAAAAATGTCTCTGTCAGATGTTGTCAGGGGGGTGTCATCACTCCAGTTGAGAACTCAGCACTAGACAAATGCTGTCAAACATCTCCAGTTAGGTAACTTCCAGGTTTTTCTTCCATCCCTTTTTCTAATTATCTGAAATCTAATTAAAATATTGGTCCCTCTCTGGTGAAAACAGTTGATTACTATTACCCCTATTTATTTCTCCACTTCATTTTGTAAAAATAAGAAATCTAAGGCAGTTATGCATAAGTTACTGAGGAATAATACCGCAAAATACATATTAAAGAGGGGGGGCTTCATCAATCCAAATCCATAGGATGTAGCAGTTGAAGTTAACTTCAGAATGGAAATATCAGATACTCTATACAAGTGTAACTATGTTGTTAATGACTAACCTACATTCAGATCTTTTCATTAGCTCAGGCTTTCCATATTCTTTGAGCCAAACAATGTCTTTTTTCCTTGTCCTCATTAAATCAACTTAAATATTACTATTACTGATGGGAAAGTATAAACATGGTCAGTGGCAGATAATCCAAATAGTCTGATCTGGGAGTATATCTAATTTTTATTTTTTGCATTCATCAGGATGTATGAATCTGGATGCTAAAATTTATTTTTAGGTCCCGAATCTCTATAAGACAAATGGAGGGTAAAAATGAGGAGTGTAAAGAAGAACAAGAACAAACTTAGAACAAGGTTAAATACTAATTAAAGGTAACTGAATATGGACTTTAATTTCTTCCAAACATTTTTTCATGTGCTCACGTGACTGTTTATTTCCAGACACAATAACTAAATACAAAACAGAAGGCAAGACTCTCAATTTATAGTTTGTGGCTTAAAAAGAATCTCTTTATTAAGCCTCTTACAGTAGAATTCATTTTTTTTCAAATATAAGTACAAAAAATTTCAGGATTGTCACCAAAAATGTAACCAATGAGTGATGGCATTAGAGATTTTTTTCCTTTATTTTTGCTTCTCTGAATTTTCTATTTTTCTAACAATTAATGTGTATTTCTAAAACCGTATGAAAATTCTTTTTGTACTCCCCTTTTCTCACCAATTTCATCAAGTTTATGGCCTATCGAGTAGGATTCTTGGACAACTGGACATTAATCTTGTTTCCTGGGTTTTATTTCAAACTATACTGAACGCCTCCTAATTTTTGTTAAATGCATTTCCTATTAACAGAAGTTAAAATGTACCCTTTGAAAATCCTGATCTCATATAAAAATTATGCATTAGAAGTCAGGTGCAAAGCAAGACAAATCAGGGTTCTTACCATTCTATTTTCTAGCTTAACAAGGACTGTCAAATTTCTTAAAAGAGTACACATATATGTTTTTAATTTGGCATTCCATACTCAATAAAAATCAATTTAGATTTTAATTTTTCTGGAATTTTGAGAACTCTAACAATGGCAAAGCTGAATTTTATCTTGCTGTTATCTAGCAAGAAGCAAATACCATTAAGACTGCAAATGTTTTATCTGGTAAAAAATGTTTAACCTGAGAATACATTTCAATCAAGAACATACCATCCAAAAAAAAAAAAGAAAAGAAAAAAGGTATTGCTATCTAGTCATGAGTTTCTCAGTAAATTTCTTCAGGCCCTAAATGTTTAGAATAAATGTAGCATTCACATACTACTATAGTCCATGAAAAGAGTATATTCTTTTATTGTTTTTGTTCATACATGTTAAGTTTCAACTTTCAATAATAAAATTCAATAAATTTGATTCCTCAATCATAAAAACTTGCTTTACACATTATTTACATGTTGCCAAAGTCTACAGTCATACAAAACACCACAAGGATTTAACTCTATGCATGGTACCATCACACAGAAGGAGGGAGCTAATCAAGTAACATACATTCAAAGATTAAATTGTAGATACGCACAGTGTATTTGGCACTGTTCATTAACATTGTAACACCTTCCTCTCAGAGATAGGTATTCTTAAGCCTTAGTCCCAATATGCCAGAATTTTGCTAGTCACATCAAAAGCAGCTTTCAAACTTTGTTGTAACAGTAATCAGGTTTAAGAAACAAAATACAACCAGAATTGGGAATGGAATTCAAACACTCCACGTTTTTGCTATGCTCCAAGCTGCCATCCTTAAAGTTGGTTTAGTGATTTTTCCATTGTGGGGAGTGTCAAGAAGAAACAATGCAAAGACAAAAACCTTGAGTACACATAAAGACAAACAACAGTTTTCTTTAAGGTTATCGGTTCTTCTTGGGAGTGCAAAGGGAGCCCTGATGATACATAACTTGTGATGATTTTGGCAGGAATTACAGAATGACCAATGCCATTCAAGTTGTGGAGACTGATATTAAAGTTAAACTCCTTAGGAGAAGGATCTGGAATGCCTGTTCTCTGAATTCAGAATCTTTAGCAACTTGTTTTAAGGGTCTCTTCCTAGGACTAGAATAGACTCAGGTAACAGGTTATAGGTTTATTGTGATGTGTAATACTAAATACTACACTGTTATGAAATGGAAAGAGAAAGGTACAAAGACTCAACCATTAAACTTTTAGCAGCTTTGGCTATATCCCAGTGGGTAATTTTTTTTTTTTTTACTAACTTCATTTTAACAAATAAATGTCTTCCCTTCAATCAGGCCCATTAAATTTAACTCATTAAAGCCATACATTTTCCAGAATGTTTACAAAAGACACATATCGTGTTTATAAAGGACATAAATTCAGTCTCAAACTAAGGCAAAAAAGCCTCAATAGAACATGGATCACAGTACAGTGGGACAGAAATCAGAAATTGTCTAGTAAAGTTCAGAGATAGGCTATAGTTTCACATAAAAACTTTCAGCAATAAATTAAGACTTAAAAAAAAAGTCTTATAATGTACAAAGGACTATGAAGTGCAAAGTAATGTCACTGGACCAAAATTTAGTTTAATCATTTTATTTCAAGTGTAATTTTTAAAATCATAAATGGGGTTTTGTAATCCAAAGTGGAAACATTTATTCTTCATAGCTTCAGAATATGACAAGCAACTTCAGACCTTGCTTTCCAAACCCAGTCTTCTTTGCTATTTTTCAGACTTCTGAGACCTAGTATTTAAGCTGCTCCATTCTAAACGTACAGTTTTAGACAACTATTATACACTTAAGATTTTTCTGAAAACAGTCCATCAAATATAAAGACTGGTTTCTGTCCAAGGATCAGCAGTGAGGGAAGAAATATTAAACACCTATCAAAAAATCACTTATTCATTTAAAAAATAACAGAACCAGTGCTATTCTCTGTCATGAAAGAGAACATGTAAAATTAATTTAAATTACTTTTGTGGACTTTGGTAATATTTTATTACCCACACAGACCTCAGTCTTACTTAAAGTTCTTTTAGGCAAAGTCACCATCAGGATTTAGAGTAAAATGAGTAAAAATCCTGGGTACTAACATGGCCCGAAATATGCTATTCCAAAGAGGAACAGGTTACTACTTTTGAAGAAAAGAGCTGCCTTGGTAACTTCCCTCAAATGCTTATTTTAAATAAAAATAGTTAATGGAAATATTTTTTAAACCAACTTTGGGCACACGCTGCCCACCAAATGAAAAAGGAAATTACTTCTTCTCTATTTTAGGAAATTTTCCAACTTTACTTTTAAGATTATAACTTTTTCAATTTTTGACTTTCTAATACAGTATGTAAATTTTTTAAAATTTTGCTTTTCAATGTAGTGAGAGTTCTTTTTCAGATGATCTTCACAACCCAGAACAGACACCAGAGCAACCCTCAGAAGTCACACTGTTCAACTACAATGAGATGAAAATGGACGGATATCTGAAATAGGTATGCCCTCTGCTCCAACGCTGAGCAAGCGCTTTTAACATGTGACCAACACAGAACTCCACTCTTCTGGAGATTCCTCGAGCTCAAAACAGTTCCATTTAATAAGTCAATATATTATTCTTAAAAATTAAGTTTGGTCACTAGGAAAGACTGAACAAAAATTATTCCCCTCCCCTCAACACAACAACCAAATAGCTTTAGTCACCCCCTCTGCTCCCCACAAAAATGGGGAAGTAGTGGAGGCTGAAACCTTTAAATCTGACATTTCAGCTCCTAAAACACTGCGGCTATTTGCTCAAACTGCAGGTCTACGTCTTTCCTTCTCCAATACTTCCCCCATTTATAAATTTATTTCCACACAAACACACACGCGCACACACACACACGCACTCATACTCACACATACTCTTACTCTCAAGTAAGACACTTTTTTGTGTTTGTTGATAAATTATGAGGATTATGAACTAGGTGTGTACAGGGTTTCATAGGTGCTTTGTAAACATCAGAGTCACTTGGGTCTTTTCTCCAAAAGCCTGAAATCAAATTACGCAGCCAGGGATCACTACTTTCCCAGACGCTGTTCACAGGCTGCATATTGACGAAGGGCAGAGAAAAAGTCCTCATAACTGATGTTCAGATGGGAAGGCAAAGAGCTGAAAAGAAAGCACAGGGGAAAAAAGCAATTAAATGGTATACTGTAATTTGGTCGGGGAACCAGAAGGATAATGACCCAAAGGAAGTTAAGGACAAAAGAAAGTACATTACAAGTGTAGGGTATGTCAAACCTTTTCTACTAAATGACTGCTAAACTCACTGTGAAACAGTCCAAGTAAAAAACTTTCTCTCCTTCTTTCCATAAGAAGAGCAACTTGTATTTTGAGATAGCGATTCAGAATGTATAGTAAAGCCTAAGTCTAAATTAATGTAAAACTGGAGATCTATTTATAAAGAATCTCACTCAAATTCACTTTAAGAACTCCTTCCTGAGGCATTGAGGGTAGTGGCTCAGGTCATACTCCTGGGGTCCTGGGATCAAGCCCCACACTGAGCTCAGCGGGGAGTCTGCTTCTCCCTCTGCCCCTCCCCCTGCTCATGCGCGCTCGCACGCTCTCTCTCTTTCTTTCTCTCTCTCAAATAAACAAATACATAAATAAAATCTTTAAAAAAAAGAAGAAGAAGAAGAACTCCTTTCTGTTAGAGTATAGCCAGTACTACTTGAACAATTTATGAAAGCCAGGATTAACACTGGCAGAACAGCACAGATCCTTCTATGACTGTATGTTAAAACCATGTGGTGAGCAACCAGTAAGTTTTTATCTCTACCATTTCTAATTGCTCAAAGAGGCAATTAGAGTGTGATGTGAAGACAAACACTTTAAAGGCAGACTGAACATACAGCTAGAGGGTTCCCCTTTATTTTAAATAAATATAATTTTCAATAATTAACATAAACAATTCTCTAATTTATACAGCTTTATTGTGAGGCTTTGGAAATTCCAAACTGTACCAGAGCCAAACACCAGTACAAAAGACATTCAGAGTTCCAGTCACATGCACCACTGGGCAAACTACCATGAACGAACTGCTGGCCTGACTGTGTGGTGCTCAAAGCTATGCTTTCTTCATCCTTCCTTTTGCCTTCCCTGGCTTTACTGAAATACAATTGACTAACAATCTTGTCCCTTCCTTTAACTACCCAAAATTCTGAGAGAAGTCTCCTTTCCCTCCATTTCCTTATCTCTTAATAATCTCTGCCCTCAAACTTTTATCTTATTCACTTTACTGCAGTAATAAGCTCACAAGGTTTCCTCAAAGGACAAAGTCAGCGACCCTCCTCTTGCTGAAGCATCCTTCAGACATCCTCCTCAAACAACCCACTATCCTAAGTCTTTCTCTTTTATCCTATCAATGGCTTCCTCTCCTATCACTCCTCAAAAAATCTCTCAGCGCCACTACCCCTCAGTGCCTCCAAAGTGGTCTTGCCATTCTCCTCCATCTCCTTCTCCATATCATAATTAAGACATTAAGACATCACAGTGCTTCCAGTCGGATGGGCAGCAGACCTCAATATAATGTGACACAGAACTAGGACAGAAATATGTACAAAAATCCATGAGAAAGTTTGTTACGTGTTAGGTATCTGATATCCGTTATCAGACTTAAATCCTCAACTTCTTATTAAAATACCCATTTGACAAATACAGAGAAGCTTACACAACTATCCAAAGTCATGTTACTGAATTGCATTGCCAAGATTCGAAAGGAGATCCATCTGTTCTACAACACAAGCTTCCCTCCAAACCATGCTCAACTTCAAAAGAAATCACTCCTAGCTTTCTTGGAGCCCAACCCAAAGGTACCTGAAATCAAACTCAGAAAACCCAAACTCAGAAAAAGAAATAAGAGAAATAGACACCCATCACAAGGAAACCCAGAGTTTGGAGATGTAGGTTCTAATTCCACTTTATTACAAGTAATAATAAGAGCAATGTCTCTTCCCCCTTCTCCTCACTTATAAAATAAGGAGGTAGGATCATATGGTCTATAGCTCTTTCTGCCTGGCATGCTATGTGTTCTTTTCTGCCCTCTGATTCCACAAACCATTTCCCTGTCCTGCCCCTGAACTTGAAGCATTTCTTAAAAGACCAAAAGATACCTCGGTACTGTGCTCTTCTATATACACTTGAGAAACTTCCTTTATTCTCACTGGTTCAACTACTACTACTTCCTAGGTACTGTCAGTCTTTAAATATCCTTTTTTTGCCTTGAATTCTCATCCATGGACCAATTCTACATCTTCACCTGCTCTCCTAAGTGTTTCCACTAAATAGTCTATGGCCTCAAAAACAACTTATCCTTGAATTCAACATTTTCTCTTCAAAAATCAATGTTCCCTTGACTTTCTAGTCTGCTTAGTGGGGAGTCTGCTTCTCCCTCTCCCTGTGCTGCTCCGTCTGCTGTGCACTGGCATTCTCTGTCAAATAAATAAATAAAATCTTTAAAACAAAATAAATAAAATCAGGGGTGAGCAAATACAGCCCAAGAGCCTGCCACCTGTTTTTGTGAATACTGTTTTATGTTTTACTTCAAGAGTCACACATATTTGTTTATGTACTATCCATGGCTGCTTAGCTACACTACCAATGTTGAGCAGCTGCAACAGAGAGGAGTAGCTCAAGACTGTATGGCCCACATACTTACCTGAAATATTTACCACCTAGTCCTTTATACAAAGTTTGGCCAACTCTCTTCTAAACAAGGAATTTCATTCTCATCACTGTATGATCTCCTAAATCATAGTTATGGACTTCCACTCATCTACCTCCTCCTTTCCCAAACTGTATCTACTCTAGTACACACTGCCAAACAAATCTTTTAAAATCAGACACTTCATGCTATCCACAGGCTCAGTGGCTTCCTACTTCCTGTCAAAACTGTTATACAGGGGCACCTGGGTGGCTCAGTGGGTTAAAGCCTCTGCCTTCGGCTCAAGTCATGGTCCCAGTGTCCTGGGATCGAGCCCCACATCTGGCTCTCTGCTTGCAGGGAGCCTGCTTCCACCTCTCTCTCTATCTGTCTGCCTCTCTGCCTACTTGTGATCTCTGTCTGTCAAATAAATAAATAAAATCTTTAAAAAAAAAAAAACAAAAACAAAACTGTTATACATATTCTTTTTTTTTTTTTTAAAGATTTTTTATTTTATTTATTCGACAGACAGAGATCACATGTAGGCAGAGAGGCAGGCAGAGAGAGAGAGAGAGAGGAGGAAGCAGGCTCTCCACTGAGCAGAGAGCCCGATGCGGGGCTCGATCCCAGGACTCTGAGATCATGACCCGAGCCGAAGGCAGAGGCTTTAACCCACTGAGCCACCCAGGTGCCCCTGTTATACATATTCTTTATGCTGGTATTTAAAGCCTTCCTAGCATCGATACCCCCAAATTATGTGTTTACACCTTACAGAGGTGACCCCTGACCAACATGGGTTTAAACTGCACAAGTCCACTTACACAAAGGTATTTTTTGATAAATGCAGTATCGTACTATTAATTTATTTTCTCTTCCCTATAATTTAAAAAACATTTTCTTTTCTCTAGCTAACTTTATTGTAAGAATACAGTAATTGTATTAATTGGTGTTATTCAGTTGGGCTTCCAGCCAAAAGTAGGCTATTAATAGTTAAGTTTTTAGGGGGTCAAGTTACATGCAGATTTTTGACTGCATACGGGGGCCCCCATAACACTCACATTGTTCAAGGATCAATTATTCTACCATCTAATGCTATAGTGCTAAGTCTCCATTCTGGTACAACCAGTTCCCTATTTCTTGAAAACAAGATGTTCATTGCTCACCTCCCAGGTTTTCTTCCTTTTCCTACCATCATCCCCTACACTTCTCACCTTTTTTTCTAATTATAGAAATGCTATCCATTTTACATACATACCCCAGAGCAAGTTACATCTTTTTTTTTTTTGTAAAACCAACAACTCTGGCCCACAGAGGTATCTCTCCCTCCTGGTCTCCTATGACAATGTGTATCGGTACCAAATACTTGCACAAGCATACTCTCTTGTGTCAGTCCTCTACATATGTCTTTATCTTACCACTGATACTGTGAGATACCTGAGAGAAAGGAGCAATACTGTCTGTCTCTGGGAATTATCACCATACCTAGTACAGTGCTAGGCTCGAGAAACACTTGCTGGATTGAATCAAAGTCAGCACATTTTAATTACTTACATAATCTCAGTCAATCTGATGTGCCAGGGAAGAAAGCCTAACGTGCTGTCCACAGGACCAAACTTCAATACTAAATCAGGATCAGGAAAACCAGCTGAACCTTAAAAAGAAATAAACAGGAATTTAACATGCATTGCTTACAAATAAAATGACCGAAGGCAAACTCTGTTAATCAAATTGGCTTTTTATGCTCTGAGGGTGTTTCCTTTAGAGGGTTTATCCAACCCCCACCACACTGCCCAACATATACTTTAATATCTATGCTATTTCCATATGTCAAAGTTTTCTCTAAAGACCATTTAACTGAACTGATTACTTGTTAAGAAGGGGTAACCCCACTCCCATTCTAAACCCTACAGGTAGCCCCCAAATCCCATCCATCTTTCAACATAAGAGTTCTCCTGGCATTCTGGGAAGCACACTGCTTTGGGGGCACAAATGCTTACAGAATCATGTAAGTTCATAGACTCATATAACTTCAGATATGAAAAGGAACTATAAAAGTAACTACTATACTTCCTTCCCCAATACCCATTTTATAGCTAAGGACCCACAAAGATCAGCTACCAGATATCCAGTATAAATGTTTTCTCCAGAGCCCTTGCCCTGGGAGGGAAAACACTATACACCGGCCTCAACAAAGGCATGGCCGCTTGGTCTCACAACCCGGTTTCCATACAAGACCTAGTTTGAGAAAAAGAGGGGATAAGGATAGTGCAAGTACTTAAAAAATTAAAGTAGTCACTGGTAGAACAGAAAAGATGCTATAATCCAAGAGACCCAGGCTCTAACAGTTTCTAATAACTTCAGTTTTGCCACTAACTTTTGGTCACATAACCTCCCCAGGGCTTAGTTGTTTCATTTGATAAGTAAGGAGACTAGATGAGACAGGCTCATCCAGCAGTAATAAAGAATTATTTCCGTAACGAAGTTTCTTTAAAGTCCATATTAGTAAAGTAAGTGGACTAAGAAGAATATATATTCCTCGGCCTGGTAAAAAGCAAATTCTCTTTAGTTTAAAAAAATAAAATAAAAAATGGCAAGAAGGAACTTCTCACGAATGGTAGTGTGAAGGTGATGAATCCTCCCCCATAAAAAACATATAAAACTGGACAAAGCCAAACATTTAAGGGGACTGGGTACTGGCCAGAAGCAGACAATTATTCTTTTAATAACAAGAAAACAAAACAAAACAAAACACCAGCCAGAGCGTCAGGTAAGAGCAGTGGTAAGGGTCCTTGTCTCCTGCCTGGGAATGGTCCAACTCCCCATGCCTCTACCCTCAGTCAAATGGAGAGCACCACATTTTTACCAGGATGGGGCTCAGAGTAAAACTAGCAGATTTGGTGCTTGTAGACAAAAGGTATACACTCAGTTTGGAACTGGAGATTGGGGGGGAGGGGCAGATGATGATGAAAACCTAGGGTTTTGCCAACTGTTAAGTGGAAAACTCAGAAGTGAACAAATGAGGAAAAGCCACAGCCTGTTGGCCTGATGTTGTACCCCAGTGAGGGCAAGCAGTATAATGGTCAGAAATTTACCAGGAAGATCCCAGAAACAAGGGTTCAGATAAGCTCTCCACACACCCACAGCTGACCAGGAAACTGCATACATGCAAAGGAGGAAAGAGGGCATCAAGAAAGCCCAGTGAAAACAAACAGCCAAGAAGACTTGAGAACTGTGGCAACTCTGAATGCACTCTCACATCACACAGAAATCAGGGAAGCCTTACAAACTGAGCACAACCAGTGTGTATATCATAATCTGACACATAAAACTAGACAGACACAGGCAGTCAGACTAAAAAATAAAATAAAAAATAGAAAATTTGAGCAGAGATAGCAGTTGGCATCTTTATACATTACATAGACAACATCATCTTGTGTTTAAAAAATCTTAAGACTGGGGAGGAGTCAAGATGGCGGAGAAGTAGCAGGCTGAGACTACTTCGGGTAGCGGGAGATCAGCTAAATAGCTTATCTAAAGATTGCAAACACCTACAAATCCAACGGGAGATTGAAGAGAAGAAGAACAGCAATTCCAGAAACAGAAAATCAACCACTTTCTGCAAGGTAGGACTGGCGGAGAAGTGAATCCAAAGCGACGGGAAGATAGACCGCGGGGGGAGGGGCCGGCTCCCGGCGAGCGGCGGAGCAACAGAGCAAAATCAGGACTTTTAAAAGTCTGTTCCGCTGAGGGACATCGTTCCAGAGGCTTAACTGGGGTGAAGCCCAGGCGGGGTAAGCGCGGCCTCAGGTCCCGCAGGGTCGCAGAAGGATCAGGGGTGTCTCAGTGTCGCAGAGCTTACCGGTATTACAACGGGGAAGCCGGCTGCGGAGACAGAGCCGAGGAGTGACTCTCAGCTCAGGGTTGCCTTGAACCGGTCGCAGGCTCGGTCAGCTCGGAGCGCGGCCGGAGGCCAGGGTGACGGGAGTCATTTGGCGCTGTTCTCTGAGGGTGCACTGAGGAGTGGGGCCCCGGGCTCTCGGCTCCTCCGGGCCGGAGACCGGGAGGCCGCCATCTTTATTCCCGTCCTCGGGACTCTACGGAAAGCGCTCAGGGAACAAAAGCTCCCGAAAGCGAACCCGAGCGGATGACTCAGCGCGGCCCCGGGTAAGGGCGGTGCAACTCCGCCTGGGGCAAAGACGCTTGAGAATCACTACAACAGGCCCCTCCCCCAGAAGATCAACGGGAAACCCAGCCAGGACCAAGTTCACCTACGAAGGAGAACGGCGGAATTCCAGAGGAGAAGAAAGCAAAGCACGGAACTCATGGCTTTCTCCCCATGATTTTTTAGCCTTGCAGTTAATTTAATTTTTTTTTCTTTTTCAATTTTTTTTCTTTTTCTCTTCTTCTGCTAAATTTTTTTTAACTTTTACCATTTTCTTTTTTTTTAAGTTTTTTAAATAGTTTATGTAATAAATATATATTTTTTCCTCTTTTTATATTTTTTTCTTTATCGGCTTTCTTTTTTTTAATAGTTTTTTTTCTTTCTTTCTTTCTGAACCCCTTTTTATCCCCTTTCTCCCCCCTCACAATTCAGGATCTCTTCTGATTTGGCTAAAGCATATTTTCCTGGGGTTGTTGCCACCCTTTTAGTATTTTACTTGCTCTTTCATATACTCTTATCTGGACAAAATGACAAGGCGGAAAAATTCACAACAAAAAAAAGAACAAGAGGCAATACCAAAGGCTAGGGACCTAATCAATACAGACATTGGTAATATGTCAGATATAGAGTTCAGAATGATGATTCTCAAGGTTCTAGCCGGGCTTGAAAAAGGCATGGAAGATATTAAAGCAACCCTCTCGGGAGATATAAAAGCCCTTTCTGGAGAAATAAAAGAACTAAAATCTAACCAAGTTGAAATCAAAAAAGCTATTAATGAGGTGCAATCAAAAATGGAGGCTCTCACTGCTAGGATAAATGAGGCAGAAGAAAGAATTAGCGATATAGAAGACCAAATGACAGAGAATAAAGAAGCTGAGCAAAAGAGGGACAAACAGCTACTGGACCACGAGGGGAGAATTCGAGAGATAAGTGACACCATAAGACGAAACAACATTAGAATAATTGGGATTCCAGAAGAAGAGGAAACAGAGAGGGGAGCAGAAGGTATATTGGAGAGAATTATTGGAGAGAATTTCCCCAATATGGCAAAGGGAACAAGCATCAAAATCCAGGAGGTTCAGAGAACCCCCCTCAAAATCAATAAGAATAGGTCTACACCCCGTCACCTAATAGTAAAATTGACAAGTCTTAGTGACAAAGAAAAGATCCTGAAAGCAGCCCGGGAAAAGAAGTCTGTAACGTACAATGGTAAAAATATTAGATTGGCAGCAGACTTATCCACAGAGACCTGGCAGGCCAGAAAGAGCTGGCATGATATATTCAGAGCACTAAACGAGAAAAACATGCAGCCAAGAATACTATATCCAGCTAGGCTATCATTGAAAATAGACGGAGAGATTAAAAGCTTCCAGGACAAACAAAAACTGAAAGAATTTGCAAATACCAAACCAGCTCTACAGGAAATATTGAAAGGGGTCCTCTAAGCAAAGAGAGACCCTAAAAGTAGTAGATCAGAAAGAAACAGAGACAATATACAATAACAGTCACCTTACAGGCAATACAATGGCACTAAATTCATATCTCTCAATACTTACCCTGAATGTTAATGGGCTAAATGCCCCAATCAAAAGACACAGGGTATCAGAATGGATAAAAAAACAAAACCCATCTATATGTTGCCTACAAGAAACTCATCTTAAACCCGAAGACACCTCCAGGTTTAAAGTGAGGGGGTGGAAAAGAATTTACCATGCTAATGGACATCAGAAGAAAGCAGGAGTGGCAATCCTTATATCAGATCAATTAGATTTTAAGCCAAAGACTATAATAAGAGATGAGGAAGGACACTATATCATACTCAAAGGAACTGTCCAACAAGAAGATCTAACAATTTTAAATATCTATGCCCCTAACGTGGGAGCAGCCAACTATATAAACCAATTAATAACAAAATCAAAGAAACACATCGACAAGAATACAATAATAGTAGGGGATTTTAACACTCCCCTCACTGAAATGGACAGATCATCCAAGCAAAAGATCAACAAGGAAATCAAGGCCTTAAATGACACACTGGACCAGATGGACATCACAGATATATTCAGAACATTTCATCCCAAAGCAACAGAATACACATTCTTCTCTAGTGCACATGGAACATTCTCCAGAATAGATCACATTCTTGGTCCTAAATCAAGTCTCAACCGGTATCAAAAGATTGGGATCATTCCCTGCATATTTTCAGACCACAATGCTCTAAAGCTAGAACTCAATCACAAGAGGAAATTTGGAAAGAACCCAAATACATGGAGACTAAACAGCATCCTTCTAAAGAATGAATGGGTCAACCAGGAAATCAAAGAAGAATTGAAAAAATTTATGGAAACAAATGATAATGAAAACACAACAGTTCAGAATCTGTGGGACACAACAAAGGCAGTCCTGAGAGGAAAATATATAGCGGTACAAGCCTTTCTCAAGAAACAAGAAAGGTCTCAGGTACACAACCTAACCCTACACCTAAAGGAGCTGGAGAAAGAACAAGAAAGAAACCCTAAACCCAGCAGGAGAAGAGAAATCATAAAGATCAGAGCAGAAATCAATGAAATAGAAACCAAAAAAACAATAGAACAAATCAACGAAACTAGGAGCTGGTTCTTTGAAAGAATTAATAAGATTGATAAACCCCTGGCCAGACTTATCAAAAAGAAAAGAGAGAGGACCCAAATAAATAAAATCATGAATGAAAGAGGAGAGATCACAACGAACACCAAAGAAATACAGACAATTATAAGAACATACTATGAGCAACTCTACGGCAACAAATTTGACAATCTGGAAGAAATGGATGCATTCCTAGAGACATATAAACTACCACAACTGAACCAGGAAGAAATAGAAAGCCTGAACAGACCCATAACCAGTAAGGAGATTGAAACAGTCATCAAAAATCTCCAAACAAACAAAAGCCCAGGGCCAGACGGCTTCCCGGGGGAATTCTACCAAACATTTAAAGAAGAACTAATTCCTATTCTCCTGAAACTGTTCCAAAAAATAGAAATAGAAGGAAAACTTCCAAACTCATTTTATGAGGCCAGCATCACCTTGATCCCAAAACCAGACAAGGATCCCAACAAAAAAGAGAACTACAGACCAATATCCTTGATGAACACAGATGCAAAAATTCTCGCCAAAATACTAGCCAATAGGATTCAACAGTACGTTAAAAGGATTATTCACCACGACCAAGTGGGATTTATTCCAGGGCTGCAAGGCTGGTTCAACATCCGCAAATCAATCAATGTGATACAACACATTAATAAAAGAAAGAACAAGAACCATATGATACTCTCCATAGATGCTGAAAAAGCATTTGACAAAGTCCAGCATCCCTTCCTGATCAAAACTCTTCAAAGTGTAGGGATAGACGGCACATACCTCAATATTATCAAAGCCATCTATGAAAAACCCACCGCAAATATCATTCTCAATGGAGAAAAACTGAAAGCTTTTCCGCTAAGGTCAGGAACACGGCAGGGATGTCCGTTATCACCACTGCTATTCAACATAGTACTAGAAGTCCTAGCCTCAGCAATCAGACAACAAAAGGAAATTAAAGGCATCCAAATCGGCAAAGAAGAAGTCAAACTATCACTCTTCGCAGATGATATGATACTCTATGTGGAAAACCCAAAAGACTCCACTCCAAAACTGCTAGAACTTGTACAGGAATTCAGTAAAGTGTCAGGATATAAAATCAATGCACAGAAATCAGTTGCATTTCTCTACACCAACAACAAGACAGAAGAAAGAGAAATTAAGGAGTCCATCCCATTTACAATTGCACCCAAAACTATAAGATACCTAGGAATAAACCTAACCAAAGAGACTAAGAATCTATATTCAGAAAACTATAAAGTACTCATGAAAGAAATTGAGGAAGACACAAAGAAATGGAAAAATGTTCCATGCTCCTGGATTGGAAGAATAAATATTGTGAAAATGTCTATGCTACCTAAAGCAATCTACACATTTAATGCAATTCCTATCAAAATACCATCCATTTTTTTCAAAGAAATGGAACAAATCATCCTCAAATTTATATGGAACCAGAAAAGACCTCGAATAGCCAAAGGAATATTGAAAAAGAAAGCCAAAGTTGGTGGCATCACAATTCCGGACTTCAAGCTCTATTACAAAGCTGTCATCATCAAGACAGCATGGTACTGGCACAAAAACAGACACATAGATCAATGGAACAGAATAGAGAGCCCAGAAATGGACCCTCAACTCTATGGTCAACTCATCTTCGACAAAGCAGGAAAGAATGTCCAATGGAACAAAGACAGCCTCTTCAATAAATGGTGTTGGGAAAATTGGACAGCCACATGCAGAAAAATGAAATTGGATCATTTCCTTACACCACACACGAAAATAGACTCAAAATGGATGAAGGATCTCAATGTGAGAAAGGAATCCATCAAAATCCTCGAGGAAAACACAGGCAGCAACCTCTTCGACGTCAGCCGCAGCAACATCTTCCTAGGAACATCACCAAAGGCAAGGGAAGCAAGGGCAAAAACGAACTTTTGGGATTTTATCAAGATCAAAAGCTTTTGCACAGCAAAGGAAACAGTGAACAAAACCAAAAGACAACTGACAGAATGGGAGAAGATATTTGCAAATGACATATCAGATAAAGGGCTAGTGTCCAAAATCTATAAAGAACTTAGCAAACTCAACACCCAAAGAACAAATAATCCAATCAAGAAATGGGCAGAGGACATGAACAGACATTTCTGCAAAGAAGACATCCAGATGGCCAACAGACACATGAAAAAGTGCTCCATATCACTCGGCATCAGGGAAATACAAATCAAAACCACCATGAGATATCACCTCACACCAGTCAGAATGGCTAAAATTAACAAGTCAGGAAATGACAGATGCTGGCGAGGATGCGGAGAAAGGGGAACCCTCCTACACTGTTGGTGGGAATGCAAGCTGGTGCAACCACTCTGGAAAACAGCATGGAGGTTCCTCAAAATGTTGAAAATAGAACTACCCTATGACCCTGCAATTGCACTGCTGGGTATTTACCCTAAAGATACAAACATAGTGATCCGAAGGGGCACATGCACCCGAATGTTTATAGCAGCAATGTCTACAATAGCCAAACTATGGAAAGAACCTAGATGTCCATCTACAGACGAATGGATAAAGAAGATGTGGTATATATACACAATGGAATACTATGCAGCCATCAAAAGAAATGAAATCTTGCCATTTGCGACGACGTGGATGGAACTAGAGGGTATCATGCTTAGCGAAATAAGTCAATCGGAGAAAGACAACTATCATATGATCTCCCTGATATGAGGGAGAGGATATGCAACATGGGGGGTCGAGGGGGTAGGAGAAGAGTAAATGAAACAAGATGGGATTGGGAGGGAGACAAACCATAAGTGACTCTTAATCTCACAAAACAAACTGAGGGTTGATGGGGGGAGGGGGTTGGGAGAGGGGGTGAGGTTATGGATATCGGGGAGGGTATGTGCTATGGTGAGTGTTGTGAAGTGTGTAAACCTGGCGATTCGCAGACCTGTACCCCTGGGGATAAAAATATATGTTTATAAAGCTGTAAAAAAAAAAAAAAAAAAAGAAAGAAAGGATGAATCCCCAAGTTTTGTAGCAACATGGACGGGACTGGAAGAGATTATGCTGAGTGAAATAAGTCAAGCAGAGAGAGTCAATTATCATATGGTTTCACTTATTTGTGGAGCATAACAAATAGCATGGAGGACAAGGGGAGATGGAGAGGAGAAGAGAGTTGAGGGAAATTGGAAGGGGAGGTGAACCATGAGAGACTATGGACTCTGAAAAACGATCTGAGAATTTTGAAGGGGTGGGGGGTGGGAGGTTGGGGGCACCAGGTGGTGGGTATTGTAGAGGGCACGGATTGCATGGAGCACTGGGTGTGGTGCAAAAATAATGAATACTGTTATGCTGAAAAAAATAAAAAAAATTAAAAAAAAAAAAAAAATCTTAAGACTCTGCAAAATGAACTACCAGAACTATTAAATGAATTTCAGTAAGGTGGCAAGATACAAAATCAATATTTAAAAAGCAACTATATTTCCACTTATTACCAACAAACAATCCAAAAACAAATCGAGAAAACAATCCCATTAATAATAGCCACCAGAAGAATAAAATACTTGGGAATAAATTTAACAAAATAAGCACAAACCCAAATCCTGAAATTACAAAACACTGTTAAAAGAAAAATTAGGACCCAAATAAGTGGAGAGATATGCTATGTTCATGGATTGGAACGCTCAATATTGTTAAGATGGCAATTCTCCCCTAACTGAGCTAGATTCAACTCAATCCCTATCAAAACAGGGTGTCTCTGTGAAATTGACAAACATATTCTAAAATTTACATAAAAATGAAAGGGCCCTGAGTGTAGCCAAAATTGTTTAACTTTGAAAAAGAAAATCAAAGTTGAAAGACTTACCCTACATGATTTCAAAGTTTACCACAGTAGATGCTACAGTAATCAAGACAGTGTGGCATTTGAAGGACAGACAATACAGAACAATGAAACAGAATAAGAAGTACAGAAATAAATTCAAGGATTTATGGTAAACTGAGTTTCAACAGAGGAGTCACAGTAATTCAAGGAGAAAAAATGGTGGTAAAATGGTGGTAAAAGAAAAACTGATTTTGTTTACCCCAATACCATTCACAAAAATTAGGTTGAAATGGATTACAGATTTAAACAGCCAAAGTGATAAAAATCTAGAAAACAAGAACTGGGTTAGGCAAAGATTTCTCTTTTTAAAAAAAATTTTTTTATTATTATTAACATATAATGTATTATTTGTTTCAGAGGTACAGGTCTGTGGTTCATCAGTCTTACACAATACACGGTGCTCACCACAACACATACCCTCCCCAATGTCCATCCCCATCCTTCCCACCCACCTCCACTCCAGCAACCCTGTTTGCTTCCTAAGATTAAGAGTTAGGCAAAGATTTCTTAAATATGACACCAAATGTGTGATCCACAGAAGGAAAAAAAATGATAAACTGGATTTCTTAAAGAGTAAACACTTTAAAAGAAACAGTTAGGAAAAAAAAATGGACTGTGAGAAAGTATTCATTCATAAATCATACCTTACTACTGAAAAAAGATGTGTACCCAAAATATACAGACTTCTGAAAACTCAGTAACAAGACAAACTACCCATTAAAGACAGGCAAAATGTTTTGGATAGATTCTTCACCAAGAAGATACAGATGACAAATAAGCACATGAAAAAAGCTCAATGTCAGTAGTCATTAGGAAAATGTGAACTAAAACCATAATAAGATACTACACACCCACTAGAACAGCAAAAATTAAACACACACACACACACACACACACACACACACAATACTAAGCCTTGGCAAGGCTGTGAAGAATCTACACTCCTCTACATTGCTGGTGGAATATAAACATCAGTATAGTCTCTTTGGAAAACAGTTTGGCAGTTTCTTAAACATTCACTCACCATGCAATCCAGCAATTCCACTATTAGCTATGTACCAAGGAAAGGACAACATGTCTGCACAGAGACTGTATGTGAATGGTCACAGCAGCAGCGTGCAAACAAACCTAATGCACATCAACTGATGAATGAATCAACAAAATGTACATCCATACAACTGAATACTGTTCAACAAAAAGTAATGAACTATTAATACATGCAACACGGATGAACCTTAATAATATGCCGAGGAAACAAAGCAAGACATTAAAGACTATGTATGATTCCATTTATATATAACTTATAGAAAAGACAAAAGTATAGTCAAAAAGCAGATACGCAGTTGCTCTGCGTGGGAGTAGGAATGGTGATTAACTGCAGTCACAAGAGAACTTTTGGGGGTAACCGTATTTAGAGGGTTTGCTTCTGTCCGATCAGTAAGTTAACGTATGGATTTGTGTACATTTTCACTTGTTGTGGGTTTACTACCCTGAAGATAGCACCCGGGCTCAACACTTCAGCACTTCTCCATAGGCTACCGTTGGTCCCTGCATCACTTTCAGGATATCCTCATAAATTACTCTCTGGCTGAGGCCTTACAGAATCCAGGAAACAGTCAACTCTCCAGTAACCTACACTGAGCCCCAACAACAGTCTACTTTAAGTCTGTTCATTCAGCCTGAATACTGAATACAACAGGCAATGAGAAAAGAACAGGAGAGTCGGGGAAGAGGTGAGCAGTCAGTGTAAGTTGGGACTTAGTGATGCGCTGGGATGAACATGTGTCAAAGTAGAAGAAACAAGAATGCGGAGTCAAACAAATGACTGAGTTAGATAGAAAACGCATGATTAATGAGTAAGGTTAAGTGGAAACTCTATGTGAATGAAAAAAAAAATGTATGTCTGAAATTGTATGGCTATAGAAGCTATCAATGGACATGAACTTGTTAGAAGCGCTGCCTTTATTCAAAAGGATCAAGGATAATGCCAGTAAGCAGAAGAACCATAAAGTTAATGCAAAAAGTTCCTAGGGGGCTCTACAGAGAATTAGCAAATTAAAGGCTTTTTTATAAACAGTTACAGGGAAAAAAAAGTATAATGTTATACTTGGTACAACATGACAAATATAGTAAGTATATTTGGTATCACGTAATAGAAAATCCTAAAAATAGAGCGATGATTAATGATAAGATTATATTCTTTGGAATGCCTCCTAAAGAGCTGTTAAATTCAAACTTATCAGATAGGTCAAACTAAAAAGATACAGTGAGAAGAGTATGATATTATAATATAATAAAGAATATATAGTTGTCTCTGTCAAGGTTCCTGGCACAGAGCTCCTAAAATCCTTGCAATTTCCTGAATGATAGGAGTATTTTTTGTTATTTATAATAAGCACCCTTCCACCATACCTGAGTTTATGTTAATTATGACTCTTGGTGAGCCTCTAGACCTCTAGATAACTTTAGGAAGGGAGCTAGTTGCCAAAGAAACCAATCATGTGATTAGAAGGCTGAAAATTTCCACTTTCCCTTCCAACCTCCAGGTATGGAGGGGAAGAGAGGCAGGAGACAGAGTTCAAATCCTAAGAGGCATTGATTTAATTAATCATGCTAACATAAATGAACCACCATTAAAAACCCCTAAAAGACAGGGTTCTTAAAGCTTCCAGGTTGGTGAACACAATGAGGTGCTGAGAGGGTGATTCACCCAGAGAAGGCACAGAAAATGACTGCACCCTCCCCTGCCAAGACCTTGTCCTAGACTCTTACACTGGGCTGCTCCTGAGTTGTAGCCTTTATAATCAACTGGTAAACAGAAGTGAAGGTCCCACCTAAGTTCTGTGAGCCACTCTAACAAACTAGCAAACCTTAGGCGACAATCACGGGAACCCCCCCATTTATAAGCAGTTGATCGGGTAGCCAGTCCAGGTGGCTGAGAACTGTAACTGGCCTCTGAAGTGGGGACAGTCTTGTGTGACTGAGCCTTTAAACCCAGAGAATCAAACAAGGACTCCAGGTGGTTAGCATCAGAAGTGAACTGAATTGCCAGACACTCCTGTGGTGTCTGGAGAACTGGAGAACTCACTGTCGGTGCTGGAAAACATCCCAGAAGGCTGGTGACAATGTATTCAAGAATATTCATCATTGCCCCCCAAAATCCTCTCATATCCTCTCCTTACCAGTTAGTCCTCATGCAAGTGAGTTGACTACAAATTCCATATCTCAAAACCATTTTCACATGTGGGTCTTTAAAATTTCAGAAACATCACAAGTGTAAAAACAACAAAATCAGGTGTTATCATGCAAGTGGAACCTAGATGTTCTCCTTCATACTGTACCCTTGTGGGACAAAACTAAACACACACACACACACACATATACATGTATGTATGTATGTATGACTTACTAAGTAAACGGTCGAACATGTCTACATCCAAATCTGTGGATCTCTTTTGCTGCTGGGCTACTAATTGGCAAAAGTCCTGAGCAGCTCTCACAATATCTGCTTTTCCATCTTCTGGGGAGAGCACCTTCACTGCTGATCGGCAATTTAAAACTGGAGGGAAAACCAAAGTTATTAAATAAAACATCCTGTTCCAGACATATTTCAAAATCTGTTTCAAGAAACATTAAGTTCAGACTAAAATAAAAGTACAGTTGTTCTAGTAAACAAGAATCATTTAAGTCCTTCAAATTCAATATCAAAACATACCTATTTACTCTCCTCTAAAAGGACTCACACATCACATTTGTGTATATGTATTTATATATCGCCTTCCTTTCTCTGAGTGCTCAGAGACCTTGTATCTCTGAATGAATCCTCTAGAAAACAGGAATTATAGGCTAGTTTACAATCTTCACTCATCTAAAATGTCATCTACAATCACAGTACAGTTAGCAATAATGTAAGAGAAGACCAAAATGAAGACTGTAGGGAAAAAAATGTGTTTCAATGGTCCACTTTATCAGACTCTGATTCTACTGGACCTATTTTATAATTGATAGGATTCTATCTTATCTATTGATATGTAATTCTTTCTACTAATATGCAAAATTCTTTTTTGTCCAGTAAAGTCCAGCAATGCCAAATTCTTATCTATTGACATGCAAATTCTATCCTGTCCAGTAGAGGATCAATTATCTTCTCTGTAACCCAAAAGACAAACCAGTTTTGCCTCCATTTACATATTCATTTCAGTATTTCTGACCTGTGTGTCCATTCTCTGGACTCTCTTTTGAACTGGTTACAAAATCTGCCTGGTTTCTGGTTTGTCTATGAATTAAATGATATCTTTAACATGTATTTATTTTTTAGTATCTATGAAAATCATAATTTTATCCTTTTCTGAAAATTATCTTTGAACAAGATGAAGAAAGAAAAGTCTAAATCTGATGATTAAAGATGGTGACAATAAAGTGACAGAATTTACCTTGAAACATAAAACATATCTGCGTAAATTAAATACTCAATTTTATACTCATGCTTACCTTGATCATCTTTGTCATTGCTATTTGCAAACTCTGGTGAGTATTTTGAACAATCTAAGCCCAGAAGTTCCTGCTGTTGTTTTAAAATTTCATCCATCAATCTGGAATTATTTCTTTTGAAAATACCTTAAAAAGAAAAAAAGCAAGTAAATCCCAACTAGGTTAATTTATCAACAATTAATGGGACGTTTGTTACGAAAACAACACTTCTCCCACAATTGGACAAATCCCAAATGAAACAGTGACTGACTGAACCTAACTAGAATGTAAAAGAAAAACACAACAAAACTTTGTTAATATAAGAGTCTAGAGTCAGGCTAATGTTAAAAAAAAAAAAAAAAAATGATTACTTAGAGTCAGTATGAATATGATAAAATTAGACTGAGAAAAGCATTTTACTTTTTTAAAAAATATTTTATTTATTTATTTATTTGACACAGAGAGAGAGAGAGAGAGAGATCGATCACAAGTAGGCAGAGAAGCAGGCAGAGAGAGAAGGGGAAGCCAACTCCCAGCTGAGCAGAAAGCCAGATGCAGGACCTTGAGATCATGACCTGAGCCAAAGGCATAGGCTTAACCCACTGAGCCACCCAGGCACCCCTGAGAAAGACATTTTAAGAGATCATTTACTTGAAACCTTTACTTACAGATTAAGAAATTGAGACACAAAGTCCTTTAGAGATTTGTCCTAGAATTTAAAAACTACAGCAGTGATCTGGAGAGAGCCCTTGTCTTCCTGACTCCCAGTCCAGTGAACTTTCCTTGCAGATCCACTATGTACACTCAGTACTATTACCTTAATTTAAAAGATTTTTATTTATTTGAGAGAGAGAGCATGAGCGCACTCAGGGGAAGGGACAGAGGGAGAAGAAAGAGAGAGAGTCTCAAGCAGGCTCTGGGCAGAGCATGGAGCTCCAGTGGGCTTGATCCCACACCCGAGACCACAAACTGAGCTGAAACCAAGAGTCAGAGGCCCAACCAACTGCGCCACCCAGGAGCCCCTTGATTAGTTGTTGTTTTTTTTAAATAAAGATTTATTTATCTAACAGAGAGAGAGAGATCCAAGTAGGCACAGTGGCAGGCAAGGGGAGAGGGAGAAGCAGGATCCCTGCTGAGCAGAGAGCCTAATACAGGGCTTGATTCCAGGACCCTGAGATCATGACCTGAGCCAAAGGCAGATGCTTAATCAACTAAGCCACCCAGGTGCCCCTTTATTTGTTTTTTTTAATGATAAGACGAACTAGTATGAATTATGTAAAAAGCAGAGAGAATACACCAAGTAACAGAACCAGAATTCGGTAAATTCAAACAAAGCATGGAAAATGTACTACATAAAACTGTGTTTGGAGCACTGGGTGGCTCAGTGGGTTAAAGCCTCTGCCTTCAGCTCAGGTCATGATCCTAGGGTCCTGGGATCAAGTCCCCCATCAGGCTCTCTGCTCAGCAGGCAGTCTGCTTCCTCCTCTCTCTGCCTGCCTCTCTGCCTACTTGTGATCTCTCTCCATCAAATAAATAAAAAAAATCTTTAAAAACAAAAACAAAACTGTGTTTGATCCTTCAACCATGCACAAAAAAGTTAAAACTTTTAATTACTATTAGGTCATTGAAAAGGATGAAGAACTATGTAACGTATGTTTAATATAAAACTAATAAAGAGAGCTCTAAAAACAAGTGACAAATTTTTAGCTGTTTTCAGAGGGGCATTTCTCCAATGGCCAGTGGTTTTTTTACTTTATATCTAAAGTGTTCCTACTCTGTACTCTCAGTCAGATTTGACTTGAAAGCACTTCAAAGATTAACTGGGAGAGAGAACACTGTAAATATATATAAAATTACACAGAATCTGCTGTATTCACATGTCAACTTGGTGGTGTTATGTGTTACAGCAATTCAAAGATTAAAAAAGCAGTCTCCTTTATTTAGTAAAGAAAGGGTTTGTAAAATAAGCAAGACTTGAGCTAAGCTGTCTTGAGAAACTTAAAAAAATGAGAATACTGTTTTTCAGGGAAAAACAAAACAAAACAAAACCTGAATTCAAAAGACAGACAAATGGGACGCCTGGGTGGCTCAGTTGGTTGGACGACTGTCTTCGGCTCGGGTCATGATCCCGGGGTTCCGGGATCGAGTCCCACATCGGGCTCCCAGCTCCATGGGGAGTCTGCTTCTCCCTCTGACCTTCTCCTCGCTCATGCTCTCTCTCACTGTCTCTCTCTCAAATAAATAAATAAAATCTTTAAAAAAAAAAAAAGACACACAAATGTTGCTGATGCAAAGGATTTGAGAAAAGGAGACAGACCTAATTTTCACTTCATGGGGTCTACTGAACAGGTAACCAACAATTCCAAAGCAATATGGTAATGGTGGAAATTTAGAACTTCAGGAAAACTAACCTGACAACAATACAGAGAAAGGCAGGCAGGAGAGTACTGTAATAGCCCACTCATAACTTGATGAAGCAATGGAAGGAGTTCATTATAAAAGAAGAACTGACAGAATGAAGAGCGTGACTTAATTAGAGGTGAACACAGAAAATTCCATGACTTTAATCCTAGCGAACAGAAAATAGTAACTTTTTTTAAAAGTGGGAAAATTCTAGCAGAAAAGTGGTTTGAAGGAAAATAAGCTTAGTTTTAGAGAGCTGATGACAGAATATTTAGGCAGGGGATACCAAAAAAGTGATTAAGACACATGGGGAAATGACATTCAAAAGAGGTCCTGTAAGTACCATGTGGGTAGATCTAGATCTTGACTGTTTTGCTCAAAGGGGGCCAACACAGTGCCTGATACAGAGAAGACAACAAATAAACGTCTGCTGAAAGAAGACAACAGGTCAGAGACTGGCCAGGGGACTTCAAAAAACCTCTTTAGGGTAAATGACATTTCAACTGGCCCGTGAAGAATTAGGAGAATTCTTTAGGGGTAAACACAAGAAGTGAGAAATAAGATTTCCAAAGGTAAGGAAATATACATGGGGGAGAGCAGGGGCTAAGGTTGTGGCTCCTTTATGAAAGCCCACAATCATAAGATCAAAAGCCAAGAAATATAAATTATGCAAACATTGTGTAGTAGTACCCATACCCAGAGTGAAATTAAACAAAAAAATATAGTCCCAAATACAACCAAAATTTTTAATGGCAGGTGATTAATATCAGAAGCTATTTGAAAACCAATGTTTAGTATAATAATACTTATGCAACAACAGAGATGTGTAGGATATGAACATCTTTGAGTAAATCACAAAATTCACATGTATGACCCAAAGGCATATACTTCAAAACAACTATACAATACAGATTTAGTAATGTTATAAGATTTCCAATTATTTATGCAAATAAAAGATAATTTAGACCACACTTTGGTCATGATTCATAGGTATAAATTATGGAAGACATATGAATTTTAAAAACAATACAAAATCTCCACAACACTCCTGCCAGGACATATGGAACTTATTAAAATGTTTAATCTATTTCTCACATGAGCCAAGATTATTCATTTCAACAGTAACCTACCAGTAGGAACCCTTGCTTTTGTCTATTTACACCACACTGGTCCCTTCCTTTGATACTCTGAAGATCTATGCTTCAGTTCTCACCAATTCACTCATCTTTGCCTTAGCTTCCAGATGAGAGTGGTAACACGCTACAGGAACTCCTGCTCTCTGCAAATCAATGGGTGATATTCTTTATTACCAAAATATCACCACCTCTTCTCAATCTATACCTTTCCTTCTCAATCTTTCTAAAGTGTTACTATTAATGACTACCCTGCTTCCTTTTCAAAATTCTATCCTTACCCCAGCTTGTCTGAATGCCCTTTCTTAGCTCTACTCCCAACCTGTTTCTTGAATGGCACCTTCTCCCTTTTCACTGCATCCGTTCCCTCTTCCCACCTGTAACTGGAGATTACTCCTAGAATTCTTATCTCCACTTTCTCTTTCTATCCATGTGCTGCTTCTTCTCTAAGTCTAGACACCCACAGGACTTTACAACCACTCAGGACCAGGACAAGGGTAAGATGAGTGAGGCAAGACTTAATGGGGCACCAAAAAACTCAGTTATTAAGATAAATAATAACTTAATGCAATATCTTTAACAACTTAATGCAAAAACATCCACGATGAACAAAACATTAAAATTTTAAGTAAAAACAGGATTAGCATCTGGTTAACAATTCCAGTTCTTTCAAATATCTAATTCTACCTAGAAGTTCTGTAAACATCTGAAAATGAACAAACCTAAAACCTGGCAGCTTATCTTTTAAAGCTAGTTCTCAAATACTTATATCAAGCTTGTTTGTTTCTTTGTTTTAATGGAACAGCACCATAAATGTAAAACATATGCACTTAGGGACACGGCCTGAAGGGAACAGGCAATATAAGAATAGTGAATGTATAAGGATGATGGGACAACGGGTGATTTGAAATTCTAACTGTTGTTAAGCTATTTATATAATGAAAAAAAAAAGCCATAGCCCTTTTTGTTGTTCTATTTCTAATAAAGGCATCACTACCTACCCAGTTACCCAGGCATCTTCTCTACTCTCTAGTATTTTCACTACCACCTCCAATGCCCTACTAATATGCTAAACCCGTTATCTCTCCTACAGCAGTATTTCCTATATCCATTTCCATTTGTTCCTTGTCCCCAATTATTTCAAGCAATTCTCTTCTTTATAATATTACAATCACCTTCCAATGGGTTTTCCTGCCCCTTCTAACATGTATTACTAGGTTGGCAACCAGATTAATTGTTGGGTTCATCTTCAACCCTGACATATTCCAATTTTATTATCTCCGAAGGCCCCCCAAGTGCTTACTGTATTAAGAACATCCTGCTCCATTTCATTATCTGTTAGGAAGGACGTTAGGTTGAGGTTGGTGTAGAGGAGAATAACTACCATGACTTCCAGTGCTTTGACGAAACCTCAGATGCGAGGCCTTCTGACCAAGCGTCTGCGATTTCATGTTGTTGGAGCCTTCGTTGTATCCCTGGGGGTTGCAGCTTTCTATAAGTTTGCTGTGGCCGAACCAAGAAAGAAGGCATATGCAGATTTCTACAGAAATTACGAAAATTCCATGAAAGATTTTGAGGAGATGAGGAGGGCTGGTATCTTTCAGAGTGCAAAGTGATTGTGGAATGTAAAGAATTTCTTTGGGTTGAGTTCAATTAAAGTTTGACCTGTGTTCCTGAACTATGAAGCACGAATACTGGGTTATGGAATAGTTTGTCTTGATAAATAAACAACTAACAAATAAAAAAAAAAAAAAAGAACATACTGCTCAGATCAGCATTAAGTTGTGCCTAGGGATGCCTGGGTGCCTCAGATAGTTAAGCATCTGCCTTCAGCTCAGGTCATGATCCTGATGTCCTGGGATCAAGTCCTGTGTCGGGCTCCTTGCCCACCTGCTGCTCACCCTGGTACTGTGCTCACCCTCTCTCTCTGACAAATAAATAAAATCTTATTAAAAAAAAAAAAAAGATTGCAGCCTATGTTACCACACATGGTAGGTAGAAATAATGTTTATGAAACAAATGACTATTTCTCTGTAGTATGCTACTCCCAGCAAATTAGAATTGCCTTAAGCCCCCCACCCAAACATATGATGTAAGTCCAACGTCCATCCTTTGTGACCTTTCCCAGCCCCACGCCTACCAAAACTCTACATAAGCCAGCTAAAATATCACTTACCCTCAAGAAGCCCTTTCCAATTCCCCAGCCAGATATGCCCCATTCCTCCTTGGACTCAACCTCACCAAATACACACTTTGTTCAAACTCCATAATAGAAAATATTCTACTTTTTATTCTAATTATAGCTTAATCCCCCTACTGAATTGCAGTCTTACTTATGAACTTGTGTCTTATTCATCTCTTTTCCCCTAAGGCACCTTCCACATAGCAGGAGTTCAATGTTTATTTAATAAACTGAATTATCAGTGCACAAAGTGCCACCAACAACAAAACCTAACTGGACAGGTCTCTGAATGGAATTTTTAAGAAGTTTCCAGGAACCTCTCACAATAAAAGCAAGCACTTCCTTAATGCACACAGGCAGAAATTCTGTTAAAAGGGAAGAATACAGAGGCACAGTTACAAAGTATCTTTTATAAGGATGCTCATAAAGTTATTTTAAACACAACCTTTGTCTTGGCTGATTTGGATGGAGAAATTAAATATACAGGTATTGCTTCTGAGAAGTGCTAAATACAAAGCACAGTATCAGCAAAATGATTTCTGATACCTCATAGCTTGCCCCCTCCAGAAATCCTGATTGTATACCACACCCATCTCACTTTCCTATAAGCAATACTATCAACTTAAAATTTACTTCAGGATTCAATGTGTACCCACACATATTTCACATGATACACAAGAAATGCAACAAGATGTAAGACTGCCTTTGACTAAGACAGGCAATTCCTCTGGTAATATCATAGTATGATATTACGCAAGTATTTATACTTATGTAATTCTTTTTCTCATATCATAATTCATCTTTTTTGCCTTCACAGGCTCTCAACGGAAGCCAAAATGTTGTGAAATAAGTCAAGCAGAGAAAGTCACTTATCATATGGTTTCACTTATTTGTGGAACATAAGATATAGCATGGAGGACATTGGGAGAAGGAAGGGAAAAATGAAGGGGGGGAATTGGGAGGGGGAGAGGAACCATGAGAGACCATGGACTCTGATAAACAAACTGAGGGTTTTAGAGGAGAAGGGGATGGGAGGATGGTCCAGTGATGGGTATTAAGAGGGTATGTATTGCATGGAGCACTGGGTGTTACATGCAAACAATGAATCATGCAACACTGCATCAAAAACTACTGATGTACTGTATGGTGACTAACAACATAATTAAAAAGAGAAAGAAAAGAAAAAAGAAAAGAAAAGAAAAGAAAGTGAAAATGTTATAAAAGAAACTATCACAAAAGTCATTTTATGTAAAAGGAAGTTGGGACCATAATCACTCAGAAATAACTTACCTAGGGATTACCTAAGGGAAAAACAACTGCAAATACATTTTTGAGAAAAATCACACTTTACAGAATCACACAGTAATACAATGAAATAATTGTTTTATCCCATCTTTTTACAGATAAGGAAATAGGTTAACCTAAAAAGGTTAAGCAATTGTCCTTGTTAGTTAAGAGTCTTTAAAACGTTGGCCTGAAATCCAGGTCTCTTGGATTCTACTTACTCAGTTCAGTAACTATTTCTAACACTGATAAACACACAATGTTAAACCCACTTTACTAATATACCCATTACATTCTGAATTCCCCTCCCCCAAAAGCTGAACTCTATTAAATATATACAATTAGCCTTTTCACAAATAAGTCATATCTTTTGAAAAAAACTAGGACTAGAGCTCCTTTTTAAAAGGTTTTTAAGAAGGCTTCCCAGGGCTAACAGTTATTTAAATTCTTTAAGAATGATTTAGGAATCTAAAATAAGTTTTTATAATAATAATTTAAAGAATTTTATATTGTGTTTTGTTGCTCTACAAGTATATCTCATGTACTCTCAACTTCCTAAGTGTAAACTACCTGTAAATAGAAAAGATATATGGAAGAACTATTTTTAAAAACACACAGATTCACATGTACACACACCCATGAACATTTATAATTTCAATAAGAAATAAAATATGCTAAGAAAACTGGACCTCAGAAAGGCTACACTGTTTTTGATATTTCTTGATAAACATTAGCTGTGCACTTTGGGGGCCAAATGTAAACTTTTTAGTCTTAAGAAATATCTATTTTAAATTCTAGTATTCAAATCTACTTAAAATGCTCAAAGTATGGACTACAAGGTAAGGTAATGTACCCTAACCATCCACTCTGAACTGAATGCCCCCAACCTTACCATCATAACACTTCCAGTTTTTACTATTTCTTAGTCTTTGCTCCCATGCATGTGTAATCCTGGTTTATAGGATCATACAATTTTTTTTTCACTTGTGTAACATGTATTCTTCCTCGGTGCTAATCTCGTGATTATTTTAACAATTGCATTATTTAACAAAAAAGTCTTTGCTGATTTTATTCAGCTCTCAAAATACAAAAATCAATACTTTCAAAACTGAGATCGTTACCATTATAGTTACTGCATATTCTCTCAGCATTTAGGTTTTCATCATATTCAAGAAAAGAAAAATGCCAGTATAACTGGTGAACACAGAAATTAAGTGGAACTAAAAACATTATATGAGGTCAGACAGAGATGGAGACAAAAGGGTCATACAGAAGGGTCTGTGGGCCTTAGTAATGAGCTGAGAAAACATTCCAAGTACAGCAGGAAACTGCTGGAAGGTTTTATTCAGGTTTCGAATGATGTTAACAAAAAAGATCACCTTGCTGGTGAGTGAAGAATGGATTATAGAGGGGCCTGAATATAAATGAAGATCTATCAGGTGGCTACAGCAATAATCCAGGTGAAAAATAGTAACTCAAACTGGGTGGCTGCAATGGACAACCAAAAGTAGTGTCCGATTTGAAACATATTCTAGAAGTAAGGCCAAGGAGGCCTGCTGATGAATTACAGGTGGAATATAATGTAAGAGATTCACAGAAGACATCCAAGTTTTTAGTTGAGCAATTAGTTGGAAGGTGCTAGTATTTTTTAAGATAAGAAAAACTGAGAGACACAGGTCTGGGGTAGGGGGGAAATTCGAGAGTACTGTTTTGGAAATGTTATGTATCTGAGATGTCAAATAAAAGTGAACCTGTTAGGCAGTGAGTTGGACATAGGAGCTGGAATTATGGGAGAGATCAAGACTGGAGATACAAATCTGGGTATGAGCATTTAAAGGCTATCTAAAGTGATAAGAATGGAGAAATCATCTGGTATAGGGGTCAACAAACTACTGCTATTGGGAACATAGCCTCAACCACTCACTTATGACTGAGTTTTGGGCTCACTTGCAGAACTGAGTAGTTGTAACAGAGACCTCTAACCCACTAAGCCTAAAATATTTACTAGCTGACCCTTTAAGAAAAAGCTGGTTGACCCTTGACCTAGAAGATGGCATGAATGAGAGAATGACAAGGCATATATACATATAAGCAGCACAGAACTCTAGGACACCCCAACATTTAGAAGTGGAACAAATGAAGAGAAGCCGGAAGGTTCAGAAGGAACAGAGCAAGACAGGAAGAAATCCAAGCATATATGATAGCATCAAAGCCAAGACAGAAATATTTCAAAGAGAGTGGAATTAAGTATGCTCTACATGCTTTAACTACCTATTAGAGTACATACTATATTCAGGACCCTTACTGTAGTTTTCCTGAAATCTCTACTATATTAATTAAAATGACATTTCAGAATTATAGATTTCAATATTTAGTCTACGCTTTCACTTAAGCATGCATACATTAACTGGGTAATACAAACATGACATACGTACTTTTTTTCAAATTAAGGTTACCAAGTAAGAAGGAGTTTTGTTTTGTTTTGTTTTTAAAGATTTTATTTATTTATTTTACAGACAGAGATCACAAGTGGGCAGAGAGGCAGGCAGAGAGAGAGGAGGAAGCAAGCTCCCCACAGAGCAGAGAGCCCGATGTGGGGCTCAATACCAGATCCCTGGGATCATGACCTGAGCTGAAGGCAGAGGCTTTAACCCACTGAGCCACCCAGGTGCCCCTAAGAAGAAGTTTAATTAGACAAGTATTCACTCAGCAAATCTTATCTGTATTCCTTAAACACTGCTTCTTTTTTTTATAAAATTTATGTGAAATGAATAATCAATTCCATAAAATGAGACTTTTAAAGCACCTATTTAATTTAATTTAATTTAAGCAGCGGGTGGTCCGAGCCGGAACCGAGGTGTGGACTTGCAGGAGAACAACCCAGCGAGCCGGAGCCAGTGCTGCAGCAACTGAGCCCCCCTTGCCTGCCCACTGCCCCCACCTCCTCCGCCTGACCTACCCGACTGGAATCCACTCTAACCAATCGCACTTAACGACTCGGGCTACCACTGGGGGGGGGTTGGGGGCAGGGGGAGGGGTCTGCCATGATTTCTCCATAGAATTTTGATCATAGGCCGGAGTGAGTTATTCCACCTGCACCTTTCTGTACAAATACTAATTCAATTTTAAGTCTTAAGTCACTTTTTTAATATATATGATCTGCTCTTCCCACTTCCAGCCCTTTCTACTGCTCTCCCACTCTTCCTTTGCTGGTAGTAGCCACATGCCCCTGTTTCCCACCCCCCTTGTATGTGTGGAGGCGGGGGTTTGGAGCAGGTACCCTTCTTTCCATCTTGCTGGTGAGCAGACTCACCTGAAATTAGAATTAGAATTCTGAATCTGAAATTAGAATTTTTACCATGGTTATCCCCTCCCTTCTATAGAAACAGATTTCAAGAAACATCTACAGCAGGTATTTACAAGGCAGGGTCCTGGGATCAAGTCCCACATGGGGCTCCCTGCTTGACTCCCTCTGCTTGTGCTCTGTCAAATAAATAAATAAAATCTTAAAAAAAAAAAAAAAAAGACGAGGGAAGGGAAGAGAGAAAAATGGGATGAACACTAAAATAATCTCTCCTAATTATAAAGTATAACCAGCTATGGAATTAATAAGTGTCCATCCTTCAAAGTGGCCTTTTATCCTTTTAAACTAGACACGTAAGTGACCTAGTGGTTACCCTCATTTAATTTCTCTAACAACCCAATTACCCTATCAGAAGCAATCTTCAGAGAAAAAAACATATACTTATGAAGCAATTATTTAAAATTTTAAAAAACTACCATTAAAATTTTACATGACTAAAGTAGTCATAACAAAATAGATCTTATATGCCATTAAACAATTTTACTTTAAGGGAGAGCCCCAGGATACTTCATTGGAATGAGCACACTGTAGCAAGAGAAGAGACCTGTGATTGCGGCACAGCAAATGTGACAAGTGCTGTGCTTCCCAGCCCAGTTCTTCGGCAGGAGAGACGTGCGCAATTAACAAACCGCACGGGATTTCTCAGCCTCTGGGTGCACATCTCAAAAATGAGAAGAATGTCTTCACATACTCTGCTTACCTGACAAAGACATAATTCAACACAGACCAGAAGTCCCATAAAATTAAATTTGGTTGAAAGTAAAGAAAGTATGTCCTATAATTCATAGGATTAACCTCTGTATTAGTGGTATGAAGAAAATTCTATTTGCCTTCAAATACATTACAAATTATTTCTATTACCTGTAGATAAGTACCACTTTAATAAAGGCTTTAAGATGACCCAACATAATTAGGAATAATACTAAAAGTGACTATATTATAGTCATATTCTCTTACCAGTGGAGGTCAGTATAGCAAAACAGTTAAGTACAAAACCTCTACAAGAAAATCTAGTTCAAATTCTAGAGCTGCTCCTTACTAGATATGGGTGCTTGGCTTTCTAAGTGTCAGTTTCTTTTTTTTTTTTTTTTTTAAGATTTTATTTATTTATTAGACAGACAGAAATCACAAGTAGGCAGAGAGGCAGGCAGAGAGAGAGGAGGAAGCAGGTTCCCCGCAGAGCAGAGAGCCTGATGCGGGGCTCGATCCCAGGACCCTGGGATCATGACCTGAGCCGAAGGCAGAGGCTTAACCCACTGAGCCACCCAGGTGCCCCTAAGTGTCAGTTTCTTGATGTGTAAAACTGCTAAGGATTTAATGTACTTCTTTGCATAGTATCTGGTACATAGTAAGACTTCAACAGAGACTAATTATTCCTATTAAGTAAAGGTTTATTTTTTTTTTAATTTTATTATTTATTTGACAGAGATCATAAGTAGGCAGAGAGGCAGGCAGTGAGAAGAGGGGAAGCAGGCTTCCCACTGAGCAGAGAGCCCGATGCAGGGCTCGATCCCAGGACCCGGAGACCATGACCTGAGCCAAAGGCAGAGGCTTTAACCCACTGAGCCACCCAGGCGCCCCAAGGTTTATTTTCATAAACTGGACCCATTACACGGGTCCAGTACTGTGGCTAAACAGAAAGGTACTCAAGAGAATGAGGTCATCTCAAAAGTTAACAAAAGCAGAGTAAGGCTTTTCAAAGTCAGCAAAATTGGGGATTTAACCAAGACCTTAACTAAAAGTAACAGAGCGGACATTATAAGGATTGATGGAAGCCTTTCGCTGGGTACCTAACTTTGTGGCAAAAGAGAGGACATTCCAGGATGCTAGGGTACATGTGAAATTCTGTACAGGACAAAAAGTACACAAAGGTGAAGACTGGGAACAGATGCTCCCATACATGAGTTTCCCCATGAAGGAAGACAAGCACCCTAGTTTGTACTGCTCATTGTAACAAGATATAATCACAATACAACTGGACTTTCAACACTTCTTCCAACTCTGTATTTCAATACGAGGAGAACAAGAAGTACTTAGTTAAACCATACCACCCAACAGCATCTGTGTCACTGTGCCAAATACAACTCGGACAAACTATGTTCATTTCCCTCCATTATTTTAGGGGTCCTGGGTATTCATGCTGGGAAACAAATTACATGTACAACACCAAACTACACACTGTAGGAGAAGCAAAAATTAAAAGGATAGATAAATCTGTGGAGCTTACAATCTAGTAAGATGATTCAGGCCCACATACATGACTACTACTTTAGAAAAGAAATACCTTTAGAGATGTACAAAGATCTGAGGATATCCAAGGATAAAGCAAGATAAAAGAATGGAAGAGTAAAGACAGGCTACGTAAGAGATCATAGTAAGGATGGACTTACAACGATCAATGAGAGCCTCTGACTAGTAGACAGCCAGTAGACATGAGAGGGAACATCGAGTAACCTAAACATGGATGCAGCAAAAGGTATGTAAGATAGTGAGAAGTAGCTTGGGGAGGCTGGGAGTACACTGGGCAGGCATTTTTAATGCCAATGTGAGAAATCTGTACCCAAAAACAATTTCAGAAGATACCTAGTCCAGATTTACAACTTTACAACTATGGAAGTTAACACCAGAAAGAGCAACACAAAAACAAAACAAAACAAAAAAAGAATTCTGTTCTCCTGTTGCTGAATCTTCACATAGAAGACAATTCTGGAACACTCCAATTTATGCTAACTAATATTAAGCCCCTACCCAGATTGCCTCCCTCATGAAAAGGAACATGAAGAATGAATAATCTGAAGTAAGGTAAGTAGCAGAGTATCCCTCAATTTGTGCTAGCCTCAAACTTCAGTGCACAGAGGCGGTGTATAGACAGTCTGATAAAAACAAAGATGCTCAGGTCCCACTCCCCTAATTCAGTCTGATCTATAACTGTTCAATCTCTATTTTTTAAGATTTTATTTATTTATTTGACAGAAACAGCACAAGTATAGGGGAAGGGCAGGCAGAGGGAGAGAAAGAAGCAGACTTCCCCACCGAACAGGGAGCCTGATGTGGGGCTCCATCCCAGCACGACCTGAGCTGAAGGCAGCCACTTAACCGACTGAGTCGCCCAGGGGCCCCTGAATCTCTGTTTCTTATAAGCATCCCCAATGACTCATTCTCAGATGGTCCCTCAGCCACGTTTTGAAAAACACTGCCCTACAGCAAGGTCTCCGCATGGCACCAATAGAGCTGGGCAGTAAGAACAGGTCCCATCACTGAAGGTAACAATACATACCCAGGTAACGTGGAGTTAAGCATACTGCAAGTGAGACCCAGGCAAGCATAGCACCCAAAAGCCCCTAAGCTCCAGGTTTTTTGCCACCCCAATTATGGTCATTTCTTCAGTTATAATCATGGAGACAAGTTAGGCAAATCTCTTTACTCAGGTCCTGTTCCTTGAGCTCCCTGCTCAACGGGGAGTCTGCCTTTCCCTCTCCCTCTGCTCCTCCCCCTGCCAATGCGCTCTGGCTCATTCTTTCTCTCAAACAAATAAAATCTAAAAACCAAACCGAACGTCCTTTCTGGTTTTTTTGTCAATACCTGGTTAGCTTGACTTCTTCCTTTTCATTAACAATCATCTTTCTTTTAGCAAATGTAACACAAGATATTTCTGAACCACATCAGCAATTCGTTAACAGGAACTGCTGGAACAAGGAAGTGTGGCAACATTACAATCTTTGTAGGTAAAATCACCCAGTTAAACTGTTAGCTATACATCTGCCTTTCCTTTTGGAATATAAAGGTACTTGCTTGAAAAGAATCAACTGTACATATGGGATTCACTTATAAGTCAATTCACCACATTGTTTAACGGCTTCAGCTAATTTCCATTTCTGCTTCACTTCCTTCCCCAGGCAGTATTTGTGTGGCACTGGTTTAAGCAATGATAGTGTCCCTTCCTAACAGTCTTGTGATTTCTTTTGGTCTGCTGACTTCTTTGGGAAGTTCCATAAAATGTCAGTCCCCATTAAACTTTATCCTACAGGTTAAATCATTTGATGACGACAGGCTGAGTCACCCTATTCCTTGCTGACTGCAAGGAAGATGCCAGGTTAAAGATTAATACCCTCTAAAAGTTACGTCTGACCTCACCCTATCTTTCTGACAAAACCCCACAATTGACACCCACCTATCTGAGAAAGATTCTAAGGAAAAAAAAATCAAACTGTAGCTTCCATGGAGCATACAAGTAATTTACATTACTGAACAGAGAATAAAATATTAGTTTCCTTTCCTTCATACCAGTACATCTAAATCATTGTTACGACACCTGTGTCTCTAAAAAATATTCCACTGCTTTCAAGATCTAACTGAACTCAAGCCTGACATTCATCAACCTTATCTCCAACTCATAATGTCCCACTGAAAGCCCATTTCCTCTGCCTGAACATCTCAAGTTCCTCCATTCGAAATTTCTCTCCCCCAATCTCATATTGTTTACTTACTCTCAACACTTCTTGTTATTAACCCTGTCACTTACGTATTTGTCTACTCCCCATAAGCCTGACAGTCCATGGAGTCAAATGCAAAATCACAAGGAATGTGCTCAGCACAGTGCTGAAGGTTTGTCGTTACCCAGTAAGTGTTAAATTCTCGTACTTAACAAAATCCCCCACGGTGAAATTCATTCCCTTCATCAGAACTTAAGGAAGGGAACTATTCTCTCAAGGACTGTGTTAACCACTAAGGATCAAGGACTGCAAACTACCCCAGAGCTCTGAAGACTAAGTGATGAGTTTCATTTTTGCCTATCCAGTCTCACAGACTTCTCTCAGGCCCAGTTCAACTGCTACCTGGCCCCAACCCCTCAGCTTACGTCTCTCACCTTTCACAGCCTGACAGTGACTTAAAAGCGGTTCCTGAAGAAACACTGCGGTGCAACAAAAGGGCAAGTACGTGGAGAAGCACAGATGCTGGCGATCCTCAGGTCTCTCTTTTGTGAAACAAGGGTATACAAATACCATCTACCTTACCGGGGCATTGTAAAGAACAAGAAATGTTTTTAGATGCATAGAAAACGACTGAATCGAATAGAGGGACTTAGGAGGTGTTAGTAAATCCTCTCTCCCTTCCTCGAAAGCGCTGGCACCGTAATATGCACTTTAGGGCCTCGGGACTTGGCAACTGGAAGAGCCTGGAACGCCGCGGTGAGCGGCACGCCCCGGATACATCTGCCGGATGTGCGGTCCCGGCGGTCGAAGATGCCCTGGTCCCCCTACCCGCGCCGGACCTCACCTTGGTGGTCGTAGACGCTAATGTAGGAGATGCCCACAGCCATACACCACACCACGAGACTCGCGATGTCCGAGAAGCTGGGCTCCTGCTCCTCTTCGGTGACCACCAAGCCCATATGCACTGGCAGCTTCTCCAGGGAACGGCCGTCCGCGCGCCAGCGCAGCCGGAGGTGGGAGGCGGTCAGGCCCGGCCTCCCGCGCGGGTGCGGGTGGTGACGGCGGTTCCTGCCGGCAGCCGGGGGCTTGCGGAGCGTGAAGCCGAGCGGCGCTAGGACCGCGGCGGAGGCGGCGCGACAGCAGCGCCGCCAGATCCAGTTCCAGGTGCCGAACCGAACACGGAGCCAGGAGGTGAGCGTGCGGTGCAGACAGAGCAGAGCGTGCAGCACCCGCCACACCAACTCGTACAGCCCCGTCATACTCTCGTGGCGCCCTCACCTCCCTCCCTCCTACACCCGCGGCGCGACGGCTTTTATCCAGCCCTGCGGCCGGCGCGGGCCATCGCTCCACGTTCCCCCGCCCCCCACGCCCGAACCCCTTTCTGCTGCCAACACCTCACCTCGCCCCCGCCGCCATCTTCCTCCTGCCTCGGCAGCCCCGCCCCCGCTAGTACATGGACAGTGCTGATTGGCCGGTGCGAAACTGTGACGCGGCCTCTGGGTCCGAGGATGTGGCCTAATCCCGTGCGGCAAGGAAGGGCGAGAGCCTGCGAACTAAGCGGGCCAGAGACCAAAGCACACCCCCTAGTGTGTGGAGGGCGAGGTGCAGACGCCGCCAACGCTTGCCTGCAGGATCCCAGAAAGGTACACGTCTTAGAGGTTGGATCCGGGCGGTTTCAGGGACTCCGCGTCCCTGGGGGACTTAGGAGTCTTATACTGCCTACTTTCATGGCCCGGCCAGAAACGGTTTCTAAGGAGTAGAAGTGACCCAACTGGATTAGAAATTACAAACGCCAGAAACAATCTAGGAATAGAAGGAAGCCCGCTGTCAGTACTGCTACATTTCCCTGACTTAACTCTAGCCCCAGTGTTTGCCACTTCAGACAAGATTAAAGCCATCAATCTCATCTCCCCATGGCCAACTCTCAGGTCTGCAGGCACATGTGGGCTACAACTTTTGTACTTCCTTGAGCTGCAAACTTAAGCAAAGGGGTTCTGGCCCCATCTCTACCTGATAGTACCCACCACGGCCCCCAAACATGCAGATCCTGGTTCCTCTCCTCAAGTGTTTGGTTTTTTCCTCCAAGAGTAACCAGAGGTAGGTTAACAGGTCTCCTGGCTTAAAAATGACCAGCCTCCCCAGGTGCTTGGGTGGCTCAGTTGGTTAAACATCTGACTCTTGATTTCAGCTCAGGTTGTGATCTCAGGGTCATGGAATCAAGCTCCGCATGGAGCCCCACATTGAGCCCCATACTCTCTCTCAAATAAATAAATAAATGTTCAACCTCTACAAGGGAGTAGGGAGGGGGCTCCCACTTTTCTTCTTTGGCATCTTTCAGTGAGGTGGGGATGGAAGTGTCTGGTGGTTGCTCTCAAATTCTGGCTACTTCTCTGTGCTTAGAAGGAGGTAGTTTTCCTGCACCCCAATGTTTCTAACAGCGATGTCTACAATAGCCAAACTATGGAAAGAGCCCAGATGTGTACGGACAGATGAATGGATAAGGCAGATGTGGTATATACATACCATGGAATATTATTCAGCCATCAGAAAAATGAAATAACTGTAGGGACACTTAACTGTAGGAAACAAACTGAGGTGGGTGGGGACATGGGGTAACTGGGTGACGGACATTAAGGAGAGTATGTGATGTAATGAGTACTGGGTGTAATATGCAACTGATGAATCCCTGAACTCTATCTCTGAAACTAATAATACACTCTATGTTAATTAATTGAATTTAAATAAAATAAAAATTTTTAAAAAGGAGTTAGGTTTGATGCCTTTTGTTTTCTGCCACAATTCTGGGATAACAGGAAAACATAATATCCTGTTAGGTATTGAATAGCCACTCAATCCAAAGTTTATACACTTCTCTCTTTTCTTTTTTCTTTTTTCTTTTTTAAAGATTTTTATTTTTTGCCAGAGAGAGAGAGAGAGTACACACAAGCAGGCAGAAAGGCAGGCAGAGGCAGAGAGAGAAGCAGGCTCCCTGCTGAGCAAGGAGCCCTATGCGGGACTCGATCCCAGGAGCCCGGGATCATAACCTGAGCCGAAGGCAGCGGCTTAACCAACTGAGCCACCCAGGCGTCCCTTCTCTCTTTTCTAAAGAATTTCTTATTTTGTCATTTTCCAAAAAAGTAGTAAATGTGACACTTCTAGGAATGTTAGGGGTTTATATAAATACAATACACATTTTGGACTTCTTAAGCATAATTCCCAACACCCAAGTCCTACCAGGGATAGAAAAATGCTGGAAGAATTTCACAGCCTCAGAAAGATAGTAAGTCCCCAACATTATGGGGACATACATACTGCGTGATTTCAAGTGTATGACATTCTTGATATGTCATATTATTAACATTCCTTGTATATCAGTCTGGTTCTGATGCCTCCTCTCTCTGTCTTCAAACTGGTTTTGTTTTGTTCTGTTCATTGTTTTTGCCTTTTGGAATGCACTGTAATTTTTTTTTTAAGATTTTTATTTATTTTACAGAGATCACAAGTAGTCAGAAAGGCAGGCAGAGAGAGAGAGGGGGAAGCAGGCTCCCCACCAAACAGAGAGCCCGATGCGGGGCTCGATCCCAGGACCCCGAGATCATGACCCGAGCCGAAGGCAGAGGCTTAACCACTGAGCCACCCAGGTGCCCCTGCACTGTAATTTTTATTTGAGGATAGGACATGATAATACTGGGGAAAAGTAACTGCTCTGTGAACGGTCCTTTAGTAATGTGGTGAATGAGTTGCAGAGGACGGGAAGCAGGAAGGGTTCTGTAATCCTATGATCAGGACTCAAACTCTTAGTGAGGCTGTGTCTGTCATCCGTGAACCCACCAATGTTTTCAGTTCCCTAACCCACTCCCTCTTCTGTGGGCCAGGATGGCTAGACAGGGCTGGAGTTGGGTATGTCCCCTCCCGTAGACCAGATACAAATCCCAATAATTTATCAATTACAGTCCGGGTTTTTCTGCCATAGCACTGGTTCCTGCCGAGGTGTCTGCTCCAGACTTTTGGCTCCAGTGAAACTGCAATTCTTTGCATTCACCTGTCTCTCTAAATGTGGGGAGCAGCAGTCTGCCTTATGACCTCACTCCTCTTACAGATGAAAAAAGGTTGATTTTTTAATTTGCTCAGGTTTTTTATTTGCTGTTACAACAGACTGACAACTTCCAAGCTCCTTACATGATGGGTCATAAACCATACACCTGCTACCAGGTTTTAAAACGTTTTATTAGAACACAACCATACCCATTTTTTTTTATGACTTGTCTATGGCAGAGTTGAGTAGTTACAACAGAGATTTAAGGCCCATGATGTCTCATATATGTACTCTTAGGTCATTTAAATTAGAAATTGGCCAATCTGGCTTAGATTACAAAATTACTTAAACAAAAGGAACCTTATTCTGATTGGTCTCTAGAGGCTATAAAATACACAAGTTTAATCTTCCTTGAATTCCCAGAAAACAAAACAAAACAAAACAACACTATGTACTAGGTTCTTAAAGGGAAAAAAAGTCCCTCTCTCACAGAAACTGCTAGGTCCAAAATCCAAAAAAAAAGTACCCGAAATGTTTAGGTAAATCATACTTGTCTGATAGTTTGGGTTTTTAAAAAGTCTGTAAGATTATTCCCTAGACTTGTCTTCTCATAAAGAGGCTGGTTAACATGAACTTGCTGAGTTCTTGCTCTGTGTTATTGATCAGATACATTTACTCCTACGTAATGTTTAAAATTAAGAAAAATGCAAAATTATATGTTCAACAATTTAGCACTATATAAATTCTGATGAGCTTTGTATGTCAACACTAACTATGATCATTTAAAAGAGAATTTCCAAGATCCTTTGTTAACTTTTACAGTTGGAAATAATATTAGATCAGGTTACTTGATTAATTGTTATTAGTTACACAGAAAACTTCTAAGTAACATAGAATACTGAAACATATGTCACCAGGTTATATAGCTATCCACAGAGTAGATATACATCTTATGTGTATGCTATATATATGCACATATACACATATTGTATAAACACACACATATATACACTAAAATGTATCTTACTGTATATACATATTTTATATATATATATATAGATAGATAGATATAATGTGCCTTTGGCTCAAGTCATGATCTCAGGATCAAACTCCCACCTGCTCGGCAGGGAGTCTGCTTCTCCCTTGGCCCCTCATCCCACTTGTGCTCTCGCTCTCCTGAGCAACCTGAGCTGAAATCTCGCTCTCCCTCTCAAATAAGTAAACAAATAAATAAAATCTTTAAAAAAGAAGATGAGCCGATTTGACTATCTAAAGGTTAAATTTTTTATAAGACCAAAAACATCATAAACCAAGTCAAAACAAAAGCAATGATCCTGGAGAAAATGTTAATAATATATCCGGCAAAATAGAGGTAATATCCCTACTAAATGAAGAAATCCTACAAATTGCTTTTTTGAAAAGACAAAGACCTGAATTTTTTTTAAATGGATAAAGTGGATGAATAGGTCATTAACAGAAGAGGAAACACAAAGGCTAACAAACATATAAAAACGTGCTCGACCTCCCAATTAGTCTGTAGAGTGAAAACCAAAACAACGAGATACTGTTTTTTCACTCACCAGACTGGCAAAAAGTAAAGACCAAGGGTAAATTCTGATGACCATGTAGAAATGGGTCTCTACAAACATTGCTGCTGACTTGATACCTTTGGAGGACATAATCTTTGTAAAATGATCTGGTAGAATAGATTATAATTAACAATACACATAGCCTATAACACAGGGATCCATTTTGAAATTTTGTTACATTTCCAAGTGAACAATTATCATGAGCTACTTTTCATATAATACATGGACATTTATTGTCTATCAGACAGTGTTGTTTTCAGTGGCATTTGTGAATCTTTTTTAAAAAGGGGGGTTGGTAAATTAATACCAAAACAGAAATGAGTACTGTAAATCTCAATAAGAATGACCCAACACGGGGTAGCAGTTTGTGTTGTGGAAAGAGAATAGGTGGGAAGAAATAACTATATCCTAGGTATTTTTCCAAAACCAAGATAAATTAGAATAAGAACACTCTAGGGGCAACTGTCAGTGACTATTTTAAAAGTTGAATAGTGGCTATTAAATAAAATCCTCTGCATTGGATTCTTAAAAACAGTGTTTTATGAAAGCCTATAGGAATATGAGAACAATATTCTACCTTAGAAAAAGATAGGGAAATCCATCATACTAGCTCTTCCCTGTCAAAAACAGATACCATATAGAATAAAGGCAATCTTAGAATTCAGAAACAATCTTAGTAATGTTACTAAATCACACTGTTAAGATAATCCATTATTATTACTAGGATGATACCAATTCCACAAAGTTCATTCTTTAAAAACTGTGCTTTGGGACACTTTTACCATTCCCTGAAGTTTCAGACTGATAAGCTGGTAAGAATCCAATTTTTAACATTCACTACACCATTATACGATGGAAAACCATTGAATTTCTGGTTGACTTGTAAAGATGGTAGTTTCTCATTTATGATGACATATGTTTAAGCACTCTGGGCTAAGAGCAAAATATCTAATTGACTAAATGATGGTGATATAACCGAGCAGTGACCTCTGGTACAGCAGAGCTTTAAAAGAATAATGATATTAAGGCCTGGTGAAACCCATACAGCCTGTATTTAAAAGACATGAAAGCATTAAGTATTAGCTGACCTCCCCCTTCCCCAACATGGTTGTTTTATAATGAGGAGACCAGCATTTTTGGTTACAGCCTCAATACCAGCACATTATTTGATGAGGGGACATAATGATCAACTGGAGAAAAAGAAGGACTTCTTTTTTTTTTTTAAGGACTTTTTTAGAGAAAGGAGAGTTCTTGAGCATTAGCCTTAGAGACAAATTTTCCATCTAAAACCAGGGTGTCCTTGAACCACATGAAGTCAGGGAGGAGTCTCAGAGATGCAACAAAGAGAATTTGAGACTTGTGAGCCCCTTTGCAAAGGCATTAGCAGAAAGCCTACACATCTCAAGAAGGCAAGTCCAGAGTTCCTGCTATTGCATATATTGGATAACAGAAAGTGGGGCACCTGGGTGGTTCAGTGGGTTAAGCCTTTGCCTTTGGCTCAGGGTCCTGGGATTGAGCTCTGCATCGGGCTCTTTGCTCAGCAGGGAGCCTGCTTCCCCTTCTGTCTCTCTGCCTGCCTCTCTGCCTACTTGTGATCCCCCTCTCTCTGTCAAATAAATAAAATCTTTTTTAAAAAAGGGATAACAGAAAGTTATAAAGTCTGTGAGGGAAAAACTCTTTAAAGTTTATATACATTCTGAGCATTTCCAAGTAGAAACTAAGAATTCTCCTGAATGAGACTCTCCACCTTGATAAAAGTAGTACTTTTATGTTTGACCCTGTGTGTGCCAGAAAGGAGCATCCGTGCCTTCTATTCAGATCATTCATTTCAGTTACTCATTCATTTTAGCTATTCTCACTCCCTTTCCCAAGGCAGAGTGGAAGACTAGTCTTTCATCTAAGAAAAATCGAGCCCTTACAGTAGGCAATTTAAAAACTTCAACCAGGATTTGTATCACCAAGGGAGCAGCCACTGGGAGGGTTATGACCAGGCAGTGGTTCAGTTCTGACTTTTGGCAGGTCTAAGCAGACAAACTTTGAAATGAGAGAAGGAAAGCAGTGAGAGAATAAAAACACTTTCAGAATAGACACATGCTATCCTCTGTGTAATCCCAGGAGGCGTCATTTACATATGCCACTGTATAATTGGCATCTGGGGTATAGAACAATGAATGTCTCCATTTGGAGAGGGAGGAAGATTTGCAAATTATGGGGACAATTAAGAAAATGTTTTTCTTTCAGATGGGTTTAATTTGAAAGAATTGGCACAAGGAGCTAGTATTACAGTCCCCACTTTACAAATAAGGGCATAGTGGCACTAAAAGGTAACACAGGAAAACCTAGTCTCAGGAAGTTTATCTCCTCTTTTCCTTATCTACCACCAACTAATCCCCTTTTTCAGGCATTAAATGGACCCTTGAGTTCAAGATGACGGCCCCTTCTCCTACTCCAGTGACACTCAACCTACACCCGCCTTCTGGGATCACGAAGCATCATCTCAGTCTATAGTTCATCTTTCGTCTTAGTTTTACCTGCCCTATAGCTCAACGTTGCCCTCTAGCGGCCGTCTCAGGGTAGTAGCTAAATACCTGATCTTTAAAAAACTCTAGGTAAGTATAAATGAGAGATAGCGAGGCTTTAAAGTTTCCTAATCCTTTTCTACTTTGTCCTCCCCTGCCTTTACCTTTTTCTTATTTCTTTTTTTGTAAGTTTATCAACAAACTTAATCAAGAGCCCAAAACTGAGATAGTATAAGTAGGTGGGTAGATACAAACATTCATTTTACGTACATATACATACTGTTATGGATGGAATTGTGTCCCCCACATTTCTTATGTTAAGCCCTAACCCCCAGTGTGATTGTATTTGGAGATAAGACTTTTAGGGAGGCAATTAACATTAAATAAGGTCATAAGGGTGGGATCTTAATCCAATAGGACTGGTATCCTCATAAGAAGAAGAGACACAATGGGGTGCCTGGGTTGCTCAGTGGGTTAAAGCCTCTGCCTTCGGCTCTGGTCATGATCCCAGGGTCCTGAGATTGAGCTCCACATTGGGCTGTCTGCTCAGCAGGGAGTCTGCTTACTTCTCTCTCTGCCTGCCTCTCTGCCTACTTGTGATCTCTGTCTGTCAAATAAATAAATAAGATCTTTAAAAAAAAAGAAGAAGAAGAGACACCATAGATCTCTCTCACTTTTTCCCAGTGTGCACATGCCCACACGCACATGAGAAAAGACCTTGTGAGCAAGAAGGCAGTGGTCTACAAGCCAGGAAGAGGGGCCTCACCGGAAACCAACGCTGATGACATCTTAATCTTAGGCTTCCTAGCCTCTAGAACTGTGAGAAAATACCAGCCTGTAGTATTTTGTTATGGTCACCAAAGCAGATGAATTCACATATCTAATGGAACATTCTAGCATTCTGGACATTGTTTGTGAGTAGAGTGTCCTAAGTGTATCTTAACAGCAAATGCTGTAGAAGGAGTACTGGACGAAATAAAAAAACAAAAACAAAAACAAAAAACAGATGCAGTCATCTACTAGTTCTGCCATTTTCTATGTGTATGAACTTGACCTTGACTTCACCCCTCTGAGACTGCCTTCTTACGTCTGTAAAAGACTAGATTCTTTCTCAAGGCCCTCATACCTTGGGAATTATGACTATTAATACCCAGGCAATGGCAGTGGGCAAAAATTATTATATATCACAAATCATTGGTTTTTCTCAGAATGATAGGTCTGACACATTACAAGAGTTGAAACCCATACAATAACAAGAAAAGTGATCTATGAGTTCCTTTATTTCTGTATTTCTGGGCTTTATGTAGTTGGGGTAACTGTCAGTGTGTCAAGGAATAACTAACAGCCACAGTGAAAATCAAGCTCCTTTTCAAGGAATGTCCATAAAGATTTTGGGAGAAGAAAATGTGGACATAAAGCAATAATGCAAATTCTGCATAAAATTTGAAAACATGACACTGTAGAGAAAGTTCAAGTTGCTGGTAGGTCTATTACTCATCCGTTCAATCTCTACTATTTACTTTCTCTGCCTTTAGAAGCATTTTGGTGGAAAACTCTCAAAAATAAATACAACAGGGGCACCTGGGTGGCTCAGTGGGTTAAGACTCTGCCTTCAGCTCAGGTCATGATCCCGGGGTCCTGGGATGGAGTCCCACATCGGGCGCTCTGCTCAGTGGGAAGCCTGCTTCCCCCACTCTCTGCCTGCCTCTCTGCCTACTTGTGATCTCTGTCTGTCAAATAAATAAATAAAATCTTTAAAAATAAATAAATAAACAGATGACTCTTACCATTTAGAAAAGGAGCCAATTTAGATGGGGTTTTAGATTTATATCCTAATAGATCATATTTATAAGTAGAGGGATAGAAAAAAAGTATTCTACAGTCCCACCTCTATCCCTAGGCAGGCAACTCTCAAAAGAATGCAGTTCATCAAAGGGAAGGGGGTGTGGGGATTGTGGTCCATGCAGGGAACCCCAAATGTAACTCAGATAGGAACATCCACCCTATATAAGGGGAAAGTTTACAATTCCTTTTTTTGGTTTTCCCTTAGTCTTGCTAAGACTGTCAGGCCAGACCTGCTCTCCCAGCCAAGGGTGAATATGTGACCGGAGTTAGGCCAACTGGCCTCTCCTTCTGAAGATATGAATGTGGAGAAGACAACACTGATGATAGCGGGAGCTCTTCATTCTACACAGAGAACCTGGAAGAAGCTGAGGGCCTCTCCATTATGTCCTTCTGCTTAGGGCCCTGGAGCAGTTCTGATCCCTGTTCTCTCTAGATTCTTCAGCTTTTCCTTTGATTTTGGGAGCTAGACCCAATCTTTCCAACACTTTCTTTCCTGCTTAACCTGGAGTCTGTTTCTATTGCTTAGTCAAAAGCCTGTAATGTAGGACCGCAAGCACCAGCTTCATACCCAGAAGTCATCACCTTATGTGATAAAATGAACTACTCTATTTGCAGGAAGTTAACCAGATGGCAATTTTATTTGGCATCGTTATTTGTGTAGATTTCAGTATAGAACACAAATGACTTTTTTTTTTAAAGATTTTATTTATTTATTTGTCAGAGAGAGAGAGAGAGAGTGAGCACAGGCAGACAGAGTGGCAGAGGGAGAAGCAGGCTCCCTGCAGAGCAAGGAGCCCGATGCAGGACTCAATCCCAGGATGTTGGGATCATGACCTGAGCCGAAGGCAGCCGCTTAACCAACTGAGCCACCCAGGCGTCCCCACAAATGACTTTTTAAGTGGAAGGAATCTCACATCTTTTTACCACTGTCCCTTTCCCTTTCCTCCCCCACCTCAACTTACCTTAACTCTCAGTTCATTTTTAGAAAAAACAAAACAGCAACTTACAAAAAGAGTCCTACATATCTAAAATTATTGACTATTTCTGCTTAAGAGACTGAACACTATAAAACTTTTCCTGGAATGCAGAGCATTTTTAAAGCAGTGAAACTACTTTGTGTGATAATACAGTGATAGATACATGTCATCATACATTTGTCCAAATACCCAGAATGCACACCACGAGGAGCGAACCCAGGTGCAAACTATGGACTTTAGGTGATGACGATGTGTCCATGCGGGTTCTTCAATTGTAATAAATGTCCTGCTCTGAAGGAGAATGTAGAGATCAGGGAGGTCATGCATGTGTGGAAGTAGGAGGCATATGGGAAATTTTTATATCTTGCTCTCAGTTTTTCTGTGAACCTAAAACTGCTCTAAAATGAAGTCTGTTTTAAGAAAAACTTTTTCTAAACTATAAACAAATTTCATACTTAATCTATTTCATAATCATAATCATCATCATCAATGTTGATTCTGATGCTGGAGTGCTCTTCTGGTTTTGGTTTCTTTTTGGTCTCTTTGTTTTTCTCCATCAGATGTAAGTGATGCTCACACTGTCTCATGATCTTCTTGGAGGACATCCAGCTCTCCCCTAGTCGTTCAGCTGGTGCAGCACATTGTCCTCCCCTCACATCTGTGCCCTTGGCCTTCAGGATCTCCCTCGCTCTTACGAGACTACAGGTGCAATTCCACGGATTTCCATCCAGGTACAGGTGTCTGAGGCGAGGCAACCCCTCCAAGACTTTGAGGTCTAAGGCAGAAATCTTGTTGTTCCTAAGGTTTAGAACCTGAAGTTTCTTCAGATCCTTGAGCTCCCTCTCAGCAATATCCTGGATGGCATTGCCTTTTAGGTCCAGCCTGGCTAAGGTCCCCGGAAGCCTGCAAAAGCATGGAAACAGGAGGGGAGAAGAAGCCATGACCACCATTTCATATCTACCAGAGCAACTCAGAATAAGCAACACCAGCCTTTTCTGTACCATTGTGTCCTGGTGGAAGCTAGAAAACAAGCTACGTTTTGAAAAATTAAGTCTTCTGTATAGGTCTTTAACCTTTCTCATAGGTCTTGTCTTCTAACTCTCAGAGTGTTCTTGTTCTTAGCCATAAGACTCTCTCATTTCTTGTCTTGTCAAACAGGATCAGGTAAACAAATAGATAAGAAAAAACGTTGCCAATTTTTATGTGGCAAAGGCCATGAGTCCATAATATATAGGAGAAATAAAAGTATGGAATAAAAACATGAAAAGGTGGGGTTCTTCATGAATATAAAAGGCAACGAAAAAAATGATGCAATGTTTTATATATGAAATTAGAACATGGTTTTGGTTTTAAATTTTAAAATGTATTGCTCTTGAAGGTGTTGGAGGTAAGAACTTAAACTCTGTTGGTGGGAGTGTAACTTGGTACCACCTTGGAAATAGTTTGGTAACACGTATCAGATTTAAATAACATCATGCCTTTCAACCTAGGAAATAGTAGAAGCAAACAAAGAGTTATTTACAAATATGTTTGTCACATATTTAATTATATTTATACCAGAAAAAAGGATAAAGACTAATGCCCACTAATTTAGAAATTAAGAGATAATAGATTATTATGTGACAACAAAAATCATGTATTTAATAATTTTTTAAATCCTAATTCTAGGAGAAAGCTTTTCTAACTATGACTTGAAAATCCAAAAGCTATAAAAAAATCAGTGAATCGAATGATCTTTTTTCACACAAAAAAAAATTGTGTATGGCAAGGGACATAAGAAAAGTCAAAAGATAAATGATAAACTGGGGGAAATATCTGCAATTTATAACCCAAAAAGCTAATCTCCCTAATACGTAAAGGACTCTTAAAAGGTGAGAAGAAGGGGCGCCTGGGTGGCTCAGTTGTCTGAGCGACTGTCTTCAGCTCAGGTCATGATCCCAGAGTCCCGGGATTGAGTCCCACATCAGGCTCCCAACTCCATGGGGAATCTGCTTCTCTCTCTGACCCTCCCCCTTCTCATGCTCTATCTCTCATTTTCTCTCTCAAATAAATAAATAAAATCTTTTTTTTTAAAAAGGTGAGAAGAAAAGGTTTTAAAATGAGACTTAAAAATGGGCAAAAGGCATGAATGGAAGTCCACATAAACAGGAAAGCAAAGCCCTTAAGTCTTCAACCATATTCAGAATAGAGAAATGAAAAAATAAAACCACACAGAGATGCCATTTCTCACCTACCAGATTGGTTAAAAAAATAAAATAAAATAAAATAAAAACCTTAATCCTTAGCAATACATTCTGTGGACAAAGCTGTGAAGAGACAGACATTCTCATACATCACTTGGTCGGACACTAAAATGGCATAGCTCCTATGGAGGAGAATTTAGCAAAGCCTAATGAAATAACTTGTGCATTTACCCTACCACCGAACCATTTCACTTTGAAGACTATACTCTGAAGATATGACTCAATATATATAAAACTGCATATGGGCAATTATTATGGTATTATTTATAATAGCAAAAGACTGGAAACAACCCAGTACAAAGTTAAAAAACTACTATGCAGTCCCAAAAAAGAAAGGGACTCATCCCTAAGAATGATCATAAAATGATTTCCAGAAAGTATTGTTAAAGGGAAAAAAGTAGGAAGTGCAATAGGATATATAGTATATCCATTTTTGTGTAAGAGGGAAATGAGAATATATGTACACATATTTGCTTATGTTGGGTTAAAAAAAAGAATGATAACCCAGAAGTGAGTAAAAATGGTTACTTATAGGAAGTGTATGCATATGGTTTTAATTTTGAATCACGTTAATGTTTTACATGTTCACAAAATGAAAACGGTAAAACAGAATCAAGCTCTAAAATTGAACACAAACAGAAACAAGCATATCTAATTAATCAATCAAATGATGATGTTGGTATATAACCACATAAAAGAAAGAAAAAGTACTCGGACTGAATATCTTTCATGGATATATCTAAGCCTTAGACATTAAGGATGAAAGGATCTGCAAGGAAATTTCTCTTACCACGTTTATTATTCATACTGCTGTTAGTCATGAAATCTTGAAACCTTTTTTTAATGAAGTAAGTAAGTATATTCATATCATTAAGAACTAAGATTTCATTGTAAAAGAAAAGATACAAATATAAAATAAGAAAAACCCTCCAATGTTAAATGTGAACTAGAGGTATTAATGTGAATTCATCGCTTTAAAAATATATGTTCTAGTCGTGCATACTGGAAGGATCTCGAAGTAATATTACACCCCAATATCAATGCTACTCCAATAGCCTAAGCACACTGAGCACCCAGATCTTAATTTCAGAATTCCAGTTCCCACTTAAAAGAAGCAAGGCTTCTTAGAGAAATGACTGATTCCATGTCTGGGGCAGGTAAGCCAGAACATCTGAACCAGAATGCAATAGCATGTTCAAAGATTAAGGGGACATCCATCAGGATAGCTGCTGTTAAAAAATCCAGAAAATAAAAAGTGTTGAGGATGATGTGGAGAAATTGGAAGCCTGGTGTGCTATCAGTGGGAAGGTAAAATGGCGCCAGCACTATGGAAAACAATATGAGGTGCTTCCCCCCAAAATTAAATATAGAATTACCACATGATCTAGAGATTCCATTTCTGAGTATATACATAGAAGAACTGGAAGCATGATTGGTCTCAAAGAGCTATTTACATATTAAATAATATTATACAATATTTATGTGTTGTATACTCATATTGAATTCACAAGAGCTGAAATGTGGAAGCAATCTGAGTGTCCATTGATGGGTGAATGGATAAGCAAGATAAAATATGTATGTACCATGCAATATTTAGCTTTAAAAAGGAAGGAAATTCTGGTACATGCTACAACATGAATAAACCTTGAAGACATTGTGCTAAGTGAAAAAAGCCGTCACAAAAAAAAGACAACTACTATAATTCCACTTACATGACATATCTAGAATAGTCAAATTCATAGAAACAGAAAGTATAATAGTGGGTGTCAGGGGCTTGGGGGGGAGGAAATGAGGAGTTGTTTAATGAGTGTGGAAAATGAAATGAAAAATGAAAAAAGTCCCAGAGAACAATTGCAAAATGTTTTGCAAAATGAAAAAAGTCCCAGAGAACAATTGCACAACAATATGAAGGGATTTAACAATATGGCATTGCACAGTTAAAAACAGTTAAGTAAATTTTATGTATATTTTATGACAATTTTTTAAAAAGAGAACTAATAAATTCGTGTGTCATGAACAGAGGGACCAGCTTAGAGGGGATCTCACTAGACAAATTTGGAACAATTTGAGAATCAAAAGAGACTAGCAACTTTAGGTGACTGTAAATAAAGGAATATGACTGTAAATAAAAGAATAGAATAAAGTAAGATCCCTTGGGTCCATTGTAATACTTGGAAAAAGTGGAAAAGGGAAAGAACAATCCTCTACGGTGTTAAATAGAAAACATAGAAAACAAAACTGAATGATCCCAAGTACATGAACACAAATTATACCTAGACGTGGGCTGTAGGTGAGCAATTATGGATGCTTTCTCATTTGTCAGCACCCAAAGTTTTCAACCTTGAATGGCCACTGCTTTATAATCAGGAAAAAACTTATTTTTAACCTGTGGATACCAATTTGAAAAATGTCATGCTAATGCCTATCGATAAAAATTAAAAAAGAATCACAATTGTGAACCTGAACATTTTCCTGCTACTCAACAACCCCATATTAAGTGTCATTCTGTTTGTGAAGATAAGAAGGGGAAAAGTTTTATAGGAAAAAAAAAAGGGGGGTCCTTGAAATACCATCTGGATGCTATTTTCATAGAGTGTGAATGCACTGATGCCTTTTGGCAATCAGTGAAATTTATTGTTGTTGTCCCAGTCATACTTTACAGTGTATCCTAAGCTATACATCGCATATACATATGTATGTATTTATGCTTTTGAGTATTTTTTTAAAGATTTTATTTATTTATTTGACATATAAAGATCACAAGTAGGCAGAGAGGCAGGCAGAGGGAGAGAGAGGAGGAAGCAGGCTCCCTGCTGAGCAGGTGCCCCTATGCTTTTGAGTATTCTATAGTCTTATTTATTTAAAGTGACTTCTCCTTGGTTGGAATAAAATTTACCTTAAAAAAGTGGATTAATTGGGGCGCCTGGGTGGCTCAGTGGTTTAAGCCACTGCCTTCGGCTCAGGTTATGATCTCAGAGTCCTGGGATGGAGTCCCGCATCGGGCTCTCTGCTCAGCAGGGAGCCTGCTTCCCTCTCACTCTCTCTGCCTGCCTCTCTACCTACTTGTGCTCTCTCTCAAATAAATAAATAAAATCTTAAAAAAATTTTTTAAAAAGTGGATTAATTTACCAGGGCAAATCACTTCATACATTTTAAAAATCTGCTAAATTTAGTTTGAAGTCAGTCCCCAGGAAAATGTAATTTTGTGCACATACCAACTGATATAAGGTAAATCCCTAAAAGTTATACAGAAAAATCTTACGTATAGCTTCTTTTTTTTTTTTTTTTTCAAGGAAAGATGGACTGTTTACAGATGATGTGGCAGGAAGCAAGATTCTGGCACCCTTGAAAGTAAAGGGAGAACAACAGAGAAAAGATATGGTAAAGCAAACTGAGAGTTGTCTACTAATTAAGACCCAAGATCTAACTTTGGCCACGTGACTTCAGGTAAGTTATTTAGCTTAAAGCTTCTGATTGTCCTCCTCATAGATGAAGGTGCCCAGTACACAGAAATCACATAATAAACATTAGCTAATGAAAATGAGAAAGCCAAGTTTCCTTTTAAACCAATATAATGATCACTTCTAGGCTGCGGAGCCAAAATGTGTACCTAGTCTTCCTTTTTTTTTTTTTTCTTTTGTGTTTTGATGAGCCTTATAACCAAAATGACACTGTAAGCGAAATCACCAATATCCTGGTTTTGTGAAATTAGGGCAATCACTTATGGCTTTGACATAATTTGTCTTTTAAGTCTGATTTATAGAGAAAGGTATCCCTGATTTTAAGACAAACCTGCTTCTAAAAATGCTATTTATTCTTTGAGTCTGTCGCTTTTTAGTGTAAAAAGAGGTACCCCATGTTACCAGTAGATGGCATGGAAGCATAAGTAAGATAAAATGTTACGCCTGCAGTAGGTTGTAGAAAGCTATTCTGGATTTGAATTATCCAAATTGTGAATAAAGATAAGATGATGTAACTTATCGTTGTTCGCCGAATTGCAGATTGGTAAAATAAGAATGAAACAGCAAAAGTGAGACCCAGGTCTTAGGTATTCTAAGTTTTTAAGTGGGTCTAGTGTATTGTTTGTAGCAGAGTACATCTCAGGGGCAGGTAATGATGTGGTGGCTAAAATTCCCCGGCTCTGTTAGTTTCTTTCTTTTTTTTTTTTTTTTAATTTTATCTTTTCAGTGTTCTAAGATTCATTGTTTATGCACCACACCCAGTGCTCCATGCGATACGTGCCCTCCTTAATACCCACCACCAGGTTCACCCAAACCCCACTCCCCTCCCCTCCAAACGCCTTAGAGTCCACAGTCTCTCATGCTTGGTCTCCCCCTCTGATTTTCCCCAATTCACTTTTCCTTTCCTTCTCCTAATGTCCTCCACATTATTCCTTATGCTCCACAAGTAAGTGAAACCATATGATAATTGACTCTCTCTGCTTGACTTACTTCACTCAGCATAATCTCCTCCAGCCCATTAGTTTCTTTTAAGAATATATGTGTTGCTGGAGTGGAGGGGTGTGGGAGGGATGGGATGGACGTTGGGGAGGGTGTGTGCTACGGGAAGTGCTGTGAATTGTGTAAATAAATAATATATTCTATGTTAATAAGAAAGAGATTAGTTAATTTTAAAAAATTCCCTGGCTCTGCAGTTAAGCTGTTGTGTTTAATCTGGACTCTCCCACTTACTGATGATCTGATTTTGAGAAGTTTCTTGATACCTCCTTGATACTTAAATGTTCTAGTCCATAAAATAATAGTTAAAAAGTGTACCTACAGGCGCCTGGGTGGCTCAGTGGGTTAAAGCCTCTGCCTTCAGCTCAGGTATCTATCTCTCTGTCAAATAAATAAATAAAATCTTTTTATTTATTTATTTGACAGACAGAGATCACAAGTAGGCAGAGAGGCAGGCAGAGAGAGAGAGGAAGGGAAGCAGGCTCCCCGCTGAGCAGAGAGCCCGATGCGGGGCTCGATCCCAGGACCCTGGGATCATGACCCGAGCCGAAGGCAGCGGCTTTAACCCACTGAGCCACCCAGGCGCCCCAAATAAAATCTTTTAAAAAAAAAAGTGTACCTACTTTCACAGGATTGTTGTAAGAAGTAATGGGGAATAACACACGGATATAAATTCACTGTTGGGTTAGTCAGTACTTAATACTAGGTATTATTTTCTATCTCAATTTGTATATTGAGGCAAATGTAGTAGATATTTGAATGTATGTGTACCTACACCCATCTATTATTATTTCCTTGGTGAAATTTAAACTGGAGGACGGTAGGCAAAAGAAGGGATTTGTGATTTGTGGTAGGATACACAGCAACTAGAAACAAGTTAGGTAAGCAACTGGCAATGGATAGGTTGCCTGTGTTTATAGTTTCTTAATAGGAAACTGAATTTTAAAGTATAATTTTGTGCCTGAATAAGACCCATGCAAATAAGAGTGTATTGTTTTAAGCTCATAAATAAAAGTTCTACCAATCAAAAATTTAAAAACAGTATTGAGTTTTAATGCTTTATGGGAGGACAATCAAGGAAAAACTTTTCTGGGCCATTCCCATTTTTCAAGTCAAAGAAAAGCTGGAACGTGGGAGGGGGGTTTGATGAGGAATTTAAAAATCACTTTCTACAAAGAACACATTGCTCTCATAGCTGGCCAAGTTCTTTGACTGAACAGACAGTTGTGTTGCTTAATTTAAGCCTCATAGGAAAAGCCCACACTCATCATGTCCCTCGCTCATTGTTCTTGCTCTAAACCGGCTCTAAACTTTCTCTAAACCGGCTGCGCATTAAATTCATCCGGGAGCTTTTCAAAAATACTGATGCCTAGGCACAAATCCTGGAGTGTCTGCTTTAATTAGTTTGAAGTGAGGCCTGGGCATAAGTATGATTTTTTCAGAATTCTCCAGATAATTGTAACATGGAGTCAGATTTGAGAATCATGGCTACCTCAGGCTTGCAATTCTATTATACAGTCCATTGGGCAAAAGCATTGTGCTTTCTGTAGTCACTTATTAAAACACACAAATGCCCTGGCAGGAGTAAATAATTAAGCTACTTTTCACTCATTAAACTTAGCAGGATTACTCAGCGAAATGCTTTCTAAAAGCCATCTGAATAGAGCAGTCCCCTGCCTTCACAATTTTGCCAAGGCTCTCATAGCCCATTGAGAATCCTTGATGACAACATTCACTTCCCAACCTGTTTTAGGAGTTTTTATTCTATACATGATTTTTTTTTCTTGGAGTAGGGGTATATAGTGATAGAAAATAAGACTTGAAACATAGTAGAGAAATTACTGAAATATCAAGTATTAGAGTTCTAATACACTGCGTGTTTTTTGCCTTAGGGTCTTTGTATTGGCTGTTCTGTCTAGAACACTTCCCCCGCCAAACAGCTTCACAGCTAAATCTCTCACCTCCTTCCAGTTTTTGCTCAAAGTTTACATTTTCATGAGAGTTACCATGCTTACCCTATTTAAAATTGCAACCAGCCATGCCCACGCTCCTGAACCTGTAAGCCTGCCCTTTTTTGTTGTTGCTAACTATAACTCCAAACACCACCTCAGTGTTATATACTTGTACATTCTGTTTCTTATTACTACTTCCCTGCTGGAATTTAGGCTATATAGAACAAGAAGTTTTATTTTTTACTGCACTGATATATCCCAAGGGTCTGGTAAAATACATTATTTGTATGCACATATTATGCATTTAAAAATTGATTAATTTCAAATAACCCTCAATATATATTTTAAAATACTAATTTCCATTATAAAAATTACTTTCTGGTGTTTTGCATTGGGTTACAGTTACCATGCTGTATAATAAAGTATCTTTTTTTTTCAACTACAAAAAATGAACATCTGTGCATAGCAAAGATAATTTTTCCCTTTCTCATTGGTAACAAAATGAAAATAAGTAAATTGAGTGCCACAGGACTCTAAAGAAACCAGAAGTTGGTATGTTACTTATGAGCAATTTGATAATGATAATCAACAGAGCAAGGGGACCTTTTTTCCCTATAAAGCACCAAAAGGAAAATGAATCCACTGATAGGCATGTATAATTAACCACATTCTCTTTCCTTCTTTTTTTTTTAAGATTTTATCTATTTATTTGACAGAGAGAGATCACAAGTAGATGGAGAGGCAGGCAGAGAGAGAGAGAGAGAGAGAGAGATGAGCTGAGCAGAGAGCCCAATGCGGGACTCAATTCCAGGACCCTGAGATCATGACCTGAGCCGAAGGTAGCGGCTTACACCACTGAGCCACCCAGGCGCCCCCCATATTCTCTTTCTAAGAGAATAATAGGGCTTTCTTCTTCTACCATTTTTTAATTTACCTATTTCATACATGTAGAACATGGAATAAAGTTTACCTAAAAAAGGATCAGTTAATGTCAACATGTACATTAATTATCAGTTATGACTGGGTGAGAAAACAGGACAGGAGGTTGGGCACAGAGGGAGGGATATTTGGAAAGAGAAATCAAGTGTCAGAGTATGAGGGTGTGTATGTGCATATGTGTTTATGAGAGAGACAACCAAAAACGCAAGGTGAGACCAACACAAATGGGCTTTCATACCCACAGGCAGACAGAGAAATAAGCAGAGCCATGTTTAGGTCCTTTAAAGATCTCAGTGCTGAGAAGCATATGAAGCCTCCAAATATATAACTCAAAATAAATACAAGATTAGATTATACATTTGTGATTTTTTTTTCATAATTGCTATTTCAATGCTGTTAAAAATGTAAATATCTTACTACATTTCCCCTTCCTTTCTTTCTCATAACCTTGTTTTGCTAGTGGCTAAGCACCCAGTCTCCCTGTTGCTGGTCCCAGGCCACATACTTAAAAACACATATTTTAAAACCAAGATCTTTTATAAGAAAGATCCCCATATTATGTGTAATAGCATACTTCACCAAAGCAGCATTGCCTATTTTCAACATAGATCTCACTTGCAGGTGTCTTATCCAACAGGCAAGATAAATGAAGTGGGTGCAGGATTTAGTTAGAGGGCTGGGGATTCCAAAACCCTGTCTACAGTCTCTACCTTTGAACTCTCGGGCACCCTTGATCAGGTCATTTATGTTTGTTCTAGTTTTTTTTCTTGCTTGTCTAATGTGCTCCATTGCCCCGATTTTCAGAAAACATTTAAAGTAGTCACCATAAATAATAACTCCCACTCACCTCAGAGGTATAGACAACAGCAGGTTCTGCTCCAAGGCCAGGTTGGAGAGCTGGGAACACATCTGCAGGGCTCCAGCTTCGAACAAGCTAACAATGTTGTTGTCCAGAAACAAGTGTTTCAAGTCTCGGAGGTCCTGGAAGTCTTGCGCTGTAACTCTCTGAATCAGATTATTGCTAATGTCGAGTTTTTGTAGTTTCGCTGGTAATCTGAGGGGCAACATTTGAACCTGATTTTGGGACAGCTCAAGAGTAGTTAAATTGGCAAGTATCTGTGCCCCATCAATGGAGGAGAGTGAGTTTTCTGACAGATAAAGATGGGAGAGATGCTCCAAGTGTTTCATATCTCGAAAACTTACCACTTTGAGCTGGTTCCTCTCCATTTTTAAAGAGAGCAGAGATTTGGGCAGATTAATAGGAATTTTAGTCAGAAAGTTACCACTGAAGCTGAGAAATTGCAAAGACTTTAGAGACGTGAAGAAGTTGGGTGGTATAAGATCGAGTCTGTTATTCTCCATGCTCATGCGTTTCAGGTGGGGAAGTGCCAGCGATCCGGCTACAGATTCAATATTGTTTTCATCTAACACCAAACTCTGCAAACTGACAAGAGAGGAGAGTGTGGTGGGAGACAGAGAAGAGATCAGATTGTTTTTAAGTTCAAGGATTTTTAATTTCTTCAGTCCTTCAAAATCGGATCCATTTAGGACATATATTGAATTATCATTTAGTTTTAACACTTCAAGACTGGCTGGGAGAATCCTGGGGACTTGTCTTAACTTATTTTTCCAGAGTTCCAAGGTCTTCAAATTACTCAGAGTTTTGAAAGTGTCATTTTCTACTGACTCTGTTCCACTAGCCAGCAGAATAAAATCTTCCAAAGCCAACATTCGGGTGAAGCTGGACATCTGCAAAAAAGTCAGGGATGGGTCACAAAGAGAAAAAGCAGTAAATTAAGATTATTGTCGGCGGGGGGGAATACTCTACACATTATCATTTAATACTAATGATACTTCAGATTTCTCTTCAAGATCTATTTAAAATTATCTCTTGGAAAAGGATGGAAACTAAGATCCTGACTTTTTAAAGTTTATTTCAGAGAAAGAGAGAGAGAGATTGAGAGAGATTGAGAGCATGAGCCGGGGAAGTGGCAGTGGGGAAGAAGAGGGAGAAGCAGATTCCCTGCTGAGCAGGGAGCCTGATACGGGGCTCAATCCTAGGACCCTGGGATCATGACCTAAGCTGAAGGCAGCTGCTTAACTTACTGAGCCACCCAGGTGCCCCATGACTATTTCTTTTTTAAGATTTTATTTTTAAGTAGTCTCTACACCCAACGTGGGGCTCCAACTCACAATCCTGAGATCGAGTTGTATGATCCACTGACTGAGCCAGCCTGGCGCCCCAGGTCCCGACTATTTTTTATTTATGTTTGCTAACAGTCTAAAATATCAAATGTACGTTAGGACATTCACACAGTATCGGTAGACATAATATTAGCCAACTTTTGCTATATAGTCTCTGACCCAGCAAGTTTATTTCTAGCCAGAAGTGCTTACAAGTTGCACAGTGATTTGTACAATAGGATGCTCTTTGTGGCATCATTTTACAATAGCCCAGAATGGGAATGATCTGGAAATTGCTGTCTTCATTTTTCATTGTTTAGATGATTTTTTAATGTTATAAATTACATTAAAAAATTTTTAAGCATTAAAAGTAAAAATTTTAAGTATCCTAGACCCTGCTGTCACTAGGATGGGCCTATCAGAGAAACATTTTCAACTATATTATAGTTAGTAAAACTAGCCTAGCCTCCCTCTTCCCTATCCCTCAATTTGCACTTCACTGATGAAAAAGATCCAGGAAGAAACAAACAGGATACATGTGTCTCCATGCCTGAGAGCAAAGATTCCATTTGGCATATAATCCAGACCTAATCTACTCTTCTCTTAGATTTTAGAAATGATCAAATCTGATATACTTTCTCCATGGGTTGCAAGTTCAAGCACTCCTATCCTTCCACATTTATCAATCTCCTACCTTGCCATCTAGGTCTTCTCCAGGATGATGTAATCCTTGGTATTTAGTTCTTAGAGTAAGATCATCTCTAGGCAGAAAGAGGAATTGTTCCAGGTTTTCTTCAGCTTGATAAAGATTCACAAAATTTTCAGTCTGGTTTAGAATTCAATTGAGCTAAAATTTTCAATGCACAGTGTGCCTGGGCGGCTCAGTCGGTTTAACGTCTGCCTTCAGCTCAGGTCTTGATACCAGGATCCTAGCATCCAGCCCACTTGGGCTCCCTGCTACCCAGAGACCTTTCTTCTCCCTCTTCCTCTGCCACTCCCCCTGCTTGTGTGCTCTCTCTCTTTCTCTCTCTCTCAAATAAATAAATAAATAAATAAATAAAGTCTTTAAACATTTTTTTCCAATGCACAATTTTATGTCTTACTATCTATAGTTTTTGAATGTTTGACTTAATTATGCAGTTGAGCCCTTCTGTAATACCAGTGCATGATTAACACATTCAAGGCGGGTTAATTTTGCACCACATATTTATTAAAGGTACTTATAGCCTAGGAGGACATGTGATGTGAATTTTGGTATATTTTAAAGCTTCTCCTAAGATGATACTCCATTGGAAGAATCTCATGTTAAAATTTCCATAAACAGATGTTTTTAATCATAAAAGCTTTGGCAGCTGCCTTGATTTGTACATTGCTGCTACCACATGATCTTCTCTTAATGATCAGTCAGATGTGTTAGTTAGTCCTAGTCCCGATATTAATAGTATTTTTTTTCTTGCATTTGTTGACTATCTACAGGTGCCAAGTGCTTTTTGTTAAAAACAAAACAAAACAAAACAAAACAAAAAACCCCACACACAAGTCCCAAATGGAGTCATTTGTCCCCACCCATGACAGCAAATACTTACAGTTTTAACCTCTCTTAAGAATGTGAACTTTAACAGTCAACCTGAAATTTCCTGATCAGCATTAGTGACATAATCATCATTATAAAAACCCTGCCCTTCCCTTATTCTCAAAAGGAACTTGACCCAACCTGAAACCATCTTTACTTACTGTTTTCTCAGTAACTCCCTTGCTTCACCCTAAAATCCTCCCATTTGGTAACAGCTTCTGGGAGCATAGCTCTGCCTGCTAGAGGAGATGCTGCGTGATTCATGAATAGCTTACTTATTAGATCCTCCAAGGTACTCAGTTAAATTTTGTTTATTAACAGTACATTATCACTAATTCTTCTAATAACCCTGCAAGTTTGCTAACATCAAACTTGAAAGAGTTGAGAATTTCAACAAGGTCTGCCGAACTCTAAACAGACTGAACTCTTAACTCTAAACCCTTTCTTCCTCAACTTACCATTTTCTCTTGCATCTGGTCTATAATTAATGTTTTTCAAAAAAGACAAAATCTAGACATAAATCCTAGAGATTTAGAAAAGTAGAAATTTTGGAGATTATCTAATTCAAATCTCCCATTAAAGGGATGAAGAATTTCAGCCTCCCCACCAAAAATGAAAAGACTTGCCCAAGACTGTTCTTTAATACACTTTTCATTTCAAAGTGCCCTTTCTAAGGTTTCTTGCATATAAAGTTAGAAAAGACTCTAGACATAGATCTTCACTTCTTAGATTGCTGATCTTCCATAAGAACTTGGTGCTATTAATAGTTCCACTTTTGTCTGAGTGACTACAAACCCTAAAAGATTACTGAGTATGCAGCAAGTCTCAGGGGTAACATGGATCCGAATGGGCAATTTATCTGGGGACCAGACAAAGTGTCATATCAGAGCTTCAATTCTACTCGTCAAGTGTACAGACTGGCGTAAACCATTGACATAGTTCATGTTCTTAACAGAATTTTCTTTTAGTAAGCATAGAGACCTTTCTTTTTTCTTTCTGTCAGTCAATGCAGATTACTTTGGGTTATTATTAATTAAAATGGTTACCATCTTCTTGGGACACCTGGCTGGCTCAGTCAGAGGAGCATGCGACTCTTGATCTCGGGGTTGTTAGTTGGAGCCCCACATTGGGTGTAGACATTATTTAAAAATAAAATCTTTAAAAAATGGCTACCATTTTCTAAGTATTTACTATGGTTATCTTTATAAAGTCCTGTGTGTAAACATGATTATTCCTTTTTCGGAAAGGGAAACTGAGGCTTGAGGAGATAAAATATCTGGGCTTAGTATATCTTGCTAGCAAGTGGAAAAATTGAGCTTCCAACCCAGATTTATCTCATCCCAACACACATATTTTTATTTTAACCTCACTCCTATGACATGCATTTAGCAGAAGAATATAGAATACTGACACCACAAACAGTGGGGAAGATACTTATTTTCAACCTTTCAGTTGAATTTACAGAGCAGAAAAAGGAAAACAATTCTGCTAGACCAGTTTTTCCATTTCCCTGGATTAAGCTGAACTGTGCTCAGGAGATGTAAAAAAGAGATGCTTTTGTCCTCGAGCTAACCTTGAGGCTATGTGAGTTTTTTCAATGTTGCTTAAAAAGCAAGGCAAGTAGGGCTTGGTGTTAATGATTAAGTGTAGGAAGTTTAACTAAGTATAATTCCTGCCACACATTTTTACAGTTTAGTGAACCTAAAATATATGTAGATAAAAGTTATAATAAAACTCAAAAAATGAAAAAGAAGCAAGAAAAGTAAAATGAGGTAGACCAGAGAAGCAAGGTCTGCTGGCTTCCTCATGAAAGGCTTTGTTTCCAGTTTCTTCTGGGTGGGTCCTGCTGCAAGCATTAGAGGGCCACAAACCTTTCTTGGGTTGCTTTTAGGTTCAATGTCCACATGATAACCGAAATACCCCCCGTAGTTAGATGCTCAGACCTGTGTGCACCAAGCCAGTAAGTAAAATAATATTGGAACTTTTTTTTCCTGATCATCAATATACTTGTTCTCTGTAAATAATTTTAAAATTCTGGCAAGTATGGAGAGAATATAAAAATAGTCCATAATCCTCCCACTTGGTAATCAAGTCTGTTTATGTTTCCTACCCAGGAGGAATCTGAAGTAGCTTCTCTCCTTCCACTGAAGATGTAAAGAACAATCATTTTAATTGACTGCTATCCTAAAGGCATTCCTATTTGTCCTCTAAACGTAGGAGCCAAAACCGTAAAACTGTTACAAGAAAATACAGACATAAATTTTCATGACCTTGGGTTTGATAAGAGCTATCTTAGATATGACACCAAAAGCTAAAGTGACATACACAAAGAATAGTCAATGGGACTTACTGGAAATTAAAAACCTGTGCTTCAAAGGACGCCATTAAGAAAATTAACAACAGCAACAACAAACAACCATAGAATGGGAGAACATTTTCTCAAATAATAGATCTGATAGGAGATTTGTATTTAGAAAATACAAAGGACTCTTACAACTCAAAAATGAAAAGACAAAGAACCCAATTTCAAAAAAATGGGCAAAGGATTCACAGAGACATTTTCCCCAAAGAAGATATCAAGTGGTCAATTAGTGCACAAAAAGATGCTCAACATCATTAACCTCTAGTGATAGAAAAGTCAAACCACAGTGAGATTCTAACAGACACTCACTAGGATGGTTATGATCCAAAAAAACAATAAGAGTTGGCAGGAATGTGGAGAAACCAAAACCATCATACAATACTCTAGGAATACAAAACAATGGAGCCACTTTGGAAAAACAATCTGGCAGTTCCTCAGAATGTGAAACAGATTTACCATTTTTACCCGGAGATCCCACTCTTAGATATATACCCAAGGCAGATGAAAATATATGTCCACACAAAAACTTGTACATGAATGTTCTTTGAAGCATAATATCTAAAAAGAGGAAACAACCCAAATGTCCACCAACTGACAAATGGATAAACAAAATGTGGTATATACATAAGATGGAATATTATTTAGTCCTTAAAAGGAAGGAAATTCTGAAATATGCTACAACATGGATGAACCTTGAGGGCATTATTTTAAGTGAAAGAAGCCAGCGACAAGAGACCACAGGTTTAGGGGGAAAGATTGACTTCAGTTTTGGGCATGTTATTTTGAGGTGATATACATATATGAAGAGGTCCAATAGGGAGCTGGATAAGTCTGAAACATGGGAGGAAGGCATGAATTAGAAATTCAGTTATGGGAGCCATCATTACTTACATAAAGTGAAGTCACCTAAGTAGACTGTACATAGTAAGAAATGGCATGGCTGAGGACCGAGACTCCCCAGAGAAGCCAACAAAAATAAGGGGCAGGGGAGGGAAAGAAACCTACAAAAATGGCAGAAAAGAACTATCAGAAAGGAATCATGAGGACATAAAAGTATGGTGCCATGGAAGGCAAAAGAGTAAGAATTTCAAGAAATAGGAGTGACCCAGTGTCTTAGAAGGAATAGTGGTTTAACTGTTTGGAGTAGGTAGAAACCAGACAGTGGTGAATTAAAGAATAAATAGGAGGTAAACTAGGGACAGTAAGTACAGAGTATCCTTTAACGGAGTTTTGCAAGTAAAGAGAGACAGTAGCAGGAAGAGACAAAGAGAGTTAAAATTATTTTATTTTGTTTTATTTTAAACATTTATTTATTTATTTGAGATTTATTTATTTATTTATTTATTTAAGTGGTGGGGAGAGGGAGAGGGAAAGAGAGAATCTCAAGCAGATTCCCCACTGAATGTGGAGCCAGATGCAAGGCTCAATCCCACAATCCTGAGATCATGACATGAGATAAAATCAAGAGTCAGACATGCAACCAGCTGAGCCACTCAGGTGCCCCCAAATAATTTTATTTTTATTGTAATGAAAGGGGCCTATCTATTTATAAGCTAGAATAAGGCACTAGTAAGGAAAGAGAAACTGAAGATATGGGTGTGGGGAGAATGATAGAGCAAGCTTCAGGGAGTGGCAAAGAAGATGGACTCCAGGGGATGAGTGGGACGCTGCCTTGAGCAGAAGAAGGGAGATCTCATCCTTCCTGTCTGGAGGAAAGAGTTTGCAGAACTGAATGGAGACAAGTTAGTCCACAGTGAGCAGAAGTTGAGTTTTGTTAGGATTAGTCAATAAAATGGGAGGCCAGCCATGGGTGAGAATGAGGATAGTAGAGATTGAGAACATAACCCAAACTCTACTGAAGTTTTGGAAGATGTTGATGGAAGGTAGGAAAGCCTGACCAAGAAGAATTGAAAGGACCGATGACACTGAAGACCCAGATGAAGTCAGAGACCTTAAATTTGCAGTATTTCTACAAATCTGTGAATGTTCCAAACCACACACTTATACATACATATGTGTAGAGAGGTGGTGTGATCCTCTCCAGCGGCATCAGGCTATCTAGGTATAAGAGAAACAAGAGAAGATGATCACCATTATCTAAGACTAAGGCTTTGCGGGATAGGTGTTGAGATAATTTATTTGGGGGATGCAAAAAAAAAGGGGGGGATGGGAAAGAAGATGATAGGAAATAAACTAATGATCTGAGAAAAACGGGTTGATGTAGGGTTAGAAGTCTCCGTGAGGTGACAAGAGAAGTACAGAATATGGCAGCTGAAAGCAAGGAAGATAATAATGATCAGAGAATGGGGGAATTGGAGATTTCTGAGTGGAGGAGTTTCCGTATAATGATTATGATATCACCAAGTACATGGCTGTGGTGAAGTGGAAACGTAGATGGATACTTTAGTATCAGCTCAGGGAATTCTTATGAGCTAGGACACTGCACCCTGGTGGCACCAAGGAGATACAGGGCTCAGGATGGAAAGCAAGACCAGAAGCCAGGAGGGAAGGGGCTGAGGGACAGTATGAAACAAAGGAAGAAGAAACAAGGAGTGCTACAGTCCAATGGCATGCACCTCAAACAAGCAGGCAGCTTTACAGATAAACGGATAATGAAGGCCGTCATGTCTCAAGGGCAGAAACTGTGAATTTTTTGTCTTTTATCCCCAGTCTCAAACACAGCATTCGCAGTCCCAAACACAAATTAGATGAAGAAGTAATAGAAACATTTTAAATTGTGAGGCATTTGCATGTATATGTGTAGGGTGTACATGTGTGTTTGTAAGTGGCGTGTGTGTATATGTATGTGTGCATATATATGTATATGTGTGTAATTTCTATTGCTTTAATCTGAAGATACTCTAAGGTTTATTTCTCGGAATACAGACACCTGATTCTGTAGAACATATATTCACCAAAGACAGCTAAAAGAGATGTATTATTGCTTAGAGCTTTTTATTTCCTTCCCCAAACAATCCTGTCTTTCATCAACGTCTCTGCTGAAACTGTCCTTCCAAGAGACCATGAACTGGGTTGAAGTCAGGGAAGTGGCAGTATTGCCGTTTAGTGAACATAAATCAATGCGCTCATTCAGTAACTGAATCTGATGAGAGGTGTGATTTCATCTTCCTGGCTGCGAAACAGCAGTGTAGGATCACTACCGGGCTTAGCTCACACTTCGGCTCTGGGCATCTCAGGCTTCCAGAACAAATATTTAAGCATCTTACTACGGGATTACAGGAGGAGAGTCCACATGTCCACTAGGTAATTTTGCTTATTGAGTCTTGAAATCAATACCATACCACATACTTTAAACTCTCCGTGTTTAGGTGCACCTACATTCGAATTTCTTTTTTTTTCTGTTTTTTTTTTAAAGATTTTTATTTTATTTATTTGACAGACAGAGATCACAAGTAGGCAGAAAGGCAGGCAGAGAGAGAGGGGGAAGCAGGCTCCCCACTGAGCAGAGAGCCCGATGTGGGGCTCGACCCCAGGACCCCGAGATCATGACCTGAGCTGAAGGCAGAGGCTTAACCCACTGAGCCACCCAGGCGCCCCTACATTCGAATTTCTTAACCTGTCGAAAAGGGATGGTGTCTCTATGTGGAGGGAAATTACAGCCACCTGTGGACTCTCTGCACCTGTCCCACAGAGATGTATTTCCTTCTCTTGGGATTTGGTTCAAGGAGGCAAGAGCAGTGACCGGTAAAGACAAAATCAGATTGACTTCTCCAGGTAAAAAGAGTCAGGGATCACCAATCTAACCCAAACTTCTTACTTCAAAAAGGTAGAAAGTGAGGCCCAGAGATTTTTTTTTTTTTTTTAAGTGTTTGCTTAAGATGATTATATCTCTGGCTAGGGGGAAAGCTAGGATAAGGACCCTTGTCTCTCTATAGCTTCCAAAATATCAAAGGCCAAAACCAAAATTCCTTTGTATTATAAAAGCCAGACAAATCTATAGCACTCTTTGCACTCTGACGAGCGTGGCATAAATGTAAAAGTCAAAATTAGAAGTTCATAGAACAGGGGCGCCTGGGTGGCTCAGTGGGTTAAGCATCTCCCTTCAGCTCAGGTCATGGTCCCAGGGTCCTGGGATCAAGCCCCACATCTGGCTCCCTGCTCAGCGGGAGCCTGCTTCTCCCCTACCTGCTGTTCCCCCTGCTTGCCCTTACTCTCTGTCTCGCTCGCTCTCTCTGTGTCAAATAAATAAGTAAAAATCTTAAAAAAAAAAAAAAAGAAGTTCATAGAACAAGTACTGCAATAACATGCCAAATCAAAAACACGTATTTCCTCCGTAGATGTTTCCACAAAGCCCCTGATGTCTGGCACATGTGTAGGGTCTGCTACAAATAATTCTCATGTGCTGGGGTTCATCTGGATAGTCTTACAATGCTCTAAGGATCACCTGCTTTCTATGGCACTAACAAAACTCCTTTTTTATCCCCCGAAAGCACTCATTGTCAATTCCAAGAATAGCGAGTAGCCATTGGCTCTCAAGCTCTCTTTGTTAAGAAAGAGCCACTTCTTTACTTCTACTTTGCAACAACATAATTACATTTTTACAAACGTAAAAACTGAAATAAAACATCATGAATGATAGATTCTGATGGTTTTTGACTGAGTCTCTAAAAAGAAATACCCAGAGGCATATACCCCTCTCAGGAGTAAAGGGCAAGCAGATAGTCCAACGATCCAAACTTGATAACCATCACTTTTAAGGGTTGATCATTTAAATCAAGCCTCCCAGCCCCACCGTCCACCCCTCATCCTGCCTCAAAAAATAAGACTGCGGCAACTTGAGCATGGAATGGTTACCTGAAGGTGTGGAATTTTGCTGTGGCTAATGTAGAGCTTCTTGGTGGTGGAAGGAAGAGCGGACGGCACCTCCGTTAGCCTGTAGCATTGCACTGACTGCAGGGAATCACAGCTACATCGGCTGGGACAGGTGGGATGGAAACCATCACTAAGAGAAAGCAAAACAAGGAAAGCATAAAGCAGATGCATCTTCCCAAACGAGGCCTCCCAGGCAGCAGGCGAGTGTTCAGGGGATGTCCCACTCTTTATACCGTGAAATCTGATAATAGAATCTTATGAATGTGTACTCTGTCAATGTAAGAAGACAGGAAAGAAAAAAATTCTCAATTCGCCTGGGTTAAAATGTTAGCAACCATCACAAAGGGCTTAAACATTGATAAGCTGCCTTAATATTTGTAGGTGAGCAAAACCCTCTGTTATTTATGGCTTGGGAGGCTAATCTGCAAACACCCCTACTATCTGTAGTTTCCTTGTTTTGTTAAATGTGACACTAGGGAATTAGTGGGAAAAGACAAAGAGCTGTTTTATTGTGGGCTATAAACCTTCGAATTTTCTGTGACCCTGTATTAAAACCATTTTTGTAGACCTGCAACAGGTAGGTGTTTTCTACTCCCATTAACCAGTATGGGGAAATGGGCAGGTTTTTTCTTTATTATCGTTGTTCCAGTAGCATTTTATTGCTCTGTGAAACAATGCGCCACCGAGAAGAGAGGTGTAGAGGCACAGAGAACTGGTTCGGTTCATCTATCACTCGACCCACCCAACTATCATATTTGGACAATATTTTTGCCATTCAAAATTCAAATTCAAAAATTTGAATGGCAAAAATATGGTTGACTCAGATGAGAATGAAACATCAAAATGGGTCCCTTACCTTCATCTATCTGTAATGGAAGAAAAGGCCTCTAGTTTCTTCGGAGGAACTTGTGTGTTCTGATATCCAGCTGCAGAAGGAAGGCTTCATTTGTCCCAGGCACGCCTTTGTTGAGGCTCTTTTACTTGCTGGGCTCATCCCTGCTGAGGAATTTAAAAGCATTTTAAGCAAAAGATTATATAGCAAAGCTTTCTCCTGCCAGGTGGAAGACCTGAATTTCCCCATGCATTTTGGCCTGAGTGGATTGCTCCAAATTTTCTAATATTGAAAAACTTTTGTGATGTGCTCTTCAACCCACCTCTCTTTGCTACAGTTTTCATTGTGAAGCCAAAAAGTTTCTTTGCTCTAATAATCAGTTCATTCTATTTCCAGAGTAAGGATTTCTGTGTGCTTTTCTCAAAAGACTTGTCTGCTCCTCCTTCCTGATTTTTTTTTTAACCTCTGTTTTCTTTTACTATCTGAGATAGGGAATGATAAGGGATTTCTTTTCTACCAATATCCTGATTTTCAACAAGCTTGATCATTTATTTCTCTTGTTTAGTGATAGAATTTTTTTTTTTTTAGATTTTAAAATCTTCAAATCAGAAAGTCATGCTCAATAAAAGAAAATTTGGGAAAAAAGAAGCAAGGAAGGGAAAAAAATAAATAAATGTTAGTCCTGTGCGCCAATCAAACAGTTTTTCCAGTTTACTTTCTCTGCCTAGACTTCAAAAAAAAACAAAAAGAAATACTCATGGAAAATCTTTTTTTCTTTTGTCTTACTAAAAGAGTGAATTCATGGTTACTTAAAAGGAAATGCCTACTAAACCCTATGCCGTCATCTGCCATCAGCGACAGCTAATTTTTCTGTTTTGTAGCACAAAGATGAGGTCCATTTTGTATCCTCTGTTGGTCACCGCAGGATGACCTTTGCTTTAAATGAGCCCTGAAATTACACTGTATAACATTTTCTTCTTCCCTGGTATTTCTATAGCTTTCCTGCAATTCTGGCATCATCTCTGTTACTATTTTATACTGTAAACAGTTTTATTTTATCAGATTGTAAACATATACTCATATACAACTTTATATTCCGCACTTTCACTATTTTTCATGTGAATTTATAGTTTCCATAAATATAAATTTAAATGCCTAATAGCCCATCAAGAGTATTGTCCCCGGGGCACCTGGGTGGCTCAGTGGGTTAGAGCCTCTGCCTTCAGCTCAGGTCATGATCCCAGGGTCCTGGGATGGAGCCCCGCATTGGGCTCTCTGCTCAGCGGGGAGCCTGTTTCCTCCTCTCTCTCTCTGCCTGCTTCTCGGCCTACTTGTGATCTATGTCTGATAAATAAATAAATAAATATTTTTAAAAAAAAGAGTATTGTCCCAGTTTGATTAACTACTAAATGATAGATTTTTAGGTTGTTTCATGATTTGAACATTACAAATATAAATATTTGGATCATAAAAAGTTTTAAAATGTTTTGAAGAATAAAAGCTCCATTTGTTCCCCCAGACCATGCTTATTTATTTAGAGAGAAGCTGAAAATTCTTTTATTTATTTATTTATTTATTTATTTTCAGGTAGAAGGTAAAGTCTTATTAAGACCACAATCTATGGAGAAAGTAGAGTACAAATGTACTGCCTGGGTATTTGAAGAACATACCTGTTTTGTTGTACCTGCTCTGGAGGTGGACAAGCTCTTCTGCAGTTAGGTTGTGCTAAGAAGCAGCCACAAAACTACCACCCTGCTCAGCCCCTGGCATGCTTTCTGCAGATTTTCGGAGTCTTCCTGTGCTAATGCAGGGCCACAGGTGTAAAATTCCTTACCTTTAGCTTGTGTTTTTAGGTCTTGGGTTTATGGATCCCTAAGACTAAGTGTGAGGCATGCTGTTCTTTTCTCTGAGAAGACTGAACAACACCTTCTCTGATCATTACTGCTTGTCTTCTTGGGGCAAGGAGAAACCTAATAAAGAAACATGAATGTCTTTCTCAAGAATGGAAACTCAAATGATTCACCTAGCAACTGTTCAGAATATAGTCCAGAACCTAGGTTAAATCTTTTAGCACTAGAAAGATTGTAATCTTAAAGAATTTGGATTGAATTTGAATTTGCATTTGAATTTGGATTGAATTAGATTTATGTCTTTTGTTTAGATTCTCAAGCTAGAATCTTCCCTCACTTGCTTTCTTATGTTTTTTGATCTTTATCACACCTCCTTACTTCCCTTCATTTTTTCCTTTCTAGAACCCAAGGGTTCTCAGCCAGGGGCAATGTGGCAATGTCTGGAGACTTTTTTTTTTTTTTTTTAAGTAACAATAAAATTTGGTTGTGATGGGGAGAAGATAGACAGTATTACGGGCATCTAGAGAGTAATGGCCAGGGATGATACTAAAGACTCTACAATGTATAGGACAGCCCCACAACCAAGAACTAAGAAGTCCAAAATGTCAGTGCTGTTGATAAGAAACCCTGCAATAAATACAATGCAATGGATATTGGCCTTCCTTGGTTTATTAAAAGCAAAGGGCTAGTTCCCATTATAGACAGGAAACTGAATTCCAGAGAAGAAACTGACTAACCCAAATTTTCCCTGACATGGATCTGTAAGCACTGGCTTGTGATTCCTGTTATAAAACTGATCAACCAAGAGCTAAACAGAAGGCTTTAATTTATGAAAAAGAAAAGAAATTTTAAAGAATCAAAAATTATGAGCATGATTCTTTTTGAACTTGTTTCCTTCTTGGGGTGCCTGGCTGTCTCAGTCAGTTGAGTGTTCGACTCTTGATTTCATTTCAGGTGATGATCTCAGGTTCCTGAGATCAAGTCCAGCTGTGTTGGATCTGTGTTCAGTGGGGAGACGGCTCGGGATTCTCTCTCTCTCCCTCTGTCTCCCACCCTTGCTCTGTCTCTCTCAAATAAATAAATAAATCTTAAAATACATAAATAAGCAAGTTTGTTTCCTTCTTGAGAATGTTGCAGAAAAAGTCTGTTTAAGGTAAGATAAAAAATATTTTTTCTACTACTTAACCTCTCTAAATCTCAATTTTTCTTATGTAAGTGAAGATAAAATGAAGGGAAATAATTCCATTCTACAGAAAGGAATAGATGAAATGAGCAAAGGCATGTCAAGTCCATGCGTAAAGAGGAAATCTCAGTATAGGATAGTTGTATTGGTTCAGGTTATTAGTTACAAGCAATGAAAAACAGTTCTGGCTAATTTAAGCAGAAGAGGGAATTATTGAAGATGGGGTGACACACAGAGTTGTGAAAACCTAGGGAACCAGATTTGGAAATGGCAAAAATAAAAGGAAGCCTATATAGCCAGAATCATAGGCAAAAATCACACTTCAGTCTAGTTTCACCAAAGATTATGGATGCCCTGGCCTCCACCACTGAACAAAAAATTGTGTGCCACGCTGGCCCCCAAGGCTACTTAAAAAGGATGTTACTATTTCCAGTCCCATCTCTCCTCCCTTCCAAGAACTATCCCAATCCTTGCCTCACTTTTCTCCAGGGTCAAAATCCCAGGTTGGTTATTTTGGTTTGCTCACTCCAGATCATATACCTTTGCTTCAGCTGTCACAGAGCCAGGAGACTGTGCTTGTCTGACGATTTCAGTTCATTATGGGAAGAAGACTCTGTTTACCATATTTAAGTTACAAAAGGTAAGGAATTCCCTAAACAGAGGAAGGGATCTCAAACATGGGTGGTCTCCTACTTATAGTGATGAATATCCACTATAAAATTCTTTTCAACTTTACCCGCTTACCATGCTTACCATGGCCACAAAAACCAAATGAGTTTTGATTGAGTTACAGCCAACTAAGACCAAACAAATTCCAGTTCCAACAGCTCTTGTGACATGGCTTTTGTATAATTGTTTCCCTCCAGTTTCCTGACAGGTTCATTTGGAAGACTATAAAAATTCTAAAGAGATAATTTAAGATATTCTTGTACTTTTAAATCTAAGTGCAAAAAAAAAAAAAGATAACTAATGTTAAACGGTGTTCAGAATGCAATTGTTTGGGGACCCTTGTAGAATTAATCTATAAGAAATATAAATGACAGGGGCTGATGAGGGGGAGTCTATGATTGATCTGTAAAGTCTGACAATCCAAGAAAAAACCAGTGACTTGACAGTGGATGAAAGAGGAAGAATCAATGACGAGTAAACTCTGATACCATTGTTGATAAATGGTGGTTTTAGATAATGCTGAATCAAACCTGGAGCTGTGGGAAATGGTAAATAAAGAATGTAAATCAAGTAACAGGTGGAAAAGCAGTTCAGGTTGGACTTGAGTAAGGAAAAAACATAGTAATAGAGATTTTGAAAACTTTTTGTTATGTTTTGTCTTTAAGTTTGGGTATACCACACAAAAATGTAGTAGTTCATAAATTTTAACTATGGAATAGATAAAATAATTCCCAAAGCTTGCATTATACAGGGTGCATTTTTAGTCAAATCAACGAGGTCATTGTTAAATAAACCTTTCTCTTTTGGTTAAGAAAAAACACTCCTTGAATTTTAGAGGAAAACATATATTTTGTAGATATTCCTAACTCCTGTGCCAATATAAAAATGTTTAACTATGCTTTCTGGCAGGTATCAATGGTATGTCTTGAAAAGTGACAGCTTTTAGATTCCTAAGTAGACTGTTGTACTGTTTCAATTATTAAGCTGATTCCACAAATACTTACATCATTCTGACCATATTCTATGCTCTGTTTTAGAACCTGGAATTCAAAGATTAAGTAACATATAGTTACTGCTGCAAGGAGCTCACAGTCTAAGGGGCTCCAAAAAAATATGATGAGTGTTGTAGCAGGTGTTTGCAGGAAACTAAATAGTGATGTTATCTATAGCTCCACATGAGAAGAAAAAAGGAAGGTTTCCTGAAAGAGGTGTCTGAGCTAATCCTAAGCCACTGCACCAAAATTCTCAAGTTTTAAGAATTGGGCAAACAATTTTTCTATATGTCTATATAAAAGAAATTATCAGAAGGAGAATAAGGCTCAGAAATCACTTTGGGATGCCCAGATTTCTTCTTCACTATGCCTATCTCAAAATTTCATATGGTTAGTAAATGTGAATAAATATAATTTAAATAATATGTATGAACATGATATTCCAAGACTTTATCCACATTGCTCAAGTAAAATGGTAGTGGATTTTCCTTGGCTTGATTCATCATACAACTGTTTATAGTGACCAATATCATTTACTTTACCTTTTCTTTTTTCCTGGTGGGGTTACTAGAGACTAAATGAAATCTGCGAAGCTTAGTACAAGGCCTGGCACACAGTAGAGTTTAATAAATGGTAGTCTCCCTCTCCAGTCCAGAGTGGCTCTTCTACGGTCATTCAATACAGTGCCTTTGTGATATCGTGGAGGCTCCGATACATGTTTGAACTCTACACTAACCTCACAGCTTAAGCACCAGCACTCACCTAAGAAATCCTTAGCACCTTCTCTTTTGCCCAGTTTCCTCAGTTCCCACCCTATGTATTCTTAGAAATACCTCGTGGCAAAACCCCAGAGGGATAAGTTCCTAAAACAAAACTGTCGCATTTAAGTTCTATTATAAATTTTTAATCACATAAGCCTGATTCGTGGAACAGTTATTGAAAGTTTCTGCCAATGCAATTGCAAGTAGAAGTATCAACATTTTATTATCTCTAGGAAAGCAAATCTCACGGGGATTGAGATTACATACAATTCCAAATTCTAGAGTAGGTCAAGATAAGGCAATCAAAAATAAAATAGATAGATAAATAAATAAATTTACCAGTGCGGGGGAGGGGATGGCAATAAATGTAGGCAAAGCACTCTGACAACAGATGGCAGCACTGGAGTATCAAACCCTGCTCTTCCAAAACTTCCATATTAGGTTGTGACTTGCAGAAATGCAAATCCCTGCTAAAGTGGGGCCAAGGATAATGTCTACACAGAGGGCATCTCAGGAACATTTGAACTAGTCACATAGTACCAAGAAAGAAAGCACACAGAGATGTGGCAGCTGCTACAGAGTGGGATCGTGAGAAGGGACAGCGCGAGATAAAGTATTCTGAGACACAGAGAGCGTGATTTTTTGAAAATGTAAAGGTTGTAAACAGAACCGGAACTTGGTTCTACAATCCTGAAAGTGGGGTTTTCACTGCCCATCAGAGCACTGGAAGCATAAACATTTAAAACGCATTTCGGCCATACCCACACGGTATGATAGGAAATTGAATGGTATTTCTTTCTAAAGAAATTAGATTTATTTCCAAGTATAGGCCATACAAACTAAAGAGAGTGATAATAGAAAATGAGTATTAGAATTACTTTTTTGGTAATATTTCTTACATATTAGTAGATTTGTATATGGTTTATAAGTGGGAATAATTTTTATTTTTATTTTTTATTTTTTTAAGGAAAACTTTTGGACAGGGGTACCTGGGTGACTCAGTTAAGCACCGACTCTTGATTTTGGCTCAGGTCATGATCTCGGGGTCCTGGGATCAAGCCCCACTAGGGCTCTGTGCTGGGGTGGAGTCTGCTTAAGATTCTCTCCCCTTCTGCTCCTCCCCTTCTCAAAAAATAAAAAAATTAAAAAAAAAAAGGGAGAGAGAGAGAGAAAGAAAAGAAAAACTTTTGGATTGATTTGCCAATTTATTATGCTGGTAACTTATACAAAAAGAATTGGATTTCCTCATCCCTCTATATTCCATGGTTACTGGCTAAGACTTCGGAGAAAAAGACAACTAGATTGAAATCTCACCTCACTTGATTATTAACTGTATGACTATACCAAGATACTTAAGCTCTCATCTGTTAAATCATCTAATAAAAAAGTGAATAATAGCCCCCTCATGTGATTTTGTGTCAAAGAATTAAAGCAAATAACATAATGGTCTATACATAGTATGTTTTCAATAAATGAAAGCTGTTCTTTTTTTTAATTATTTTTTTAAAGATTTTATTTATTTGACAGAGAGAGATCACAAGTAGGTAGAGAGGAAGGCAGAGAGAGAGAGAGGAGGAAGCAGTCTCCCTGCTGAGCAGAGAGCCCGATGTGGAACTCGATCCCAGGAGTCTGAGATCATGACCTGAGCTGAAGGCAGAGGCTTAACCCACTGAGCCACCCAGGTGCCCCCTGAAAGCTGTTCTTAATGTGATTCCATGTATGTTCTCCCCTCCAATTTTAAATTATTTGCTTCAAATTCCTGAAAATGCATGGCTAACCATATGTACAGACAAAGTGGCTGGAACCTTGGTAGCTGTAGTAATGATGTTCTTGCAAATATTGCAGATGAAAAGAAAATTAATTTGGGATGGAAAGAGAAAAGATGCATTTTTTAGTTTTATATTATTTATCGTGTATTAAAACCTATGTGAAGGCGCCTGTTTAAGCTCAAGGCAAAGATCTCACAGTTAGTTTCGCTTTGCTAAGTTTGCTGAAGCCAAAGGACTTTATTGACCAGTGCTAACTAGTGTGCCCTGCAATACCCCGAGAGCAAACTAGAGCTATGATTTCTTATTCCTCAATGTCATTGCGTTGGCGAGAGATACACAGTGCAGGCTTTGGTGGTGAGCAACTGGATCATAGATCACAGGAGTCTATAGTGGGCTAGTACAATATTTTTTTAGGCAATGCAAGAGGGACAGTTCTCACCAGGCTACTCTAAAGTCTGATTTCTCCTTCCCTAAGAATGGACTACTCTAGAAGTGGAAGGGTTTGACAGTGATTAGGGCTAATGAGCAGTTTGTAAACATTCCAAAGTACTGCAAAATTCAAATAAAGTTGTAGCTGAGCGTTAGACCCACTAGCCTACGACCTCTGCTTGAGCGAGGTTCATATCTCATTTGTGTGTCTCCAGTGCCTCAACGGGACTCTGCATGCAATATATTCATCAATACATGAATCTTCATAGTTTTGCTTTTATGAAAAGTCACTGTGGGAACACTTCAGTTGTTGAACTACACTTTTAAAAAACAGTTCCTTGGGAAACCTATGACCTGTGGTGTAATATTAAGGAATACCAAGTACTGAAGTTAAGCATTTTACCTTACTACTGAGGGAAGTAAATTTTAGAAACTAAAGCTTTGAGGTTAAAGAATACAACTAAATGGGAACGCTAATATGTGACGGGGTGTAAAACTTGAAACCAGGTCTGCCTGACTCTTAATCACAAGACAAAAGGTCTCGCATGAATTCTGCAAAACGTGATTGGCTGCTGTCCTTCAACGCGCAGCCCCAGGCAGTTTCCACCCGGAATTTAGGGCCTGGTTTAGCAAGAAGAGCCCGTGTGTCCACCCACCTCACCCTCCACAGGCACTGTAATGGAAAGGTAAAACGTGGCTATTGCGCATGCTCACATCGCCTTTCCTCGCATTCCTTTCCCTGCCCCTGGAAGTCGCCGCCGCAACTCTCCTGGAGGACTTTAGAATGGCTCCCGCCCACTGTGAAGTCAAATGGGCGGAAGCCGTTCATGTCTGCGACGTGGACACCCTTCTCTTCCTCGGGCCTTTACAGCTTGGAAGCAAATACGATGCGTTCCGGTTTCTCGGGGATTCAAGCGGGAGTTTGCCAGTGGTCAACAGGGCCGCTGACAGGCCCGTCCCAAGCAGAGGCTTTTCATAGGCCAAGGTCGCATCCTAGCCCCGCCCATTTCAGCCCCCCAAGCTGCGTCCGCCTAAATCTTCGCTACGCATGCGCAGCGGGGGCGGGCCGGGAGGTGGGACGGCTCGATTCTTCCGTGTGCCACCGCCGCCGCCTTAGCTTCGCTGCTCTTGCCACTCTGGGGCTGCATTGCCGGCGTTAACCGCGCGAGGGGAAGGGAGGGGATCGACGGAGCGTGCGTGCGCGGGGGTCCCCGTAGTCCCAGCAGTTCCTCTCGTGCGGGGTGGGCGGCGGGGGACCGTAGCAGTCGGGGGAGGCCCTAGACGGCGCCATGTCGGCGGGCGGCCCGTGCCCGGCAGGAGCCGGAGGGGGCCCAGGGGGCGCCTCCTGCGCCGTGGGGGTCTCCCCGGGCGGGGTATCCATGTTCCGATGGCTGGAGGTGCTAGAGAAGGAGTTCGACAAGGCCTTCGTGGATGTGGATCTGCTCCTGGGTGAGATCGATCCGGACCAGGCGGACATCACTTACGAGGGGAGACAGAAGATGACCAGCCTGAGTTCCTGCTTTGCGCAGCTTTGCCATAAAGCCCAGACGGTGTCTCAGATCAACCACAAGCTAGAGGTGAGCTGTGGGCCCTGGAGGAGGTGGCGTTCAACCCCAGTTGTCAGATCTCATTTAACGCACCGGTGAAACCACCCTAGAAAATTTACCCACTGGGGCACCTGAGCTTTAGTGTGACAGGGCAGTGCGTGTGTATATATGTGTAAAGGAAAGGAGTGAGATGAGGTTGTAGAAAAAGGGATGTAGATGGACCTGTGGGTGTCCCGGCGTCCTGTCATCCACCTTCCCAGTATCTCTATCAGGAGGAAGCAGGAACTGATTACACCAGCCTCCTGTACGTATAACATTAGCAAACCAGAGATTCTCTGTCCGAAGAATATCTTAGCCCACCTTGCAACATTTGAGTTCTTATATGGATTTCACATTGATAAACTAGGTGTATGTATCATCAGACATACAACAGTGTTGATTGTTTTTAATTTCAGATCAACGTCTGTTGTTGCACACAGACATACTATTCCTTGCATGCATGAACAATTTAGGGGAATTCTGTCAGGGCTCTTAGGAAAATTTAGTGGGATAAACAGCATAGTATCAGTGTTCTTCTCATTTTACAGTTGGTCTTTAAATTACAGGCAGATAACCACCAGAGTACACTTCAATTTTTCAAATGACTTATAACATTGAGGTTTTTCCAAAGTCTGGATTCATTTGGGAGTGTGTGTGAAGAATTGTCATTTGCTTTAGTCTCTGATCTTGGTTGTGTGGGTGGAGTGGTGGTCGTTCCAAAAAAACAAAAAAAGCAAAAACCAAAAAAAACAACCTACCACATTGTGCAGGAAGTTAAATTAATGCATTATTACAGTATTTAGGAACATGGGAGATTAACGTTATTACATAAAGACCATTTTCTAGTAGATAATTTAAGAGAATGAATCTTTCATTTTAAAGTAGATTAAAAATTGGACAATTAGTAATGTGCAAAGCTCTTTGAACATTAGGTTTCCTAAGAAATCACCATGACTATCAGTTACAATGATTGAGAATACCCATTGGATTCAAATCAGTGTGATTATCAGATAGATCCTCTCTATAATTAATGGTTAGCGTTCTTTCTCTTCCCTGTCAGTTAGCCATGAAAAAGGTGGTATAATTCATCTGTGATTAGCATAGATGCAAAATAGAGATTTTGTTGAAAGAACTGTTCATTTCTACCATACTTTTTGGAAAGGTTGGAATGGAAGTGCTAATAGGAAGCTAATCACTTCTTGTTCTAGCTATATGAAAATATTTCTTGATTTCTTGATTAGTGATTATTTCTAGAAGATAGTTTATTTTTCAGGTGGCGAAAATGCATTTAATGGTGCTTTTTGGAAATAGTAAAAGCTTTAAATAACAGAGCAGGAATTACTTGAATGCCACGTGAGAACTTTCCTATCATTTACAACTGCAAGTATCTACTGAGGATAAATAGCTTTTTAAAAATGAAACAATATCTACCTGATTTTTTTAAATGACCGAAGGACACTTTCAACAGTGGTATTTTGATGTCAGATATAAAATCTAATTTCGGAGAAAGGTTTATTCCGTGAGTAGGAGATGGTGCTCGTTTTTTTTTTTTTCATCTTTAAATATTTTAAATGAGTATTCAGAGCTATAATAAATTATGTATATTCTTTTTCTCAGAAATTGTAATTACATATTCTGACTCCACATCCTGGCTTAGGAGGTGGCCTTATTTCTCAAAATAAGAAATGCTAGTCTGTCATGATGTGAGCATGTTTTTTCAACATGCTTGAAACCCTTGACTTAAAAGATCTTAGAAAAAGGGGAGGAGACATTTTGTTCTTGTGTTTTTTCACTTACATTTTACTTGTTTGTGGGGTTAATCTTTCTCCATTTAGCAGGTTTTACATTCTTCGTGGAATCGGTATGTACTGGTGAGGAGAGAGCCTCATTGTCAGTAGTGTTTTTCAAGGTAGGTCTGCTGTTGGATTATCTGCAGATTTTCAGAGGTTGTTTCATATACTGTTATCAATCACCTGAGATCTTGAAATCTTAGAAAAGATTTCCACATGTCCTAGCCCTGTTTTATTTGAATTAGTTCTATTGTTTTAAGGGTCAGGACATTAAAATACAACCTTTGAGGCCATTTGTGGCTTGATATAGCAGGTGGGTACTGAATTTCAGTGGTTTTAGAGGTTGATACCTTAAACCATATTACCAGAATTGAATATTTTAATGATCAAAACACAGATACCTCCAGTATGGGTAACTTATATTTAAATTGGCCTTGAGTATCTTTGGAGATTGTTCCTTCTGCCCATTTATTGTGTCTTTTGGTAACACCATGTTTAACATTAACATAGTAGTTTAGGAAAATAATTTTAGCTGCAAAAAAATCATAGGTTACATTTTAAAATAAAATGTAAGTGACGTTTACGTGACTGTTGCTTGCTATAAGTTATATTTGGGGATAGGGCTATTTATAAGGGGAAGGGGAGAGCAAAGAGTATCAGAATATATTGAGATAGTGCCATTTCAAATTACTCACATCTCTCTTATTTACCCTACCCACCTGTTTGAGAATTCCTGCTATGGTAAGCTACTTGGTGACCGTTGGTGCTGGAGTCATAGTACTGACTGGGACAGTAGTAAGAGTAGTAGTAGTATTAGTAATATTAGTGTGTTAGAGTAGAACAAAGATTGAAGAGCCGGTACTTTAGAAAAACCCATCTCTGTACCTGGAAATGCAGTTTTCTGCCTCTTTACCCCTTCCTTAAAATAACAGCAGAACAATCCATCTGTCACATCCTCCTTTCTGTCAACAGTTGCTGAGTAAGTATATCTTTTTAAGTAATTTACTTTCGCAACCATCAGTGGAGAAACTTAACTTTGGTCTAGAGACATGTTTATAATGAACTAATGAGGTACTATTCTTCACTGCTTTAAAGCTGTCCTGTTTTTAAACAAGCAGTAAAGCAATGTTGTAGCGTTGAACTTGAAGGTTACTATAGGTTCGGTATGTATTTACTGAGCACTAATTATGTGCCAGTTGCTCTATTGGGTATTTGGGATATAATGGAGAGCAAAAATGGACACAGTTGTTTCTCTTTCAAAGCTTGGATTCTGTTGGATAGTTAATTGGGATAATTATCCCATAAGTGTGAAATTCCAACTTTGTTGAATGTTATAAAAGTTATGTAGAATAGTGAGAGCCTGTTTGGGGGATCAGGAAAGCTTCCTTTTGGAAGTGACTATTGAGTTAAGACATAAAGGATAAGTAGGAATTAATTAGGCCATAATAAAAAGGAATATCAGTCAATCTTACAGTAGAGAGAATAGAAAGTGGAACGCAACTGTGACAGGAAAGTGTGTAAGGCACTTGAAGAACTGAGGGAAAGTTGGTATGTGTTGTAAGAGCAAGGGCCAAAGAAATGAGATGTAAGATAAGTTTGAACAGGTGGGTAGGGGCATATCCACTTGATTTTACTGGCCATGCGGTAGATTTAGGGGCCGGTATCATAGCAGTGGGAAATGTTTTAAACTAGATGGTAGCCTTAGGTATGAGATTAGAATAGCTCACTCAAGCTAGGGCAAGGAGAGACTTTGGGACAGTGCACAGAATGAATGCAGGACATCATTTAGGAGGTTCTTTATTCTGATCCATATGAGAGGATAGTGAGGGTAGGATAGTGCAGGGTAGGATAGTGAGATGGAGGTAAGTGTTCAGAACAGGAGAGACTGTAGAGGTAAAAGTAAACAGTTTAGAAATGGATTGGAATGGAGGGATGAGGGAATTCAGGATGACTCCAAGATGTCAGTTGGTTGGATAGATAGATGGATGTGAGTTATTATTAACAATAACTGTATTGCTAACCTTACTGATCAATTACTAATGGCCAGACTCACTTAGTTTTGCATATATTGATTCATCTAATTCTCATGACAGTCCTGTATGATAGGTTTAGTATTCTTATTATTCCCATTTTGCTCAGGATTAAGTAAGTGGCCCAAGGCTCTATAATTAGAGAAGCCAGTTTCTCCAAAAACACATGCATTTATACCTGGTGCGGGGAAGGAGGAGGTGGAGAGGAAAGCCGGTAGAAAGAGTGAATGTGGCTGGTTAGATTGTAAGAAGGAGTGTGGGGTTCCCTGGAGGTATTGTTAGAAAAATTAAACACGTTTATAAGCCAATGAGATGCATCTACTTTAGAGGAAAGCACAATATTCTAGCGAAAGAGAGGGATAATTAGTATTGATAAGGTTTCTGAATGAAGAGGAGATCAAAGATACATGTAGAGAGAATGGCCTTACATTGAAAGGACAGCTGTTGTACTTTGAGGCAGAGGAAGACAGTTTTGAGGGAGAGGGAAGCAGTGAGAACAGAAGGTGGGAGGTTGAGAGTATTCTGTCTGATGGTTTCTTTTTTGTAAACTTGGAGCCTGGGACAACTGCTGAAAGTGGGTGAGAGTAATAAGAGCTTTGAAATAGTTAGGGAAGAGTGGGAGAGCCAACTAGCCAGAGCAATAGAAGGACTGTCAGGCAACGTTGGGGACTTACTTGGAGCTAGTTATCATAAATTCATGGTACAACCAGTCTGCCCTGTTGCGTGACTTTCTCCAGCAATGCTTACATGGTTACTAACAGGCTCAGTGATGATAGTAATAGTCCAGGGCCGTAGCACAGAGTTTGCTATGTAGACAAGAGTGTCACTGAAATGAAAATGGTAATGGGGATGAAGAAAAGGAGATAATCAACTAAAGTAGAAACAGGATTTGATAATTTTGTATATGTGGAGGGTGAGGAGGAGGATGCCACCACAGTTCTGTCTGACAAATGGATTAGTTGATAGCTGTTTCATAGTCTCCCCCAAAATTCATGTCTACCCAGAACCTCAGAATGTGACCTTATTTGGAAATAGAGTCTTTGCAGATGTAATTAGTATAAGGGTAAGAGATAAGATCATAGCCGATTAGACTGGACCCTAAATACAGTGAGATTGTCCTGATAAGAGACACTCAAGACACAGAAAGACACTGAGAAGAAGGCTATCTGAAGAAAGAATCAGAGATTGGGATGACCTTTCTACAAGCCGAGAAATGCCAAGGATTACTGTCAACCACCAATCACTGCGAGACAGGCATGGAACAGTTTCTCCTTCAGGGTATCTAGAAGGAACCAATTCTTGATTTTGAGCTCCTGGCATCCTGAACTGTGAAAGAATAAATTTTTGTTCTTTTAAGCTACCAACTTTGTGGTGATTTGTTGTGAGAGCCCTAGGAGACTTAGACCATGTAAGGAATCCAGGGGAAGGAATAGGTCTGGCAGGAAAAATAATGAGTTGAGTTTAGGAGATTGTGCATAGTTAAGGTTCTTATCCTTTCTTGCATATTCCTAACATAGTCTCCTAGTTGCTTCTTACCCACTCCAAACCATCCTTTCATTGTCAACATAATTCTAAAATGTTTCATTTTAATGGTTCATATGAAAAAAAGGCAACTCTGATTCTGGTCGCTCTTCTTTTTATACTTCCCTTTTATTCATTGGCTAAAATTCATACTCTAGCTTGGTGATCAGTGCCCACCCAATGTGTCTGTCCTTATTGCTTGTCACCCCTTTGTGGCTGCTGTTGCCTCTCAATAAAACTTGTCTGTGGGCAGTTCTCTAAATAGGCCTTGCTCTTGCATGACTTTGCCACTTTGACATAGGCTTTTGTGTATAATGCCTTCTCTGTCCCCTTTGTCTACAGTATCGCACACCCACTCATCTTTCAAGGTACCACTTACATCACCATTTCTGAAGGCTGTCCTCACTCCATTTATCTCTGCTCTCTGCAGGCAGAGGCTATCAACACCTTTAACTCACTTGGACTGTTAAGTTGGTTACCTTGTCCTATCATTAGTGGTTGCCACAGCTCTTTACCTCTAGAAGGTAAGCTCTTTGAGGGTCAGGACGATGGCTTAGGTGAAATAATCTCAATATCATATGCTTTGTGAAAGCTGACTTTAGGTGTGAACATTTTCTCTTTGTGAACCCCTTTTGGTTTCTAAGAGTTGGTTGGTGTTTTTTTTTTTCCCCTGTAGTGCTTTCAAGCCTTATTGAGTAGTAATTCCTTTGAGTGTGGTATTTGGTTGACTTACATGTGGATTACAGAATTGGTGTTTTGCTGGCCCCTTTTTAAAATTTGAAACTCACACATTAAATACCAATCTTTCTGACCTATTTACATCCCTATCTCACGTGTGAGGGGTTTTCATTTCTCAGACCTTTCCCTGCACCATCCATATATTAGCTGATATCCGTTCAGTACTTGGGTAAATTTCTTCTCTCTGACCCTTTCACTTCTTCTTTTATCTTCTTTTTTTAAAGTTTTTATTGAAATTCCAGTTAGCTGACATACAATATAATACTCATTTCAGGAGTACAATGTAGTGATTCAACACTTGTATACATCACCCAGACTTTCACTTCCTTTTTTTTTTTTTTTCTGAATTAGTACATCACACACGCCTCTATTATGATAGTGTTTATGATACTCTCTATCATAATTGGAAATGTCATTTTATCTCTTTACCAGACAGTGAAATTCTGAAGGGCAGAATCCATGTCTTACTCATCTTTTTGTCTCTAGATCCTGGCACACAGCATGTACTCAATACATGTTTATTTGAATGAATAAGTTATTTGAAACACTTTTAGTGTTCTGTCATGAATCCTTCCAAGATTACCAATAATCATTCTGTAATACAGGTTTCATGAGAGCTGGGCTGGTGTCTTTCTAATAACATCCATAGTGTCTAACACAGTGTCAACTACACTGTTGAATGACTAAATCTGTAGGTTCATTTATTTCCCTGGTATGTAATTCACAAGGATATGATATGTGAGTTAATATTTCATGGTATTCCACTTTAAGAAAAATTTGGAACTATGACTAAAATAACGTTAAACCTCGTTAAATGAGAGTATTATGTATGGATTGTGTGCTTGTGACATTTCTAAAATATTGGGTGAGTTGGTTCTCCTCACTCTACATCCAGTTTGATCATAAAGCAACTGAGTTGTTTAACATTAAAATGGAAACAAACATTTTATGTTTTTTGGGACTTCATTTTGTGGGTTAACATCAAAGTAATTTAACTGTCAAAAGTACATCACGGATTTATCTTCTTGCTTCTATGTCAAATCTCACCCCCCCATCCTAGTTCATTCAGTTTGTCTCCTGTATTACACACAGCTGCCTTTTTTAAAACATAAATTTGATCATATCTTTCTGCTTAAAAGTCCTCAATTATACTATGAATAAAATTCAAACTTCTTATTATGGCTGGCCACCTCTGTATGATTTGACCTATGCATATGTCTTCGATGACCTATCTTATTACTCTTTTCTCTTATTCTGTATGGTCCAGCCACATGGGCCTTTCTTCAGACTCTAAGACAAGAGTTCTCAAACATTTTGATCTCAGGACCCACTTACACTGTACAAATTATGAGGTCCCTAAAGAGGTTTTTTTTTCTAATGTGAGTTATATCTGTTGGTGTTTACAGTATTAGAAATTAACACTGAGAAAACTTTAAATATTTATTGCAACAGTAAGCCTATTACATGTTCATATAAATATCATTTTGAATGAGAAAATAACTATTTTCAATATAAAGAGCATTGTTTTACATTTAAAAATGATAGTTAAATATCTGGCTTACTAGAAGATAGCTGGATTCTTTCATCTGCTTCTGCATTCAAATAGATGTGATTTAAGGTTTGGGTTATAGCCTAGGAAGAAAGTTTGATCTCACAGAAATAAATAGGTGGATAAGGGAGAAGTACTTAATAACCTTTTCAGATAGTCGTGGATATTTTTCTATAATATAAAAAGGTAATTTTGTGGGGGTGTCTGGGTGGCTCAGTTGGTTAAGCGTCCAGCTCTTGATTTTGGCTCAGGGTCGTGAGATCTGGCCCTGAGTTAGGCTCTGCACTTCGTGGGGAGTCTGCTTAAGATTCTCTCTCTCCCTCTGCACCCCTGCTCACACATTCTCTCTCACAAATAAATAAATAAAATCTTTTAAAGGTTAGTTACAGTGTAGAGTGTAAAATTCTTATCAGTGAAGTTTTCATCCACTGTTAGAATACAATAATGTATAGTCATTGAGTGAATCTTTTACTGAGTCATGATGTTGACCTTATGGATTGGTCATTTTGAAAATACTGGTTTGCTGAGTTATGCAGATTTTCTAAATCCGGGCACATCTCATTATACAGTCTTTTTAAAATCACATGTGAGGGCTCTTGGGTGGCTCAGTCAGTTAGGCATCTGCCTTGAGCTCCGGTCATGATCCCAGGATCCTAGGATTGAACCGCATGTTGGGCTTTCTGCTTAACGGGGAGCCTGCTTCTCCCTCTCCGAGCTGCTCCCCCTGTTTGTATTCTGTCTCTCTCCGTCAAATAAATAAAATCTTTAAAAAAAAAAATCACATTTGTCCTATTACCAGTCTCAGAATAATCTTGAAGTGTATGGAAGCTGTTAAGATCATCATGATGGATTCAGTTTTTCCAAAATTCTAATTTTCATTTGAAAACACAAATTTTTATCATTGGCAATAAATGATGCCAGTTGTTTGCCTTGAAGTAACAGATTCGCTTAATTATTCTCAAGATTATGTCTACCAATTACATTAACCTTAATAACTGTATTTGCTCTTTTTCCAAGTAAAAATGATGTTCCATGAAAAAAATGTTGTGCTTTTTCTTTGGACAACATGGTTTGATATGCAGCATATACACTTTATGCACACTTCCCATTTCATCACACAGAATATTAAAAATATGTACTCAAGGGTTGAGATTTTAAAAATTAGTAATTTTTACTGCTGTGTCATGGGCATTCTTAAATGAACTTTTTTTTTTTTTTTTTAACCATGAGCACATAGTGGTGAATAGTACACTGCACTGATTTGTACTAAAATGCTATCATTTACTCATCATTGCTTTTGCACCTGTAGTGCAAATATCAGCATGGTGAAAAAGCCAAATAATATTATTATTAAAAGAGTTTTGACCTTGTGGATGCTCTGAAAAGTTCCCACAGACCTGTGAGAACTGCTGCTTTGATAGTAACAGGAACACTTCCCAGAAGAACTATACTCTCCCATTCCACTAATTCCCTTCTTTTTGTTTCTTTTGGACAGCTTATGCTTTGTAATTATATATTATAATACTTGCTTGTAATGACCTTGGACAAATTACCTAACCTCTCTGCCTTCCAGTTTCCTTCTCTATACAGAAAATTGTATCTCTCAAGGCATAGCATGAGGACTAAGGCAATTAATATATGCATATATTCACAACAGCGCTAGTTAATGCTGTTGTTACATATGCCATTCATTTTCTTTATGTGCCACTTCCCGCAGAAGGCCACCGTAAGCTTTGCAGGGCAGGACCCACGTATATTTCATCTACCAGTGTATCCCCAAAACCCAAACCCGGCCTGTGGTTGGGGGTTGACAAATACTTTTTGAATGAATGTATTTTAAAAATAAAAAAAGTTTGCTTTTCTTAAGCTGCAGAGCAGTTTGGGGAGAAATGATGACAGATGACAATAGTAGTCCTTATGCTTGGATCAAGAGGAAATTGGAGCTTATAGGTAGTTTTCTCACAGAACTTTGGTAAGCCAAATGAGCAGACTGTTTCAGCAGCCGATTTAAAATAAAGAGGACTGTTATTTTCTATCTCAAGGTACAGCAGAGTTTTTTATATTTGACCTGTGAATATACTTTCTGTTTGGTCAGTCTTTGTTTTAGAATAGGACTTTTTGGCTTTCTGTAATCTTGGGTAGTAGGGGCAAAGCTGACCACTTGGGGCATGGGGAAAGAGAAAATAGAGGGAGATTCTTTATAAAAGGTGTGTGTTAACTCAAATTAACTGTAAGACTTTGTTCTGCCATGTGGAAGGAGTAGAAGAAAAGCCAGGGAATGGATTGAAATACTTTGTTACATTATCCCCTTGACTTTTGTCACAGGAGAAAGGCCACGTGAAGAATATGGTTTGTTCTGTTTCCGCTGTCGGTCAGGATCCTTTATACAGTAATTTCTGTGATACTTCTTTTTAAAAGTTTAGTTCCAGGAAAGAAAGAGAGTCTCACCAGATAAAATGACATTGCTTCTTTTAATGAGACAAAGAGTTATTTATAGGAAACTTGTATTAAATTTGATACACAATAAACACTATTAGGATGATATTTTTATAGTGATATCTTGCCATCTCTCTATGTTTATTTTTTACATTTATTTATCTTATGAGCTTTAAAGCCTTTTGGGAAGTAGGTGGGAGTAGATGATCAATTTTAGATATTGGTATTAAATGGTATAATTGCTAGAGATGTAAATTTTAATCTATTTCCATTGTAAATTGCATTTTCAAACATTAAAAAATATATATTTAAAAGCATACTTGTTTCCTTTTAGTGATTACCTTTTGTACACATACTTTAAAACGGAAGGTGTAGAAACATTCATAGGTAAATGTGAAATAAATATATTTGCTTCTTTATCAGCAGCTTTCTGTGCTATTGTTCATTATAATTAAACTGCTATTGGGAGTCAACTCTTCGTAATTCTTAAACAACTTGGGGAATGTGTGCTTTTGCTTGCATATGTGTCCGTGCTTGCTTATGTGTCTTTCTGTGCATACATATAAGTCCCTGTGTGGGGGGTGGGGGTGGGGGCAGTGGTGGGCCAGATGAGGAATGTTCTGAGTCTCTTGCTTAAAGCCCTTTCTGTCTGAGATTTGGGGATGTGATCTCATTTGGAGCTCATGGGCCGCTTCACCACCAGTTCTCTATTACTGCCAGGATTACACAGGATGTCAGGAAGTCTGTGTTTTAATGCCATTTGTAATTTGGGACAACTCACCTAATCTCTTTGGGTCTTAGTTTCTTCATATGCAAAATAAAGATGCTTTACCTGATTTGTTTCGGTTCTTAGGTTGGGCCCTCTAAAATATGTTACTGAAAGAGCTGAATGACATGCGGAAACCAATGACTGATCTAGATCCAGGTTCCCTGCCATACAGTATGATGTTTGCTAGTTTCTTTTCTTAGTTTGATCCTCTCCTGGACTAGAGGTTTTTGAGGGGTGCTTAAGGGAAACTAATTGACCGTTTTATCCATAAGCCTGTAAAATAAAAACTAGGTTATGTTTAGAAAGAAAAAAGTATAACTGTTGTGTATTTTCAGAAGATAACATGGACAGAGTATTAGGGTCTAGACAAAGTGGAGAAATAGGAAACTCAAAATAAAAAATTCCTTTGATTTTGGTGCCACATGGTGGAATCCAGTAGTGATGGATTATTTTAAAAAGGAATTATCTCTTTGGAAAAGTTTGGGTGTTTGAAAGAATGTGAGATGAGAAATAGAAGAGTAACAGCTCCATTAAATACAAGTACGTGGTGATGATAATGCACTAATGTCGTTTAGATAGACTGCTTCTCTGTCTTTCTTTTTGAGGAATATTTCATTCCTACTTGGTGAATTACTTGATTTTCATCTGTTTCCACACTCCATTCCACCTGGACCACATGCTGAGAATCACTGCTTTAGGAAATCCCACCAGTGGTTGATTTAATTGCTTGGGTATAGTGAAGGTCATGGTCCTAAGTAAGGTGCAGAGACCCTCCTAGAAGAAGATCATTTTATCCTTACTGTCTACGGAAAGAATGTCTTGATGGTCAGTTTTATTTTATTTTTCTGTACATTAATCTTCAAGATCAAATGTAGGAAAAGTGAAAAGTTTGTTTCCCAGATTAAGACTGTATTTAACATAGTTTTTACTGTTTTTGGCTTTGCTTATTAAAGCATTTTTGGGCTATCGCTTGAAAATTTAAGTAAGAGTTGAAGGTTGAAATCAGCTGTTTCTTTTAAACTTTCATTCTTGTTCTAATGTGGCCAAAGTAATACAGGTGAAAAATACTCAGGCTTTTTTATGGTCAGACTGATTTTGAGTCTGTTACTTATTAGCTATGTGATTTGGGGCAAATCATTTAAACTCTGACTTCCAGTTTCCTTAACTACTAAGAAAAAAGTTGGAGAGTAAGAATTACAGATAATGTATGGTGTGTATATGCCTGCCATATGGTATATAGATGCTTGCTTTGTGGTAACTGAATATTGTTAGTAAGTTAAACACATGTATTGTAGCTATAGAAACACATTTTTTTTTCCTGTGGCCAGCTGCTTGATAACACTTCCAACTGCGTTGCCCTGTGAGTAATTGGGTTCAAAGTGCTCTTCTGCTACTGACCAGTTGGGTAGCCCTGGATATAAAATCAATTTTGATTGGCCTTGGTTTTATTATGTAAATAGTAACTGTCTTAATCATAGTCTTTATATTCTCTGAGATCTCTTTAAATTCTAAAATTTGTTGATATTAGGAAGTTAACCATTAAATAAAATATGGAAATTTCTAATCTTGACATAAAATTTATCAGTGACTGTTTTCTTTGCAGCTAAAATGCTTTTATCATGGATAAGAAGTAAGTTACTTAAATATTACTAAATTTAGAGTAAATCTGAAATACTTTTGAAAGTTTGAAAAATAAAATTGGGCTTTGACTTTTATTTTATTTTTCTGGGTAGATACAGTGTAGTTCATTGGTGTACATGACAAAGTAGGGCTCCCTAAGCTCTCCTCTTTCTTCAAAGGGTCTAGGATGGAAACTTGTTAAAGATCAAGAGATTCTCATTGTATTGGGGGATGATTTGGGACAAAGATTCTCCAGCAGCTGAGGGCTTCTGTCTTCCTCTTGTGCTCTCACTGGGGCTGGTGAGTAAGGAGGAGTAAGGGGGCTCTTACTCCTTAGAGTCCATGTGGACCAGATCTACCACCTGGTTGCTGTAGCCAAATTCATTGTCATACCAGGAAATGGGCTTGACATAGTGGTCATTGAGGGCAGTGTCACTCCCAGCACTGAAGGTGGAAGAGTGGGTACTATTATTATAGTTGCAGTGGACAGCCTGGTCCTCACTGGAACCCAGGATGCCTTGAGGGGGTCCTCCAATGCCTGCTTCACCATCTTCTTGAGATTATCATAATTGGCAGCTTTCTTTAGGCAGCAGGTGAGATCCATGACTGATGCGTTGAGGGTGAGGACATGGAAAGCCTAACCGGGGAGCTTCCCATTCAGCTTCTGGATAACCTTGCCTCCATCCTTGGCTGTAGAAGCAAGGATGATGTTCTGGGTATCCCCTCAGCCATCACGCCACAGCTTCTCAGTGGCGCCATCCACGGTCTTCTTGTGGCATTGATGGCATGGACTGTGTCATTAGTCTTTTCATGTTGCCCAAGTTGTCATGAATGAACTTGGACAGAGGGCCCAGGCAGTTTTTGGTACAGGAGGCATTGCTGACAGTTTTGAGGGAGTTGTAATACTTCTCATGGTTCATGTCCATCACAAACATGGGCCATCATCGGAAGGGGCAGAAGTGATGACCATCTTGGCCACACCCCTCAAATGAGCCTGAGCCTTGGTAGTAAAGACACCAGTCGTCGTAGTAAAGTGGTAGTAAAGACACCAGTGGATTCTACAACATACTCGGTGTCAGCATCATCCTATTTGATGCTGGAGGGATTTCTCTCCCGGAAGATGGAGATGGGCTTTCCATTGATGACAGGTTTTCTGTTCTCAGCCTTGACTGTTCCATTGAATTTGCCATGGATGAAGTCATACTGGAACACACAGACCATGTAGTTGAGGTTGTAAAAGGGTCATTGATGGTAACAGTTTCAACTTTGCCAGAGTTAAAAGCAGTATTGGTGCCCAGGTGCCCAGGTGCCCAGGATGGCCAAATTCAAATCCCGGCTGGCACTGCACAAGAAGATGCATCTGTCTGTTGAACAAGGATGGATAGAGAGCCTGGGCTTCAAATTTTAATATCTGTATCTTCTCTCTGTAAAGAATTTTTATTTATTTTTTAAGTAGGGCAACTCTTGAGAAATTATTTGACTTAGGTCCATGTTTGTAATAGTCCACATTCAAAAGTCCCACGTGCTACTCTGTTTTCCTGCTGAGCAGGAAGCCCGATGTGGAGCTTGATCCCAGGACCCCAAGATCTTGACCTGAGCCAAAGGCAGACGCTTAATGGCTGAGCCACTCAGGTGCTCCTTTAACTTCTTTCTTAACTCTAGGAGTTTTACTCAGTTATTAATAACTCATGAGGTTTTTGGTTTGAAAGATAAATCATATTGGGACTACCAGGCAGTATATGCCTTTTTTTTTTTTTTTTTAAGATTTTATTTATTTATATGACAGAGAGAGATCACAAGTAGACGGAGAGGTAGGCAGAGAGAGAGAGAGAGGGAAGCAGGCTTCTTGCTGAGCAGAGAGCCCGATGTGGGACTCGATCCCAGGACCCCGAGATCATGACCTGAGCCGAAGGCAGCGGCTTAACCCACTGAGCCACCCAGGCGCCCCAGTATATGCCTTTTGAAACACAAAATATACGCCTTATCACAAAGATTTAATTAAGTAAATCTAATTAAACCTTTGAAGTTGTTTTTTGTTTGTTTGTTTGTTTTTTAATTTGTAAGTTATTGCTACACCTAGCATGGGGCTCAAACTCACACAACCACAAAATCAGGAGTCATATGCTCAACTGACTGAGCAAGCCAGGCACCCTAATTAAACCTTTAGATCTAACTTCCAGTTAACAGATCTACGTACAGGAATATATTCCCAATCTGCATAGAGGAATATATTAGACAATAGTATAAAGAAATACGACATGCAGAATGAAAGTCACTGTGATGAAAAAAAGAGGTAAGGGTTGTGATAGATTACATGGCTTATTTTAAACTATTTCTGAGTGTAGGTTCACTTTATTATAATCTTCATATTGATCAAAAAGAGTGTATATTTTTCAAATATTTGCTTTCCTTTTGTGATCACTTTGTTTCAAAGACTATAAAAAACCTATAGGTTTTTGAGTTTTTGATTTTTTTTTTTTACTAAGAAGGACTTTTTAGATAGACATTTTTAAAGATTTTATTTATTTATTTATTTGAGATAGAGTGTATGAGAGAGAGCACAAGATTAGGGGCAGAGGGAGAAGGAGAAGCAGACTCCCTGCTGAGCAGGGAGCCTGATGCGGGGCTCGATCCCACGACCCTGAGCTCATGACTTGAGCCGAAGGCCGACACTTAACTGGCTGAGCCACCCAGGTGCCACAAGACTTACTTGTATTTTAAAGGAGCGGTCTTCAAGATATACTGAACATTGTCTAGTAACAGGTGATTTTAAAGGTTTATAATTATTTTGGTAGGCATATTTTTGTTAAATGGAAGAAGATCTATAAGATATTTATCATACATGTAAGGTTTTTTTTTTCTTTTCTAAGTTTTTCAGTTAGGAGTATTTGTGAAAGACACTGTGTGAAAACTGTTACATACCCTTTTAGAAGACAATGGAAATGACGTTCTACTTTAATCTCTTGTGTATGTTTATTATATTCAAAGAACAGAGTCAACTACTAGCATAATTATTTCTTTTAGCATTTAAATCTTTTTTTAAAAACTGAAGGGTAGTTGATACACAATGTGACATTAGTTTCAGATGTACAAATATGCTCTGCTCTGCTCAGCATAGATGTAGCTACCATCTGTCGTGCAGCGCTATTATAATACTGTTGAATATGTTTCCTATGCCATACCTTTCATCCTGTGACTTACTCATTCTATAACTGAAGGCCTGTACCTTTCATTCCTGTTCACCCCTTTTTGCCCATTCTCCTACTCATAATGGTGTGTGTGTGTGTGTGTGTGTTTGGAGGGAGGGGGAAAGAGAGTGTGTGCTTGCAAGAAGAAGAAAAAAATAGATTATCGTGTAGAAAAATAGGCAAGAGACTTGATAGGCACTTCACAAAACAGACTAATCAGATGGCCAGTAAACATATGAAAAAGGTGATTAACCTTATTAGTAATCAAGAAGGTTTAGTTAAAATCATGATGGAATTCTACTGCTTTCCTACCAGAATGGCTAAAAGTAAAAAGATTGACAATACCAAGTGAAGGCAAGGATGTAAAGCCATCAGAGTTCTCATACATGATGGGCATGTCAGTTGCGCAATAACTTGGAAAACTGACTTTATTTGCCAAGGTTTAATGTCCTCATACATTGTAAACCAGCATTTTGTCTCTTAGATATATACTGAACAGAACTGTATTCCATATGTACCAAAAGGCAGGTTTATATAAATATCAATTTAATAGTCAAAAACTGGAAAACAGCATAAATAATCAAAAAGAATGGTAAATTTTGGTGTTTTCATTTAGTGAATACTATATAGTAGTGAAAATGAATGAGCTGCAGCTATACAAAAGATGAATCTCATAAACATAAGCTTAAGGCAAAAGCCAGGCATGAATGAACATACTATATGATTCTCTTTATATAACATTCAAAAACAGGCAAAACTAGTTGTGGTGTTAGAATTCAGGGTATTACTCTAATAATTCTGTGGATGAAAGTGGAGGTAGTGATTAGGAAGGAGCCACAAGGAGAGTCCCCAAGTGCTAATACTGCCCTGTTTCTTTATCTGGATGGTAGTTCAGTAGACCTTTTTTTTTCTGGAATTCATTGTGTGTGTACTTCTCTGATGTAAGTTATACATGAATAAAAATAATATAAGAAGCAATGAGGAAGTTCTCCTGATAGGGAGCGATCTCCAAGAAGTAACACGGGCAAGATGCAGCAGTGTTTACATTATGAAACATTCTGGTTTCTATTTATAGCATGCCACCTCTTTTCTTCTACCTCTGGTTGTTACCCAAGCCCCAGTCCTTGGCCATCTGTTTTCCCTCTAATTCAGTCTTAGGATATAAATTCCTATCTCTGTGCTTCTTGTGCCAACCCGAGTCCCAATTTATCACTTTTTTTTTTTTTTAATTTCCAACATTCTGTGAGATAGTTCCTATTGATTATATCATGGCTAACACAAAAATCAAACATGTCTAAAACTTATCTAACTCCCTCAAGTCTAAATAAGCTACCATCTTGATTTTGCTATTTCTTTCAATGGCTTCAGTATTCTCTAAGCTTCAAGTATTTGTCATTGTTGATCTAACTCTCCACTGGAATCCAGTCTGTGTTGCCAGCAATTTCCTTTCAGCATTCTGAAATGCTTTATTTCCATTTCCAATGTTCCCATGATAACATCATTTGAAAAGCTACAATAGGGTGTTGCTAAAGGGTGAAGTCCCTGTCTTCACTTTTCCTGCAAATAGCATGTTGCTAAAATGGCATTGGAAAAAAATGTTTCAAAGTTATACAGTGATGATGGTTGCATAACTCTACGAAATATACTAAAAACTGCTCAATCGTATACCCTTTTTTTTTTAAAGAATTTATTTATTTATTTGACAGAGAGAGAGATCACAAGTAGGCAGAGAGAGGCAGAGAGAGAGGAAGGGAAGCAGGCTCCCTGCCTAGCAGAGAGCCCGATGTGGGGCTCAATCCCAGGACCCTGGGATCATGACCTGAGCGGAAGGCAGAGGCTTTAACCCACTGAGCCACCCAGGTGCCCCTCAATGGTATACCTTTAAAGTACATTTTATGGTACAGCAATTATATCTCAAGAAAGCTGTGATTGAAACAAAACCAAAAATGTCATTGAGAGCATGTAGTGATTTCCATTGGGAATAAATCTTAGTTTTGGTCTTTCATCCAGAACTAGTCATCCAGCTTCATGTTCCTAACCAGTCTTGGGCAGTCTGAGCATTACTGAGAGAAGAAAACTTCTCTGAGTAATCTAATCTCCTTGATAATAACATCTTCGTATTGTAGTAAGTGCTTTCATGTATAAGATTAATAATCTCATGAGAATAGTCAAAGCCATGGATATTATCCCTGTTTTAAAATTAGGGAAACCAGTGAGGACAGAGTGATTTATTTGGAAGCACAGGGCTAGTCTTAGCATTCATTTCAACTTAAAGATATTTCCTGAACATCTTTTGTGTACTAGGTACTGATTGGTGCAGTTGGGATGCAGAGATGTATTTTAGTCCTTTGGTCGTTGAACCCAGAGAATTTACCCAAGTTGCTTCTGGTTTCTCTCTGCCTCTGCTAGTCTTCTTTCCATCTTTAGACTGCTTTACTACTTCTGTTTTGTCCTTGTCATTTAACTTCCAAGCACTTCTGAACTCTCTTTCCCTCACTAACACTCTTTAAACCTTCCTTTGCTTTGAATTTCTTGGGATGACTAATTCTAAATATATTTGTAACTTGCCACATTTTTCTTTAGTGGGCTTGCATTTAGATCACCTAAGTTGATAAGAAAGATTCTCCAAGACATAAATAATTATCTATAATTTTAAAGATATTTCCCACAATTCTTTTCTCATTGAGCCCCTTGATGCTTAGGCCAATTATGTTGCATTTAAATAGAAAACTCAGACCTTTCCTTGAGCTTTAATCTGTTGGCCAGTTTGGAAGACCAGACCCACAAGAAACATATTCTGTATGCAATTGTAAAACATACCAGTTGTGAAAAGTAGAAACTTCAACTTGAATGTATAAGTGGTTCTGAGGAGTTGTTCTGCTATAGCAGAACTGTAGCTTACCCTTAACTCTGATATTTAGGCCCATTGTGACCTCAGTGGCTCCCACCTTAGCACCTGAAGTAATTACTAGATAGTGGGTTGGTTGATGTGGGCTAGTATTATCTGGGGTGGCCACTTGCCTCTCCTTTGCTATACCATTAATGTTAGTGGACTACTGTAGCACACGTTATCCCTGAAGATGATGAACCATCCCATATCTCTATATTTTCGTAAGCTTTGTAGGTAAAGGTGAGACAGTGAAAAGCCCTCTTCAAATAAGCAAAGTAAAATGGAAGTAGCATTCTGTGCTATTAGGAGGTATTAGGAGATGGGGGTCCCTGGCTGGCTCAGTTGGAAGAGCATGGGACTCTTGATCTTGGGGTTTTGAATGTGAGCCCTACATTGGGTATAGAGATTATAAACAAGCAAACAGACTTTATTTTAAAAAAAGAAGGTACTGTTTATGGTAGAGTTGGTTCTCTTGCCACTCAGATATCTTACCTGTGCTATTGAATTTATGACTGTTTAGTTGGATGTCTTACAACTCAGTTCATCTGTTCATTTTAAAGGTAGTTTCTCTGTGTCATCTTTAAATAATAGAGTCAAAATAAAGAAAATTAGCTTACTTGATGGTTTTTATTGTTGTTCTTTTATAAGGCACAGTTGGTGGATCTGAAATCTGAGCTGACAGAGACCCAGGCAGAGAAAGTTGTGTTGGAGAAAGAAGTCCACGATCAGCTTTTACAGCTGCACTCTACCCAGCTTCAGCTCCGTGCTAAGACTGGTCAGAGTGTTGACTCTGGTACCATTAAGGCAAAACTGGTAAGTAGTTTAGAAGGTGACATATACTAACATGTATTTTAGAGGGTGAAGAGGACAGTTTTTAATGAGGCTTTTGAATATAGAGGGTAATATATGCTCATTGTGGGAAATTTAGAAAACGCAGTAGATGTCAAGATCTTTACGAGCATCCACAGTCTTATTAGCGAGGGTGAGAAGGGATAATACCAATAAGCAGTTGATACTTAGAATGGGGTTGTTTTCCTATTTGAAAGTATCTGTGTAAATATATTTTAAAGGTATTTGTGATTATAACCTGTAAACGTAATTTTTGCCCTATTGGATCGGTTAGGATTAAGTTCTGCTGCATGTAACAGAAAGCCAAATAACATTGGGATTATTCTCGAGTAGTACAAATTATTTCCTCCCGAGTCTGATATAGGTAGTCTAGAGCTGGTATAATACCTCCATAGATAACTAGGTATATCCAGGTTTTGTGGTCTGCCATTTTTAGCTCATGGTTTCCATCCTTAGGATTTCTTCATTCCAGGCAGGAAGAAGGAAGAATCTAAGGGCAAAAGGATGCTTCCACGCTGCATTAACCTTCTTAAAAGAACTTTTCATGAAATCCTCCTCAGCGATTTTTGCCCGTCCAGTTAGCCATCTCATTGGCAACCCCAGCTTGCATTTCAGCCTCTCAGCTGGTCACATGGCCATCTCCAGTCAATCTGGAGCCCTGTTAATAAGGAAGAAGGGGAGAACGGAATTAGGTGCCAACCAGTGGCACATTTTTTTCTGTTGCTCTTATAAGCATTTTTCCTGCCACTGAACATTCTTTAATGTTTGTATAATACTCATTATAGACATTTTCCATAGTTAACCTTTGCCCTCTTAATACAGGTTGTTTAAGTAGAAAATTTGTTTAAGTTTCATTTCAGCTTAATCTCCTATATATTAAGTGTGTACTATGTGCCAGACACTTGTTTGACCATAGAGGACACAGCAATAAGACAGGTACAGTTTGGGAGAGCCAGGGAGATGAAATGATGATGATGATAGTCATACATTTTTAAGTTTTACTTGATTTCCATTAATTTCATTTGATTGGGTTTCTAATACTGATGTTAGAATTTATTTAACTGAGTATTTATTTAAACGTTTTAAATTTAGAAATTCTATGAATCTTAAGTTAGTAACCTTGTTCTGTTTAACTGAAATGAGTCAGATTTCTCGCCTCTTCTTTGGGATGTTTGATGGTAACGTTGAGAAACAGTGTACTTTTTCACTAGAAAAGAATTTACTTGAAGTTTTAACATTAGATCTGAAACAGGGTGCTATGGTGATGAAACAAGTAGTTTTAATCTAACACTATGGAGTTACTATTATTTATGGATATGCAAGTATATTTGTTCTAATGAACTTTTACCCCAATGATGTTCAGCATACAGGAATTTTCATTATAATGATTATACCACTAGATACATTCATTTGTTTGATATTTTTCTAATTATCAAACTTTTTTCTTATATCTTAAGTCTGTCCCCTCTGTGGAGGAGCTGGTAAGTATGTTGTTTCTGTTTTGCGTTAGTATGTCATGCTGAAGTGTTCTTAGTGTCTTATTTGCATATTACATGTTGTCACTTTGTATTTGGAAATGGTATTCATGATGATAGTTTCTTAATCTGCCAGTACCTGAAAAGTTTGCTCTTTTCTCACTACACGTTGTTAAAGATTTTTCTTCTGTTTGGGATTTGTAACCGTTATTTGCAGAACCCATTAATAATTGACAACTTCTGGGCCTTGTAACTTGCTCAGACCTCTGCTTCAAAAGAGCAGTTGGTTTTCCCACTTGAGTGTTTGGATGTTAACATTAAACAGATCTAGGTTTTTCCTCTTTTTCTATTTGAGTTTATCCCTGGAGAAAGAATGTGCATGTTGGTTTCTTATTCACCCACTGCATGTATTATAACTTTTTAGCAGTCTTGGAATAATGGTGTGGCTTTTTTTTTTTTTTTTTTAAAGATTTTATTTATTTATTTGACAGAGAGAAATCACAAGTAGGCAGAGAGGCAGGCAGAGAGAGAGAGGAGGAAGCAGGCTTCCTGCTGAGCAGAAAGCCCGATGTGGGGCTCGAACCCAGGACCTGGGATCATGACCTGAGCCGAAGGCAGCGGCTTAACCCACTGAGCCACCCAGGCGCCCCAATGGTGTGGCTTTTGAAACAACTGATTTTTGAGACTCTTTACCAGAACTTATTTTAGAAAATATCAATATATAAATTCTTAATATTTTTCTCACTATCCTAACCTAATCAAGTTCCAGTTTGTCTTATGGCTTTATTTCTTGTGGTTCTCTGAGTAGAAAATGAGCTTCTTGCTTATTACCTATTAAACAGGTTAACGAAAGATACATATTTTTTCTTTAAAACTAAAAGTGATTAACTTCAGTTTTCTTAGTCCTATTTGTGCTTGCAAATGTTATTTTCAGGCCTGAGAGTTTGTCAGATTCGTTAGGGATTTGAATCATGAGAGCAAAATGGTGACTTATGCGTTTTTTAGATTTCATTATTATTGTATAAATAGCTCATCGAAGTAATTGTAAGTAGAAACTTCTCAACATAAAGTTTATTTAGTCCATAAACCAAAGAATACTTGCTCTTCTGGAATTCTTTTTCTGAAACAAATAGCATTAACATCAGTAAATTTCATAAAAAAGATTTTTGTTCACGTCATCCAAACTGTGGGATTTTATTTTGGAACTGATACTTGCCTTTTAGGAAATAGGTTCTGAAATAAATTGTGATTTTAATAATTCCAAGGTTGTTGTAAAAGGAGGATTCTGAATTATTCAAAATCTTGAAAAACAGTATCTAGAAATTATGGTCTAATGGTTATATTTTTTTACAGAAGTTGAAAAAGCCTGATAATTAGTTTTTCTCTATTTATAATAACAACAAATTATTTTTAATCGAAGAGGTGATAAATATATCTGCCATTTGGTAATCACTCATTTCAGCTTGTATATTTTTATGTGTGTTTAAGACTGATACTCCCTGCCTTATATTTGAGTATATGATACATTGAGGCTTAGCTGCATCATTTATTGACACACTGTTGTCAAAACAGGAGACCAAAGCAGACAGTTACCTTAGTGCCAAAATATATTCCAGAATCGTTAGAAGTTTGTTTAAATTTGTTTCTCAGCTTAATATCCGTAATAAAAAGGGGAATCATTATAATCATCAGTTCCCATACAATAGAAACAGTATCACCTGCCATTTGCTCAAGAGAAACACTTTTTCTGGTGCTGAGCTAGATCTTTATTTGTCTCACAAAGGGGACATAGTGAACAGTGTCTTCCACATCTCGTCAACAAATACAGCCACATTTTCACAAGATTTATAGATTCTCTGAATCAGCGAGTCGGTAAAAGCAGTTCTGTAAGGCAGCGAAAGGATAAATGGAAGTTTACAATGTTTGGATAGTTTTCTTGATCCAAAAATAACACTTAAAATATCTAGCAGGGCCCTTACTCAACTTTCAGAAGAGTTTTATTTAGCCACAGTTTGTGTGTGTGTTTGAATTTGACTGCCTTTAGGCAGGATTTTGTACCTTCCATTTTCCACTCTACTTTGTCTTGTATTGGCTTCTCTGTTTTGTGCTTGGGCCCTGAAGTCATTTACATTAGTCACCCCTGATTTATAGGAACAGACATAGGAAGCATTATTTCTCATGTGTAAGCTCGTGATAAATATTGGATGGCAAAGATCTTGAGGTTTTATACTCTGGCTAACACCTTCAATTCACATATATGGACTATCCACCAAGTGGAGCAGGGACGGCATCCTTTTATGAGAGCTAAAATTGAATGTCCATCCTACCTCATAGAAGGCAGGTGAGGCCCTGTTTTCCTCTGCGAACATTTTCATATTTTAACCTCATTTACTTTGGCATATGGACAGATAGATGAATCAGATCCCCAAATTCAGTGATAATCTATACCATAGATATACTTAAGTAGAAAAATTTTTTTAATGTGTAAATGTTTCAGTGCATTTGTTACCAGCATTTTTCCATGACCATCAAACATTCTTTAAAAAATTAGAGTGTTCTAATTTAAGCAGTGTAAGTTTCTTATAGTCCTCTAAGGTAAATTAGCTGTAGAATCTATCTGTGTAACTGAAGGATTTTGACTTGTTTATAGAATTATTGCATTAGGGATGCCTGGGTGGCTCAGTCTGTTAAGTATCTGCCTTTGACTCATGTCATGATCCCAGGATCCTGGGATCGTGTCCCCATCAGGCTCCTTGCTCAGCAGGAAGCGTGCTTCTCCCTCTGCCTACCACTCTCCCTGCTTGTGCTATCTCCCTAATAAATAAATAAATAAAATCTTTAAAAAATAAAGTTTAAAAACCACATCAACAAAAACAAACAGCAACAAAAAAGAATTGTTGTGTTAAAGTTAATTAAATGTGTGGATGCAACCACCAGAATGATTATTTTTATTTTAGTTTAGTTTCTTGAGACATTTTTAGAAAGGAAATAGAGAGCAGATGTAATTATTCATTGAAGCCACTCCTATTAGTATATGATGACGTGAGCTTAGAGAAGACTAATTCTCTTAGTATCCTCAGTGTCAAAGTACCCTAAAGCACAGAATTATCTTATGTGGAAGCGGTCCCAACACCTTCTGGTACTAGTTAAAAAGAATTGGATCCAAATCTTTGTTTTTGTGTTCCATTTTATAGAAATGAAGTAACTTTTATTACATGCTTTCATTGTTGGTATTGTAGACTGTGTGCGCTTTTATGTATTTTGAGGAACATGGTCTGTTGCCGAAAAGCCTTAAGAGTATTTTCATTGCATTGTGGTTTTTTTGTTTTTGTTTTTGTTTTAATGAAAATAGGAGAGAGAGCTTGAAGCAAACAAAAAAGAAAAAATGAAAGAAGCTCAACTTGAAGCTGAGGTGAAGTTGTTGAGAAGAGAGAATGAAGCTCTTCGAAGACACATAGCTGTTCTCCAGGCTGAAGTTTATGGGGCAAGACTGGCTGCTAAGTACTTGGATAAGGAACTGGCAGGAAGGTGTGTAAAAATGAGTACCTTGTACTCCGAGGTAACAAATTGGATATTTAATGAGGTTGATTCTTACCTCTTGTAGTAAATGAAACATTAATCTTTAAAGAGTTATTTTACAGTTGGGTATAGCTTATTGTTGTTAATACTGATAGCATTATATATTGCAGATTTATTTAGCCATACTACATAAGTATTTCTGGTTTACACACACACACTGATAGGAACTTATTTTGAAACGCAAATAACTCTACATCTGCACTTTTCAGCCATTTCCTGCCTTGAAACCATAAAAGATGATGTTCCCATGTACAGCATGACTTCCATAAGGAATTCTTTCTATGATCATTGAAATGTAATCTTTTTTGAACCTCCAAACACATTGGAATGACAGTGACTTTATCATAATAATACAGAGTTCTGCTTGCATTAATTTTTTAAAGTTAATTATTCACAGACTTTAGTGATTTATTATTTTTGTAAATACTTTTTTACTCATTGTTTTGATACCGTATTAAGAACTGATGTGGAGCAAATAAAAGTAATTTATATCATGTTGAAGTGAACATTTTCTGACTTTTGCCATATTTAAAATAATGATTTTGTAAAAAAAAAAAAAAAAAACAACTGTCATTAAAAGAAATGTTTTTGTACAGTTAGACTCTTGTAAAGACCTAGTATTCAATAGTATCTGAGTTTATTGACCTACCCTGATTGTGTGCAAGATGTGAAACATGGTCATTGACATTAGTCTCAAAAATTGTTTTGAGATGTATTTGAATTAAGTATATGATTAGAAAAGGTCTCATTCATTCTTTTTTAAAGAAATTAGTTCTCTCTCGACATCTGTTCTTTTCAGACTTTTGGTATTTTACAAATCTGAGAGACCTCAGGAGGTTCCTAAAGGGATTTGTTTTATTACTAACACATTTATGCAAAAGCTATTTGTGTTCAGTAGTTTTTCTGAATTCTCTCTGTAATAAAAATTATAATAATGAAAAACTAACTGAATTAACTCTTTTCTCAATATAAAGGGTCCAACAAATACAGTTACTAGGACGAGATATGAAGGGACCAGCTCATGATAAGCTGTGGAATCAGCTGGAAGCTGAAATACATTTGCATCGTCACAAAACTGTGATCAGAGCCTGTAGAGGACGTAATGACCTGAAGCGACCAATGCAAGCCCCTCCAGGCCATGTATGTTTGCTTTATTACTCTTTCTTACTCAGCCTCTTCCTTTTTCCTTTAGTCAGAAGTCCTTACCATGTTTTTTATTCTAGTAGTATTTAAAGCCATTATTTAAAGATTTTATTTATTTATTTGACAGAGAGAGAGATCACAAGTAGACGGAGAGGAAGGCAGAGAGAGAGAGAGAGGGAAGCAGGCTTCTTGCTGAGCAGAGAGCCCGATGTGGGACTCGATCCCAGGACCCTGAGATCATGACCTGAGCCGAAGGCAGAGGCTTAACCCACTGAGCCACCCAGGCGCCCCTAAAGCCATTATTTAAAAAGGGAAAGTAGAATTAAATGTATTTAGAATAGATACATAAAGTTCTTGGTTGATTTACCCTGAAATGCCCTGAAAGTGATATTTCTGAAAACTGAACTGTTGCTAGCAAAGACATATTGCTTATGCTTTGGCTCATATTTCAGAATTTTCCTGGATCATGATTATGCATATTTAAATTGTTTTTTAAAGCTTAGCAGAGAACATTAGTAATTTGTCACTAATAATTAATTTAAAATTATTAATTTTAATAAATATTTTTAAATAAATTGATTAATAGATTGGCAAGTATTTGGGGGGTAGTTCTTAAAGGAAGTTTTTGGTAACTTGATTCTACTGTAGTTTTTTCCACCTGTTTGGTCTTGAATTAAGATGGAATTTGAGATCTGTGTCCAACTGTCTGCGTCTGTAGCCACCAGTGTACAAGGGCTTTTCTATCTGAATAAATCTTGATTAAATTTCATTACTACAGCTGTCTGAAAATATAAGCCCTTCCATAATAAAAGTATGTCTGACTCCTTCCCAGTGGCTTACATGTCTTAGTACCAGATAAACCATGGCCTTAAACAAGTTCAAGTATTTGTTGCCTCTGTAAAGATTATTGTGAGAATTGACATGTACATGAAGTTGGTGAGAGAAGAGTGGGGATTACAATAAGCACTTATGCCATTGCTTCTCTGGGACATTGGGGACCATTAAATTCCAAGCAGTGGCTAGACGGCAAAAGGTATTTCATGCTACCTAAAGGATTATGAACTTTTACCTGATAATCATGGGATTTTTAATAAAATGGTGGACTCAAGATTTAACATTATTTTGACACATTACTTTGGCGTAGTGAAGAGAATATATTGGGAGAGGGCCTACATGAGAAAGACACAGTAGTAACCTGAGGAGAAAGTGATGAATGTAGGGGGAGTATATTTGAGAGGAAGGGTAGCTTTGAGAGAATTAGAATCAAGGAGAGTTGGGGGCACCTGGTTGGCTCAGTCAGTAGAGCATGTGACTTTCAATCTCAGGGTCATGAATTTAAGCCCCACACTGGGTGTGGAGCCTACTTAAAAAGAAAAAAAAAAAAAAGAATCAAGAAGACTTGGTGATTAACTGATTTGGTTATGTGGGTAAATGAGAAGGAAGAGTATAGGTTTTTGGTGCAGACAGTTGAGTGAGATGATGGCATTCACTGATAAAGCAAATAGAGGAAAAGGAAGATTTGGGGGAGAAAAATGAGATTTGTTTTCGACATGTAATATTTGAGGTGCCATTGGGACAAACAAAATATATCCTGTTGGCTATATGACTCTGGAATTTAGGAGAAGTCTGAGTTGAAGAAATATTAGGTAAATCATCTATCTGTTATAACCAAACCATGGAATTGATTAAATAACCGAGGGAAGTATATAGAAAATAAAAAGAATAGGAGGCCAGGGATGGAAAGAAACTTCTAGGGAGTGAGGGAAAGACATGGATCACCGAAGAAGGGAGTCTGAAATGGAGCTGTCAGATATAGTCCATCTAGTAAAGTAATGTAATAGAAACCAAGGAAAAGAGGGTTTCACGAAGGGGTTAGTGAACAGTATCAACTTTCCACAATGTTTAAGTAGGATAGTGACTAAAATTTATACATTGGATATAGTCAGGTTGGTTGCCAGTGACTGGAGAGAAGACAGTTTTAATAGAACAGGTGGGCACAAAACCCGAATTACAGTGACTGAAATAATGAATGTGGGAGGCAAGGAAGTAGGTATCATAGGGATTAACTTTGTGTGAAGGTTAAGGAAAGATGGAGGGTGGTAGCTAAAGAAGACAGTAGTAATTAAAGGTTTTTATTTTGTTTTATGTTTTCACATGGTTGGTATTCAGAGCTGGAAGAGGCTTAGAATTTGTGTATGTGCTGGACAGGGGTGGAACTTAGCAGAGAAGGAAAAAGTAAAGGTACCAGAGAAAGGTTAATTTATGGAGCAAAGTCCTTTATTTTAGAGGTAGACTCCAGAGCTCAACAGAATGAAAAGTAATTAATGATTCAATTGGCAATTTATTTTTTTAATTCTGCAAATTAGTTAAAATGATGTAGATCTTTATGATATTTTCTAGTAAAAATAAACATCTTACTACTCTTATTTTTTTTTTTAAAGATTTTATTTATTTATTTATTTGACAGACAGAGATCACAAGTAGGCAGAGAGGCAGGCAGAGAGAGAGAGGAAGGGAAGCAGGCTCCCTGCTGAGCAGAGAGCCCGATGTGGGGCTCTATCCCAGGACTCTGGGATCATGACCTGAGCCGAAGGCAGCGGCTTTAACCCACTGAGCCACCCAGGCGCCCACTACTCTTATTTTTTGAAGATTTTGCTTATCAGTTAATTCCTGGCAATAGTTTCCTTTGTAATGTCCTACAATTTAAAAGGAGATGAATCAATATCAAAGAAACTAACAAAAGCGTGAGAAAATCTGTTTCACTAAATTAACAGAGCTGCTATTTTCATTTTACCATTTTATCTGTTAATTTTTTTCTTAACACTTTACTGTGTATCCATTCCAGGAAATTAATGAAGATTTCTAAAAGCGAGTTATATAGCTTGGGTTTACTCTATTTGATATATCACTTAAGTAGTACTAATTTTCCTTTCAATTTTTCTTCTTTTTTTCTCCCATTAAGGATCAAGACTCTTTAAAGAAAAGCCAGGGTGTTGGTCCAATTAGAAAAGTTCTTCTCCTTAAGGAAGATCATGAAGGCCTTGGCATTTCAATTACAGTAAGAAGTAGTGCTTCCAGTCTCCTCTTCTGTAGTTAACTAGGATAATTGTGCTCCTGTGTTGGACATCCTTGGGAAGCAAAGTATTCTGGATATGTTCTCTAAATAACTAAATTTATTCCCCTGGGCAACACCACTTTTGTGTAAACTTTTTTTGGTAAATTTTCCTAATGACTATTAAGTATTACCTTAGTAAAATTAGTACTTTATTAAGTATAATTTAGCATTTTCGTTATGACTGGGGTTATAGTTTTATACAATATACTGTGATTGCCTCTATCTCAGACCCTTTGAGAATGGGCATGATTGTTTTCTTCTATGTTAAATGACTCCAGATTATATTGTTCTTTTCTCTAGAGTATGTGTTATCTTTCTCTTGACTCATTTCTTTGTTGTCAGATTTCAGTGGCTGTTGAGTCCAAATATTCTTCCTTTCTAAATTTGGTGCCTTTATAAACAGTTGTCTTGGGCAGCATTTCTGAGATCAGCTATTATAAAGTACATATATTTGGAGTCCTTTTGCTGTCCTTAGAGTGCTTTTTTCCAGAAGAATGAATAAGATGGGTTACCCTGTTTTTCATTTGGTAATACTTAGATACTGCCTAAGTTCTTTTGCTTTTTCGTATTGCTTAATACAGAAATATTTTTTATCACAAGAAGTTTACCTTTCAAGTTTATATACAACTTATGTACAAGTTTATACCTTGACAGGTATAAACCTGTCAAGTTTATACTAATAAATAGGTATTTATTGAATACCTACCTGTCTTTTTGAATGCACTGCCGTTAAAGAGCATAAATTTTAGAAGAAATAATAACATATATATGTTATATATATATATATATATATATACGCACAAGTGATATGTATATATGTACATAAACAATATTCATATACATACACACAAATAATATGCATATATATGCATACACAAATAATACACACACAAATAATTATAACACAAGCTAAAAAGTGAAAGGACCAAATAACTGCATTTCATCAATTCTTTGTTGCATATTTTTCATATTTTAATATCCCTGAAATTCAGATTCTTATACTCTTTCAGTGATTTTTATAGTTCATAAAATAATGCTAAGTCATATAGTGATTTAGATTTGATAAAATCTAATAGTGCTATGGACTATTAATATGTAAAATATTTTTATTTATGTTTAAAAGAGTTTAGCTGACTGTTGTTTTTTCATTTGGTGTTTGGTTTTTTTTTGGCTTTGGAATGTGTTTTAGAAAACACCTTTGGAATGTGTTTAGAAAACATGTATGTTATCGTTTTATTCAGAGATAACTTTGATACTAGTAATAATATATTTACCATTACCTAAGTGGCAAATAATATTTTAGTATTTATACAGGATAGATGCTTACTGAAATGTATTTTTAAGATGTTTTATTGTTAGAATAGTAGAATAGTCTGTGATTGTACAAAGAGTAAACTAATTGACTACCTTTTTTTCTTTTTTCTTTTTCTTTTTTTTTGTTAGGGTGGGAAAGAACATGGTGTTCCAATCCTCATTTCTGAGATCCACCCAGGGCAACCTGCTGATAGATGTGGAGGACTGCACGTGGGAGATGCTATTCTGGCTGTTAACGGAGTTAACCTAAGGGACACAAAGCATAAAGAAGCTGTAACCATTCTTTCCCAGCAGGTAAGTTCCTGTTATGCAGTTAAAATTGGATCTATCAATTGGTTCTTCTTGAATTTACTGAATATTTTATACTTCCTGTACTTGAGGCTTTTCAAGTAGTTAAGTGTTTTTATATAGACACTAGTTCCCTTTGATTTGGGCCTTTTATAGAAGACATTCAGCCAGATTTACTGAAGAAGATTTTGTTTGCCTTTTTCTACAGCTGTATAACTTTAAGCAAGTTACTTAAGTCCTCTGCTCTGCTACAGTGTCCTTATCAGAGAACTGTAAGGGTTAAGTATGTTGATTCATATAAAGTGCTCAGGACAGGACCTGGTACTTAGAAAGCAAAACATCATTAATGACTAAAACACTACAAATAGAAGATATTATAGAAAACGTAATGCTAGAAGCCAACTGGTTTTACAGACATAAATGTTAGAACTGAAAGGGTCCTTAGAAATCATTTAGCCCAACACTCTTAAATTTAAAATGAGTAAACTGATGTTCTTAGGGATTAAATGATTTGGTCAAGGTTGCAGAGAAAATAAATTAGAGTTGGGATTCATACCCACAAGTCTTATTTGTTACCAAGTTTTTTTGTTTTGTTTTCCTTTTTTCCTTCAAGAAGAAGGTTGAAGAAATTAGATTTCGATAGTACGTTGAGATGTTTGTTGGATCATCAATGTAGAATTGAATCTCAAATTTGAAAGTGAATTTATAGCTCATGTGGTTCAACTACACATTGTATAAATCTCTACAATATCACTAATTAAATATTTATATTAAAGGGGGGACTTGTTGATAAAGTAGTTCATTCTGTTATTGTACATTGCTGATTTTTAGGAAGTTCTTCCTCATATTAAGCCTAAAATCTATCTGCATGACTGCCACCCACGGACCTAATTCACTTTATGGAAGACTACCGCATTAATCCATCTCTCTCCCCCAAGTGGTATTTGTAAGCATTATCTGCTAAGAGAGATCTCAGAATGCAACCGTAACCTCTTTCAGTTGGTGTTTTCTCAACCCAACTTGGCCATATCCGGTGGCATTAAGAGTGAGATGAATGGCAGCTATGGTAAAGGAAATACAAACAGGCAGTCCCAAACTTTTAAGGAAATGCTCAGCGTGTATTACAATTTTGAAACATAAACATCCGGGAAAGCAGCGCACCAAAGATACTGACTTAGCGAGTGACAGTGAAAAATGGCATGCTTTCTTTGGAGCAAAGGCAGGCCATAATTTTCAGAGTTGCAAATACCAGACTTGTGTGTAGTGACTGTAGTCTCTTATTAAATGACTTGGAATGTTTTTTATTTTTATTTTTTTAAAAGATTTTATTTATTTATTTGACAGAGAGAGATCACAAATTGGCAGAGAGGCAAGGAGAGAGAGAGAGGAGGAAGCAGGCTCCCCGCCGAGCAGAGAGCCTGAGGTGGAATTGGATCCCAGGACCCTGAGATCATGACCTGAGCTGAGCCAGAGGCTTAACCCACTGAACCACCCAGGCTCCCCTGGAATGTTTTTTAAACATAATCTGTAACTTTTTACTTGAATATAAGTTTTTTTTAAAGAATAGCAGTTCAGGGGCGCCTGGGTGGCTCAGTCAGTTAAAAGTCTGACTCTTGGCTTTGTCTCAGGTCATGATCCTCAGGGTCGTGAGATCCCACCCCACATTAGGCTCTGCACTCAGCGGGGAGTCTGCTTGAGATTCTCCCTCTCCCTCTCCCTCTGTACTTCCCCTTGCCTGCACTTTCTCTGTCTCTAAAATAAATAAATCTTAAAAAAAAAAAAAAAGAATAGCAGTACAAATACTACATTTATTTATTTAAGTAATCTCTGTCCTCATCATGTACTTGCAACCCTGAGATCAAGCTTCATGTGCTTTTCTGACTGAGCCAGCCAGGCGCCCCCAAATATGATACATGTAGTCCAGTAGAAAGAGCAAGGATTTTGGAGTCAAATTTCTGTTTTTCTGATTTACTTGCTCATTATGTTGGAAAAATTATCTGCTCTTTCCAAAGCTCATTCAGGTTTCTCATTCATGTAAAAGAGACTGTACTGTAGTAGGGTTACTCTGAGGATTTAAGGATATAGTTTCGCACAATAAATAAAATAACTTTTATAATAATTACTATTAACATTATGTTACTCAGTGAAAGTTAAGTAAAGGCTCAAGACCTGTTCAGTAAGAAACAAGAAATCATTGTAGAGGTTTCTTGAATTAGTCAAGGAAAAGTTTGTGTGATCCCTTAAGTGCAACTTTGATATGACTAACTAGGTGGAGTTGCTATGTCGAGTCCAAAATGACAGAATAACTTCTAAACTGAACATTTGTTCTAAAATTTTATAAGTTGAGTAGTTAAGCATTCATTTTTAGTGGTCTGTTAGCAAAAATACTGTGACTGGTACAAAGAGCTACTGTATTATTAAAAGGAAATTAGGATTCATGGGGTTGGTCTGGACGTGATGGCCTTTGTGTGCTTTTCTATCTTTTGAGATTCTAGAATTTCATTATTTGTTATCTTGAAAGGAGCTACATTTGAAGTCTTACTTACTACTTCTCATGCCTATTACACATCCCAAGGAATTTGGAAACCATTTTCTGAGTATAATTATAGTAACTTGATTTCCTCATTTTCTTTCTTAACTTTAGAGAGGAGAGATTGAATTTGAAGTAGTTTATGTGGCTCCTGAAGTGGATTCTGATGATGAAAATGTAGAGTATGAAGATGAGAGTGGACATCGCTACCGTTTATACCTTGATGAGTTAGAGGGAGGGAGTAATCCCGGTGCTAGTTGCAAAGACACAAGCGGGGAAATCAAAGTGTTGCAAGGTAAAAATTACTCTAAAAGTTATTAATGTATTTATCATTAGTAAACTTTTAAAATACAAAATTTTAGATTTCTTCAGTAATGATCTTTTAATGTTGGGAAATCATCATTAACAAATTGAAGCTCTCCTTTGCTTATAGTTTTATTGCATACTGGTCACTGTGCCAAAATGTTACTTACATAGAAGTTTCTTAGGTTCATCTTGGACTTTAAGATAAGTGTATAACCAGTTACTGAATTACAAATGATCCTTGAAAAATAAAAAAATAAAAATTCCAGTGTTCTAGATTCTGAAATAAAGACTGATATATATGTCTTTTAGAGTAGATACACATCTTACTGTCATCTTGCTGTGTTAATGCAAATTCTTCTATCATAAGACAATGATTTGTAGACTAATATGAATATGTTATTAGACCATTGTCTTATGATTATTATGAGAATCAGGATATGTGATTTTGAGGATTTTTGGTTTAGTCTTTGCTATTATTTACTATTGTTCAGAGAAATTCTAGCTCTTTCTTTTACATAGAGCAGTGGTTCTTAAATTGTGATCTGCGAATCTCTGGAGGTCCCTGAAGACCCTTCGAGGGAATTCATGAGATAAAAACTTTATAATAGGGGCATCTGGGTGGCTCATTCCGATAAGCCTCTGCCTTCAGCTCAGGTCATGATCTCGGTGTCCTGGGACTGAGCCCTTCATTCTGGCTCCCTGCTCACAAAGGAGTCTGCTTCTCCCTCTCCCTCTGCCCTTCCCCCTGCCCCCGACTCATGTGCGCATGCTCTTCTCAAATAGATAAATAACTCCCTCTGCAAAACCGTTCATAATAATGCTAAAATCTTATTTCTGTTTTTTGGTTTTGTTTTTGTTTTTTTTCTGAGTTGATATTTGCACTGATGGTGCAAAAGCTGTGGGGGTAAATTTCTGTTTGCCTTAGTATGAATCAAGGCAGTGGTGCTACTCTTAAAGTAATCATTGTTTCTTTCTTGCCATCTTCTCAGAGTAAAAGAAAGAAGAAGAATAAAATGCCAGTTTCATGAAATAGTAAAAACGGTTCATTTTATTAAATCTTCACCCTTGAATGCATGTCTTTTTTGTATTGTGTGTTATGAGATGAGAAGTATACATAAAGCAATGAGTCTACATGCTGAACCAAGATGCTGGTCTCAAAAGCACTCAAGTGGTTAAGTAGCTAGCTAAACTGGCCATTTTTTTCATGGAAGACAATTCTGACTTGAAGAATGACTGACAAGTTAGGTTGTTCAGACTCTTTGGCAGCCATTCTCTTTAAAAGGAACAAGATGGGGCACCTGGGTGGTTCAGTGGGTTGGGCCTCTGCCTTCGGCTCAGGTCATGATTTCAGGTCCTGGGATCGAGCCCTACATTGGGCTCTGTGCACAGCAGGAGCCTGCTTCCCCTTCTCTCTCTCTGCCTGCCTCTCTGCCTACTTGTGTGATCTCTGTCAAATAAATAAAAATCTTTAAAAATAAATAAATAAATAATAAAAATAAAAGGAACAAGATGAGTCCATCACTTCAGGGAAACAACTGATAGTGTTTATTGCCAGTGACTGAATTTCAGCTTTCAAGTGACAATGAGAATTTTGTAAGACATTTATCAGTCACCATGAGCTTGATAGCTTTCCAACACTAAACTTATAAGATTGGTGGTGATGTTAATAAATGTGATTTTTTTTTTGATATAGTAAAAATGAAACATCTCAACTTTAGGAATTGCTATGTAACTCAGTGATCTAATATTACTCAAATGACCAGTGTAAGATGTTACAAAATCCTGCATGGCTAAAAGAGTCATTCAAATGGCAATATAGACAAGTGGATTTTAATATAACAGTGTGAACCAACCGCTCAATTCTGTGGCGAGCAATTTTGGTATAATATCAAAGAAGAAAATTGACAGTTAGCTGCAAACCCTATTAAAACTACTCTTCCCTCTTCCAACTGTGTATCTTTATGAGGGTGAGCTTTTTGTATACTTGTATTGTATACTCAATAGATTGAGCAGAGGCAAAAAAACAAAAACAAACAAACAAAAAAAACAGCTATCTTTGATAAAACCAGACTTTATTTTTTTTAAAAGATTTTGTTTATTTACTTGACACAGAGGGAGGGAGAGCACAAGCAGGGGGAGCAGGAAAGGGAGAAGCAGGCTCCCTGCCAAGCAGGGTGCCCGATGCAGGGCTCAATCCCAGGACCCTGGGACCATGGCCCGAGCCAAAGGCAGATGCCTAACCAGCTGAGCCACCCAGGTGCCCCTAAAGCCAGACTTTAAGAATATTTGCAAAATTGAAGATAAGTCATAATTTTTTTTAGCTATCTCAAATTTTAATTACTAATATGAAACATCAGTAACTCACACAACATTAATAAACCACATGAACAAAACTCTTTGGAATCCACAGTACTAACGAAGAATGTGAGGGCATCCTGAAAACCAAAAATGAGAATTTCTGGCATAGAGTTATATAGTGAACTGATGAACTAATGTTTTTGTGGTAAACCTGGATTTTATTAATTATCTGCACGTAGACAGCAGTAGCAATTGTGTTCTCCCCATACATCTTGAACACAACTATTGTGGCAATATGTCAAAACTTTACACTCTTGGGCTGCTTTCCCTATGATTTCATTGTCCTTCACCCTTTCTGCTATTTTCTGTCTGGATTAGAAGGCTTCTTCCTTTCTTTCTTTTTTTTTTTTTTTTTTTTTGCAGCTGAGGCTAAAAGACTTCTCTGTCACCTGTGTAAATTACAGAACACTTAAAATATGACTCATATAACCACAATGTATGCTTTTATGATTTGTTACTATTAATGGACTCAAATCACAAAAAATGTATCCATTGGTTACTGTTGAGCACGCGTCCATACTTCATAGCTCACTAAATAGATGACATAATCAACTCTAATTTATTTGCAAGTCCAGTGTCTATTTTTTAGATTAACCAAAATTTGTTTTAGATTCTATCTGGACATTGTCTTGCCAGCAACTCTGATTTTTAGCAATAAGCTAGTCTTTGCCTCAGTGCACTGCAGTTAAATAATCTGAAAGCAAAATGTAAAAGAAACATATAGTTGGTTATTATATATTTATGTAAGTAGAACTTAACTGAATTTTATGATTGTGTGTATTCGAAGTTTCATGTCAAGTCTGGTAGGAAATTACATAAAATTTTTTGATAGGTCCAATAGAGAATATGAAAAAATCTATCCAGTGTTTGCTATCTGTCAGAAGAAGGAAGAATCCCTTTGTCAGAAATTACCAACATGATTAATTTAGGGCCCCGTTATTTGCCTCATTACTATTAATAATTATAGTGGGCATTCCTTTGTCTTTGCTCAATAAAGTTATAAGATTTTTTTTTTGGACTAGAAAGTATCTGCTTTTTTTTTTCTCCTTCCTTCAGGGTTTAATAAGAAGGCAGTAGCTGATGGACATGAAAATGGAGACCTAGGAACTTCAAGTGAAACTCCCGTAGAAGACAGTGCTTCTAAACTAGACGATCTGCACAGTCTGTATCACAAAAAATCATACTAAATTGACTGTATCTCCTGACAAGATGGTTGATCAGACTTTTCTGAGTTTGGGGCACTAGGGAAATGGTGACAAAGACTATATAAGATCAAGGGAGGCTTGTAGCCTAAATGACAGTCGGGTACCTCAGGGCTTCATGTGAACAATTCTAAATGCATAAAACTCCCGGTTTTCTGTGGTATACCATAATTAGCTATTGCATGTAAAGCGACTTTGATTTTCTTGAAATTGTAAAGCACCAAAGCATGTGTTTCCCAAAGGGATATTTCTAGGCTCTTAAGTACCAAATGAAGCACTACTGTTTTATTTGGCTCCTTTTCCATTTAGTAGAAGGACCGTGCTAACCAGAATTTTATAAGAAATAGCCTTTAAATACAAGAGAATAAATGAATTCATATTATATATTCCAGAATGTTAAGTGTGGTATTTCAGAGAGAGAACTTAACTCAATGAATTGCAGAAATGTAGGCTTGACTTATTTTTTTTTAATTAAAAGAATGGTTTTAGTTTTTTAATTTAATTTATTGTGCATCCTGATACCTAAATCAGTTTTTAATGATCATTTATTGTAATGAGTTTGCCTTTCAGCTTTATTCAATGCAGTACAAAATAGTTTTCTTTAAGCAATCCTTTGTCAATCAATGCTGCACTAGAAATACTTTCTCAAAAGTTATTGTGCGTTGTACTTTCCTGGTTTTTGAAAGAAATGCAGATGAGTGTAAAATATCTGTCCTCAATTATGTTATCTGTGTGCATGGTATTGGAGCATTACATTATTAATGTTTGGACTCCAATGGTTTTTTTTTTTTTTTTTCTGGGATCCACAAAAAACAGTTTTATACATTTTGAGTTGTTCATAAAGTTTGTCTTGTGATAGTCTTGGTACTTAACAATACATTCTTCTGGCAGTAAAAACTTAGATTTGTCAGTGAAATTACATTGTATCTACACAGCAGTTTTCTCTCAAAGTAACTTATTTGCCAATCATTTAAAAAGCCGAGGACGTTTTGATACAGTAATTGTTCGGGTTGGCTTTTCATCTCAGTGTTTGCTTGATGAAAGTGCTCTCATTCGCAAACTACAGATCTATTAATGATCTTATCCTGAGATTAAGCCCCGGAGGGAGCCTGCTCTTACTGCTTTGCAGGCCACTGTACCCTGCTGGGTAAAGTGAAAACATTGCATTTAAAGAGGTGATAGTTTTGCCAATATCACTGATTTTTTGAAAGGATATACATTTAAGGGGATATTAAGTGGGGGACAAGCCTACAAAGGCTTTTAGAGTATTACCAGTATCTTCATGTCTAATATTCAGATGTTATGTGATATAGAACACTTTTTTGTTGTTGTTTATCCTAGATTGCACTATATATTTGTTCATAGGTAAATCTGTACAATGTATATACTTTCTTTGGTGGTTTTGCTATTTATAAATTTTATGTTTTAACTGTTGCTCATTTATGGTTTGTTTTGGGTGGTTCTGTTCATCTGTATATCACCATGTTAGTTTTTAATAGAAATGCACTTCATAGTGTATATTGTTACTGATATTAAATACATTGTTAGAGTAACGTTGCCTCCCAGCAAAAGCTAATATTTAATTGTACAACCAAATAATCAAGCTCCATGTTATTGTTTGCTCCTGACAGGCTAGGCCTCTTATAAGAAAAAAGAACTTTTTATGCACCCCTACACCAAACACATACCCCAGGCATGACATGAGAACTGCAAGCTGGAGTTGAGCCAGTTTATTCATTTAGCCAAAAAAATTTCCATTGCACTGTATCTGAAAACATTTTTGTTGTGACTTGAAGCCATGTTCTTGTTTTTTTAAAACGCAGCCTGGGATGGAATGACCATGGCAGTTTTTGTTTTTGTTTTTTCAGAGAATATCCTTAATCTACTAGACAGAATCCTTAGGAGATACTAGCTAGAACTTTCTGATTTTCGAGAACAATCTAAAAGTCCATGAAGAGTACTTTAAGAGCCTTGAATTAGCATTTCTCTGGAGACGCTGTATAATATGGATCATATGGGATGGTTATGACATAAACTCCTTTCAAGGGCTGAAGAGCAGAAGGAAAAATTTCCCAGGTAGTTTAAGATTGCCTAAGTCAGTTCCGTTTTCATTCCTGCTTCACCCTGGTTTGCAAAGAAAGTCTGTACGAGAACTCCATTGCTCAGACGCTACTGTGAGCTTCCTGGCAGGTGTTTAGAAAGTACCCAGTTAAAAGTTCATTTTAGAATGGTCTCTAGGGGATGAGCTAAGGATTACAGATGGAATGAAAAGCAGTTTTTATATTTTCACATTTATAGGGAAGAAATCCCTAACACGCAAGTTTCTCGGCCAAAGCCAAATAGCAAAGGGGAGAGAACTGTGGCAAAGCCATCACAGTTAAAAAGGAAAAAGAAAAATCTGCAAATACACAACGGAAGAGCTGAGGGAAAATGTTCAAAACGTGAGGGTTGTGTGTATGGGTGTATATTTACATTTTAGCCTCTAACATTCTCTTCTATAGTATCTATTAGGAATCTGATGGAGCAACAATATTTGGGTGTATGAGGCTTGTTAAAACAGGTTTAAGAGAAATGAAAGGTGGTGAGCCTTGGTAATTATAACTCAGCAGCTGTCAAAAGGTAACACGGCTTGTGCTTGGTGCTGGTTTTACTCCCCACACAGTGGACTTGACTTTGTTTTCATGTTAAGAAACAAAATGCATTGATTCATGTGTAAGTCACACATTATCTGATATCTTTATTATGTATTCCACCGTTCTACTTACTCAGTCTTCCACGTAGGGTTGGCCTCAAATCTATAGGATTTATGACAAATGTATTATATCTAGTTAAGTTGAGTTTAATATTTTTTTATTAGCCTGTAAATAAAGATGGCATCTTCTACATTAAAATGGTATTGAGCTCATTTTCTTTCTTTCTTTTTTTTAAAGATTATATTTATTTGAAAGAGACAGCGAGAGAGAGGGAACAAAAGCGGGGGGGAGTGGGAGAGGGAGAAGCAGACTCCCACTGAGCAGGGAACCCAATTCAGAACTCGATCCCAGGACCCTGGGATCATGACCCGAGCCAAAGGCAGATACTTAACAACTGAGCCACCCGGGCGCCCCTGTATTGATCTCATTTTTTTTAAAAAAATAAACATTTTAAGTTTCCCATTAAATATTTTTGTTTATTTCTGGTAGCCCCTATCTAGTTGTACTAACAGGCCATCACGTCCATGAAAAGGCTGAAACCTAGTTACTATAGTTGAACAATTTTTTTTTTTTTTGTATGAATTAACTGTGTGATCATAGGAACTGTTTACTCTGGGTCAGTTAAAAACATGGTGGTTGGGGCGCCTGGGTGGCTCAGTGGTTAAACCCTCTGCCTTCGGCTCAGATCATGATCTCAGGGTCCTGGGATCGAGTCCCGCATCTGGCTCTCTGCTCAGCAGGGAGCCTGCCTCCTCCTCCTGTCTCTCTCTGCCTGCCTCTCTGCCTATTTGTGATCTGTCAAATAAATAAAAAAAAAAATCTTTAAAAAAAAAACACAAAACGTGGTTGGAAGGAGCTGTCAGAGCAACTTTGGGGCCAGTGTTTTGTTAGAACTTAGCAGACTAGTCTCCTTGGGTTAGTTTTGTGTTACAGATTTTGATATCCATGTTCTCTAAGAGGATAACTGAAGCAAATTAAAAAACATCCTATTAGATATAAGAGGATGTAAGAGGACATTCTTCCATTTTATCATCTGAGCCCATATAGTTGAGAAGTTTCCAAAATAGGTGTAAAATAATTTTTAGAAACATATGTAAACATTATTCTGTTTCTTTGCTTAGGAAGTTTTACATATGGTCACTTACGTCAAAGGACTAGGTGTAACATGAGTAGGAATGCCTTTGCTTTGTTAGGGTACTTGAGGTCAATCAAGATAAACTTACAAATGGTATTTTAGTATTGATGAATACAAATCATATTTCAGAAAATTACTTGAGTTACCAACATTCAGAAGTACTTTTTTCATTGATTAACCTTGATTTAGACCTCATACAATATGCTGTCTGTATGGCAGCTTAAGCTCCCAGCCCACCAGGCAGTTTGGAAAAGCCTTTTCCCCAGAATTCATCTGCATAGGATGTTGTTCAGTCTATGAAATGTAAAAGATTATTTACATTTTGGGTTTTTGTTTTTGTTTTTTGGGTTTTTTTTGGTGTTTTTTTACACTTTCGTTTTTAATCAGTGTTCTAGTTTAGGTGGTTTTGTATCTTTTTTAACTAAAAATATTGCAAGTTAGCTTGTGCTGTTGGTGCTAAATATTTGTTTCATACTGAATCTTTTTCAGATGTATATTGATCACTGGAGCCCCTGTGGTGGTGGCCAGGAGAATGCTCTCCCAGATCTCCAGCAGGAGGAGCACACTGACTCCGGGCTCGCCCAGCTGCTGCACTCTGAAATCTATCCCAGCTTCTCCAGCCTCTGCCCGCAGTGACTGATCATGACAGGAGTATTATGACCCCTTGCCTTGAGCTTGAGGACTTCCTGACGGTCTGGCCAGACTCCCACAGGATTATGTTCTGATCTGAGTGGCTTCTTCCCCACCTTCCCTCCTTTAGCTGAGCTCCTACCTGCATCGGGGTCTGGGTGCTTCTGGCTTCCCATGAAACCCAGCTTCCTCTCCATTTCCTCACCAGCATTGCTCCCAATAAATCCCAAGCAGATTCCCTTCTTGGTCTTGGTGTCTGCTTCTTGGAAGACCCAGGCTAACACAAGTGGACCAGGAGATGTAAGGAGATAGGTTAATAGATGAGGAACTGGCTTATCTCCCACCCGGAGGCTGAAGAGGATGATCTGATCGGTAAGTGAGTGGCATGAAGTCATGGCTCAGTTTTCTAAATATTTAATAGATGGTGTGCCTGAACTGTTGTCCTTAGAAAGGCCTACCTGTAAAGTTCACCCGTGGCTAGTAATGCAGCAGTTTGGAGTTTAGGAATATCCCGCCCCTCCCATTCCTTTACTGATAAGGGTGGTTTATTGTGCCTCCTGAAGCCTTTGCACAAACAGGAAGATTTATGTTGGAACACCTGCCTTCCTTCTGGGAATCTGGAATTTTGATACATGCTAGGCGGAGAGTGCCTCCATGACTGCACCCAGTAAGAACCCTGGACTCCAGGCTTGCCCAGGGTCGGGCAGGCTTCCCTGGTGGACAGTATTTTTCTGTTATACATCATTGCTGAAGGAATGCAGCTCATCTTCTGTGACTTAATAAGAAGACTCTTGGAGCTTGTGCATGGTTTCCTCTGGACTTCGTTCACATGCCTTTCCCCTTTGCTGATTTTGCTTGGTGTTCTTTCTCTGTAATATCATAGTTGTGAGTGCAGCTCTGTGCTTAGTTCTGTGGGTCCCGCTAGCACCCCCGCCGCCTCAGACAGCCCCTGTCCCCTTGGTCCTCTCTTGGTTGCCAGGCCAATAACTAGGCTCAAATCCTAGCACAGCCTGGGTATGGATGTGTTAGGCCTGGCAAGGGAGAAAAGAGATGAGACCTCAAAAGTGTAAGAATTAGCTAGCATATACTGGCAGGTGCCAAGAATGTGCTACTAGGATTGGATTTTGAGAGAGCCTGATTAAGAACTAAACTCTCACATTAAAACAATTCAGATTGGAAAAAATAATCCACACCTAAAACATAAGGACAAAGAAAATTGGAAAGTGAAATGATAAAGAAGATACACTGGGCATATATTAAAGGCCAGCTGAGATAATTATTTGTATCAGAGAAACTAAGCAAAAAAAAAAAACATAACCAGGGATAAAGCTACTTCAGTCCTTAAAGAGTCAGCTCACTACAAAATTAAAATAATTCTAACCTTTTATTTACTAATTTGAAATAGCCTCAAATTATATAAAGCAAAAATTAACAGAACCACAAGAAAAGTATAAAAAACCATCACAGGTTTGGGAGGTTGCCAACAAAACTTTCAAAGAATTTGAGAAGGAAGGAAGCTTTGAACAGCAAAAGTAACAAGATTGTTTTAAAGTTCAAGTTAAGATGGTATTTGATTATAAAAGACGTCTGGCTTATAAATAGGAAGATAGACGAATGGAACTATTTGCAGGAAAACTAGATCCACAAAATGTAAAATATACAGATTTAATAAGTCTATGCTTGGGAATGGTAAAATTAGCAATTTGTCAAAATGCCAGCAGGGGGCAGCAAATCCCAACTATGGTATTCTACGGCTTACTAGAGCTTGGTTTTATGAAGACTGTCGAATAAAATACTTTTTATTGGGAGGTTGAGTAAACTGAGAACTATAAAGTATATTCCTTGTCCAGGGTCACACAGTTAGTAGGTGTCAGGCAGGACTCAAACCCTCTCTTGATTCTACTTTAATGGGCCACAAAGGGGGAAAGGGAAATACAGATGAAACTGTCAGCTTTTCAGTCTTTCTCCCCCAGTAATTATTTCTATTTTTTTAATGGTGCAAGGTTTTGTGGAGCCTAGGATAGATTCAGTTTTTATTTTTAAAAATGATAGTTGAGCTGGATTTGAATTTCACTAGAAATTTTCTGCAGTTGGGTGACTTGCATTGTGGGAACTCCTCACATCCTATGGCAGAGACGCAGACCCTTGAGATGGAAGCATTCCCTCCCTTGCTCTTCACATGCACAGAGTTCCCACAGTCTTCAGGGAGCCGGCTTGCAGCAGGATATTTGTGACATTTGGGAAGGTTTCAGTCTTACTATTGGTAAGGGCATTTTTACCTCTGCTGAGGGCTGCAGGGAAAAAAGACAGTAGATGAACTACTGGCTAAACTAATTAAAAAAAAAAAAAGCAAGGACAAATGTACAAAAGAAGGGAGAAATAACCATAAAAACAGGGAACTCAATGGGTGATTTAAAAAAAACTATTCAATTCTATATGAATAAATTTGAAAACTTTTCTACGATAATGTAATTTACCCAAACTGGATGAAGCTGGGGTGTCTAGGTGGCTCAGTCGGTTAAGTGTCCAAGGTGGCTCAGGTCATGGTCCCATGGTCCTGGGATCAAGTCCAGCACTTGGTTCCCTGCTCAGCGAGTAGTCTGCTTCTCCCTCTCCCTCTGCCACTCCTGCTTGTGTGCTCACTCTCAAATAAATAAAATTTAAAAAAAAAAACTGAATGAAGTTTTAAAATCTAAACATATTTCCGTGGAAAAAACCGTCAATGCTATCTCCTTCTAAAATTACCATAAATACATGCTTTCACAGGCAGTGCTACCAAATGTTTAAAGAGCAGATCATTTCAATGCCTAGCAAGAGAAGAACCTAAAAGAAGGAGAATATGAAATTGTTTTTGTTACGCTAATAAACCTGATGAACACTGACACAGAAAAAATGAAAAGACCTGTCTCATGAAAAAACATTATTGCAAAAACCCTAAATAAAATGTTACCGATGTGAACTCAGCAGTTTAACGGACACACACACCATAACTAAATGTTTAATATTAGGACATCCAGTGATATAATTAATCGTATGGCTGGGTCTAGAAAGGGGTCCTAGGCAAGAAAACCATTTGCTTTTCTTTTTTTTTTAAAGACTTACTAATTTGAGAGAGAGAGTGCATGAGCACATGCAGGAGCACATGGAGTGGCAGAAAGGGGGATGGTGGGAGAGAGAAACTTAAAAGAGACTCTACACTGAGCCTGGAGCCCAGTTCAGGGCTCGATCCCGTGACCCTGAGATTACAACCTGAGCTGAAACCAAGAGTTGGACGCTTAACTGACTGTGCCACCCAGGGATCCCCAAAATCATTTCCTTCTAGTTCCATAGATTCTGAAAAGTTGTTGGTGGAAATCCAACACTAATTCTTGGTGAGGGAAAAAAGGAATGAATGGATGTTTTCTTAATAATACACACCTCAACATAATCTGTTGCTACCTCTAAGCCAGCATCATGTTGGGTAGGGAGATACTAGAAGCATTTAATCTGGTAGGGGAGGTATTGCCAATGGAATTAAATGTACGTACAAATATTGTAAAGGAGTTTGCAACAGCACTATTGACAGACATGATCACATTCCCTGAAAAACTAGAAGAATCAACTAGAAACTACTAGAAACTAGGAAACTTAGTAAAGGAATAAAATATAAACCAAAGTCAAAGAGGAAGAAAAAATATGTTTTAGTATTTAAAACTTTTTTAAATTAAAAAGGTCTATAATAGCTAATACCAACATGGTGCCCACTGTGGGTCAGGTTCTGCTATAAGGGTTTTACATGTATTAACCCTTGTAATCTTCACTGCAACCCCATGAAGTATAGTCTACCACATTTCCACTTAGAAATAAGGAAATGGAGTCAGAGAGAGGTAAACTAATACTTTCTTGGTTACACAGGGATAGAATTTGAACAGAGACAGTACAGTTGCAGGATGTATATTTTTTTCCACGAAGGCCATACCAGTTCTTGATCTATAAGAGGAGGGGGGCGGTACCATTTCCAATGGCAACAACAACAAGAAAACACCTAAGCATAAATTAAACAAAAAATGTGCAATACTTGCACGAAAACTGTATAAAATGCTGTAAAGGGATGCAAAAGAAGGCTCAAACAAATGGAAAGTTTACTACATTGTGGGTATAGCCAGTGTATAACCATGTGTAACCAAAGATTACATCAGACAAGGACGAGTGGGAGCCGAAGCAAATGAACATGCCAGGTTAGATCACTCTGGGAAGAAAGGGGACACATAAGGAGATGGACTTGTGGTATTAACGGGGAATTCTTTGCACTTGAGAGAGATTTAAACAAGGTTATAAGCCAAGAGGGAGATAGATACCCCTTGAGAGGGAGAGAAGGTGAACACAAGGGAAAAGGGAATCTCTGGAGCAGAATCTGAGATGATGGAGAAGCCCACGGGGACTAGGTCCCCGGTGAAGGCTTTGAGCCCCTTTCCCGTTGACACAGGAGGGGAGAAGGAAAGGACTGGCATGGGTGCGGTTTTCTGTGGGAAGAGGGTTGGACAGGTAGGTACAGGCAAGGCCTCCAAGTACAGGAAAGGTGCTTTGGAACATTGCTGAGGGGCAGCTGGCAAAGATCAGCTTGATAAAGTAGGAATAATGGGCCCCGGGTAAGTGGGGAAACTGGGAATTGGTAAGAACCCCAGTGCGAGAACATGGTTACACCATGTTCTGCTGCCATGGTGGACAGGTGCAGGTGGTATGCCGAGGGCGGCCTTCCCTCCAGGTTTGGGGTTCCTGGAAAGACAGCAGCATGAAATGCTGAGGCAAAACAGTTCACGTGCTGGGTGCAAAGAAAATGCAACTTAAGAAGTTCACCAACCAGAGGAAAATGATGAAATCTGGGCATCAAATATCTTCATGAGGTCAATGTATAAGGAGGATGAAAGGTGAGGAATCCGAAGAACAGGAGGTTTGGAGCAGACAGAATTAGTAAGATCTCTGAGCTGGAGTTCTTGTGGACATAGTTCTTGTGGACGTCTGTGAAGGTAGTTTCAGTGGAGTGGAGGTTCCTGGAGGAGGCATCAAAAAACCATGCTGGACACCACATTCTCTAGTGTGATCACAGGGAAAGAATGGAGAAGAAGAAGTCCTCAGTGAATGGGGAACATGGCTTGGGGACATCAGGTGCACAGCGAGAAGAAAAGGGGGCAGAGTTGGGGGGCAGGAGTATCACAGTGGGAGAGGATTTTGCAAGAGGGAGAGAGAATGGGTGGGAAGTGGGTGTCGGGAGGAAGGTGTGCCTTGCCCGGTGGCCACAGCCAGTGCAACTGTTAAAGAGAAAAGGCCACCTCCTCTCGAAAAGGAAGGCAGGTGGTGCTGGAGGACAGTTTTAGACTTCAGATTGGTCCGAAAGGGAAGAGTTACTATTTATTGACCACCTGCTGTATGCAAAAGACAAATTATTATAAGCAGCCCTTGTATAATCCTTAATGTTAGGGATTAAGAAGTGGGTTTAGAAATCACCAATGTTGAAAGATAAACTGAGGCATTTAAAAAATGTTAAATTTATTTGAGTGTCTATAGATTTTTTTTTTAAAGATTTATTTATTTATTTATTTGAGAGAGAGAGAGAGAGAGACACAGTGAGAGAGAGCATGAGCGAGAAGGTCAGAGGGAGAAGCAGACTCCCGTGGAGCTGGGAGCCCGATGCGGGACTCGATCCTGGGACTCCCGGATCATGACCTGAGCCGAAGGCAGTCGTCCAACCAACTGAGCCGCCCAGGCGTCCCTGAGTGTCTATAGATTCTAATCCAGTAGTGCCAAACCAGGAGTGGTTAGGAGCACTCCACCAAAGGAGGCCAGGGGAAAGACTTCGAGAACATGTGGGAACAAAGGAAATTATCTGACTGGCTATACCTTAAATCCTAATTGGCTGTTGTCACTGGCTGTCCTTAGCATTCGGTTTTGAAACCTTGAGGCATTTTGAGGGGTAGACTCTAGTTTGCTTACATAGGCCGTCTGGGCATTAGAGCCCCCTCAGGCTAGTGGTTCTTGTTAAATTGACTGAACACCAGGGCGCCTGGGTGGCTCAGTGGGTTAAAGCCTCTGCCTTCGACTCAGGTCCTGATCCTAGGATCCTGGGATCAAGCCCCGCATCTGGCTCACTGCTTGGCGGGGGACCCTGCTTCCTCCTCTCTCTCTGCCTGCCTCTCTGCCTACTTGTGATCTCGGTCTGTCAAATAAATAAATAGAATCTTAAAAAAAAATAATAATTGACTGAAGGCCAATAATAAGTTTGAAATCATGTAGTTAGATTAAATTCCAGGTTAATTGCGACTTCTGTACGGTTCTAAATCCTATGCTACTTGTAATAAATATGCTGTCTCCTGCCTGCTGGGATGGTATCATTCCAGCAAGATGAGATGCAGACCTGTCTGTAAGTTCCTAGGGATGTTAGGTAAAATAAAATCAGAATTCTTTAAACGGCCCCACTAATCTCAAATACAGGGAAATACCCAGGTATCAGAATTAAAGACGGCATTTTAAAGCAGTGACGAGCACTGGAGCAGAAGCTTGAGCATCCTGGGGGGTGGGGGCTGGGCTACTCAGACGCTGGGTATGTAACCTCCTGGAAAGGACAGGAGACGAGATTTGGGGTTTAGCATGAGGGGAAGTTAGAATAGTGAAAGGGTGACCCTAGAAAAAAATCTGCCCAATAAAACAGACAACAAAGGATGAATGGCCCCGAATGATCAGCCAAGGCTCCCCTGACAAATGAAAACCAGGGGCTCTGCCTCACACAGCTCTGGGTCTAGGAACCACTGACTCGAAAGTTACACCAAAAACTTGTACAGGGCTGACAGATTCCTAGTGTTAGTGTTGCCAGATCCAGCAAATAAAAATACAGGACATGAATGTATATGTCCCAAATATAGAACACACTTAAACTAAAAAAATTATATGTTGTTTCTCTGAAATTCAAATTTAACTGGATATCCGGTATTTTGTCTGGCAACCCTACCTGGTGTACGTGACAGATACAAACGCCAAAACCACTCAGGAAGGCCATTATCATGAGGTTTTTCACAAGGAGGGAAAAGCCCTGCTAAGTAGAAGGGCTCATGATTAAACATCGGAAACCATCTAAAGACACAAACCATCTTGAACAAGAGTCAGGAGAAACAACACACAGGACAGAGCCTCAAGAACTCTGGCCATTCATTCACTGAGCAAATATTTATGGAGCAGTGCTCAAGGTGCTGGGGATCTGCAGGGAACAAAACACACAAAGCTCTTTTCCCTCACGGGATGGGGTCTAGCAGGAGAGCCAGAAACATCAGTACAGGCGCCGTGTCAGATGGTGATCAGCGTTATGAAGAAAAGCAAAGCAGGAAAGGAGAGAGAAAATGTGTCGAGAAGAATGCTGGTTTTCAGACAGGGAAAGGAAGGAAGACCTCCTGGAGATTCTGAGTGTAGTCTCGAAGGAAGTAAGAGCACAAGCTGTACAGATATCTGGGGCAAGAACTTTCCAGGAAGAAAGATCAGTGAGCCCACAGGTTTCAGGATGGGTGTATCCCCAGCAGGTTCAAGGGACAGCGCAGAGGCTCGTGTGGCTGGATTCGGGTGAACAAAGGTCTGAGGGGTGACATAGTGATGGAGGGCACAAATCACGGATTTGCCCAGTCCGGTACAGGAGCCAGCAGCCACAGGTGGCTGGTTACTTTTAAATAAGTGACCTTCAGTAAAATAAAAAAGAATTCCTTAGTCCAGCCACATTCCAGTGCTCAACAGCCACATATAATTAATGAGTACCACGCTGAGCAACTCAGAGAATGTCTCTCTTGTTGCAAAAGTTCGACTGAACAGCACAGCCAAAGCCTTATAAATCACTGCATCGCGGCTCCTACTCTAAGTGAGATGAACAGAACAATCAGAAAGAGAATATAAAATGAACATGTTGTGGGTGCCTGCGTGGCTCAGGTTATGATGCTGGGGTCCTGGGATTAAGCCCTGCATTGGACTCCCTGCTCAGTGGGGAGCCTGCTTCTCCTTCTCCCTCTGTCTGCTGCTCCCCCTGCTTGTGCTCTCTGTCAAATGAATAAATAAAATCTTTAAGAAAATTAAAAAAAAAAGAATATGTTTCAAATGATTAAAAGAAGGCATCAAAGCCCTAGAAGATACCAAGACAGTGTAAAAAAGGGCAGATCTAAAAAAGAAACCACAGACGCAGACATTTTTTTAAAAACAAATTAGAACCTTAGTGGCTCAATTAAGCAGATGAGATAGAAGACAGAATTAGTAAACTGGGGTATTTCGTGTGGGCCAGGCAATGCTCAAGAAGCTTCACTCATCTTCACACCAGGCGTAGGCAGGTGGATGGTATTGTTTCTCCCCACAGAACAAGCAAGGAAACAGGTGCAGAGAGGTGACGCCTTCTCCCCCAGGCAATCTCAAGTCTGTGTACCCAACCACTGTGCCATATTGTCTCTCGGGAGAGACACTCAGGAGAGAACTCAACACAGGAAGATAGAGACGATAAGGAAGAAGGACCAAGAGACGGGGATGGAAATGGAATGAGGTCCAAAGAACATCCAATAGGAATTCCAGGAGGAAGTAACAAAAACAGCAGAGGCAAGTAGTTAGTGCAAAATAGGATGGCTGAGAATTGTTATGGTGGAGAGAGGGGAATCCTAGGATTCAAGATGCAGGAGTCCCAAGTAACATGAATACAAATAAATTCACAGAATTCATAGTCCAACACAGTAGTGAAACAGCAGCACACCAAAGGCAGAGCAGACATCTTTCAAAGCCTCTAGGTGCATTTATTCCTAGAAGAGGGAGAGCTGGGAGAAAGACCCGTGGTGGGAGAGGAGAGATCTGGGCGGTGCATACAGTGGTGGGACTGGCTGCAGGGAGAGCACAGGGGAGAGGCTGGGCAGGGCTGGGCTGCACTGTTTGGGGTGAGGACCACTAGCATGACTGTACTCAGCCCTAGCCTCTATTCGAAGACTCAGCTGTTCCAAGATCCCAACGAGCTTAGGCATGCTCTCTCAATTAAGTACAGCGTGCACGTTGCTCTCAGAACTTGAGCAACTATTTGGTGTACGAACGAAAGAGAGGCATTTTGAAAAATGAAAGAAGATGGGGTCGGAGGGAGACAAACCGTAAGAGACTCTTAATCTCACAAAACAAATAGGGTTGGAGCGGGGGTGGGTAGGGAGAAGGCGGTTGGGTTATGGACATTGGGGAAAGTATGTGCTATGGTGAGTGCTGTGAAGTGTGCAAACCTAGCGATTCACAGACCTGTACCCCTGGGGCTAATAATACATTATATGTTAATAAAAAATTTTAAAAAATGAAAAAGAAATACTAAAAAAAGAGAGAGAGAGAGAGGCATTTTGAGAAAAGTGAGACCAACCTGGTACTTGCACTAGGACCACTGAGCTGATGTATTTCTAAAAGGCCATTCAGGAAATATTTTTGGAAGGCTATTATTCATGGTGACTCTAGTTGTGTCCATAACTGTGATTTCATTTTCTGCTAAGATTCGAAAGCCAACGTAATAAACAGATGGCATCCTTCCTAGATGTTTTCTAGGCTGATTAGAAATATTAATGAAACTTTAAATAGGAACAAAACCCAGTGCCATTTCAGCAGCTTCTGTGGTCAGTGTAGTTTTGTCAGGAAAGATATGTCGCAGTCACAACTGTTAGAAGTGACAGAATGCCATCTTGGCCTCCCAATGGGATTTGATAACAGAAGACACCAGACAGAATGATCTCATTCTCACCTTATCACAGTTGCTGATGTTGCAAAACACTGAAAAGGACATAGCATTTTCCACTCTTATCCTCTACTTTAGGCTAGGCAGTGTAGGGTTTTACCAGACCTTTCCACTCAACCACCCCATCTGCACAGCAAGTCCACCTGGGGAAGTGCTGTTATAAAACCAAGTCCTATTCTCTCTCTGTCATGATTAGATCATGAGTATGGGCAAGAAATGTGGATGAAAATAACTTTAATTCACTGTAAACAAGTCTATTCCTGTGGATTAATATTTTAATGTTAGAAGGCTACATGCAGCCCACTGAGGGCCTGGATTAGACAAACAGCTAATTATAGAACAAAAACTTTGATAAATGTTGTTCCAACTAATTCTTACTTGTAAGGCTTGAAGGAAGGCGCATTAACATCATTTTTACACAAGAAGAAACGGAGGCTAAGGGTTAGATATGACAGACCGAATATACAAATGGATAACGCACAGGCCATGCATAGAAACAGAACTCTGATTTACACCCCAGAGCAGTAAGCGCAGGAAAGCAACCCATTACCCACAGGAGCTAGCCCAGAAGGCGAGCCCCCTAGAAGTCAGGCTTGCCCGTCAGACCAGGAAGCAAAGCAAGAATGTCTGCTCTGGTGATTACTAACTGATAGCCTCTCTCATTTTCTGTACGCACTTCCAACCTAGGGCCAAGCAGAGAAGGCCAAATACACATCCCTAACCAATTATCTAGTTAATCCATCCCACAGCTTCCCCATGCCAACAGCCTCCAAGCAAGGCACACCTGCAGCCCTCCCTTCTTTTTCCAACATGAAGCTTTCCATCCCTCTGCTGCCCTTCGGCTTCTCTGCCAAAATGCAAGCGACCGTGGCGGACTCCCGTGCTATCGTTAGCTTGAGTAGACTTCACTTGCTTGGCGGGTCTTCGTTTATTTCCAGACTAACTGGCTCAAGATCCCTCAGCTATGGTGCGGCTGATCAGGGCCTGGAACCAAGACCTGCCTGACTCCAAACCCAGCTCTTTCCACTGTAACCACCTGCCCTTTTAGGAAGACTGAGCCTCAGACGCCTTCAACAGCTTGGCTAGCAGACACCAATGAGAGGCAGGGGCACTGCGATTTGGCATAGTTTATTATTACAATTAGTATGCATATAAAACCATGTAAACTCCACAAAGTAAACAGTTTATACCCTAAAATAACCAAAACTTCTGCTGTGAACTTCCAGCACCCTATTTTAAGATTTATAGTTTCACACAAAGTCATAGTTATACAAATAGAATCATGATATATTTTTTAGGTAAAGGATTTTTTTTGGTCCACATTTCATTAAACAAACACACATTTTCCTCTTTGGCAAAAGAGGGCAAATTCTGCACAGTGAACTCAATGCAAACAGATAAAAAGCACTGAACACGAGGTACAGCTGAGGTCTGGGCTAATCTGGAATCAGAGAGAACGCTGATTTTGTAAGAAACAAAATCAGTTCAGTTCCCCACCATCTCAGTAGAAAAGCTAGATGTGGATTTGGCCGCTGTCCCTTTTGCAAGAACACACCTCAAATAACTTTGTTTCATAGTGACAATGTGTTATTTCTGAAGAAAGTTATGCAAAATGTGGGTGTCTGACCTCAGCAATATTTTTAATCTGAGGTACAAAAGCATCTGTCACAGTAATTCAGCTGTCATCACTGCGCCACCTTCATTCAGTTTGTTGGGAGAGCAGTTTTGGTGGCCCCTGCGTCTCCGCACTTGGCTTTGCAGACAGTTTGGAAAGGTGGATTTGCATGTGAAAGCCAGACCGCCCCGGCGGGCGGAGGTGAGGAGGAAAGCCAAGTGGGATGAAGGCCTGTACCTCGGAGACCCAGGCCCCTCAGGCAGGGAAGCCGCCGGCGGCCCCCAGGAACCTAACCCAAGTGGCGTTCAAGTAACCGGCAGCTGCTGAGGTGGTTGTGTGCTATTGTGTTTTAATCTACAATCATAATTGCTAACAACCACCCTAGTGTGTTTCTCCTGCTTCAAGTAATTTCATTCCTTCCAAAAGAATGTTAGCAATGCTTTTAGTTCTGGTTATCAAAGGAAAGGAAATGAGCCACAATAACAACAAGATTAAGTTTAAACAGACCTGCTGCGAACACACTATCAGATAAAATAGACTTCGGGCGAACATACTCTTACACACGTTTCTGCAACAGCTTCATTCTCCCACTTAGCCTCTGTGCAGAAAAGCTGATCGAGCGAACTTAAGTTACTTTAATTCATGTTAAATACAACTCTGTACAGATTGCACATTTTATACGAAAGCAGCTCAGTGTCACAGAGAAATGAAAATGCCATCTGAAAATTGTCATTTTCCTAGCCCAACAAAACCCAACAGGCTCTTGCCCGAAGGGTCAGAACAAAACCAGATGCACTACTTTGTAAACAGTAGGAGGTGGGCCCTAGGACTCCACCGCAGGATCCTATGAAATCTCAGGCACACCCGCGCGCGCACACACGCACACGCGCGCGCACACACGTACACTTGATCCCCTCTCCCGTCTGCCAGGGCCGCACACAGCCCGCCGCTCTGTACCGCAGCAGGGTGCTGTCACAGTGTGCTCAAAGGAGAGCGGTCATGGCCGTGGGGCTCTGGGGTTGGAGGCAGTCTCTGGGGGCCGCGTAGGCGGCGCTGGCGGCGGGCTTTGCCCGCGGCTCCTGGTAGTCCGGGAGGGCGCGCTCCGCCGCCGGGCCGCCGGCGGTGGGCTGATCGTAGCCCGGGCGCTCGGCGGCGGGCGCGGGGCGCGGCGGCGTCTGGTAAGGCGCGCCGCCGCCCGCCGAGGGCGAGGGCGTGAGCGCCGGCCCCGGGCCCGGCACGTGGTAGCCGCCCTGCCAGGAGAAGGTATGCCCCCGCGCGGCGGGCCGCTCCACGATGGGCGTGGCGTACTCGGGCTCGGGGTGGGTCAAGGGCAGGGCGTACTCGTGGCGGCCGGCCGACAGGGGGCAGTGGTAGTGGCTGCCGGCCTCGGCGCCCGGCGCGGCCTTGTCTGCCTCGGTGTCCATCGGGCGGAAGGTGGAGCCCTTTCTGGTCACGGTCCCTGTGCCGATCAGGAGCGGCGGCTGGTAATCTGCAATTAGAAGCGCAGGAGACACACCGTGTGTGCGCCGCCTGGACGCCCGGACCAGCCGGTTGTTTGCGGAGGCGGCGCCCTGGGGAACCAGCCTGCCTGAGTGCCTACCACATAGCAGGTAGGATGAGAAAGCCTGAGGTGTAAAAGGCGGAGGTGCCACACACACGGGCTTACACAACCGAACTCATGCTTTAGGAAGCCTCATCGGGTCGCGGGAACCTGGAAAAGGCAGAGGACGCTTCCCCACACCTGGGGGACGGGAGGGAAATACCTCATGGAGCTCTCAAAATGGCTCTCGGGATGCCGGATTTTGGGAGGTGGAGGCAGTAAATACTATGAGGAACGGGACTGGTGATTAAACAACCTATTAAAAAAACCATGGAAAGAGAGTTTGATGCGGTCAGAGTATGAGGGACATGAGGTACTTTAATGGAAAACCAAGACCAAAAGAATAGGTTGGGGACTAATGACAATGGCGATGATACCAATGAAGCTCCCATTTACTGAGTCCTTACTCTGTGCCAGGCACTATTCTAAGATACTAAGGTATCAGTTAATGAAGTCTTCAAAAAAAAATTACAATGAAGTAGTGACTATTACTCCATCTGACAAACGGAAAACAGAAGCAGGCTGAGATGAAGTAACTTCTCCAAGATCACAAAGTTAAGCACCCAATGGAGCCAGAGGTGGAGCTCAGATCCCAAGCGCACACTGTTAATTGTAGACTCCCACATAGAGAACACTGAGTGCCTTACTAGCAGGTTTGGTTTAGTTCCATAAAAGAAACCTACTGAGGATTCTAAAGAAGAGACTGGCAGAGTTAAAGGTAACCAGGAAGCGGACTAAAGAGGGAAAAATCAAAAAAATGAGAAAAAAAGAAAAAGTGTAAGTCACACACAAGAGGTCTGGCAGCAGCCTTGGGAAGGCTATCCCTTGGAGACATGACTCAGGCAATATGTATTACCAACAACGTGGGGAGTGAGGAAAGAGGGGAGCCAAGGCCCCTTCCCAGATGTTAAGCCCAGACGCCTGAGGTAGACAGTCGGGAAGCCACTCAGAAGAGAATGTATGGAGCAGTCATGGGGAGAGTTAGGAACAATGGGTTCAATTTTGGACCCACTGAGGAACTGGTGACATTCGCAGGTAGTCCAGCAGGTGAGATTACTGACTTTTGGGGGACAGGGAGGGAAGTCGGGGCTTAGCAGCTGAGCGGACAAAAATGCAAGGAAGGGCTCTCTATTGGGAGCGCCTCTGGAGCAGGGGGGTGCAGCTGTTGAGGAGAGAGACTCTGGCTAAATGGGGGGAAGAGCGAGACCCGGGGCTCTCACAGTCAAGGTGCCCAAGAAGAACCACACAGTGGGGGAGGAGGACAGGCTGCACCAGAAGCTAAAGAATAATGAAAGGAAGAAGAAGTCAGACAAGGGGGTCTTCCCTCTCTTGTTTTATCTACAAGGTAGTACTAGAATTGGTGGGGGTCAAGGGGTAAGAAATAAGAAGATGGATTTTAGGTGGAGAGATGCTCTCTTTGCCCTGAAGCAGCTCAAGCAACCTTTCCAGTGGTAGTCTTCTGATTGATATACACATGCACCACCTGGGAACTTCTGGGCCAGTGGGCCCGGGCATGGCCTGAAGGCCCACATTTCTAGCAAGCTCCCTGATGCTGCTGGCCCTCAGAATGTACTTTGGGGAGCGAGAAGCTAAGCAGTGCTCCTAGAGTGCAGTTGGTGATGCCTAAGTATCTGAGAACCGAGACAAGTCTGCAGAAAGAGTACACAAATTGAGAGCAAGTGTTTAGAAACTCACAGCAATTCAAGACTAACTTTATGTCCACTGCTCTAATAAAAGAATTAGAGCTTTGTATTTTGTTATGTCTTTTTAAAAATGTTTTCCCCTAATTTATACAGTTGACCCCAAACAACAGGGGTTTAAACTATGTATGTGCACTTATAGGCGGATATTTTTTTCAATACAGCATAGTACTGGAAATGTGTTTTCCTCTTTTTTATGATTTTCTTAATATTTTATTTTCTCTAACTTACTTTTTTCTAAGAATATAATATATACGGGCACCTGGATGGCTCTGTCAGTTAAAGGGCTGCCTTTGGCTCGGGTCATGATCCCAGGGTCCTAGGGTTGAGCCCCACATTGGGCTTCCTGCTCAGTGAGGAGTCTCCTTCTCCCTCTCCTGCTCCTCCCCCTGCTTATGCTCTCTCTCTCTCTCTCTCTCAAATAAATAAAATCTTTTAAAAAATATATATATATGATCTAATGCATAAAACATGTTAACTGACTGTTTATGTTATTTCTAAGGATGGATTCAACAGTAGGTTGTTCTTGTCCGCAATAAGCTATGAGTAGTTAAGTTTTGGGGGAGTCAGAAGTTATACATGGATTTTTGACTGCGCAGGGGGGCCAGCATCCCTAACCCCCTTGTTGTTCAAGGGCCAACTGTATTGTATTTTACAAAAGTATTAGTTCTCGATGAATTAGAAATAATTTTTTAAAAGGCAAAAGAAGAAAAGAAAAGGATCCTTCCCCCAAGACAGTTTGAGAAGCTTGACTTTCAGGGATGACTTAACATGACACAGAGGCCATCCTAACACTGGACAGCTGCTTTCATCTCCCAGCTCATCTTCTATAAGGGCAGGAGCTGTGCTTAATTCATCTTTCCAGTCCCTCTTTCTTAGCGTCTTCACCAAAACCTTAGCAACAGATTAATTCAGGGCTTCCAGATTTTCGTGGTACCTTGGGGCCACTGCTATAGGTCTGTTCTAGCCCCTGTCAGTGTACCAGCCTCGTCTGAATGGGCTTATTTCCCTCCTGGTCTCCCTTCTCCCAGAAGCAGCACTTACCACCCGAGAGCACCGTCCCAGGGGGTTGCCGCTTACCTGCCATATCACTTGTGATGAGATCTAACTTTTGCGTCATTTCCTTTTCATTATCATAGCTGATGGTGAACTCAGTGGACTGATGTCTGGCAAAGGGATATTTGATCTGCTTCCAACAGTCTGGAATAAAGATAACACAAAACAAACTAATATCTCAGAAGCATAATGCACATTGTCCATGATGTATTTCTCGATGAGTCGGGGTCAGACCACCTCCTGCCAGCTGACCTTATGTGTAAAGAGAGTGGCCACGGCTCCTCAGATATATGTAGTAGACACAGCATACTGCGGTCGTTACAACAGTGAACACCATCCCAACCATGTTTTCCACCTGCCTTCACGATGTATTTGTGTACCCCTCGTGTCCCAGATTATCCCTATGTTAAACATGGTGGCATGGCTTCCCATCATCTGCACAGATGCGACACTCGTGTCTCGGGAACCAACACTTCTGGCTCTTGAGACTCTGCAGAGGTGGTGTCCCAAAGGGCTCCTAAGATTCAGAGGTGTCCTGCCCTGCTGCTGTCTCTCTGGACTGTAGATGACTCATTGCATGGGCATCCTGTAGTCCTAAGGATTCTCTGCAACTGAATCTGAACCCTGCCTGGTTCTTCCTTTGCTTTCCCAGGATGGGAAATACCATGGAAGCCTGGAGATGCAGGCCTGACAATGTACTTTGTGAAAATGGGGCTTTTATAACTTCTCCTGGGTGACAGGCAACGGGGTGGCCTAAACTCCAATACCCTCCCTCCAAAAAAAATGAATGCTGATAAATGATGGGATAATGCTGAACAAGAGTAAAAGTAACAGGCCATGAAAACTTCCAGTTGAAATAATGAGATAGGATACAATATCCCATCCCTTTTAGGCTTGCTAACTTAAAGGCTATAGAGCTTATTTTTTTAACCACGTTAAGTGTGGGCCACAGACCTAATCATGCTTTTAATTTGCAGACCCTGTCCCTTCCCTAAGACAAAATAAAACCGTAGAGTTTTCTGTAAACCAACCTGTTTTCTGGGCCTTAGCTGATCCATACGGATTTCCTTTCTTCTTCTTCCTATAGAGACAAAAGAATCTTACTTGAAAAGCTTCCTAAGTGGTAAGTGTTATTGTAGAAGAATACGTGAATTCTTCAGAAGAATAATTTAGTAGAAGAATTCTTATAGAATTTTAGAATTTTAGAATAAGAATTCTTTAGTAGAAGAATACTTTCTACCCCTACCCAACTTGTTTTTAAAAGATGTATTAACATTTTATCTTGGCCAAAGTAAGGCTGCTTCTCCACACATGAATATCAGAAAAGCAAACAGTTTGGTTTTGTGATTATTTGCATAATTAGAGAAGAAACTTAAAAATGCCAAGGCACATACTTTCTAAAGGCTGCAAAGATTCCTATTCCAAGCAGCAGGGCAAGGAGCACCGGCAGAATTGTAACAGCTGTGATGTTTATTCCTAGGAAGAGGGAAAGCCGCCATATTACAACAGAAATGAGCTACAGCCCAAGTTCACAGTCTAAAACTCAACATTGATTTGAAAGGTCTTCAACGGTTTAATATGGGGAAATTGAATACGTGCTAGGCATTTCCTGATATCAGAAAGCAAACAGAGAGGATACAAAATTTCTGGCTCAAGTTTAGGAAAATAATTTTTTTTTCCCCAAAACAGCAATTTCTGGTGGTCTTCAGGGATTAACATTTACTCTGAACTTGTTGGGACGACATTAGGCTTCACAATCAGAATTGAAGGGGAAGGTTTCACGCTGGCCCACCCTGCTGGTTGGGAGGTAATCAGCTCAAGAAACCAGTTCCCCCAGATGGTGGGAAGCTTTGCACGTGTGCACTAACAGGAGCTGGGGGAAAGGCGGGAAGAGCCCTGGGCTTCCCATTAGCAGGGCTCTGGAGCAGTGGGCTAAGAGGAAATGCAGCCCGATGACCTCAGAGAGCATTTCCACTCTGCTCACGGAATACCACGTCTTCCTACTTTAAAAAAGGAAGTCACTTTAACAGCTACTAAAGCAGGCCCCAAGCTTGTACACACTATGCAAACTAAAGGAGCAATATTTGTTCTTCACCCTTTATCTGTGATCCCTGAGAAGGGATCATCAACAAAGGGATGATCAGGCGTGGAAATGTGTAGTTCATGAAATGGGGGGTGGGGGGTGGGGGTGGGGAGGGATATAAGGACCTTCAAAAGGAACAAAAGTTGTAAATAACTGGGTTATTATTTACCAGAGTGGAAATTTGGGAGAAATCTAAGAACTTAAACTTCCAACAATAGGGGAATGGTTAACTAAGTGATGGTATGTCCATAGGAAAAAATACTATAAATGTATTGGCAACTGTGTTTTTTAACTACTTAACACTGGCAGATGCTCATGATACAATGTTAAGCAAAAATATCTATGCTACAGGACAAAATATGTGGTATGCTACCATTTTTTCTCAAAGTTATAGATAAATATGGTTGAGTGGATACAGCGGAATACAGTGATTATCTGTGGATGCTAATTTATGGCTTATTTTTACTCTCATATTTAGATCTCTAATCTTCCTGAATTTTATAAAATTACACAAATCATTTTATATTCTGAAAAAAAAAATAAATGTACTTTTAATGTTTACTACTTGAATAGGTTATATGTTTACATATTCAAACTTCAAAAAGTTTATGGAAGTCTCCCTCCTACTTCTGTTCCTCCTCTACAGGAAGCCAGATTATGTTTCTTGACATTCTTCCAGAGATATTGGAAAGATTATCTATATATATATATTCGTTCTTTATTCCCTTTTTTAAAAAAAGTTATTTATTTGAGAGGGAGAGAGAGAGCACAAGCAGGCAGAGGGTCAGAGGAAGAGGGAGAAACAGACTCACTGTGGAGCAGGGAACCCAATGTGGGTGGGCTGGATCCCAGGACCCTGGGATCATGACCTGAGCCGAAGGCAGACACTTAACAGATGGAGCCACCCAGGCACCCCTCCTCATTTCCTTTTTTGCACACTTGGTAGAGTGCTACATGGATTTTCCTGTCCTTTGCAAATTTCCTTAAGTTTGTCTCTACCCCAGAGCTTCCCCTATTACTAAACATATTTATTTTTCATGGCAGCAGAGTATTCCATTGTATGGAGGTGATAATGATTTTTCCATAAAATCTTTACCCAGTGTTTGAAGGGCAAATACTACTTTTTCTACTTACAGTATTGTGCGGAAGAGTTGTGGTTATACATCACTTTACACATACCCAGCTACCTGTGGACCCTCTGACTCCACACATTCATACGACAGAGAAAAAAGTTTTTGTTGAAGCTACTGTAATCATCACACAGAGTCTGGTTATCCTCCTGAGGAAACCACAGAACAGTTAGTGCTCTACCTGTGGGTACTTCTGGAGAGGGGACGGATTTTGTGTTCATCTCATCTTCTCTTTCAGTGGCACTGACAGTGTTTGGACTTGCTTTGTGCAACACCAATGAATCATTACCTAAGGCAGAGGAGATGTTGGAAGAACCCCATGAGTAACAACCATCTGTGAGAGGGCACGAGCAGAGCCAAGTAACTCACTGACTTGCCTTGTGTGATCTGGCAGCCAAAGAGCTCCACTTTCAAGGCTATCCTCTGGTGCCACGTCTGGGGGACAACCCGCACGTATCTAGCCACGATGGGAGGGATGAAATTATTCCTCACTGGATCCCGAAAATTAGAGTTGCCCTGAAACACCTGTAGAATCAAATAACTTTGACCTGAAGAGGCTGGTAGTTAGCTTCTCTGTCTTTCCCACCTGACTCCTAGCTGGTTGTAGGACACCAAAGCCAGGAACCCAGGTCTGCTGTCGTTCTGCAGACACACTTGGTAGTGAAGCTATAAGGCTTTGCCAACAAAGGCTGAGTTACCTATCTAAGGTAGTGCTACCTTATCTGGAAATACACATAAAACATTTGGCGACCTGCTCTCCCACTCAGTTCTTTCCTCCAGTTGCTCTTACCTTCTCTTTATTATTCGCAATTCCTTTATAGGTCCTCCACTTGGAATTGTTGTTTTTGAACTTCATCACGAAACTCTTAACGTAAAAGTTGAAATTTGACTGTGTGGATCCTGTGGTCATAATTCCTTGTAAGAAAATATTACTGATAGGTTAGATTTTACAATATATATAGCATGTAGTACAATTCCAGGTTTCTTTTCTCTTTCTTTCTTTCTTTTTTTTTTTCTTGTTTCCTCCTTGAAATCTTAAATCATTTTACAGACCAATTATTCTTATTTGCATGTTGAAACCTGACCACAACATGCCATAAAAAGGTTTCATCTAGGGGCACCTGGGTGGCTCAGTCAGTTAAGCATCTGCCTTTGGCTCAGGTCATGACCCCTGGATCCTGGGATCAAGCCCTGCATTAGGGAGCTTGCTTCTCCCTCTCCCTCTGCTGCTCCCCCTGCTTGTGCTCTCTCTCTCTGTCAAATGAATAAATAAAATCTTTTAAAAAAGTTTAATCTAATCCATATATCCACACTTAAAATCTGCACACAGGCTCTTCCCATCAAGACAATGTGAAGGCCTGTTACTTTTAGAAAAGACACAGAATACTTTGATGTAACTAAAGAGGTACCTATGTAGCTCAGAAATATAATTCCAACTGCCCGTCATTTCGTATTTGTGAAACTGTACCTGTTATTTTCTTTTTCTCTCCCAAATCAGTCTCTAGCCACTGGCGCTGTTTGCGGTTCTGGCCACTGTCCCTTGAAGCCCATGACAGGTCTTGGCCCTGAACTGGGGCATGGCCAGGAGACCAGTGAACCTCTTCTCCCATCTCACTGACCCACTGCCAAGAAGCTCTGATCTGTGTTTCAGGTTCCAAACTCAATGATCTGCTGCAACCTTTAAAAAAAAAAAAAAGCCAAGAAAGTATTTCAGATATAAACACACACACACACAAAAGTACTCCAACTCATCTAGAATCATTTAGTTGATTTATTTCCATTCTGGTATCAAATCAACTGTTTAATTATGAGTTTTTAATAACCTATACTTTTCATCTGACTCATTTGTACTATGGTCCCTTCCACTTGCTACTTTTCTTTTTAATGTATCTCACTGAAGTCACATCCCCTATAAAGGACATCTCTTTGTTCCCACTACAGATTTTCCTTTTGAGATCTCTAAATTCACTCTCATTTCAGCAAAGTACAATGTGTCTTAAAGGTTTAAAATACCGAAGTTTCTTCTCATTTGATTAGAGGGGACTTTATTGTCTGTGTCCTTGAAGAGAAAGGACATCCAGGTGCTCTGAAGATCAGTAAATTGTACTCAACATTGTCCTTAGGACCTTACTTTTACCATGTCCAAGACAATGCGGAGGTTAGCAAATAAAGGCTACACTCCTCTCCTGGACAAAGAAGACATACTCATATTGTTCTCCTGGAAACATTTTACTTTATGTTGAGAGAATATTTCCACAGAATGTATTTTGTGACGGAGGGGCTAAAAAGCCTTTATTTTGCACACTCATGTTCAATCACTTTATTCAAGATAAACATAAATCAAACTGTAATATTTAAAAACTTTTCCTGGGGTGCCTGGATGGCTCAGTGGGTTAAAGCCTCTGCCTTCAGCTCGGTTCATGATCCCAGGGTCCTGGGATAGAGCCCTGCATTGGGCTTTCTGCTCAGCGGGGAGCCTGCCTCCCCCCTCTCTCTGCCTGCCTCTCTGCCTACTTGTAATCTCCGTCTGACAAATAAATAAATAAAATCTTTAAAATAAATAAATAAATAAAAGATTTTTCCTGTTAAAATCTAATAGAAAGGCATTTATCTTAACATAAATGGCATTTTGAATTTTTACTTTTTTGGTATAAAGTTTGACAGAGCTTAGATTATAAAGAAAAATATGTTCTACTTCATGCTAATTGAGTTACTGCCTCAGTGTTTTGTGTTTTTTTTTTTTTTTTTAAGATTTTATTTATTTATTTGACAGAGATCACAAGGAGGCAGAGAGACAGGCAGATCCCCAGGACCCAGATCCCCAGGACCCTGGGATCATGACCTGAGCCGAAGGCAGAGGCTTTAACCCACTGAGCCACCCAGGTGCCCCTGTCTTGGTGTTTTTAAGTTACAGCATACTTGGTGCTGTGTGACCTGTGGGGGGGAAAAGAAATAAAATCCTTTAAACTATATCATCAGAGGGGCCTGGGAGGAAACACTACCACTGAAGACTTTAAAATATCAAATTCTTAAGAGAAACAGGATCCTTACCATTGGAGGTAAAGAGAAATCGCTTGTCGGACAGGGAACCACTGCAACAATAAACACAAACAGGAGGAGGTGAGTTGCTCACCTGGATCGCAATGACAGACACAGCACCACAGCCCAGGCACCACAGAACCTTCCCGCACCTCATGGGATCCTCGCCGCACCCTGGCAAGGCTCTTAGCTTCTTTGTCACTGGCCTTCTAGAGAGAAACTCAGCACCATTGAAGGGAAGCAATGTTCCTCAAGCCACCCAGGTGGCAAGTGGCCAGGACTGTGAGTCACTGCTGTAGGTTCAACATCTTGCGTGGTTTCCATCATTGCCACATTGTGTGGGGAAGGGAAGTGCACACATACAGTCTCGGGAACAACCTTAAGACCCAGTTAATTAATCTCTGGCATTGGAGGCAGAAAGAATGACAGCCCTGAATGCTCCCATTTGCTTCAGTAGTCGCCCTGACGCACCCCGGCCGCGGTCTATCGTCAAGGACGACGGAGAGAAATGAAGAAGACGGGTCACTTTTTGAAGAATGACCATGTCGTTTGTAGGCTGCCTTCTCCACAAACTTTGCTCCTTCCCCGAGGGGTCCTGCCCCAGCAGTGCCACTCTGGGGCAGTCTCAGCTCCGTCTCCCTCCAGTCACGCTGCTCCCTACTGTGGCAAGCGACACACAGCCGTGAGCCATCCCAATACTGGATGACAGGTGCGGCGGGAGAAAACTCACAGCATCTCGTGGACCTGGCCTGAGCTGGGCCTCGCTGCTGGGGTACAGTCCCATGGCTGAGCTGGCATTAATCCCTGGGCCTGTGGACTCAGATTTCTACAGAGTGGGGTACTTTCACAGGCAAACATCCTATCGGCCTTGTTCTGCCGCTGTCTCCTTTTGTGGGGAAGAGATTCCTAAGGCCCAAGACTGCATCTACCTTTTTGTAAATCCCTTACCAACTCAACAGCATAAAAATACGTAGAAAATCCAGAGTTCTCAAGATGAATCTTGCATGCATAGTACTCACTATATTGATACTAGAGAAAGCCCAAGAGGTAGATGTCACTGCTGTGCTCAATTACTTTACAGTCTGAGAGTACTTCTTGTTCTTTAAATGTTTAACTCTGAATTATATCCGGCAACCATGGACAGAAAGAGTCCTTAACGTTGAAATCCTCGGAGAACCGAGAAAGCGTCTGGACAAGAGTCTAAGAACCTTCCCATCAAAGCTCTTGTGGCTGTTGTCGTTTCAAAGTACCAGGCAATCTAACTCCCTGGAATGGACGTTTTCATACATCTTCCTTGTCCACTCTCCAGTGGAGACTCCACAGCCCTACCATTCTGAATAAGGTTCTTTTATAACCTCTGCACTGACTAAAGCGCAGCCACCCATCACTTCTCCCAGGAAAAGGAGGACCCATGGGGGGCCCAGCACTTGCCGCAATTCACGATAGCACCAAAGCTGGGGAGAAGATCCAGCTCTCCTAAGTTTTAAAGAAAGGTTCACCTTGTTCACATTCGAAGTTTCATTATTTTATTTAGAGCCTCTATGTGACTGCTTTTTCCATTTTTTCTCATGTTCCTGCACTAAGTATTACACTTAAAATTTTACCCAAATAAAGCCACCTGATATCGGGGTAACTTGGAGGGCCTCAACTTGTTCCCACTGCCACAGGACACTAAAATATTTATTTGGCTGTTGTTGAAAAAGAGAAGTTAGGGAAAGAAGGATAACTGTGGAGTTAGCCCTGGGAAGACACTGCCAAGGAAGGCTCTGCTTGGAACAGGTCTCTGCCTGGCTCTTTTCTGTGATCAGCTGGAATACGTTTTTTCCATTGCCCTCTAGTAAGCTAAGTACAAGCCCTCAGAGAATTCTATTGGTAAATTAACCTCCTCTTTTAGAAACAAAGGGGTTCTGAGGCGGTCACATATCAGGGTGAATGAATTCAGTCTGATTACTGGAGTTGCCAGCCTTCCCCGAGGGCTCTCCAGAAACAATCAGGAGGAGGCTGATGTAAACCAAAAGAAAGGCCTTCCCTGCTGGTGGTGTGAGCCTTCACCCTCGGGCTGAGGTCAGGCTCTCTTCCTGATTCCATTCTGGTCTCCTCAAATCAAGGAAGTGACCCGACCCGGATGAATCCCAGAAGAACCCTAGATATTTACTTTAGGGACTCCTTCTTCCTCAGCGGCAGCGCTTCCTTCTGTGTTTTTTCCTGAACACCAAACAATCATGTGTGGGAACAGAAGTTCAATGACCGTAGGCGCACTGCTTCCCCCACAGCGAACCAGCACATATCAAAACAGCTGCCCCCCAAAACCTGGGAGTTGGGATGAGTGCAAGAGATGTGTTCACATGTCACTTACTCCTCTCTGCTCAGGACAAAGAGCCAGAGCAAAATCAGAGCTAAAAGGAAGAAGGGACCTTGAAATAATTCTGGACTTTCTCTTCTCACCAAAACAAAAGTCCAACAATTTGTTCAAAAAAACCACACGCGGTGTGAAGTAAAACTCTTCCTCATTCATTCAAGGTGGACACTTCTGGACTCTTCTCTTTGCACCAACATTTAATTTCCAATTACAGAAAGTGACTTCATCTGTATCAAGCCCAGAAGTAATTAAGAACATGTCTACTTCTCTTTGACTATTTAAATAATTGCTTTTTCAAAAGTAAAATAAAATCCTAGTAGTACAAGCTCAACTTTTTATGATCCTATTTTTCTACAAAAGAAGCATCGAAATGTATACAAACATAGGCAAGAGATTCCTAAAAAACAGATTTAAAACCAGAGCAATTCTTTGCTCCTATCCGGAGATGCGGTTCCCAACAAATCCAGGCCACAGCACGGCATATTCCTGAAATAGTGCCCTGGTGTCAATATATCAGACCATAAAAAATGTAAACAGAAACAGATCCTCAAAAGTCAAGATCAAGCTGACACAGCTTAGTGTGTATAAGTCATCACTTTTATTATAAATCGGAATATAATATTTATGTTCCAAAAACCTTGAGGTAAATACATAAGTGAAAAAATATATGTACGTACATATGTGGCACGTATGTATATATAATACATACATGCATATATTTATATATAGTACATAACGTATAAACTCATACATGTATATATAAAATACATGTGTGCATACATAAAATTAAATATAATACACACATATATACATTTTATTTATTTGAGTAAGGATTTTACTTTCTAAAGGTACTCTGTTACTAAGCTTTTAGATCTTAAATTTGGGACTGATTTGTCTTTGAATGTTCACACAATAGGAAAAGAACACTTTGGGGCCTCTCAAAGCTAAAAGTCTTATCCAGGGGGAAAGGAGAGGGGAGTCCTACCCATTGTAAACAAGGAACACAAAGACAGAGCGGTGAGCCTGCCCATCAGAGGGCAGACCGCATGCACCCAGTCCTTAGTGGATGGCTGCCTTCTATAGATTATATACAGCATCACTTGCGTGGCTTCTGAAAGACATGGACTGGAAAACCCTGTCCAGTTACCCCACCTGCAGCCCCGACTCAGGAATGCCCATTGGAGCTCTGTCTTTTCCCTCAGCCACCAGCCAGCCAGGGCCCTGGATGCACGCATGGCGCACTCACTGCCACAAATCCTCTGTGTCTGTCCCTCTCTGGGCTTTGACTCTGCTCTCGTGTCCCCATATGCCTGGTTCCTGCCTCCCACCAAACCCAAGACTTGCCTCTTTCATGAAGGTGACCTAACCAATTTCTCCCCCAACTTCAGCCATGGCTTCCAAATCCCTTCTCCTGTGAACTTAAGACAAAACCTCAACCCAGATATGGGTGTTGGTCCTTAAGTTCACTTATGAGTTCATCAACTGGTTCTTTGGAACTTAAGATACATTTTCCCAAAAAACAGTATTATAACTCAGAGTCAGAATCCCCATTTGAACTACAATATTACTAAACTAAGCTGTAATATATTTAAATAAAAAGCAGAAGCAGAAGGGAAAAAAACCCTACTGTATAACTTTCTCAAAATTACATCAGAGTCACTGTATTTATGCTAACCGGGGAAGCTATCAACCCCCTTATGTAATTTCTTTTCACCAGTTGAGATGGTCCACACCCACTGGGAGAACAGAACAGAGAAACATGATTGTGTTCTTTTGCACACAAGCAGGGACCACAGCAAAATGGCAGGGTAGGGGGTTAGAGCGGGGATGGTTGGTGGTCTGCACATGGTCTAGGGAGTGGTAGAGGATACAGGCCCTGACCTCCTTTTTCTTACTTCTGGATCCTGAAATGCCTGTAGTCTCTCTTGTGCCATATTTTTGGGACCAAGACTATGTGACAACCTGTCCAAAAATACGGGGTCATGGTAGCAGGAAGACATTTCTGGGGCCGATAGGGAGGGAGCAAGAGGTAAACATAGTGGCTTGAGGATCACCGTTCTCTCACAAGGCATCCACCCGAGGACAGCCTCCCTCTGGCCCATTCCAAGCTGCCTGTTTCTATGGGTAGACAACCTGGACCACAAGGCAGTCTTGTATTTAGTTCTAACAGCTCTTGTTTTCTACTCCAGAAGCTGAGGAAACCTAAAAGCATTAAAAGCTCAGGTTGAAGTGTTTAAAACAATTGAACAATTGACATACTTTTTTGTCATGAAGCTGAAAGAGCAGAGGATACCAGCAAGCAGAGAGGTGTATGTTAACAAAAGCCCTCTTTTTTTTTTTCACTTCCCAACTATTACTCATCACTAGGAGCTTGTCTCTAGGGGATCTTCTGGGGAGCTTGGCAGTTCTATGGAGGCTTATTTTAGTTCCCCGTCTCCTTCAGTACCTTTGGCAATATTGCAGATAACCAGTAATTTATTAAAACTGGGGAAACTGAAAACGGATTGCCTTTATTTTCTCCTCCCAAACAACCTGAGAGTAGAAACATTCCTTTGCTCCAGACCTTCAGAGATGTGCCATTTCAACTCACTTGTCTGCATAACCAGTGAGCGTCTTTACTGTTGGGCTGATCTTCCACAAAGACACCGAAAATGCTGCTTGAAGCACTCACACACATTCTTTGGAGCTGACGAACCCCTGGTATCATAAGTCCACTGTCCCTTCCAAACTGTGAGCTGATAAATTATGCCTTTGGGGTTACCTTCTACTCAGAACAAAAGACAAAGTACTTACTCTTTTGAGAGCACACCGTTGGCCAGGATTCCTTCATATCGACTTAGCCCTTTGCGCTGAAGCACGTTGATCTGACCGCCCAACTCGTCTGCAATGATTCCCGCATGGATGGCGGCTTTGCACAATAATGAGGTCTGAAATACAGCAACATCATCACTCACGGCTACTCAAGAACACATTTAAAATATGGTGGGAGGTTTCCATCTTCTTATAACATGTGGTCAGGATCCTTATTTGCTACATTATAATTCATTTAAATAAAAAGTAAAAGAGGAGGGGAAAAAATCATTGTATAGCCATCTCAAAATGACTTCGGAGTTCCCACATTTACACCAACTTGGGCACCCATCCACTAGAGAGGGAAGTAGGTAATTTACAGTCGTGGTGGCCCCCCCAGGAAATAACGCCTCCCAACTGTCACACCCCCGTGTAGGTACTCCAATTGATGGCATGGACGTCGTAACTTGCTTGGTTCTGCTGCAGATGACACAGCCCAACCAACTGCCACACATGTCATCGTGGCCACTTTTGACCCTCTGGCCCCACCTGACGTGCCACATGACTGCAGGAGCTCTTGTAGACAAGGGGAGATTAAGAACTGACCAGTCCAACCTGCTGACCCACAAACTCATCAACAAATAACATAGCTGAGGAAGGAATAGCAGAGGGAGAGGGAGAAGCAGCTCCCCGTCCAGCAGGGAGCCCCATGCTGGGCTCCATCCCAGGACCCTGGGATCATGACCTGAGCCGAGGGCAGGCATCCAACCAAATGAGCCATCTAGGCACCCCCATGGCTGCAGTTTTAAGCCACGAAATTTTGGTGTGGCTGGTTAAGCAGGAACAGATAACTCCTCAGTTTCTTACATCTGCTTTCCCAGATACACCAAGGATTATTTGAGAATGTGAACCTTCCATACCACAGTTTCCTTTTATAATTAATTCAGAGATTGAACAAGGCACCAAAAAACAAAATGGTGATGTCAACCACAGAATATTAAATGGAACAAAAAACTTCACAAAGGTCTTAGAGCTATGAGAATGAGCAACCCAGAGCCCACAGCCTCTATCTCATTTCCTGAGTCTCTTCTGGAAGCGTCAAACAGCTGGCATTTGCTCAGTCCTCCAACACTGCTGCCTGGAGTGACCAAGCAAGTGGGAGCACCTGACCGGCCGGTTAGCAGGTGGCCCTGGGACTGGAACTGGCCCACTGGCAGTGGGGCTGGGGTAGGACTGAAACTAGTTCATGAGGTGCCCAGGCCCCGAGGTCCCTGTGGGCACAGACCTGTGCGGGGAAGTGATTAGGCAGTCAGCCCAGGACTGAGGAGCTGAGGAACAGCATTTTCTAAATAAATTGTAGCAATGCCTCACTTCTCCATGATGGCTAATGCCAAACTGACAAAACCAGCTCATGAAATTGTATCTCAGTAAGTGGACTTGGGAGTTTCTCTTTGTGTTAATGATAACACTGTTGCCTTAATTTGCCATAGAACAATTCTCTTGGATTAAGGTTATAATATCTAGGGCACCAAGGAGACCAACCGTATTTTGTAATAACATGGTTGCAATGAAATTGAAAATTTTTGTGATCTTTAATTGAGAGAGCATGTATTTCCCAAACTAGATTAAATCTGGAAAATGAGTCAGGTTTGCAATAATGACTATCACAGCCAAAAGAGGGGAAGAGTTCCTGACAGAAAAGAAATATGAAAATGCTAAAAGACAGATGCAGATACTACCCTCCTTGATTTTGGAGAAAGAAAAGAATTAGAAGATGCAAAAAAGATGATCTTTAAACTAAATAGGCAGCTTGTGGGTGTTTTTTGTTTTTTTCTGGGATGTTCTTTTTTTAAACAGGTTTGTTATCATTGTTTTAGATTCTTGGGATGCAAAATGCAGCTGCCATTTGTAATGGAAAAGCTCTGAATTTAAATTTGGTAATTTAGCTCATCATCCTGGCTTTGCCTCTAACTCTACCAAGTGTGACTAAGTCATGTCACTACTCTGGACCTGGCTTCCCAATTCCTCTGTATAATAAAAAGGCTGGACTGCATGATGTCTGGTATCTTTTCTAGTGGGTGTCATCTTGTGATTCTAATGGGCCCCCTATGTACCTACTAGAGGGTCCACACACACCTGCCCAGCTCTCTCAGCCCCAAAATGAAAAACAAATTGGTCCAGTGGTCTACTGGGCAGATAATCCCACTATCCCTGGGATCATCCATCCTCCTTGGAATTTGTTCTGGGGATGGGATGGTCTTTATCCCAGGAGCCCTGCCCAGTGGGTAGCTCTCACTGGACTTGGCATGTCCAAGGCCTCCTTGGTTATAAAAGGCCAGGTTCACAGGTCAACAAGCAATAGGACCTAATACAAGCATCATGGGCCAACGTACATTCCCATTCTCCACAGTGACCACTATTGAGGGACCCCAATGGTATGTATATAACCTTTTCATGGAATTTATTCAATTGCAGCTCATGTTTTCCGTAATATCAAACGTGGGCCATAGGATACAACTTCAAGAGACTAACCACCAGATCTGGCTTTTATAGTATTATGATAAAATTATTAGCCCTTTCCAGGATTGTTTCCTTAAAAAAAAAAAAAAAAATCCCTCTCTTAGCCAACCAACTTAAATAAAATTGATGTTCACTTAAATTGGAGATTTTTGTTATTAATCTTAAAAATTTACTTTCACTGAACTTGACCCTTAAAAATTCCCTTTTGAAGAGCAGCAGAATTTATACTTTGATTTTCTAGCTATTTTCGAGGTCCAAGCCTTGCTGATATGTAAATATAGGAAAGCCACATCACTGGTCTGTTTTAATTAGTGAACAGCACTCAAATGAAATAATTTAAATGTAATTCTGTAGGAAAAGAAACGCAACAGACACTGAGAAGAACACCTGCCTGGCTCATGAAATTGCAGGTTGATGGTATGAACGACTTCTGAAGTTCACTAGATCCTAGTGAATGAACCAATCTCTTTTCTGTCATTGTTCTTTAAGACAATGTATTTCTTTCCTGAGATGGAGCACCTGCTTCGTTAACAGCTTCTCTAGTAACTTGTTTTACAGATTCTGTCATCCTGACCTACAGAATATGCTTTGGTTTTGCAAAGATGATTCCAGGAAGGACATGCCACCACTGAACACATTTCCGAAGATGAAGGCACCATGGAGGACAGACTTTAAGATACCCTCCAGGATGCCCGCCTCCTGGTATTCTCCCACCGTGAAATCCCTTTCCGTGTCGGCGGGGCCTGCTGCCTTCTTCTACTAATTGCACATAGCAAAGGTGATGGGATGCCACTCCCAGGATCACATCACATAAGGCTATCACCTGTCTTACTAGAAGGCTCCCTTATTAGGAGAGTCTGCCTGGGTGGCTTTGAAGAAGCAAGAAGGGACGTCAGGAAGGCCCAAATGGCAAGGAGCGGAGGACAGCCTCCAGCCAAAATCCAGGAAGAAACCGGGGTCTTCCGTTCGACAATCCATTAGTAACTGAGTGCTGCCCACACCACGTGAGCTGAGAGGCAAAGCGGAGCCTCAGATGAAATGCAGCCCCAGCTGACATCTTGGACGCACCCTTGTGAGATCCTGAAGCAGAGAACACAACTAAGCTGTATCCAAACTCCTGACCCACAGAACACAAGAGATAACACATGGGTTGTTTTAATTGAAGTCTGGAGTCATACTGTCATGTAGCAACAGGTAACTCATACAGCCACGATATCAACATATACGAAAAGGCACCAATAAACCTTCTTGGAAAAGACGAGTTTTCAAAATACAAATTTTCCCTCCAGGTAAAGTCATTCTGAAAGCAAATGATATGAAAAACCAACTCGAGTTGAATAGGAAACCTGTTTGCTAGCACTTACGGATCATGTACTCAGGTTTACCATGCAGGAGGTCGTTTATTTACCTGCTGTACTAAAACACAGAGCTCTGTCAAGAACAAGCGAGATAAACAACTAAAGCAAGAATATTGCACATATTTTTGAAGTTTCTTGTGTGGATGAAAAAATAACAAAGAGACTTTCTATTGCTGAGGAGAAAACTATACTTCAACTGTTTATTTCCCTTAATTTTCTGAAGTCATTTTGAAATAGCCTGTGCCAAGTATATCTCAAATTGAGGTATGAGAAATCATTTTAAGATTCAAACAATTTATAGGCCAAATGCATATCCTATGTCAATCTTGCAAATAAAGACAATACATGAAAAAGAAAACAAAGAGCAAAATAGCAAAGTACGCTTCTTCCAGAATCAGAATCTATTAAAAGCAAAAATTAAAGCCAGGTCTGTTTCCTGCCTACTGGAGATGAAATTATCCATCTTCTGGAATATGTATGTTTTCTTCGATGCATGAAGACACATGTCAATAACTCTTAGAAAAGTTCCATCACTACACAGATTTTCACATTTCTAATAACTCAAGCTAATTCTCTTGTGCTAGAAACTCAACTAGTTTAAGTAGCAATGTTAATATTCAAAAATCGGATACCAAATTTCCAGGATTAAGATCCGTAAATAGTAAGAAATGAAGGAGTGTGTATCTGGAGACAGGATATATACTTTAGCCAAACGACTTCTTAAGAATATATTTTTCTCTGGGAACAACATATACAACTGGAGAGTCTTGTTCTGCAGAAGAAACTGTGGGTGTGAGGAAGGAAGGACTAGTACAGAAGTGCAGGGCTGCTGGCTTTCCTGGTCCCAGATGTGATGTTGTTACTCTGTGATGTGAACGGTCATGTCCTTGGCTATTACAAGGACCAATGGAAGCATTAAAATAAAGAAATAAATTACAAAAAAAATACCAGATGACCTCTTATTAAAAAAATAGATGGAATTATACTCATAGGTTTTAAGTGTAAATGCTAAAAATAGGAATGCATGCATTAATAAACCTTGGTTTTTATACTTATTTCATTTATTCTCAGAAAAAAGAGAATTGTGCATTTACCTACAGAGTTTTAGATCTTATTTGACGTGACTTTATGATGAATTTAGGCAGAGCAATAAACACTTTTTTAAATTTCCTTCCTGCCCTAAAATTACCCTCAATTACTTACATCTCTGTATCCATCCACCAGATTCCCAGAAATATCTCCTGCAATGTCTCGACAACCAGCTGGGCAGAATTTGCTGGAAAAAGGAAATAAAGAATTGATATTTTATTAAATTACACTTAAACTAAAAAGTATAAATTATACTTAAATGTATTTTCTCTCCTCCATAGAACGTGCAGGAGGAAATATGTTGGGTTTTTAAAATTTTTTTTAAAGATTCATTCATTTGAGAGAGAGAGAATCCTCAAGCAGACTCCCCACTGGGTGCAGAGCCTGACATGGGCTTGATTCCAGGACCCAGAGATCATGACCTGAGCCAAAATCAAGAGTCAACCGCTTAACCAACTGAGCCACCCAGACACCCCAGGCATATTTTGTTTTAATAAAAAATCAGAAACTGACTTATGAAAACACAGATTAATCTAAAATGTAAACCTGAAGGCAAGTTTTACACAATAATTATTTGTTTTATATAAGGATTCATTATTAATTCTATTAAACAACGAGCTTCCCTAATGCATCTTAATTGATTCAAAGGTGTCTAAGATATATTTTTTATTTTTATTTATTTTTATTTATTTACTTTTTTAAAGTTCATTTATTTATTTATTTATTTATTTTAGTAATCTCCACACCCAACATGGGGCTTGAACTCATAACCTGGAGATCCAGAGTTGCATGCCCTTTGGACTGAGCAGCCAAGCACCCCTCCAAGATAAAATTTTTAAAAACAAATTTCTAAACACTATACATAGCATGATCTTGTTTTTATAAAAAGATATGCTTAAAATATATAAAATAACAACTTGTGTTTTTCATGAATATAAAGAAGACAAGGAAGATTATCTCTGGATTCTCTCCAAGATCAGTATTTTGAGAAACTTTCACTTTCTGTGCCCTTTGACTCTGTAATATCTTGATTCAGTCCACTAGCACTCACTCTCCAATAATAACTTAATGGAAACCACATACATAAATTTAAATATTCTAGTAGCCACATTAAACAGGTAAAGAAGAAAGGCAGAACTAATAAAATATCTTAGCTAACCCAATATATTCAAATTTTACCATTTCTACATGTAATGAACAAAAGTTTTTCAACAAGATATTTCCAGCCTTTTCATTTGGTATCAAGTCTTCAAAATCTGTAGTTTATTTTATACCCATAACATATCTGAATTTGGACTAGTCACAGTTTATAAGTCTTTTATAGCCACACATGGGTAGTGATGGTCTACATTAGTTATAAATTACTTGTGTAATCAGAATAGAAGGTATACATATATTTTTCAGGTTTACTGTGATATAATTGCAAACTGTAAGATATTTTAAATGTATATCATGATGATTTGGTATATGTTACCCAACTAGTAAATTAATATATCCATCACCTCACATATATTAATATATAAATGTATATATTTAAATATACACACACACATATAACATATTTTTGGCAAGAACATTTAAGTTCTACTCTCAGCAAATTTCAGGTATAGAAATCAGTGTTATCTGCTACAGTCATGGTACACATTAGATTTTCAGACCTTATTCACTTGATGGCTGCATATATTAATATCTCTGTATCAGATACATGACCAGTCATATCAAGGCCAATGCATAAAGACTGTATAACTCAATTAAGTTCAATTTTGCTGTCAAATGAATTTAGGTTTGCACTGATCAGGTATTGCCATCAAATGAGTTACAAAAATCTCTTTACTTATTTTTTTTTTTAAGATTTATTTATTTACTTGAGAGAGTGAGAGAACATGAGTGGGAGGGGCAGAGGAGAGGGAGACTCTCAAGCAGACTTCACGCTGAGCACAGAACCCAGGCAGAGCTTGATTTCATGACCTGGCAATGATGACCTGAGCAAAAACCAAGAGTTGGGTGCTTAACCGACTGCACCATCCAGGCGCCCCAAAATCTTTTGACTTTTAAAGCTTTCTACATTTCACAATCACAGATGAGGGAATGTGGACCTGTACTAGTCACACACCTCATCTTACCTAAACATTACAAAATGGCTGGGCTGTAGCCTATATGGTCTGGCATCATAAGCCCGCAGACCTGAGTATATTCTTTTTTGTAGGACAGGAAAGGACCTCTGATGTCCAGAGGCCGTATTGCCATTGGGACTCTGTAGGTATGGCTGGAAAGATCTCAGAGAAGGCTGGCATTTGTCCATGATGAATGAACGGCAAGTTTATAGGGCAAATATAATTATTGGTCACTTTAATTATTGTCTAATTATTTCTATTATTGGCCACTTTCTTTTTTGTTTATCTGCTAGACTTAATATTAGTTAACACTAGACTTGATTCTGCATATAAAATAATCTCATTTACTAGCATATCCGAGATGGTCAGGACCATGGACGCTCATGCCTGACTGTCTGGGCATACTCATGAAGTGTGTAGCCCTGGGAGAGCTACCTAACTACTTTGTGCTTGTTTTCAGGGTCTGACAGAACCCACCTTGCAGGCCCACTGGAACATTCACTTGAGTTATTTATATGCAAAGCCTAGGGAGCTGTGACTGGCATGAAGAAAGCACTCTAAGGAGTTCTAGCTGTTGTTGGTGTTGTTACTGACAGTCCCCTCTAGACCAGTGATTCTCAACAGGGTGTGAATTTTGCCTGCCCTGGAAGACATCTGGCAACATCTGGAGACATTTTTGGTTATCACGACCGGCACACAGAGGGTAGAGGCCAGGGATACTGGTGATGGTGAATATCCAACAAGGCACAGCACAGCTCTTCATAACAAAGAATCATCTAACCCAAAATAACAATGGTGGCAAGGCTGAGAAATTCTGCTCCAGACTGCTCTTACTTTATAGACGAGGAAAGGTACATCAAAGAGATTCAGTAATTTTTCCAGTTAAAGTAAAGCTGGAATCAAAAATTTCATCTCCTATTCTCAGTAAGTTTTGCTTTGCGAGAAAGACAAAATGAACTCCTTCTGAACATGAAGGAATTACCAAAAGTAACTTCCAAATGCTGGCCAGGTAAAAAAAAAAAAAAAAAGCACATTCTAGACTCCACTATGGCTCATTGGTACTCATAGTAGAACTCAGGGGTCAGCAAATTGTAGCTCATGGCCAAATCCACACTGCTGTTTGTTTTTATAAATAAAGTTTTATTGGAACACTGCCACACACGTTTGTTTACATACTGTCCATGATTGCTTTCATATCACAGCAGCAACAGAAACTATGAATAGATACAAAAGAGACTACATTGCCTGCAAAATTGAAAATATTTACTATCTGGCCCTGGACAAAAAGTTTGCTGATCTCTGCTGTACAGGAAAGCATTTCAAGTATTCATTACTTACAAAATAAATGATTTTAAAAACATTAAATACCAATAAGTTACTTTATCTGGTTTAATGTGAAGGAAAACATAATGTCCAGCAACATACGCCTGCAGCACAGCCTGGACACTGTATTTACCTGTATTCTGTCTTCAAGTAATGGTTAGCACGTTCCAAGCACGTTATCAAATCTGTCATTAAAAAAAGATAATTGCAATAAGGAAACTGAATGGAAGGATACTCATGCTCAAAAAAAAAAAAAAAAGATTTTTAAGTAATTTTAAATAAAAGGATTTAAAAAATTTTTTTAAAAGATTTTATTTATTTGAGAGAGAGTGAGGTGTAAGAGAGCACAAGGTGAGGGGTGGCGGGGGAGAAGTGGAGGGAGAGGAAGACGCAGACTCCCTGTTGAACAGGGAACCCAATGTGGGACTTGATCCCAGCACCCTGAGATCATGACCTGAGCAGAAGGAAGAAGCTTAACTGACTAAGCCACTCAGGCTTAAAAATGGATTTTTAAAAAGCATTTATTCACTATCTAGTTATTATCTGAATTTGTCCATTTAAAAATAAATTAAAACTGAGAATACTGTCTTCAGGATTTAACCTATTTCCTCCATTTCTCATTCCTACCACCAACCATGGTTTTTCAGCAATTGCCCAATGAAGGGTAACAGGAATTATTTCAAACAGAAAAACCAACACTGGTTCATTACTGTCCACAACATGCCTACAAAGATCATGTGTATAATAACTTCCCTTGGCAAGAGGAAAACAATTTCAAAAGCCTGATGTAGTTCATAGAGAAGGTTTGGGAACGTTTTAACTTAGCAGTTTAGCTAGAGGCATCTGAGTGACCATGGAACCACATGTTTATTGAGAATATAACCTTTCCACTCTGATTAAAAAAAGAGAATGCTCTTTGGAAAACAGAACTGAATGAACACCCAGCAATGGGCATGCTAAAATGCAATGGATTTTAATGCGTTTAGATCAACCTAGGATAGTTTCCAAAATATTCCACACTAGCTACAAAAATTCTTTCTTTCCTTAACATATTCAGTTAGGGAGCAACAGATGGTGAACGCTCAACCTGCTGGGGTCTGTTGGGATTGGCCAGATTTGATTGGCTGAGAGGGAAATGAAGGTGCACCCCCTTTCTAGAACATTTCTGCCAGCAGGGACCGAGAGCAGAAACGCTGGGTACTTCTGTGACCCTGGGCAGCCATGGAGTGTGGGTACAGAAATCACCCTGGAGCACAAGAGGTCATGCTTTCCTTCCTCATCAGTTTTTATACTCCCCTTCTCTCTTGCTCAAGTGTCAGCTCCAAGGTTAAAGCACACTGTGACAGTGACTTCACATGTGACACACACTCCCATGCTTCCTCCATGCTGGTGCACTGGTGTATGTGACTGGATGCAGGGTGTGGAGGGCAGAGATGCCACTGGTTAAAAGGCTTGTTCCCTAGGCTAAGAAATGTTGGGGAGGGCTCCAGAGAATAACCAGACCTTAAAAAAGCCCCAAAGATGCATCATCCAAGGTTTCTAGGAAAATGAGATCAACCTCTCTCACATAGGTCAGCTGATCAATCTAACATGCTTGATAAAAGTATTCCAAGTTCAGACCTAACGGCTTACAAAGACACTGCATCTTTCTCTTTCTTCACATATTCTATATTAGGTCACAATTCTGTCCCGTGATGGTGATAAAAGGAGCAAGAGGAATTCTTAGACAGACACAAGTTGACAGATCTGGCCACCTAGATCTTCTGCTATACCTGGATGGTCACTGCTGGCATAGGTCAGCAAAAATCCCCGCCCCGAAATGTGGGATCCACTCTCAAAGCGAACAGTGACTTCATTCGTGTTCAATAGGAGTTCTTTGGGGACAGGCAAACTTCCACAATATGGTCCTAAAAACAAAGCACACTTTTGGCAAATTCAAAACTTAGACCAGCACAAAGAATTGGTATATGGTATTTTTTTTCCTTAAAGGTGAATTTTAGAAGACAACACATATTTAAGATTGCAGTTGTTACCCAACTGAAATTTTGCTTATTATTAGAACTTATAATTAGTGCCTAAATGTGGACTTGATGATACTGACAAGCTATCAGTATAGATAGGGGTGGGGGTATGGCTAAATCTAGATAAGCAATAGGCTGAACTAGCTAATTGTGAACGACCCAAGAGATAGGTTTCAGTTTTTGTAAAAGAAGACTAACAAAGGTCAAATACATTAGGTAGTCAAGAAAATGTTTTCACAGAGGTGATATTCTAGGGGTCTCCTGAATTTGCTAGAAGAAACTCACAAATATTTTTTTTTTAATTTTTTATTTTTTCAGCATAACAGTATTCATTATTTTTGCACCACACCCAGTGCTCCATGCAATCCGTGCCCTCTACAATACCCACCACCTGGTGCCCCCAACCTCCCACCCCCCACCCCTTCAAAATTCTCAGATCGTTTTTCAGAGTCCATAGTCTCTCATGGTTCACCTCCCCTTCCAATTTCCCTCAACTCCCTTCTCCTCTCCATCTCCCCTTGTCCTACATGCTATTTGTTATGCTCCACAAATAAGTGAAACCATATGATAACTGACTCTCTCTGCTTGACTTATTTCACTCAGCATAATCTCTTCCAGTCCCGTCCATGTTGCTACAAAACTTGGGTATTCATACTTTCTTTCTTTTTTTTTTTTTTTTTTTTTTTTTTACAGCTTTATAAACATATATTTTTATCCCCAGGGGTACAGGTCTGCGAATCGCCAGGTTTACACACTTCACAACACTCACCATAGCACATACCCTCCCCAATATCCATAACCCCACCCCCTCTCCCAACCCCCTCCCCCCATCAACCCTCAGTTTGTTTTGTGAGATTAAGAGTCACTTATGGTTTGTCTCCTTCCCAATCCCATCTTGTTTCATTTACTCTTCTCCTACCCCCTCAACCCCCCATGTTGCATCTCCTCTCCCTCATATCAGGGAGATCATATGATAGTTGTCTTTCTCCGATTGACTTATTTCGCTAAGCATGATACCCTCTAGTTCCATCCACGTCGTCGCAAATGGCAAGATTTCATTTCTTTTGATGGCTGCATAGTATTCCATTGTGTATATATACCACATCTTCTTTATCCATTCGTCTGTAGATGGACATCTAGGTTCTTTCCATAGTTTGGCTATTGTAGACATTGCTGCTATAAACATTCAGGTGCACGTGCCCCTTCGGATCACTACGTTTGTATCTTTAGGGTAAATACCCAGCAATGCAATTGCAGGGTCAGAGGGTAGTTCTATTTTCAACATTTTGAGGAACCTCCATGCTGTTTTCCAGAGTGGTTGCACCAGCTTGCATTCCCACCAACAGTGTAGGAGGGTTCCCCTTTCTCCGCATCCTCGCCAGCATCTGTCATTTCCTGACTTGTTAATTTTAGCCATTCTGACTGGTGTGAGGTGATATCTCATGGTGGTTTTGATTTGTATTTCCCTGATGCCGAGTGATATGGAGCACTTTTTCATGTGCCTGTTGGCCATCTGGATGTCTTCTTTGCAGAAATGTCTGTTCATGTCCTCTGCCCATTTCTTGATTGGATTATTTGTTCTTTGGGTGTTGAGTTTGCTAAGTTCTTTATAGATTTTGGACACTAGCCCTTTATCTGATATGTCATTTGCAAATATCTTCTCCCATTCTGTCAGTTGTCTTTTGGTTTTGTCACAAATATTTTTTTCAAGGAGGTTTCCAGAATTAAGACTGTTCAATGCATGGTAACAATCTTATTCTCATGCAGTTTACACATTTATTTCTCTCTTACAGTACCTTTTGGTTAACCCATATAATTTATTTTGATTTGCAAAATGAAGTTTATAAAAAACCAGAAGAAATTTCTAAAGGCTTTTGAAATATTGTAGTATAACTTATGCAATTAAGAGTACAGTACATCATTTCTAGAATAAGTTAGTTGAAAAGCAATAGGAAGCTCCATGGACTTTCAAAGGACAAAATTAGATTTGGAACTACAAAAGAAAAAAAGACCTTCCTCAAACTACTCAAGTTTAAGTTTAGTTTGTAAACAGTCCTCTTGCAAATCATGTATGTAAGACATAGTAATTCTAAGAAAATAGGGATTAACAAGCAAAGTTTGAAGACAGGGGTTCTTCATTAACTTCTCCCCAAATAAAACAGTATGGAAGGAGTCAACAGCAACATCGGGTTAACAGTCCACAGTGACAGCAGTGTTGACAACAGGTTAAGGAAGGAGGAGGGAAAGAAAAAGGTCTGGAAGAGGATGAGGAACCCCCCACTAAGCATCTCTCTCCTGTATATGGGACCGGACTTCTCTTTTGTCCTGTCCAGGTCTCACATTTGGAAGATGTAATTGAATAAAAGAGAAATGTTGTGTGTTTATTTTCATGCCTCAACTCTCTGTTGTTCCCTATTATTAAGTTATAGTGCAATCCAAATTAAAAATGATGACTTACCTCTTTAGAGATTACTCATCATGTACAATTGTTTACATGAAATAGTAGCAAACTGCTTAGAATAGCACCTAGCATATAAAGAGAGCTGCAGAAGTACTTAGTAATTAGTATAAGTAGTTAAATAAATAAATGAATGAGTGAATACATTAAGAGAAACAAATAAATAATTTCTATTTTCCTTTTAGACTATGTTCCGTGGGGCGAGAAACTTTTCTATCCATCACTTTATCACCGGCAGCTTATACAAGACCTGGTATGTGGTGGCCTTTCAAATATTGTTAGAATTGGAATAAAGTTAAATGTTCTTCTGTTTGTAACAGTTTTGAAAAGCCAAACCTGATTATAAAGATGCATGAAAGATTTAATCCTGGCATTATAAAAAATCATGAAGAAGTCGGGAAGAGAAATGTGGAAGAACAAGAAAGGAAAGAAAATCACTAGTGTAATAAATATATGGCTGCTTGTAAGCTTTAACAGTGCTTGCAGCATGGTAGAGAAGCAATTTATATTAAATCCATTTTTTGGTAGAGTTATGTAGAATAAACATTTTTTCACAATTAAAGTGAGTCAGGTTACTTATACTTGACTTTTGCAACTTTGTTTTACATATGTTTGAAATTCCTTTGTTCTCTGCACAGATCAGTGCAAATCTAAGAATAAAAATGAAATAACAAGTAACGTGTTGCTATTGGTAAATCAGAATATTTTTCTAACCACACTTATCTTTCCCAGGAAGAAATAATAGTGTATATACTCCTCTCCAAACCATGATAATGATACAAATCCCTCCTCCAGTTTCTGTAGCATTCCAATGAGTCCTAATAAAAACAGTGAGGGAAGCAAATCTAAACTGATGATCAGTGAGAACTTGTTTGGATTTCTCTAGTTCAAATACATTTTGAACTAAATTATATATGTAATTTTAAGGTGTACTGTATATTCATTTGATACACTGGTATACTTTAATATGATTGTCACTATAAGAATAATTAGCACCTCCATCATATTACATAATTATTTCTTTTTGTAGTTGGAATAATTAGGTCTAGTCTTTTAGTAAGTTTGGCAATTATACAGTTGACCCTCAAACAATGTGGTGGTTAGGGATGCCAACCCTCGCGTAGCTGACCGTGTAGCTGAAAACCCATGGATAAACTTCGACTTTCCCAAACTTTTTTTTTTAAAGAAATTTATTCATTTTAGAGAGAGCACAGGCCCACTTGGGGGTGGGGGAGGGTGGGCAGGGGTTAGGGAGGTGGGGGAGGGGCAGAGGAAGAGAGAAACTCTCAGGCAGAGTCCGGAGGATGGGGCCCAATGGCGGGTGGGGGGTTTCAATCCCAGGACCCCAAAGTCATGACCTGACTGAAAATCAAGAGTTGTTCACCCCACTGACTGAGCCACCCAGGTGTCCCTCTTGATTGTCCACAAACTTAACCCTAACAGCCTACTGTTGACCAGAAGCCTTACCAGTAAGAGAAGCAGTCAATTAACACATATTTTGTATATTATATATATCATATACTGTAGTCTTATAATAAAGTAAGCTAGAGAAAAGAAAGCATTAAGAAAATCATAAGGTAGAGAAAACACACTTACAGTACTGTATTAGAAAAATTCATGTGTAAGTGACCTGCATAATTTGAACCTGCATTGTTCAACAGTCAATTTCAATACTGTGGTCTATATTCACTATACTGTGAATTAGATTGAGGCATATTTACTCCTCATTGCAAGCCTGTACCCTTAAATAACATCAATCTACCCACCCCATCGCACCAAGGTCCCCTGGTAACCACACCCTTTTACTCTGTTTCTATGAGCTTAGCTGTTTAAGATTCCACATATAACTGATACCATGCAGTACTTATCTTTCTCTGTCTGACTTATCTCACTTAGCATAGTGCCCTCAAGGTCCATTCCTATTGTTGTAAATGGCAGGATGTCCTTCTTTCTCATGGCTGAATAACTGGAATTTTTTTTTTTTTTAGATTTTTATGGAACATTTGAAAGGAAAGCTTGCAACACTGCATATATCTTCCACAAAGAGACAAGAGCGCATGTCATCATGCTAGGTTGTTACACAATACATATAACTTCCTACCCCCCCCAAAACACAAAAATATAGTAAAACTCTAATTTGGTTGTATCCTCCCACAGTCATGATAGGAATGTAAATATTCCTGGAAGAAGTTCAAAGATAAAATGTAAACACACACACTCCTTCAATCACTTTTACCCCCTCAGGCACCAATCTCTCTCCCACTATAAGTAAACCCTAGATGGGATGGGATATACCCTCTCTGTATCAACGCAAGATTATAAGCTACTCTGTTAGGGTCCTCACTGCTCAACCATCACAAGGGGCAGAGGCAGCATTAGGCAAGCAGGGAGGCTCAAAGTCTGCGTCCAACGCTTCCTGTTGTATCGCCTGTGGCAAAACATCCATTATTTCCTGTCTGAAGTCCTGACAGATAGACAGATTCCTTCTTACAGAATGGAAGTTAATAACTGCATTCTTTGAGTTATAAGGGAAAAGAGACGAAAATGGAAAAATGTGACTGACTGGCGGTAAAAGGGAAAAATAATGAATGGGAAGGCACTGAAGGAACCGACCAGTCTGTCCCAATCAACATTTTCAGTTTTCAGCCAAACTCTACGGAGGATTATAGCTCTTCTTATGACAAAGCCATCCTCCGCCCACGCCTGGCCATACAATGTATTTCTCTGTTAGTATTCTCCATCAAGGCTTTTAAAAAGGGGCTAGCTTGTATTTCTACATTCACAAAGATAACTCCAAAGAAAACCCAATATTAGCTTGGTGACTTCTAACTTGGATCATGGTTGTGGTCTCCGTCCCGGGCCCCCGTCTTTCTGGAAGGGGTCTTCAGAACAGTAGCAGGCCTGAACAGAGGACTCCCAGTTCTGGATGCGTGTGTGCTTCACACCTGGCCGTGCTGTGTGTTCTGCAGCACTTGGACTTGCTAACTTCCGTCTTCCCTCCCCTCAGTCCCAGTCAGGGAGGCGGGTTCCATCTTACTCTGCCATCCCCAGTTCCCATCAGACTGGGGCACCGGGGAAAGGCAGTTTATCAAGCAGGCAGACAAATCAGGAAAAATAAATACCTCTACCTTTTGTGCAATAAAATTGGTAGCCCTGGATTGTGGGAAGAGCCCTCAGTGATGCTGAATGGAACAGTGCTGTAGCATTTGGCACTGCACGTGAGACCAAGACCTAGCAGACAATGCACTGATTCCATGCACAAAGGAAGAAAGGGCCAGGAACCATAGGAGCTGCCTTCACTGAGCACAGTAGGCCAGTTCCTCTCAACACATCCCTTGTTTGGAGCTACTGTTCCATGAGCAGCTGTGGGGGAAACCTTTCATCTTTCCATGTGTGAATAAAAGAAAACTGTCCTACAAGGAAGAATGAACTGTCTGCCCCGGCCAAGCCCAAATTCTCTTGTTCTTCTGGCAGTCTTGACAGTCCATTCCGTACTGCGATTTATGCCATGACGACATTCTCTGTGGACTGTCGCAGACGCCACATTACAAGGCAATAACAGTTTGGTTAATGACTGCTCCAAGCCATGTCAGAAGGCTGTGTGCTTTTCATCTTGAAACAGATGAGACTAAGTAATTGTTTCGTCTGCGAGAAGGATGTGCTTAAAAACTGGGGTACATGCCATTAAGAAGCAAAAATAAACACAAACCCAGGGACCGCCTCCCCATCCCGACGCACACTCGTAGTGGTGAGAAACAAGAGACCCGACTCTTGAGAGATCTGTCATAAATCAAATTAAACAACAACCAGACAACGTCCTAAAAACTTTCATCAACCTTATGAACACCCTCTGCAGCACACATGTAATCTCTCACGAGAGATAAGAGCCTGCTGATGAGCCTAAGTGACCCGTCCCACGAGTGTCCCAGCCACTCGGCACATAACCGGCGTCCAGGAAAGTGGCCGCTGGCGCGGCCCACGTTTGTGCTGGGAGGCGTGCTGATGAGGCAATCTCTAGAAATGCTGAAGCTGCAAACGCCTTTATACTGGTATCCGTTTCCCACTTGCTTTTTTCATTGCAGTCAAACGGCACGGTTTGTCCTTGCTCGCAGACTGAAATAGGGTCATCGTACAAAATTACAGCATTTTCAGGGCCATTTTCTTCGAAAAGGAGGGGAATTAGCATAAAAAAAGGATATTCCTGGATGGTGCTATTAAAACCATAGTCACGTAAGAATGTAAGTGGCATCCCTGGAGAGTTCTGGTCTCTGGTTCCCAGACAAAAATCAGTGACAGATGATAAATGAATCAGGCCGATTCCAAGACAAAGGTGTGGCTTTCCTTGAGGCTCCGGGGCTCAGGTCAAGAAACGCCTTAAAGCTAGAGCTCAGAGGGGCTCCTGGGTGGCTCAGTGGGTTTAAGCCTCTGCCTTCGGCTCAGGTCATGATCCCAGGGTCCTGGGATCTAGTCCCACATCGGGCTCTCTGCTCTGCGGGGAGCCTGTTTTCTCCTCTCTCTCTCTCTCTGCCTGCTTCTCTGCCTACTTGTGATCTCTATCAAATAAATAAATAAATATTTAAAAAAAAAAAAAAAAAAAAAAAAAAGCTAGCGCTCAGAACCCACCGAGGCTGTTACTCCTCTCCCAACAAAAGATGGCAACTGACACTAAATGACAGTGTCTTCAGGGAAGGGTCTGGCAGAAAGGAGGAGGAGGCCCATAGCTTTTTCTCCTTGAGGCTTATGGTTATGTCAATGAGATACCCTGTGTGGAAGGGTCTGGCTGATAGAAGTTTAGGATGCTTTCTGACTTCTATCATAGCATAAAAGACAAAACAAAATAAAACAAAAACAAATAAACAAAAAGCAGTCCTTCTCAAGTAGACCCAATTGGAGGAGAATGAATGTACTTCTGAGGCCCAAAACAACTTTGCACAAGCTAGGAACTTCTTTAAAGGCTGTTTTTTAGTATTATTTTTAAAAGTTGTGAAAATTTTGCATTCTTCATAATATGTCTGGGAGACATAAACCACTTAGAAAATAGACGCTACCAATCTTGTGTTTTTTCCCTATTTAGGATTTTTCTAAAAATCAACAGACAAGGCATAATGATTAGATGTTAATGCAGTGTGCCCGATATGTATCACTCCAAAAATTATCACAGAAAACTTGTTGTAATCAAAACACTTAGCCTCGTTTCCCCATTTCTCTTGTTCCCAGTATAATGTAATGTAATGGCTGGCTTCACACTGCTGTACTTCTAGGTCACTGACAATGGTTAAAAAAATACTGGGAGTGGAAGTGGAAGTACAGGAAGTGGAAGAGAACAATTCTTGAACTTCGTGGTTTTCTATGTCTCAAATCATGCAGCAGATCAATTCAACCAATTCAACCAATTCACCATTAGGTTCCCGTGGCAAACTGGTTTCTTCCTATCCCTGACCACAATGCCTCTTGAAGCATTTTGGCTACAAAGCATTTCTTTGAAAGCTTATATTTACACTAGTACTTGTCATGTAAGTGATTTCTCAGAACTCCATCTTATTCTCAGGATACCCCAGTGGAGAGGCCTGGAGAAGTTTCCATCTCTTCCAGCAAATGACAGACAAAACTACAGCTAAGGTCTTCTTATACACAAGCTGCTGGGTCAGATGGTTTCAGGGACATTACTAGGTTTAAGAGTGGAATTGCTGGAATCAAATGCCCACACTCACATCCCAGGTCTAGGAAAGTGATAAGCAAGTTACTTGACCTATTTGAGCTTCGGTGTTCTTAGCTGTGGATGTTAATAACAGGTCCAACCTCAGGGCTATCATGACAGTCAAATGGGTTAGTTAGTCTCAAGAACTAAGCCCAGTGTGGAGCATATATTGAATGCTCAAGTGTAAGAGCCTTCTACAGCTCTTCAAGGTCTTTTCTATAGAACAAGTAGAATCCTAAAATTTTATGTAAATCAAGTCTTTTTTTAAATCAGAGGAGATATTTACAGATCAAGGAATACAGTGTGAATAAAGATACTTTATCTTTTGTGAAAATCCAGATTTTTTTTTAAGAGAGAGAGAGAGAGAATGCGTATGCGGGTGTGGGAGTAGGGTGGGCAGAGGGAGAGCGGGAGAGAATATCTTAAGCAGGCTCCATGCCCAGCAGGGAGCCCCAAATGAGGCTCCATCTCATGACCCTGAGATCATGACCTGAGCAAAATCAAGAGTCAGACACTTAACTGAGACACCCACACGCCCCCAAAATGCAGATTTTTAAAAATATATGTTTGCCAAAATCAAGCTACCTGCAATCAGATTCATTAATGAATCATATGAATTAATGAATTAATTAATTCAGTGAGCATGTACAAATGCAAGAGTGTGCTAAGCATACTCCAGATAGTGAAAAAATGAATAAAATGCAATTCCTTGCTCAGGGAACCCTATATCTGGTAGAGAAGCTAACATAATGATCTCAAACTGAGATTGGTCTCCAGTAGCAAAGGCTTAGAGAATCAACACAAGTGCCAGAGAGGGAGTAACTGATCATGCTGGACGTCCAAGAAGGCTCTGGGGCTCCGGGGTAAGTAGCAATGGATCTGGTTTGTGTGTATGTATGTGTGTCTGTGTTAGAAGGGGCAGGAAATACAGAGGAAGGAAAAGAGACCTATGGGAGGAACACTGTCAATAAAAATACCATTGCAGGAAGCTGTATGTATGATATGTCCAGGAAAAGGCACAGATACAGGGAGACTCAGCAATGAGGCTGGAAATGGGGATAGGGAGAAGAGTCAGGGAGCCTTGAATGCCACGCTGACAAGTTTCTGCAGATAGGAGGGTACAATTAATAATTTTTGAAATAAGGAAAGAAAGAAATTATATTCAATGAGATAACCTTGGCCAGCCTGGCAGGACCAGAGACTGGAGAAAAGAGAGAGGGAAACATCAGGAGGCTCTTTCCATAAGAAAGAGATACAAAGACATGGGCTGCCAGTGAAATAAAAAAGCCAAATTGAGCAAAACGATCTGTGGGCTTGGAGAGTATGCGTTTTCTGCTCATCTCACAAGGCTGGATGGAGAAGATCTGTACAGGGAGCTATTTCCAGCTCAGGGAACCCTTGCCATGTGCTTGGAATGATTCAGGCAAACTCAGGTAACCAGGAATGCACAGGGAGGGCAGGGTGTGCTGCTGCAGCTCAGCCTCTACTCAGTGGCAGGGAAGTGTTCAGGGTACTGAGGGGACCAATGTGTTTCTACACTCTTAGACCTCTTAGACAAAGAATAAGCTGTGTGCAAGGCCACTGAGGAGCGGGGGTGGGGGCGGGGTGGAAGAGGGGAGGAAAGCGGTAGGAAGGAGAGGTGGAGAGGAGGGAGGGTGATGATGGCCAACATTTGCTGAGTGCTTATTTTGTGCCTGGCATCATTCTTTTAAGTTACACGTATGTGCCTCCATCACCCAAAGATGGTAGATAGTACTAGTTTGCCCATTTTATTATTTTTTAAAGATTATTTATTTATTTATTTGACAGAGAGAGAGAGAGAGAGCACGAGCAGGGAGGAGGAGCAAGGGGAGAGGGAGCAGCAGGCTGCCTGCTGAGCAGGGAGCCCAATGCAGGACTTGATCCCAGGACTCTGGGACCATGACCCAAGCTAAAGGCACATACATAGCCGACTGAGCCACCCAAGCACCCCATTTTGCCCATTTTAAAGATAGGGGAATGGAGATATGGAAAGATAACATGATTTGCTCATGGTTAAGCAATTAATAACTGAGCATACAGCAGCAATCTGAAGGCAAGCAGTCTAATTCCAGAGTCTGCACTCTTCAGCACAAGTGAAGAATCCTGGCAGAAATGACAGTGCCAATCTCAACGCATCCTGAAGGCCAGCCTGTTTTCACCGATCCTCAGTGACCCAGGTTGGGGAGTCTGAGAAGCCAGTATTTGATTCCACCCACACTCTTCCAGCAAGTCCTTCAGGGGGTCCAGGGACAACCCTGAACTCCACACATCAAGGGAAGGCCAACTTTCAGGGGAAACTGGAATCCAGTCAATCTTCTTGAAATATCAGGAAAACAGAAATGACAATTCCTCTGGGGGTCCCTGAGAGCAGGTCCTTTCTGGTTAGCATGACTGGAAATGAAACTTAACCGTAGGATGAGTCATAAAGAGTTTTAGAGTTGAGACTAATGACCTTCAGTATGAATTCACAGCCCTCCCTCTTCAGTGTCATAAATAAAAGTTAGATATTTTATACTTGAAATGTAAGTATTTTGGTACGACACAGTGTCTAAATTAGCATTTGCTTTTCCCCCAAGTTTAAGATATTTTATTTTATTTTATTTTTTTAAAGATTTTATTTATTTATTTGACAGACAGAGATCATAAGGAGGCAGAGAGGCAGGCAGAGAGAGAGGGGGAAGCAGGCTCTCCACTGAGCAGAGAGCCCGATGCGGGGCTCGATCCCAGGACCCTGAGATCATGACCTGAGCCGAAGGCAGAGGCTTAACCCACTGAGCCACTCTGGCACCCCTAAGATATTTTAATGTTATTTTAATGTTTATATAATTAACCCGTTATTATTTTACATCATGACTATAAAAGGCCGGAAATCGAGAATCAGTACCAAAGCAGCAATCTGAACTATATTATACAATAATTTTAAATCTTAAGATATATTATGTAAATAGATTCTTTGTTTTAATCTTCAAATTCAGGCTTAAAGTGAATCTGTTCAATCCTAGGATAGCACTGGCTATCCTCAGTCAAGTCTCTTTGGTCTCATGTGTCCAAATGTAAGGTGAACTCTGTAAAGAAGGTAGCACCTTAAATTTACATTTTTTTCACAGTCTCATATTACACTGACCTCTTTGAACAAGGCAGAACTGTTTGGGAAAGACACCTGACGTAACTTAAATGAATGTAATTTCGAAAGCCAAAAAAAGTCCACCTGAGGAAAGCCGTGAAAAGGGAACCAAAGAAAACAATGCAGACTTACTTCGCATTCCTCAGGAGACATGGGTCCTCACAATTTTTAATGCAGGACATTTTTGCAAACAAGCCTTTCAAAGATCACTTTAAAAAGGGATCATGTTCTATTTTCCAAAAACGCATAATCTGAATTTAATCATGAGGAAACACTGAACTAATCCAAAGCAACAGGCATCCTACAAAATAAACAGCTGAAACTCTTCAAAACTATGTAAAGAGACAAAGTAAGACGAAGAACTCTCCCAGGTTAAAGCAGAATGAGGAGTAATGACAGCAAAATGCTGGTGACCCTAGCTTGAATCCTAGAACATAAAAGAGACATGAATATTTCTTTGGAAGGTAGTCTCAGCTTCTTTGGTCTCCTAAACAAACAAAAGCCCAGAATTCCCTCAGTTATAGTAAAAACAACCTCTACTAAGCAAACTATGATACTTCTTACAGACTTTTTTTTTAGCCAGGATATAAGCACACATGTTGGTACCTGTGTTTTAGATTCAAAATGTTTTGTTAAAAGTAAAATTTGTGTTTAAGAATATCTTTAAAAATTTATTTTGTTCTTTTTTTTTTTTTTTAAGATATTATTTATTTATTTGAGAGAGAATGAGTGAGAAAGAACATAAGCAGTGATGGCAGGGGACAGAGGGGAGAGAGAGAGAAGCAGCCTCCCTGTTGAGCAGGGAGCCCAATGCCAGGCTCGATCCCAAGACCCTGAGATCAAGATCCCAGCTGAAGGCAGACGCTTAACTGACTGAGCCACCCAGGTGCCCCCAAAACTCATTTTGTTCTTAAAAAAAAAAACAAAAATCCACATTTTCCAAAGTAAGTTTGATATTGTTTACTTTGTCAATTTGCTGCTTCCTGGCTGTTTCAAGGGTATTTTGAAAGGAAGAGTCAATGTCTTCACTCAGTAATAAATATATATGTAATCCTTCTACTCGATGTTGAATCTGAAATATCAACTATAATTATAATACCCGACAAACAGAATAATAATCCCACCTTGTCTGTATCAGGCCTTTTAAAAGCAATGAGATCAAGTGTATATTTTGCCTGATTCCTGGGAAAGCTGGTATGGCTTACACTTGTTTACAGTGCATTTTACTACCCTGAGTGTGGATCAGAATAGCGCCCAAAAGTATACGAACCAAACATTTAAAAGAAAACTGGCAGGCAGGATGAACCATTATACACGAACTGCACGATGATTAAAAGCGTACAACTCCAGCATATTCACAATTGTTAATGCAATCACATTCCAAGTACTTCCATTCTTGGCAGAGCTTACAAACACTAATGCCAAAAAACATTACTCTTTTTCAAAACATTAACTCCATATTCAAAATTGTGATAGCATTGAGTCTTAAAATCTCTTGGCATGGGTTTTAATAATTAAGTGGTTAATAAAAAAAATTGAGTTGGATAAACTAAAACTATTTGGCTATCTCAGCCACACATGTAATCATTAGAACCATCATAGATGGGAATTTCAGAGAGGTATTCCACAACATTCTTTCCCCACCGCTGTGGGCACTTTCTGCCACCCCTGCCAGCCCAGACTAGTGTTGTGGATCCCTGGGACCCCGGACAAACACTAGGGCTCCCCCTCTGCAGGCACGCCAGGTCCTGTGGCTACACTGGCTGCAGAATGGCCTCCCACTATCCCAGGAACTGGGCAACAGCCCCACAGCAACACCCACCCTGAGCTGGGGCACAGGATGGCAAAACACTCCTACCTCCCCCTCTTCCTTCGGAGGCCATGTTCCTTAGGGAAGTTCAAATTGACCAGGGGACTATTTTAACTAAGTTAACAAAGGAAATCTATTCTGCATTAATATTTCTTTTTTCTAGTTTTTTAAAAAATTATTATTTCTTTGTTTTTGCAAGAGAGGGAGAGAGAGCGAGAGATCGAGAGAGCGAGCATGAGCAGGGCACAGGAGCAGGGGGAGAATCAGACTCCCCGCTGAGCAGGGAGCCTGATGTGGGACTGGATCCCAAGACCCTGGGGATCATGACCCCAGCCTTAGGCAGATGCTTAACTGACTGAGCCACCCAGGCATCCTGTATTAAAAACATATCAACTTATGTTTGTGAGGGAAAAAATAGAAAATAGAGAGAAGACATAACAATACCAGTAGTTAAAACTTCTAAAGTCTCACTATAAGATTCTGCTGAAGTTACATTGTCTTATTTTATTGGAAGATTTTTTTTCCTATTGTCAGAACATTAGCATATATTCATATTTTACCTAACACTGTATCATAAGCAGCTTCCCATCTTAATAATCTTTTAAACTAATACGTGTTTCATATGCCAAGTAATTGTAACATGTTTTAGTTAACTGGTTCGTCACTGGACTTGATGATTCACTTTATTAAAAAAATCATTTATTCATTGAGTAGATCTACGACATCCAAAACACTGGATCAGGGGCATCTCGATGGCTCGGTGGGTTGGGCCACTGCCTTTGGCTCGGATCATGATCTCAGGGTCCTCTCTGCTCAGCGGGGAGCCTGCTTCCCCCTGCCTCTCTGCCTACTTGTGATCTCTCTCTCTCTGTCAGATAAATAAATAAAATCTTAAAAAAAAAACAAAAAAAAAACCCCCAAAACCCCCACTGGATTAAATATTATAAGTACGTGTATATGAGTAAGTGGGCCTCTCAGAATGCTCTTCAAAATGACAAAAGACACAAACATATATGCAACACACACAACATATACAGTGTACACTTTCTATATCTTGCATTTAATTTTTAATTTAATTTAAAAAAAAACATTTAATTTTTAAAAAATATTTAAGCATTTAATTTTTAAAAAATTAATTTAATCTTTTTAATTTTTAATTAATTTTTAATTTTAAAAACTAATTAATTTTTAAAAAATAAGCATTTAATTTTTAAAAAATATTCTTATGGGACTAAAATACCCTAATTTTCTTTCCAGATATTTCTTTTATTGCTATTTCTCTTACACTTGTCTGCTGGGTTTGTCTAGGCATGGAAATCTTTAAAGTAGCCATAAAAGAAAAATTCTGAGCATCATTAAATATTTTATCTTAAGAACATCCCTAGCCAAAAGTATTATTAGTTCTGCCTACATTTTAGACAAAATTGCTGTATAATATAGTACTGGGCTAAGAATGTGTTGTGGTTTTCTTTGAGTTGTGGGACTGGGACAGAGGAGTAGACATCTGGAAACAGGTATCTGAGCCACAAAGATATGGATACAAATTCTCCTTTCATATCTTAACTAGTTGTGTGATCTTTGGCGTGTTACTCAAAAACAAAAAACCCCGATTTATTATGCTTTAGTTTCCCTGCTTGTAGAAAGGAATTAATAACATTTACCTTCAAGGTGGATATAAGGATTCCAGAAAATCTATGTAAGGGTCAACCATGTGCCTGGCATAAAAACAGACACTGAACATGTTTATTTCTACAATGAGCACAAATTCTGTTTTTAAAAGATAAACCTAACTTGGTATATGGAAAATTATACAGAGAAAAATTAATTTACTTGGCTTTACTTCTACAGGTGAATTGTAATTCATTACCCATTTCCCAGTGAAGGTTCTAAGCCTTGAAAATTCGAGAAATCTAGACATACAGGGGTCAGTGCCCTGAAGCCAACGACAATCACTTCAGAACCTAGCTCCTACCATGTCATTAATCCTATGTGTTTCCTCTTTTCTGTACATTTGTGAATATACATGGGAGACGATGAAGTAAATTCACAGTGTGGGAAAGCAACATCCATTCTCCAATCCTGCTTTGGGATGATTTGCTCCCCCTTCTTGTTCTTCTCACCTCACCTCTGATTTGAGAGAGGCTGACGGCAACAGAGCCGACTACTCAGCTTCTCTGTCAGCAGACGGAATTAACTGCTCCCCTTCCAGGAAAGGTGACGGTCCCTGGGAGACACCAGCGTGGGAAAGCTGTTTCTGGCCCCTCAGTGTTTTGCCTCACATCTTATAGGAGGGCTCTCTCTGATCCACAGTCCTCCCCTCTGAATGTGAATGACATTTCCTGGCTGATGAGGGATTCCCTGAAGAGTGCTTCCACAAATTAATACACATGTGATCACCAGTAAGCGTTCCCAGGGCTTCCAGCATCCCTTGAATTCTCATGTTTCTCATTCGTTTTTTTTTTTTTTATAATGATTTTATTTATTTGAGAAAGAGATAGCATGAGTGGGAGGAGGGGCTGAGGGAGAGGGGAGAAGCAGGCTCCCCACTGAGCACAGAGCCCCACTCAGGGCTGATCCCAGTACCCCAAGATCACGATCTGAACCAAACTGAGATGCTTGATCAACTGAGCCACCCAGGCGCCACTCATTTTTCCCATCTGAATCAAGTTTAAAAGTTGCAACCAATTATATGAAATAAACTGTCTTTAGTCTGTCAGAGTAATACAGCCATCATTAAAACGACATGAAATCCCAGGGATACAAAATTCTAGATTTTTTTTTCCCATGGGGGCTAGATAAGCACAGACCTCTGAATGGTCTGCGGGCTAGTCTGGGGCTCCAGGCTGGGAGGCACCAGGAGAGAGGAAACATGTCTGCATGCAAAGCTAAAGACAACACTGAAAGGTATGTGTGTTTGAGAAATTGCCTGCAGAGCTAGTAGGCAGATAAAACCTGTATCATTTTTGGAGCTGTACGTATAGAGTATTTCCATAAACCTCTAACCTCAAAAGAACCTGTATATAAGATTTTGTCTTTATTTTTGGATTGTCTAAACCTAAGTTCTTTCCCTGGACCCAGGATGGCAGTGTCACTGTTGCAGTGATTTCAGACTCCAGGGTGCTAACTGCACACCCCAAAACACAAAAAAGCTTGATTTCAAAAGATTATTTTGGAAACTGTCCTCTGCATCTGCTGTTCCCTTATCCAGAAAATTCCGACGTCAGACATATGTACACAGTCCATTCCCTCGAGTCATTCGGGTCTCTTGCTCACATGCTCCCATACTGGAGAAGTCTTCCTGACCATCCCAGTTGAAGCAGTAGAAACCCACTCAAAAACAGGCTCTATACAACCTTCGGATGCCCTATTTTTCTTATTCTTATCCTTCTTTTTCACCGCCTCTTCTATGATAGATACATTTGATTTTCCATCTCCCCTCCCCACCAATGCAAGCTCCATGAAGGAGGAACTTAGTTCTTTTCACTGCTGTATCCCACAGAGTTCCTGAATACACGCTTGCCGTTCAATAAATATCTGTCATGTGAATGAATGACTTGTAGATGTTTTAGTCAAGTGCCATACATCTCCAATTCTCTTCCCAGTGAGATACACACTCAAACAGTGCTCCTGGGGCACACACGAGGCCAATGCTGAATCCTCTCAGATGTCTTTACCACAGCTTAGGAAGCAAGTGTATCCATGTGAGTTACCCTAGGAGTTGATAAAAGGCAAGCTTCTCTTCGAATCTTCCCAGGTTATGACACTCATCAACACACGACTTGCCCTCCCTCCCAAGCTTCAAATTACTTCATGCTCACAGAAACCTAGACCTCTTTTCTTACCATACTGATCAGAATTGGTGGTGAAGAGAAGGTAGTCAGAAGCACAGGTCTGGGATTCAATATCCAAATCTCCTAGCCTCAGGATCAGTTTCTTCCCTTTTGGTACTCTGATGGTCTTTTCACAAACCGTGTGATTTGGGTAAGTCCCTGGGTAATTCTTAGACGTCATGGTGCCACTGTCCTGATAGGTCACTATGTGCCCACAGCCATCACCTGGTAAAGAAAATGAGAATGAGAGGAGTGACATTAATTCTTACTGAGGATTGAGAGAGTCTAGTACAATCTCCAAGTCATGTATGTTATTCCTTCTTCATAGAGGGAAAAGTGAAGAAGAAGAAGGAGGAGGAGGAGGAGAAGGAGGAGTAGGAGAGGAAGGAGCAGGAGGGGGAGGAGGAGCAGGGGGAGGAAGAGAAGGAGGAAAGGAAAGAAGGAAGAGGGGGAAGGAAGAAGAGGAAGAAGAAGGAGGAAGAGGAGGAAAAGAAGCAGCAGAACGAGGAGGTTAAATTTTGTATTATTTCAGGTTATTTCATCTTGTCTCCCAGTTTAATCTTCTGACTATTTTGGACCAAAGTGTTTCACATATTAGAATGGAAAGCCCTCAGCAAATACCTCATTTGATCATACCACTTTTTCTAATCATCTATTTATCTACCATGGAAACTTGCAGAGTAGGCCCTTCGCATTCACAGATTTGCCATTTGTGGTTTCATCTATTAGCAAGGCAACGCCGTGCAATAATTTGTGGTGGAGAAAAGAATCGTCTAACTTCCAGAGGGTCACCATATAGTTAAACAAGACAGCATGGGCCACGTGCTGCTGGTAGAATTTGAGATGTAGGCTGAGAGGAGAGTAAGAGCCTGTTACAGCTGGAGATTTCCAACTGTTCGACATTCATGTCGCAGTTAATGACAGTCACAGACTGGAAGGATCCTGATAGACCCAGGATGTGTCATTAGGGAATGTGGAGGGTCTAGTGCATGGAGTGCTTGGTGCATACCAGAACTGGTACAGATGGATACACAAAAAAGCAGCAACGGCAGCTTCACAGAACTCAGAGTGAAATGGGAGACAGTTATATGCTCAGCTAACTCTAATACTGGGTGCTGTGTGTCATACCAGGAGCTTAAAGAACTGAGGAAGGCAGGAAAGGAACTATTTCAGTGAATTATCACTACTTCACTAAAATAAGACATTTCCTTAAGACTTTTCTGAATAGGGAAGTTCATCAATGGACCGACACGTTGTTCTAGTAGATTAAAGTGACTGAGTCACTCACTCAAATATCTAATGGCACGCACAGCTGGGTGGGTTGCAAGGTAAATGAGCATGCACTGCGTTCAAATGGCAAAATTCTTGTGGCCAGTATGGCTTCACATAAAAGCAAGAATTTCTGTCCTTAACTGGAGGGAGACAAAGCAGAAATTGGTTGGAGAAGGAATTCTCTGAGTAATAAAACAAGGCCTCAGCATCCCAAAGTCTCCCACAAAGAAGTCCCAATTTGGGCATAGTGGGAATCTAAAGCCCAAGGCAGCCTTCTTCCTCCTCCAACCTCTTCCTGAGCTGGAGAAGGATTGGCCTAGGGCTTTCCTTTATCCCACTCTTCTCTGGCCCTGAGGCTTATAGCACAAATGATAATGGAGGCTTAAAAAAAACAAACAAACAAAAAACCTGGCGGGGGGCAGGGCATAGAACTCCAGAAATACCCCATCTCAGCAGACAAGTCTAAGAAGAAGAATCTACCTATAACCCAGAAACTGCCACAAGATTCCCAACCCTTCCGGCCAGATGGATGGATGGGGGATAAGAGTTAACTAACCAAGAACACGAGCAGAAATGTAGATGATATTAAGATAAAACCACTGGACACCTGCACATCTGGGAGAAGCTTTGGAATTTACATGGAAGACTATAGAGACCCACAGACATTTTTGAGAAGGGAGATAATGAAAGAAATGTTTAAAAAAGGATGATCAACCTGGTAGGGCAATGCTACAGGACCTAGAATGTGGGGGGAATCTGGATCAGAAGAGCCATAGAAGGGCTAGAACTGGGGCAGCTAGAAAGGGAAAGGAAAGAAAAACAGGGAAATTCACAAGAAAAAAAAAAATCAAAGGCTCAGGAAACAAGAGGTGTTGGTGAGGATGCGGAGAAGGGGAACCCTCTTATACTGTTGGTGGGAATGCAAGCTGGTGCAGCCACTCTGGAAAACGGTATGGAAGTTTCTCAAAAAGTTAAAAATAGAGCTACCGTAGGGTGCTTGGGTGGCTCAGTCAGTTAAGCATCGGACTCTTCTCTTCATTTCAGCAGGGGTCATAATCATGGTGTCCTGGGACTGAGCCCCAAGTTGGGCTCCACAATGGGCGTGGCACTTGCTTGGGATTCTCTCTCTCCCTCTGCCCATCTCCCAGCTTGCACTCTCACTCTCTACTTCCTTCTCTCTTGAATAAACAAATAACCCTTAAACAAAAAACAAACAAAGAAAAAAACCCAGAAACTATCCTATGACCTAACAATTGCACTACTAGGTATTTATCCGAAGGATACAGTGATTCAAAGGGGTACACGGACCCCAGTGTTTATAGCAGAAGTGACTACTACCACACCAAAATAGGGAAAGAGCCCAGATGTCCATCAACTGACAAATGGATAAAGATGTATATACAATGGAATATTACTCAGCCATCAAAAAGAATGAAACCTTGCCATTTTCAATGACATGGATGGAACTAGAGGGTATTATGCTAAGCAAAATAAGTCAGTCAAAGACAAATACCCTATCATTTCATTCACATGTGGAGTTTATGAAACAAAACAGATGAACATAGGAGAAGGGAAGGAAAAATAAAGTAAGGTAAAAACAGAAAGGTGGGCAAACCATAAGAGACCTAGCTCTGGGAAACAAACTGAGGGTTGCTGGAGGGGAGGCAGGTGGGGGGATGGGGTAACTGGGTGATGGGTATTAAGGAGGATACTTGATGTAATGAACACCGGGTGGTGTATGCAACTGAAGAATCACTAAATTCTACCCCCTGAAACTAATAATATACTGTATGTTACTAACTCGAATTTAAAGAAAATCTAAAAAAAAAAAACAAAAAACAGAAAACAGACTTAGGTTTTGGTTTAATGGGGAAGACGAGAGAAGAAAAAAAAAAAAACACAAAAACGAAACCCCACTGAGGTTCTGAGTCCAGAAATGACTGCAACACTAAGGCTAATATAGAGAGAATTAGAAGCCCAGAGAGAGAGCAGGTTTGGGGCAAAGGTTGTAAGTCTGGTTAAGGCTGAGGTGACAGCTATCTTTCGTGACATCTCTGGCAGTAAGTACAAAATTGTTGAAAGTTAAATGAAAATTATACCAGAGGGAAGCATATGGTGCAGAAGCACATAGTGCACAAGGCTTTGATTTAAAATTTGAATTATTTGCCTGCTTATAAAGTCTTTCATTAAAAAGTCCAATTTATAGTTTCTCTTGAAGACTGGAAGATGTGGAAACAATGGCAGCAGGTGATCTCACCCAGCTAGTGACACTGCCCCTTTAAAGGAGAAAAGTGCCCTAGGTCCCCACCCCGTCCTAGCTGTTCTAGGACGTGCCCCACCTTGGGAGGCCATGATTTTGAGCATCCCGACAGGGCAACGCTACGGTAACTAGCGTACAAACAATCATGAGTGTTAATACACACATTACCCTCTCTAACCCACCAAGATATCACCTAGTCAAACATTTGAATACCTTTCTTCTTATGGGGAAATTCTCTCCTTTAATAAGAGAAGAAAAAGTGAACTCTTTCTGGAAAGCACAGCTAAATATTAAATGAGGCGTAATTATATGCGAATCAACTTCCATTTGATCACTATATTCTTGATTTTACTTAAGTGACATGTCATGACAAAGGAAAATCCCTGGGTATCACATTTATTCAATCCTGTAATTATTCTTCTTTCCAATCACTTTTACTCTAAAGCCCTAGAGGAAACTAATTTCACCCAGTGATACCAGCAGAAGGGAAGCAGGTCTGGCTTCAACTCTCCCATCATTACTTTGCCTGGGTGATCAGTGCCTCCTTGGAAAAATTTCTCTTTTCCATTAACTATCAGAATGATACTCTAGGAGTCTTTGTTCTTCCAAAAAACCTGAAAGGAACTGCTGAGTCCTAATTTATTAAAAAGCAAGCGGTCATCAGAAGTTTGTAATTTCACCCCTGTCTGTGCAAGGAGACTATTTAGGAAGTTTTCTGTGGCAAGCACTAATATAATACATTTATTCCATGGTATTAACTACATTAGGAATTTTCATCCTATTGTCCTTCCATGGTCTTGATGAATTCAAAAAACTAGATATACTAATAATACTGTAATAGATACCTGAAAGTTGCTAAGAGAGTAGACCTCAAATGTTCTCACCACAAAAAAGAAACGGGGATTACGGGAGGTGATGGGGCGGTTAGCTAACATCATGGAGGTAATAATTTCACAATATGTAAGTGTATCAGATCAACATACTGTAGACAAACTAACACATCATATGTCAGTTATACCTCAATAAAGCTGGAGGAAAAAAAGGACTAGAAATATGCCAAAGGGGAAAATGGAGAACTGGGAGGGAGAGAGAATGCCCACCATACCATGGACTGTATAAGGCAGATGCATGCAAATGATTAACAGTAGGGAAGCAATATTCCTAAGACCTTATCCTAACACTTAGGTAGCTTACTCTCATCACCTAGCTCTAGTGAAGAATCACTGACAAGGAAGGCAACAGAAGTTGCTTAAAAATCTATCACTTCCTGTTCCATTTCTTAAGTATCAATGACAATTTCCTGGTTCTGACTGGCAAGATGTTATCATTGAGGATAACCAAGTAAAGGGTACACAACTTTCCTCTCTATTATTTCTTGCAACTGTATATATTCTACAGTTGTCTCAGAAAAAAGTTTAATTAAAAAAATGTGTTAGTCTGGTTAAGTTTGGCTGACAGGGGGTGAAAATGAAGAGGCTTTCATTTTCTGTTTTATACTTTTCTATACTATCTGGATTTTGTTATTCTGTATAAACTATTTAAAGTATGCTTAAATAAAACATTATCCACATTTGCATTGAAAAGGTATATACTGAATGACAATCAATAAAGGAGGCCACTTTTATTCTAAAAATCTCTCTGTACCAAATTTATTACCCACATTTCTCATATGTGTCTGAGGAGCATGGGGTATCATGTCTGGGGGGGCTCTCATACATGGTCCAGTTTACAGATAAGAAAATACAATTTATATCGGCTTTCCTTTAGGTTACTTTACTGATGGTGGGGATTTAGAAATGGCTCTAGGATTTTAAAAACATTTTTGTCTCTCTTTATTCGATTTCGTGACAAATATTTGTATTTAATCTTAAAAAACAAAAAACAAAAAACATCTGAACTGCTGCCCTATCAGACATTCCTTTGGATACCTTCATGACATTCTCCTATTAAAATGAACAGTTCCCTGATGAAAGGTAAGTGACTCCTGAAATGGTCATAAACAGATGGAAAACCACTGGGTAGAAGGTTGAGGAAGAACTTCAAAGTCGAAGAAACAGGTGTGTTACCAGGTAAACTCACTGATGGATCCTAGCATGACGAAGAGTAAGGTAGTCAGATACTATGTGTCTCCTGGTAGGATAAAATGTGCCCCAGGCACCAACATCCATGAACACTCTTGCCAAAGAGCAGATTGTGAATCAATAATTAACTCCAAATCTCATCAAGCCTTTAGATCTAACTTCCAAGCTATAGGAAATGCACAAGTTTACCGACACTGCACAAGGAAGCCATTAGCCACATCTAGGCTGGGACATTCTAGGTGCAACTGACCGAGTTTCTTCAACAATGAACTGTATAGAGGCATAAAAGAAAGTATTTACGTCAGATTAAAGGAACGTTAACCAAACAGCAACCAAGTGAATTTTGTTTGGATCCTGATTTGAAAAACCAACCTTACAAAACCATTTAAAGAAGGTGAGTGAGCGGGGCGCCTGGGTGGCTCAGTGGGTTAAAGCCTCTGCCTTCGGCTCAGGTCATGATCCCAGGGTCCTGGGATCGAGCCCCACATCGGGCTCTCTGCTCGGCAGGGAGCCCGCTTCCTCCTCTCTCTCTCTGCCTGCCTCGCTGCCTACCTGTGATCTCTATCTGTCAAATAAAAAAATATATATATATAAAAAAAAAAAAAGAAGGTGAGTGAGCTACTGCTATCAGGAAAGTATTAATTCATCTTATTAGGTATGATAATGGTATTGAGGTTATGTAAGAAATGTCTTTTTTTAGGGAGGACTAATGACATATTTGGGTTGAAATGACATGACATGAGGTCTGGGATTTGCCTTAAGATATGAGAGGAAGGAAGCAAGATAAGAAAAAAGACAGGGAGAGGTTGATGGTTACTGAAACTATGATTAAAGAGGGTGTACACATTTTTAAATTTTTATTTTATTTATATATTTTTTAAAGGTTTATTTATTTACTGACAGAGGAAGAGAGGGAGAGAGAGAGCACAAGCAGAGGGAGCAGTAGAGGGAGACGAAGAAGCAGACTCCCAGCTGAGAAGGAAGCCCTAGGAGGGGCTCCATTCCAGGACTCTGGCATGGGGACCTGAGCCAAAGGGAGACGCTTAACCCATTGAGCCACCCGAGTGCCCCGAGGACATACAGGTTTTTTGTTTTGTTTTGTTTTGTTTTTATTTTTTAAACCAAAATGAAAAGAAACGAAGGTCAGTCTTTAGGGTAAACAATACAACCTTGGTTTGGAGGATTAAGCTCCACATGGTGTTGGGAGCCCTGATGGGCAGTGAGCCACAGTGATACAGTGGCGTGGCGTGAGACAGCGAGTTTCAACGGCCACCTACCTACGGAGGTCGTGGATATAAGGGGGAAGGAGGAAGCTTTGCCACAAGAAACCTGTCTACTCCTAAAAAGTGGCACAGTGCAATGTTTATCTTTTTCTTCCTTTGAACAGTAATTTAATTGCCAAAGCGTCAAAACACATGATGACTAAACTATGCGTCATTTCCTCTCTCCTTAGGCTGAAAGCTCCTCTCCTCTGCAGAGTATGTGAAGGGTCGTCACTCCATGATGGGCGTAAATCTTGGTCTCTTCTTGGAACCCCAACTGGTTTGTGAGATTGACCAAACCCCTTCTCAAAAGAACCTGCACAAACAAAACTGGATGAACGTTACATTTTGGAAAAAGCTGTAGGTACTTGGTACTTGGTACTACACCTGTAGTGATCTCTACTCAAAATTTAAGTATTTTAACTCTGAACATCTGCTAACACTCCACATTAGAAAAGGCTGGTCCAACTACAGTATCTCTAAGCAATGTGCTATTAAGGAAAAGTTAAAGTCATGTTTTAGAGTTCTATTTAATTTAAAAACAGAGTATCATGCACACATACAGATATAAAGGGAAAGTGTCTGAAGTGCTATGATGCAGGATTACAAGGGATTTTCATTTTATTTATACATTTATTTTCTAAATTCTCTACAATATGAAAACACTATGTATAAATCAGAAAAACAATATAATTAAGAATACCATATTTACCTAATAGTTTTGGTAACATAGTTTACTTTCAGTATTAGCCTTAAGGTATAGACTGGAAAAAGTACCTTTGGGCCAGTAAACACAAACTGTCATTAAAAACTCACTCAACAAACAGCTGGAAACTTAGTACAGTGTAGTTCCCACTTAAAGAAGCTCACAGGGAAGAGGAGAGGAGTATGTTAACAAGGAATTCTTGAGACTAAAGTGACAGGTCCAAAACAGAGTATGGGCTCAGTATCTGTTCTCCAAATGCCTGAAAGCATATGTCTTTATGCTTTTAATGTCAGCTGTTCCGGAAGTATGGATATCCACAGTATTTTCTAAATAAACTTAAAACAAATCCTAGATGCTTTTTACACACATCAACCGTTTATTTAGTCTACTCTAATTCCACCCACTACGAAAGGAAAACAATAACTTCCTTAAAAGACTATTTCCCTTTTGATAAGAAATCATGTTCCACTAATAGAAAAGTGAAATTAGGGGCGCCTGGGTGGCTCAGTGGGTTAAAGCCTCTGCCTTCAGCTCCGGTCATGATCCCAGGGTCCTGGGATCGAGCCCCGCGTTGGGTCTCTGCTCCGCAGGGAGTCTGCTTTCCCTTCTCTCTCTGCCTGCCTCTCTGCCTACTTGTGATCTCTCTCTGTCAAATGAATAAAATCTAAAAAAAAAAAAAAAAAAAAGAAAGAAAAGTGAAATTAAGATATACCTAGGAGGAATTAGGTTCTGTAACACTACAAAGCATGATTGAGGCTTCCAAAGAACACTTCCAACTGAATTGCACTTGTGGAAAATTGTTTGGATGACATGAAATAAATAATGCAAAAATTCCTTCAGTTATTAACTAATCCATACAATAAAACAACAGATGGGAAACTTTTTTTAAAAATTATGACCCATAGTTAGAACATAGGTTTTTCATTGCAGTCTAAGGAAGCACACGTGCATACACATGCAGAAACAGAAAAAAAAAGTCTAATGTTACAATTCTTTCTATCGTATGTAATGTGCTGTGATATTTTCTATTCTACTGCATTTTTCTTTTTAATTAAAAGCATGCTGGTTTTGTCATCTGAATTGATTTTACTGCCTAATGATGGGTCACAACCTGCAATTTGAGAAACAGTGCTCTGAAATGTCTCATGAGTGAAAACCATTTCTTGAAGAATGATTTCATTACAGTTGGATCCTTGCTCTTCTAATATTCAAGTTACAACAGGTCTCAACGCATATACAATCATCCACGTGTGGGTGTGAGAAAATTTCTTCCCATGTCTAAGATCAAGTGAGCTCTTGATGACTACAATCTTTTCAGCCACAAAGAAGAGCCTGCAATTATTACAGACTTCTTTGTCTGATGGCCATGTGAACAGATTTCTCAAGGTATTACTAATTTCACTGTCTGTCATACTCTCCCATAAACTTTGCTTTTCTCCCATTGTGCTTAACTTTTTTTATGCTGTATGTTGCCTGAAAAGGAATGGAAGAACCAGGACAGCAGGGTCTATGTGGTTACGTGAGAATAAAACCAGTAAAATGGAAGTTACAATGATGAAACTCCAATTATTCAAAATCTTTAGTATTCTCAAAAGGAAAATGGATAATATTATGCTGAGAGAAATTACAGTGATAAACTCAAAGCACATGGACCAATTTTTTGGCAAAACTGTCGTAGAATCTCTTTAAACCCTGTCACCACACATAAAATAGACGCTAATGACATTACTAATGACCTAATGAAGATGATACCTTTGGCACAGCCGATGAAAGATATTTGGCAGTAAAATAAAAGGAAACACAAGGTACTTATTGTCAAAAGTCTCTCCATGTAAACTCTCAACACAGTGTTTCCTATCAGCTAAAAGATTCACTTAAAATAAATCCATTTGAATGCATGAAAACGAAACAAGTCATTTCAAGAAGTCCTATCCAAGACTCTTTAGATAATGTGAGACTGTTTCCATAAGGGTTTAAAGATGTCAAAAATCAGTCGCCTGAATAGCTCGGTCAGTTAAGCATCTACCTTTGGCTCAGACCCTGGGATCGAGCCCTGTGTTGGGCTCCCTGCTCAACAGGGAGTCTGCTTCTCCCTCTCCCTCTGCCCCTCCTCCCTTGCTTGTGCTCTCTCACTCTCTCTCTCACATAAACATAAATCTTTAAAAAGACATAAAAAATTATAATGTCCACATAAGAAGCATCATTTACACCTAAGAGAAAAAAAATCCTGAAGCCTAATTTAATGCTACCCTTTAATCTGCTGTAGATAAAACCATGGTTCTTGGTTCTTGGTCACTCTCCAGTCCTGTGACTCCTAAGGAAAAGTTAAAGATCACTGACAGGGGTATGAGGCTGGGGGAAGAGGCTTTGCACACCTACTGCTTTTCTAATTTCATAAATTATTTCCACATACTTGAGAGGTGACAGAGCACACTGGTTATGACACTGAGTTCCTGCCCTGAACTGGCGTGTAGCCTTGAGTGAGTCCCTTTACCTCTCCGAGCTATGATTCATCATCTGTAATGTAGGGACAATGGTAGTGCCCAACTCACAGTGTTATCATGAGCACTAAGTGAGATAATGCTAGGAAAGTATTAAGCATAGAGACTAGTATCCAATAAGAATTAAAAATATTTTAACTGCCATATTTTTACTTAAAACTATTATATATATTAAAGCACCAAGAATATTGTTTTGGATTTGCTGACCTTGTCCAAATTCCCCCACTCATTAGCTCTATGATCATAAGAAATTACCATTTTGTGTGTATCAGTTTTCCTCATCTTTTTAAAAATCTCAACTACAACTGGATGTGGTAAAGACGAATGAGGCTGTGTTAAGCACTGGAAAGTCTAAACTGCCAGAAACTCTAACTAGCATGTCCCCGGCCCCCAGTATGCATCTAGGGCCCACTAACAGCTGAGTCAGCATCTCCCAAAGCAGGCACTGTGTGCTTTTGAGTGTTGGGGAGACTTAAAAGGAAGTCAAGCCCTCATCTCCAAAAAAAATTTGCAAGATAAATAAGCTCGCAGAATCTCACCTTCTTCTTTACTGTTGGACATCTCGAAGCCCTTGTGGTGCACAGTGAAGCTCTCACAGGAGACACATATTCCTAGGGAACCCCTTCCTCAGTGGGTGTCTCCTGGGCATAGGGTTCTGGACCAGCCAACTCCAGGGCTAGGGAGATCCCATGATGGGGCTTCTGGGACTAAGGCTCAGATGCAGAGAAGTGGATATTGGCCTTGAGAGTTCTAAGAACAATACTGAAATTATACTATGAGAATCTGATATTCAGAAGGAAGACTCTTCCCACTGTTGTTAGGTTACAAGTGCTTTGGGGGAACTGGCAACAAATAAGATGCATTGTTTCAGAGAAGTTTCTTAATTTCACAGATGAAAGGGGGGAAAATGCGTTTGTGCAGCAAAACTCGTCTAAGATGACTATTTTATCTCTGTCAAATAGATGCTCAGGTTAAGGAAGTCAGAGAAAAGCAGCCATTGACCTTTACTAATAATGTCAGGATGTTGATGTAATGTCCAGGCTGCCATTGCTGGAGGTGAAGACAAATGCAAGAAATCTTTCCTGTCTCTACAATGTGCTATGCTGTCTAACCTCGGCTCCATAGTAAATAAATATATTGCCAATATTCAGATAAAGTGTAACTGGATGTTGACTTTTCCCTCTGGATTAAGAAAAAATCCAGTATCACCAAGTATACACAAAGTTAACCTGAGTTTCAGAAATTAAAACGTTTCTCTCTCCTCACTCTCTCTCTCTCCCTCTCATTGACACACACACACCTTTTCACTTTCCCAGATACATTTTTCAAAAACTCAGTAAGAACCAAAATGTTAAAAAAAAAAAAAGAAAATGTGGAAAATGCTAATACATAGCATTTACTAAGCATTTATTGTAAAAGGTGTATTCTAAGGGATTTTATGTTATCTTATTTAATCTTTTTAAGATGATCATATTCAGCAGATAATATTAGATCCTTTTTTAAAATTCTGAAGAATGCTCAACATCACTTGCCATCAGAGAAATTCGAATCAAACCACAAGGAGATACCATCTTACACCAGTCAGAATGGCTAAAATTAACAACTCAGGAAACAACAGATGTTGAAGATGTAGAGAAAGGGGAACTCTCTTACACTGTTGGTGGGAATGCAAGCTGGTGCAGCCACTCTGGAAAACAGTATGGAGGTTCTTCAAAAAGTTAAAAATAGAGCTACCCTAGGACCCAGAAATTACACTCTAGGTATTTATCAAAAAGGATATAAACATAGTGATTTGAGGGGGTACATGCACCCCAATGTTTATAACAGCACATCCACAATAGCCAAAATATAGAAAGAGCCCAGATATCCACTGACAGATGAATGGGTAAAGAAGGTGTGGTGCGCGCGCGCGCGCGCGCACACACACACACACACACACACACACAGAGCTATATATGGAATATTACTCAGCCATCAAAAAGAATGAAATCTTGCCATTTGCAATGATGTGGATGGAACTAGAGGGCATTATGCTGAACAAAGTCAGTCAGAGAAAGACAAATACCATATGACTTCACTCATATGTGGAATTTAAGAAACAAAACAGATGAACATAGGGGAAGGAAAGGAAAATAAAATAAGATGAAAATAGAGAGGGAGATAAACCATAAGAGATGCTGAGCTTTAGGCAACACACTGAGGGTTGCAAGAGAGGAGAGAGGAAAGGGCAATGAGCTAGATGGGTGATGGGCATTAAGGAGGGCAACTGATGTAATGAGTGCTGGGTGTTAGATACAACTGATGAATCACTAAGTTCTACCCTGGTAACTAACAATATATCACATGTTAACTAAATTGAACTTAAATAATTTTTAAAAATTAAAAAAAAGACAAACCTTTGAGATACCACTTTTATATGGTTTTATTTTAATATCTATTCCTAAAACTAGAACAAGTCTATATTCTCAATTCTTTGGCACTGATTTTCATCTACAGTTCATTTATTTTATTTATTTCTTTTTAAAGATTTTATTTATTTATTTGACAGAGAGAGATCACAAGCAGGCAGAGAGGCAGGCAGAGAGACAGGAGGAAGCAGGCTCCCCGCTGAGCAGAGAGCCCGATGCGGGACTCGATCCCAGGACTCCGAGATCATGACCTGAGCTGAAGGCAGCAGCTTAACCCACTGAGCCACCCAGGCGCCCCCTACAGTTCATTTATAAGTCTAGGACAGGCAATAATAAATTTTAGGACCTACATTTAAGCCAGAGTGACATTTCTGAACTTTGGAGAAAAGTATCAATTTAGGAATTATTTGAACATATGGTGGAAAATATATGAAGAAATAGGAGGAGAAAGTTTCTGGGAGCATACATGTATGTCCCATATACAAAGAAAGAGCAATCAATGTTTACTGACCAGAAAAAAGCAAATCTCAGTTAGGAAAGAGATGGCATCTTAACATGCTTCTACTGAAGGATGAAACAGAAGAGCTGATGGAGGAAGAAATAAACCTTATAAAACTCCTATCACACTGCATAGTCCCCAAAATTACACTGCCTTTGCACATGGCACATTGGGCATCACTGAGTTTATCACAGTGCAACAAAAGCACATGGTTAGCTATTAATTGGGATTTGAAAAAGTCTTATAAGAAGACCTCTATGAGAAATCAAAGACTATTAATTTAAAAATTTACTGCATAAATAACCTCCTGAAATTATGTTTCTCCAAAGCTTCTTTTTCTTTAACTTGATCTCCCCTGGACACAAGCACCCATCTAAGATGAAGGGCAGGAGACCATCCTAGAAGGCATCTAGGATTCTAAGACATGCATGCACTTGTTTCTGACTCTGGACACTCAAGGTGAGTGTGCCTGGGGTAAATGATTCAATCTTTCTGAATCTCAGTTCTCTTCAGAGCGCTCAGAACTCTTGGGATTGAATTAGATGCAAAAACACTTGCTAAATCAAAATACATATGAGGGGTAGGGTTTTCCATTTTTATTTACATTAAAAAAACCTGGGTGGACAAGTAACACTCCATGGATGCTTAAACCACTGAATGAAAACTTGATGAGGAAGAGTAGCTTTACTGAGTAAGTGGCTACTATTTCATAGGTTATTTTCAGGTCATAAGGGAAAAAGGCAACTTCAAAATGAAGAGGTAGAGTTGTTACTTCTTGAATTCACTGAGCATTTTCAGTGTGGTAAAAAGTGGGCCAAAAATAGCAACAATAATATATGCATCTTGAGATACAGTTAGCAGCATATGACTCCTTTGTGGTACTTAAAAAAAAAAAAAAAAATCAGCCTGAATCTAATCAAGTTCTTAGGTCTAAGTTCAAGTTTATAGAGAAATACAGTGGATAGTGCCCCAAGGAAAAGATAAGAAATGGAGAGGCCAGTTAGTTGAATTTAAGGGTGAGCTGTGTCACACTACAACTGATGTCCTCCCAGGAAAATAAAAACCATGTGGGCAGGGCTTAATGGTACATTACAGGTGACTTAAGAGACAGAATAACAAACTGTAATATGTGGCCCTTGTTTGGATCTTTCTTTGTACAAAGCAGCAGTAAAAAGATAGGTTTAGGTCAACTGGGGAAATTTGAATATGACTTGAGTATTAGATGATATTAAGATGGTTCTAGTAATATTTTCAGGTGTGCTCATGGCATGATAATGCAAGAGAATATTTAGAGACACAAATGAAATATTTAGGAAGAAATGCCATTAAGTCTTTAATAGATTTTTAAATACCTCAGGGGGAAAACAGTGTTTCTGTGAAGATCTTGATCGAATGGATGAAGAAGATGTGGGCCATATATACAATGGAATATTACTCAGCCAACAGAAAGGATGAATACCCAGGTTTTGTATCAACATGGATGGGACTGCAGGAGATTACACTTAGAGAAATAAGTCAAGCAGAGAAAGTCAATTATCATATGGTTTCACTTATTTGTGGAACATAAGGAATAGCATGGAGGACATTAGGAGAAGGAAGGGAAAAATGAAGGGGAGGAAATTGGAGGGGGATACAAACCATGAGAGACTATGGACTCTGGGAAACAATCTGAGGGTTTTAGAAGGGAGGGGGTGGGGGATGGGTTAGTTCGGTGATGGGCATTAAGGAGGGTATTACTACATGGAGCACTGGGTGTTACACGCAAACAATGAATCATGGAACACGACATCAAAAACTAATGATGTACTGTATGATGACTAATATAACATAATAAAGTAAATACATACATAAATAAAAAGATCTTGGTCACATAGCACAGCAACTGTAGCAAAAAGGATAAAAAGGGAAAAGAAAAAAAGAAGATGAAAAACAGAAAGAAAAAAGAATTTCCTACCCACAAGGCAAGAGGATTTCAAAGATTTTTAGGCCCTTTGGAGCTCACAGAAACAGCCAGTACAGGCCCATTTCTCTATCTGTGGACTCTCTTCAATTTTAATCTGTTGGTAAAGCAGGGGCTTTTTGAGGGGGGGAAAAAAGGCAAGTCACGATACATGTAATTCTCAGAATAAGGAGCTTCTGTTCTAAACTCTTCAGGTTGGGAGCAATTCAATAAGCAGATTTCATGTTTCAGTGGCCCTACGGACTAGCAAGTCTCAAAGGTTTCCTCCTTTAGACTTTAATCAACTACATTTCAATATGAGGTAAACTTGCTTTTGTGAAAAGCCGTAAAAAGGCTGAATTAAATCCACTTAGCCATTTAAAAAATTAAGTGAGACCCACAGAGATGTTTACCTATATTCCCTGTAGGAAGTTTTACACACTGGTAATTCAAACTTACCGGACTTCTTAACTTTTAATACCCACTGGCCTTGTTCTTTGTCAGATATAATAGTGAAATAAAGTTTTAGGGTTTTTTTCCCTTTTTTCAAGAATACAGTGTTCTATAAACAATCATTTGGGAGCACCTGGGTGGCTCATTCAGTTGAGTGTCCAACTCCTGATTTCAGCTCTGGTCATGATGTCAAGGTTGTGAGATGGAGTCCTGAGTTGGACTCTGTGCTTGGGCGAGGAGGGAGGGGCGGGGGGGGTGGGGAATCCTGCTAGAGTCTCTCTCTCTCTCTCTCTCTCTCTCTCTCTCCTTCTGCCACTCCCCCTCCTCCCTCCCTCTCTAAAAAAAAAAGAAGAAGAAGAAGAAGAAGAAAAATCATTTATATACAACTTTTGGGCACATCCACTAAACACACTCAATCATGAAATGGAGCCAGATTAGTTCTAATTTCCAAAGATTTTAATTTTGTAATGAAAGAGAGACTGTTCTTTTCCCTTCTGGTAAGATGTAAATATTTTGGACATTGCATTAAAAGGCTACAATGATTTGAGTTGGAAAATGATGACTATAAAACCATATAAAACAAATGCAGTTATCAATAAACATAAACTCCAAGTAGTCTAATCATGGACAAGGTAGACACCTGTATGTATAAATTAAGAATCTCATCCAAAGGGACACCTGGGTGGCTCACTGAGTTAAAGCCTCTGCCTTCGGCTCAGGTCATGATCCCAGGATCTTGGGATCAAGCCCTGCATCGGGCTCTCTGCTCAGCGCGGAGCCTGCTTCCCCGCCACCCCACCCCTCTCTGCCTGCCTCTCTGCCTACTTGTGATCTCTGTCTGTCAAATAAATAAAAAAATAAAACCTTAAAAAAAAAAAATCTCATCCAAGAAGGACCAAGAAATACATTTTATCTTTGTAAGATGTACTTACCATCTTTGTAAAATGGAATTACCTTACCATCTGACACTTAGTACATTTAAAGTAATACTTTTTCCAAATACGGTATGGACAAGCAACTTACTTCTGACTCCAAAAGCAAAGGGTTATCTGAATCACACAGAAGACAAAAATCTCAACAAGACCCATAGCCGACTGGCCAAGACAAAATTCCATTTTCCTAGTAGATATTCCTCAGTAGCAATAAATGACTAGAAAATGTGTTTTCAGTTTAAAACCTGAAGGCTAATCCTAAAAATAAATATAAACTTAGAATTTTTCCCCAATTAGTATAGTGAAAGCTTTTAATAAAATGTTAAGTTGAAAAAAAGCAGAATATCGAAGTATATAGAGATTAGGTCATAGAGGGAGTATCCAGGCATCAGTTTTATTGTTCTTTACACCTTATACATATTTTACATATGTAGTTTTGTCTACTTGATATTTAGTAAAAGCGAATAATAGACAGTATATGAGTGTATGTGTATACGTACATTAATGTAGGGATATATACTTGTATTTGTGCATGTGTGTGAGTGTCATAAGCTTGTCCTTAGTGGTTCTCCATGTAACATCTTCCTTTCAGGATTATGCTATGTCAGTACAACATTATTTATCAATATTCTGCTTTGTTCCATAACTGTTCTGCCTTGTAAGCATTAGGAAATATGTTTGTGAAAGCAGTCAGCAAAGAAAGCCCTAAGCGAAATTTAGCTTTAAAAAAAAAAAAAAAAAAGCTCCAGTATGACTTTATAAAAAATTAGGGGAAAATGGATAAAACAAAATCACTTAGCTATTACCTTGTTTCAATGTTATTCTTTGCAGCTTTTCCTACAAAAAAAAAAAAAAAAAAAAAAAAAAATCCACCTAAGCTAAAATTACCACAGAGAAGACATAAGACATTTCTGTAAGTATTGGGTATAATTTCATACAGCATAAAACTCCCAGAAAGACAGTTCATAAGAACCAGACTAATAGATCAAATTGAAATGTCAGTGAACAGTCAAGGCATAGATGACAATATGGCTTAATACAATGTTAATGTCACAAATGGATGAACACTATCCCCAGTGATTTTGGGGCCCCTGACACCCTCAATGTATAAGCAGCTGGAGATCTTGGGGGACACTGACTCACCTGATCCAAATCAGGATACCACTTGCTCTATCATTCCCCAGACTGCCAGCTCCTGACTTCTGGCAGCTTTCCTGGTGTTGCCTGCAAAGGAGTCTCAGAGATTCCCAAACTTCTCAGAGCTGAATTTAGCTATTTTCTTAAACACATGGAGCACGTTTCCTAAGGCATCATGGTAGTCATGCATGCAATTCTGTTTAAAACAACTTAGTGAACATTACCCTTCACCTCATTCTCTCAAACCTCAGCCACACCATTCATGTGCGGACGCCGGAAATAGTTACCTGGAGTTCTTTCTTACCAGGCACTGTACCAAGTGCTAGTAGAGACTCTAAATGGCTTCATTTCATCTCTACTCTCCCTCATTTTCCTCCCTTTCCCCCCGCAAAAAACAAAAACAAGAATGAAAACAAAACAAAACCCTCTCTTCTTCGCTGTCACCAGAAGTCCAGTTTGACAGCTGGTCTGCACTCAGCATGCAAGGGCTCACAGAGAGAACTTATTTCTACATTGGGCTAGAAATCACCATGTGGGTTTTTTTTCCATCAGTTAAGTCTCTCCCACTCCCCCACCTTCCAGGCAAACAACTATATACAAAGCAGAGAACAAACATCTGGAAAATGACACCAACATGACTCTCCAGTTGCAAAAAGGCAAAATTACACCATAGTCTAATGAAAAATAAAAACTTGAGAGTCTGGCAATATTTTTGCATTTATCCTCAAAACCAAGCTTTAAATATATCAGAACGAATCGCTCTAGTTTAAATCCACCTTTTCAGACTTTCTGTCTATAAATAACAGTCGGACTAGACATACTATTTTCTTACTTTGTCTTGTTCTGGTTTTGATTCTCAGCTCGAGTCAGCTCTGAGTCTTCAACAGGGCAGGAACTAGGTCTCCACTGCCTTCTCCCCCATCCTCACTGAGCACACATTCCCGAATGAGCACTCACCATGGGCTGGCCACTGTTCAAAGCACAAAGCTCCTCCTGGACCTTACATTCTTGTAGGGGGAAGACAGGCATATAAAATTAAAGTGTAACTGATACACTCTGGTGGAAGATGGTAGTGCTCCAGAGAAAACTGAAGGCAGGAAAGGGGAATAAGGAGTCCTGGGGGATAGCAGGAGGGTTACAGGCGGTTAGGGCCATTTTCCCCGAGAAGATTGAAGGGGGAGGGAGTCATGTAGATATTTGAGACAAGCCTATTCCAGGCAGAGGGAACAACACATGCAAAGGCTGGGAGGTAGAAAAGAGTGTCTGATATCTTTGAGAAAGAGTAAGAAAGCCAGAATGCCTGGCAGTATGGGGAAGCATGGTAGAAAACAAGGTCCTGGAGGAAGTGGGGAAGGCAGAACCAAGGGGCCCCCACACTTGTCAAATAAGTCGTAATAAACAGTAATGAACAGGAAGATGACTGGCATTTATTGAGGTTTTCCTACGGGCTAGGTGCCATTCCAGATAGGTTATATGTATTATCTCCTTAAAAAATGCAAAACAACTGGTTACTCTAACATGTATAGTGCTGACTCTGTGCTTCAGGACACATAGCAGTAACCCAGAACTCAACACGAAATAGTTCCCTGAACAAGTTTTGTTTTGCTTTGTTTTTCTGCCTTAACATGATGAAAACCTTTGTTATATGCTGCAATTAATTTCACCTCTCCATGCATCTTAAAAATAAAGCCATAGTTCCTTGTAAATGTCAGATGTCTAAGTTATTTCCAAGTTATGTTCTCTATGTGATTGTTCATGTCTGTTTTAATGCCACAAGGTTAAAGAGTTCAACTTACGAAGTAAAAAGCTAATAACTTCAGTTCAGACACTATTCAGAGTTCAAATCCTAATGCATCCTTTGGTTTGTTTAATGAAGCCTTTAGCATTTTAACATCTTTTTTTCCTGAACTATATGATACAACTCAGTGTTTCTGAGTGTTACATCTACTACAGCCAAAAGATATGGTACGTTCTGGTCTGCTGGCACGTTCCCTTCTTTTTGCTGTCCTTTTATTTGAAATATATAGAGACATGTAGAAATAAGTATGCCAACAGAGCAGGCTTGCTAAACACAATTAATTAAGGGAAGCACCAGAGGAACCTTCATAAAGACCTTCAATAGACTCTTTGTTACTTAGTTTCTGGGTGTTTTTTTTTTTTTTAAGATTTTATTTATTCATTTGAGAGAGAGACAGAGAGAGCACAAGTGGTGGGGAAGCAGAGGTAGAAGAGGTAGAAGCAGACTCTGCTGAGCAGGGAGCCTGATGCAGGACTCGATGCCAGGAGCCCAGGATCATGACCTGAACTGAAGGCAGACACTTAAGTGACTGAGCCACCCAGGCACCCCTATTACTTAGTTTCTACTAATTAGGAAATAACTTGAAGATATCGCCTAAACATGAAAAGATTGTTCAGTTTAACCCAAGAAACATTTTTTTTTTTAAGATTTTATTTATTTATTTGACAGAGAGAGATCACAAGTAGATGGAGAGGCAGGCAGAGAGAGAGAGAGAGAGGGAAGCAGGCTCCCCGCCGAGCAGAGAGCCCGATGCGGGCCTCGATCCCAGGACCCTGAGATCATGACCTGAGCCGAAGGCAGCGGCTTAACCCACTGAGCCACCCAGGCACCCCCAAGAAACATTTATTAAGCACATTTGTCAGGCGCTAGGATAAGGACAATCCCAGTCACTCCCTCAGGAACTGGCAGTCCAACAGGGTAGACAGAATCCCAGTGATGGGATGATGGAAAGCCTGGGGCAAGTATACACACTGATACAGAAGGTACCAGAATAAGCTTGGGCTTACTTTTTAAGAAGTCACTCACCCAGAACATCAGACATCCACTGTCCCATGTCTAACCAAATATGTAGGAGAGATCTTATATATCTTATATATCAGACCTTCTGATAATAACAAATGAGAGTTGGGCAGAATTTTTAAGGCAATTTAAAAGTATCCAATTCTATGCTTAAAGTTTCCTTAGAGACTGAATGCTTATTTTTATTCTTCACTAAAACTTAAATCACATGGAGGAAATCTTTAATATACATCTACGAATATTTTCCTGAGGAGAGAATCAGGGATTTTTAGTTAGCAAAAATTCATCACACAAATTAGGATATTTTGTTCTCAAAACTTAGAATCAAGGTATGAATATCTGAGTCCAAGCCTATGAATTTATACTAATTGTATTAATACTAAAGATCAATTTATACATAATGTTACATAAGATCAAAAACCATGTGAAACCATATCTAAATTTAGTTAAGCTGGTCCAGAGGAAGGGCATAAGAAGGAGCAGAAATCAGACCAAATTCTGCTCATCTAGTCCTGGGGCCTGGGGCCCGGCATGCTATAAATACTAGAAGAGGTGGCCACTTTTTAAAAAATAAACTGAGCAAAAGCACCTTCAGGTATACAGAAGCCCTACAAAGGAACCAATATAGCTTCCCCAGACTCTGTCATAAAAAACTGGAATAATTTCATTGACTAGGCTTATAAATACTTAAATTGTCACATTTGTTTCCTGAAACATAATCCAGTGAATAAAAGTGTAATATTAAATTGTCTATGACACTGAGGGTAGCATTTTATAATCCTAAAATTATAAAATGTTTTCACCATTTCAAGGCTGAGTAGAATCAGAATTACCTGGAAGAATTTTTTTTTAAGTGCCTATTCCCAGGCCCGACCCACTTGCAATTCTGATTCATAGCATGGGGTTGGGGCTTTACAAAGCTTCCGGAGATAGTGGTGATGAGGCAGGCTGGGACCCAAGAACAGACTAAGCTGACTCTGAGAATGATGAAGGTAAAATATAATAAATGGGGTCAACTTCTCACCAAAGTTATTCTAAAGCTGCCCTCTTCTAAGCATCAAGATTGCTGATATCACTTCTGACCACCCTTCGACAATGTAGCCAGTAGCCTATCTCAAGACCTAAAATGGGAGTGCCTGTTTAAATTTATGTAAACTTGCAAAACAAGTGACCAAGGGCTGATTGAGAAAACCACAGATGTGAGAAATACTAAAAAAAAAATAATAAATAAATAAATCACTGATTATCACTCCAGAGATATCAGACCAGAGTTCCTAGAATTTTTTTTTTCAGTAAAATGTCCCAAATCTAAGATTTGCTTTTTTGTGTGATTGAATACTTATGCCTTCATTGGCTCTTTTAACATCCTAAACACATAGGATGTTTTGTGGAAACTCAAATGACAACATTTTCTTCTGCCAGTCAGCTGCTACCAAGCCTCAGATTTGAAACTCAGTAAGATCTAAGCAATCACACTTGCTCCCAGAGAACTGCTCTCTCCACAAAGCGCCCACTCAACAGCCTAGATGAAGGTCCACCACCTGAAACTTCTTTTGGAAAAATGGAAGACAGTTGGTGGCAAGACGAGGACAGGGGCACATTGTTGGACACATTCATAGAGGTCCCATCTTCTAACAGTGAGGTGAGAAACATTTTTTAAATGTTTAAAACACCTATGATGAAAATCCTACATTTAATAAAAACATACATTATTTATTAAAATTTTACAATATGCGTAGCATTCTGTTAGTGCCAAGACATATTTTGCCTAAACTTGAGCTTAAAACAAACAAACAAACAAACAAAAAAAACAACCAACCAAACAAATTGGTATGTAAGCAAACTTGGGAACCACTACTGACATCTTGAGTATTCATGTTTCGGACTGGGAATGGATACTTGGTTCAGTGAAGAAAATGCCAGCATTTGGATTCATTAGAAAACACAAGGTAGGGGTGGGGGGATCTGTCAAAATACTCTGAATAGTGCCATTCAATACTCTCCGTTGTATAGGGGCACAAGCAGGGAAGGAAAAAAAAACAGCTGAAAAATTGCAGAAAGCTGCCCTATCAGTAAAGAACTAATTAACAAGGATTTGCTTGGGTAGTAAAACGGTTTATTGCTTTAATCAGGTGGCTATACAGAAGTAAAGTCGGTCGTGGGCTAATCACGTCCCACCTGAAACCAAGGACCAGGTCCACAGAAAGACCAGCCTGGTCGGGAATCGACTCGCTCAAACACCCAGGAAAGAGCCGAGCCACACGACAACTTGGGGCGCAAGCAGCACACAAGTGAGGCGGCCCTCTTCCCCAACTTCAGGGGGAACCTTTCCCCTCCCCCCGCCCCCCATTCCTACGAGCGGCAAACGCACACCCTCGGGTCGCAGCCGCGCAGGGAGGACAGGGGACCGGGAGGGCCCAGGCGCCCAGCTGCTGAGGAGCCCCGTCAAGGAGGCTTGCGATCACCGTCCCCGCTCACGACTCTCCCCTAAGGCGGCCGGGGTCGTCAGCGCGCGACCCCCGGGGCCATGTCACTTCTCACGGGGTCGGCGGAGTCAGGAAGTCGGGAAGCAGAGTCAGCCCGGCTGCGGGGAAAGCAGAGGGGACGCGGGAGGTGTCAAGTTGCTTCTCTGGTCGAGCGGGGAAGTAAGGAGTTGGGTGGGGGAACGATCGGAATTTTGTAACTTATTTTATACTCGAGCCGCCGTCCGCCAGAAAGAGCAGGACCCCGCGGGGATCAGGCGGTGACCCATTTCCTCCCGCGCCGGGTCCCTCCAGGCCCAGCCCGCCCTGCCCCGCCGCCCGCCCTCCACTCACCCAGCTCGCCCGCCTGCAGCCGGAGCGGGGCGGAGACCACAAACAGGAGGGCCAGGAGACCGCGGGAGCCGGCCACCATGGCCCCGCCGGGCGCCAGCTTGGCACGCTCGGCCTCCCCTCGCGCAGCGGAGCGCAGCGCAGCGCCTCCGCTGCCCCGGCCGGGCAGCCTCCTCCGCGGCCGAGCGCGCCGCCGGGACTGGGCGCAGCCGCGGCCCCGCACCGAATCCCATTGGGGCGGCCGGGAGCCCAGCCCGACGGAGGCGTTGCCGGCCCCGCCCAGCCCAGCCCCGCGCGCCGGCCCCCAAAGGAGGAAGTCGAGGTTCCCGGCGGCTGGTGGCCTTGAGGCCAGAGGCGCACTAGGCGCCGCCCGCGGTCCCCTCTAGGTACCGGGCGTTCCCTGTTTCAGTCTCTCTTTTTTCTTCCGCCGCTCCTCCCCCAATGCATGTGAACCTGGGAGCCAGGAGGACACCTGGCCTTGAGACCTACCCCGAGCCCCGCTGTGTCCGGGTCCTCCCCCGAGCTCCTGAGCTCGAGGCGGGGGCTGCTCTCCACCAGGGCTTTGCCACCCCACAGGGGCGGGCATACCGGTGATAGCAGCAGTGTGGGAGGCGAAATATTGCCTGATAGGTTGATGATGGTGACAATGAAAATCCAGTTCAAGTCTCTCCATTCATTCATTGAAGTTACTAAGGTCCAGCAGTGTGGCAGCCAGGCACAGTGCTAAGCCCTTGTAACACTTGCAGACGTTAAAAATAATCAGGCAAGTGTATAATGTGTACTGCTGTTGGTGACATGAAAAGTACTGGTAGAGCAGTCTGGAAGATCTAATTAGATGGCGGGGGAGGAGACCACGGGGGAGGAATCAGCCAGGAAAGGCTTTCCTTAAAAAGTGGCTTCTAAGCCGAGACTGGGAGAGTGAGTGGGACTTGGGAAAGCTAAAGGCGGGGGACAGGAGAACAGCCTCGGTGTGCGAAGATGCCGAGTGAGGAAGAGGCCAGGGCGTCAGGAGCGCGCAGCACAGGTGGTTAGATGGCAAGAAGTGGAAGCCTGTGCGCAGAGCAGGGGCCTGAACGTGGAGGGCCTGAGACGCCACGTAAAGGATGCTTAACTTGATCCTTGAACCAGCGAGCAGCCACAGAAGATTGGGACGAAGGATCTGATATCCTGGGGGTGTAGAGAAGGGCTGCGGGGAGGGCAAGCTGGAAGAGTGGAGAGTTACAAGGGGGGAAGTGGCAGTGGAAATGAACTGGACAAACTAAATACATATTTTACAGACTACATCTTAAATCCGGTTGCAGTTCTCTCGCGCTCCCTCCGCTCGGCGCTCTGCAGTTTTCCTAAGTAACACGCAGCCACAGTTACAGCAGCTGGTTCGGAGAGGAGCTTTCCGGCGAGGACAGCAATCCCGCAGGGGTCCAGTGCCCGGCGTTCACGTGCTCTTTGGATACTCGGATAGACTCTGTTCATGCCTGCATATTCGTTTTTAGCCCTGTCTTTATTTTTTTAACCATGCGTTTGTCTTTGGTGATTTGCTTTCTCAAAGGCAGCAGAGCTTAGAGGAAAGAGCTAGGGCTTTAGAAATGAGGCTGATCCAAGGCTGAATCCCAGATCAGCCACTGACTATGACTGATTCTCTCTGGGCCTCAGTTTTGTTGGGCCGTATAATACCTAATCGTCCTGACTGTCACAGAGACAAAATAAAATACATATTTAAAGTTTCGGCATGTCTGAGGTACTCAATAAATAGGTTTATCATATTTGTGTTAAAAGTAAATTCACACCTCTGAAAATGTTCAATATTCTCACACAGAAAACATGAAAGATACTTTGATACATTGAATTACTCCCTAACTCCAGCTTTCCCTGTTTCTTCTTTCTTTTCATTCCTTCCAAGAAGGTGAGTTTGGGCAGCTGCTGCTGGCCTCCATTTGGCATGGCTCTGGAACAAGGACCAAGGAAAGACAATGACCGTATTGTTTACTAGTGAGGAATACATCCAGTGAGCCAGGTGGGCTCCCAGAGGTGACCTTTTCCATGTCAGGTAATACCTTCGTGGGAATGAAGTAATATATTCTACACCAGAGTCCCGAGCCATATCAGAGGCGAGATTTAGGATCTGGTAACAATGAGAAAACAAGAAGGCAAGCTATATCCTAGTGCTTTCATTATGCTATTCCTTCCTTTAAAAAATAAAAGCAAAGCATAGTGAAAAAAATATGAAAATACAACAGATTGCTAATTATAATTTTGTATATAATGATATAAATCAACCTCATTGCATTGCTATACTCCAACAACAGACTTTTATGGTAAGCATGTGTATCTGTTTTACTCTTTTTTTTTTAAGATTTTATTTATTTATTGGATAGAGAGGCAGAGATAGTGAGAGAGAGAGCAGGAGCAGGGAGAAGAGGGTGAAGCAGACTCGTGCTGAGCAGGGAGCCTGACCGGGGGCTTGATCCCATGACCCTGGGATCATGACCCAAGCAGAAGGCAGATGCTTAACCAACTGAGCCACTGTTTTACTCTTGAGAAGATTCCATTATGGATTTTTATTTAAAAAATTTTTTTAAAACATTTTATTTATTTATTTGACAGAGAGAGACACAGCGAGAGAGGGAACACAAGCAGGGGGAGTGGGAGAGGGAGAAGCAAGCTTCCCGTGGAGCAGGGAGCCCGATGCAGGGCTCGATCCCAGGACCCTAGGATCATGACTTGAGCCGAAGGCAGACACTTAAAGACTGAGCCCCCAGGCATCCCCCATTATGATTTTTTAAAGGATACATTATGAGATCTCAGAACGTAATGTAAAGTTTGGAGATTTTTGTTAAAAATTATAATTAAATGAGGTAAGACTCATTTACAGCATCTCACATACTAAGATTAAAGAACTGCTTAGCTATCATGTGAAACCTCTCTGGAAGGGCCCCTCACAGAGCAGCCTCACATTTAACCTGTCTCCCCACTTGCCATCCAGTCTTTCCTTACTTTGCCTATCTTACTGCATTTTTGTTTACATTTGCTATCTCTTCTGTAAAAGTAAAGAACAGCTGGTCAGAGCTGCCTTGTTTTATATATAAAATATGTACTCTGGGGACGCCTGGGTGGCTCAGTTGGTTGGACGACTGCCTTCGGCTCAGGTCATGATCCTGGAGTCCCGGGATCGAGTCCCGCATCGGGCTCCCAGTTCCACGGGGAGTCTGCTTCTCTCTCTGACCTTCTCCTAGCTCATGCTCTCTCTCACTGTCTCTCTCTCAAATAAATAAATAAAATCTTTAAAAAAAAAAAAATATGTACTCTGTATTGCTTAGGTAAGACAGAACTTAAAACAGAACTGTAAGACTGGTTTTATTCTAAAGTAGTTAGAAAGCTTTAGACTGTGGTTCAGTTTGATAACCTAATCAATTTTATCCTTAGCATGAAGTAACTTTGATGTGACTATGAAGAAGACCAAATGGGATATAAGTTTGAAACCCAGGGAGGCTTCTGTTTCCTGAATGCTCTCCTTTTTCCATTTCAATTCAATAAATTCAAATTAATAAATATATTTTAAACATGTCTATACTGCAAAACAATGGGATGGAGACACAATGGAAAAATACAGGTACTTCTTTCTCTCCTCCATTCATAATCTAATGATAGAAACTTCAATTATATAGGTTCATAAGTACAATGACGAAAGTCCAGGGTATTATAGAATCACAACAGAAGGGTATATAACTGGATTGCAAAAGCCTGGAGGAGTTGGGAGGGATGAAGATGGGAGTTAGAAGGAAAATAATGTTTGTAAAATGAGAAGAACTTCTGAGAAAGTTCAGAAACACAGATCACACGGTGCTCACAGGAACTAAGCCTAATTCACCAGGGCTGGAACAGTGAGCGTGAGATAGGAGTGGGAGCCTGAAGGTGCAGTGGGAGGCAAGAGCAGGATATGAGGGCGCCCAGGGCAATGGGAAACAAGGAAAAGTGGAGGAACTTGTTCAGATTTGATTTTTGGAAGACCACACTGGCTGTGGGGTGGGGAATGGATTGGAAAGAGGCAGAAAAACCAATTAGGAGTTTGTGGCAATACTCCAAGACTAAAGATGATGGCACCTGCCTCTTGTGCTCAAAGGCGGGGGCGGGGGGGTGGAATCAGTGGACCAGCAGCATCAAAACACCTGCGAACTTGCTAGAAATGCAGACTCCTGTCCCTACCCCTGCTTGGACCTCTGAACAGAATCTGCATTTTAATAAGATTTCCAAGTCAGGATAAAGCCATTGGTAGATCTGAGAGATAGAGGTTAGAAACACAAGATATAATGGAGTCTTGGGATGTAGGCAGTGAGAGAGAAAGAGGATTTGATTCCGAGTGCAGCAGCCCAAATAGTTGGTATTACCCACATTATTTCCTGTCTCTAACTCCCTATTGACTTCTGGTGGCTGGTGTTCATTAGGTAGCTGTGTCATCTCACCTCTAGCATGGATTCTTGCTGTAGCTCACTGTGGCCAGATCTCACCTTCTGGTTGTCTCTTTTGCAGCCCTAGAAACTTGACTTTTGTCAATGTGCTTGAACTTGGAGATACCGCTCTGTGCTTAACTTAATCACAGAAATATATAAACCAGCATCAATGCCCATTTATTAATACCGAGAACTATAAAATGGTGATGGGAATTTTCTTCATCATGAGAACAACTTTGGAAGGTAGGGACCACCCGAGGTAGTTAGACAAGCATGAAAGAAAAACAAGGCTGATCCTTTTAGTGGTTCTAATGTTTGAAGGCAGCAAGTAGGAGTACTGGATCCTTCCCATCCCTCACCCCTGTTAAAGTAAAAACAAAACAAAAAAAATATTCTGACACTTATTCGAACAGTAAGGAAGACTTTATTTGGGAATATTGCAACAGGGGTCAAGACTATGGCAACTGGGGAGAGAGATCGGGCTTCACTCTCTGAATACAGCAAAGATATCTGGGGATTTCCAGTCAGCAAACAGATGGAAAATTGTTAAGAGGAGACATCAAGGATAGGGGGATTCTTGCTAAGCTCACTTAACAGGATTCCTGCTAAATACAGGTCAAGACTGGTACATCAAAGGTGGAGGATGAGAAACTTGATCAGATATCAATGGTGTTCCAATATGGTACAGGATTCTCTCTAAACTGACTTAGCAGGCAGTAGAGAGCCCGAGGATGAGACCTCCTTGGAAAAGGAGCTCAGAGAAACCTGACTTTGGTTGGGTCAAGGAGAGAGACTTTGTCACCTCCATGTGGGTATTTCTGCCACCAGCACCAAACAACTGGACTACGCAGGCAACACCCTCTTCCAGTGGCAGAGATTATTAGTCGATAATCCCACATAAAGTGTGATTATGGTCACACTTGCCTCCAATTGGCCTTGCTCTAATTTCCATTTATTCTTTAGATATGCTAATGTTTTAATCAGACCTTCTCCACGTTCCCTAATTCTATTTCCAATTCCCTATTTATTGATATAGTGTAACTTTCAAGGGGCAACCTTATTTTCAAGTTCTAGTTGCCTGCAATACATGTGCATAGTTTTAAAAAAGTAGTCCTTGAAGAACGTTTGCATACTTCTTTGAATCAGTTCTTAAGACAGTTCTAGGACAGCTGTTTCCTAATCGTGTCACCAGGAAACATGTTTACTCCACTGGGAGATTTACAAAGCCCACTAAGCTGTGAAGCAAAGAAATGTATTTATTTGAGCCTTGGTTCCCAACACAATTGAAATCCCATTTTTGTTTTCTATGTTGTGTGTGGTGTGGGGCACAAGGTAGGTAAATGTTTTTATTTTGTTTTTACCAAACACATTCAGTGCAGAGAGAAAAGGTATGGTGGGTCAGCTTCATCCCCCAGGCTTTAAAGAACCCATCAACCCATCACTGAGGGGAGCCTGAGTGACTAAGTCAGTTAATTGTCTGCCTTCAGCTCAGGTCACAATCCAAGAGTCCTGGGATGGAGCCGGAGCCCGGCACTGGGCTCTCTGCCCTTTCGGAGTCTGCTTCTCCCTTTCCCTCTACTTCCCCCCGGCCCCCCCCACCCCACCCCATGCTTGTGCACACTTGCCCCCGTGCATGCTCTATCTCTCTAGCATGCTCTCTCTCAAATAAATAGTATCTTAAAAAAAAAAAAAGAGCCCATTGCTGACCAGTTGCTCATTTCCACGCTCTCTAACTTGGTGTGTGACAGAGATGGAGGGAACAGTCAAGTGTAGGCACTAGAAGAGAGTTCCAAGCTTTGCTGTCATCACAATTCCCACCTGCAGCCCAGAACCTTGGGCCATTTGCCTGAGTGAGGAGGGGAGGGAGGGGAACTTGGAGGCTCCTTTCTGCCCAGCCAGAGTCCTTGTACTCTGGGAATATCCTCCTGGAGTTATGCATGTCTGTAATAGCTATTATCCAGAACCCCCAAGGTAAAGGCGGAAGGCCTTCCACTCACTTGTAACAGACACAATTATTGACTTGAGTGTTGAAATCAGACCTGGCAGCTGAGTTTCAGGCTCAGCTAACATGCTCCAGTGCCTTCCCTTTTTCCCCCTGGAGCCTCCATCTGAGCCTAGAACCCAGGGGAAAGAGCTGGAGAGATTGCTTGGAGAGCAAAGAATTAACAAGGAGAGGACAACAGGCATCAGAGGGTGCCATTATAGGCGGAGGGAGCCCAGAGTACCGGGCTGCAGGATCTCCCAATACTGAGGCTGAAACTAACCTTTAGACGTTTAGGCTTTGACCATTGAGAGCTCCAAACCAATTGGTCAGAGCTGGGAAAGCTGAGAGGAAGAGAAAGGAGAACTGACCAGTCCTCAGCACAGCCCAACCCTGCCCTCAAGTTTTATGCCCTTGTGATGTTGGGATGAGGGGAGACCCTGCCCAGGGATCAAGGAGAACTGGGTCTAGTGACCTGGTAAAAGTCACTTCCTACCCGCCTGCCTTGGCTTTAGTTTACTCCTGTCTACAAGGAGCAGGCTAGACTAGACAGTCTGTGATATTTCCTGCTTGGACATCCAGGATGCTGTCTTGATGCTAATGTGAGCTGTTGGGGAAGTGGAGGTGATCCCTTGGGATCTCTGGAAAGTATTCTTGGAAGCTGAAAACATAAAACAACTTTTAAGGAGAATGGGCCCCATGCTTCGGCCTGCCCACATGACTCTCCTGTACTCAGACCCAAGGGCTGAGGGTTACAAAGAACAGGCATCTGCTGTGGATGGGGGGAGAGTAGAGCATCCACGAACACCTCACAGTGAGGACTGGGAGGGAAATTAGGAAGCTTGGGACAAATGAGGGCTCTCCATTCAAAAGTCAGAGCCATTTATCTCAACTTCTGCTAAGAGATTAGGTCCTGATGTTTATCTTCTTTCCTTCCCTTGCATCCCTCCATGTGATTCCACTTTATAGTTGGAAGAAAACAAAGACCGTTGCAGCCCCCAGTCCATTTCAGCAGGAGATGTGTTTCTCTTAGGCAATAGGGTAAGTGTTACAGCAGGAAGACCTTTGCCCAGGTAGCTGGCCTTCCCTAAGATCCCTTCAGCCCTGTCTTCACACAGCAGTTTGTAAATTCCATACAAACTTACCAATTTGTATCCCAATAAACATCTTGAATGCAGAAACTCAGCAAAGTTTAAAATAAAAAGTCCTGATGATGAGTAGGAAATGGGACTACTCCTATTAAAAACTAGTACCCACTTGGGGCACCTGGGTGGCTCAGTGGTTAAGCCTCTGCCTTCAGCTCAGGTCATGATCTCAGGGTCCTGGGATCAAGTCCCACATTGGGCTCTCTGCTCTGCAGGGAGCCTGCTTCCTCCTCTCTCTCTCTGCTTGCCTCTCTGCCTGCTTGTGATCTCTCTCTGTCAAATAAATAAAATCTTAAAAAAAAAAAACAACTAGTACCCACTCTTCTTTTCTAAAGCCTTTTATCTTCTAACTTCACAAACTTTGTCTCAAGAGACGGTCTACATTTAATTAAATAGGTGAAGGGTTGAATTTCAGCTTAAGAGACAGGCTTTGCTTGTTCAAAGAGGATGTTTTCCATTTTCCTTAAAAATCTGAATGTTTATGTCATATGACCTAAAAAAAAAATCGTGATTCCAGACCACAGGGAGATGATCATAGGTTGGAAAAAAGAGAGATAAAAGTCTTGAAATTAAGAAGTTGAGTAATCTTTTCTGAGCACAGAAATTTCTAAGTAAACAGAGAGCCTTTTATGGGTTAGATTCTGAAGTCTTTATTTAGACAACAATTCTCTTAGTTAATGGAATTTTTATTTGAACAGAGAACATAGAATGAGATTGAGAGTCAGGTTAAAAGGAATCCAAGATACTCGCCACTTTGTTAGCAAACCGCCATGGAGAGCCAGGCAGTCTGGCCCTCCTCGCCCCCTCCCTACCCTTAGCCACTCTGTTGCCTCTGAAAACTTGCCAAAGCAAATCCTGAAGGATACAAGTTTGGCAGACTTTGGTAAAAATATTAGCTAAACAGTTTCTACCCTTTCTACCCTGTCCGTATTTCTCAGTCCATAGCAGGGGAGTTCTTGAAAAACAGCAATGTCAATTCAACTTTTTCTGGCCAATGTGTTCTCTCCCTACCTGAAGGTAAACCCAGTTGGCTTTATTCCAGAGGCGTATCCTGAAGACTGGAACTTACTCAACTCTCTTCCTCATTAACAGTATGACTTTGAATTACAGACCATTCATTAACTGATGCAGAGGAGACACTTGACAAAATTCAGCAGTTACAGGGCGTCTGGGTGGCTCAGTCGGTTAAGTGTCAGATGCTTGGTTTTGGCTCAGGTCATGATCCCAGCATCATGAGATCGAGCCCTGCTTCGGCTTCACGCTCAGCAGGGACCCTGCTTAAGAGTCTCTCCCTCTGCCCCCCTCCATACCCCACAGTGCTCTCACTTTCTCTCTAAAAAATAAAAATAAATGATTCTTGCTCTCCCTCTGCCCCAGTCTCTATCAAAAAAGTAAATAACTTATTTTAAATGCAGGGGCTCCTGGTGGCTAGGTTGGTTAGGCATCTGACTCTTGATTTGGCTCATGTCATGATCCCAGGGTCAGGAGGTCAGGGCCCAAAGAGGGCTCCACATTGGGCATGAGGCCCGTTTAAGATTCTCTCTCCCTCTCCCCCTGCTCTCCTCAACCCCCCACCCCACTCACTCACTCTCTCTCTAAGAAATAAAAAATTAAAAAATATTCTCTCCCTCCCTCTGATCCTCCACGCTGCTCTGTCTGGCTCACTCTCTCTCAAAATTAATTAATTAATTAATTTAAAAAATTTAGCAGTCACTCATGAAAATTACTCTGGATAATAGAAATAGAAAGTTCCTCAATTTCATAAAGAACATCTACCAAAAAAAATTCCGCTAACATTGTAGTTAATGTGAAACCCTGATTGCTCCCACTGATGCTGGGAACAAAATAAGAATGTCTGCTCTCCCTGCTCTTCTGTTTTTATTCAACAAAATGCTGAAAACTTCAGCCAATTTCATACCGCACAAAAAGGAAAATAAAGGGCATACAGATCAGAAAGGAAGATAAAAAACTATTCTTGTTTACAGACGATATGACTGTCTCTGTAAGAAAGTCCCAAGGAATCTACCAAAACTTCTAGAACACGTAAGTAAGATTGCAGAATACAATATAAACATACAAAATTGTTTCCATATACTAGTAGTGAATATAGGTGTTAAAATTAAAAATACAATACCATTTACAGCCACTCAAAAATGAAATATGTGGGGTAAATCTCTTAAAACATGTATAAGACTTGTATGCTGAAAACTACAAAACACTGGTGAAAGAAATCAAAGAGGATCTAAATAAGGGGAGAGGCCAGGGCAGCTGAACATCCACAGGCCAAAAAAAAAGAGCCTCAATCCAAGTTTTACAGCGTATACAAAAATTAACTCAAAATGGATCACGGTCTTAAATGTCAAACATAAAAGCTATGAAATCTTTGGAAACAATATAAGAGAAAACCTTTGGAATCCAGGATTAGATAGAAAGTTCTTACATGTAGCAGCAAAAGCACAATCTCTAAAAGGAAAAATTGATAAAGTTGAACTACTTTAAAATTAAAACCTTTTGTTCTGGAGATAAAAAAAAAAAAAAAACTAGCTAAGAGAATGAAGAGCCATGTTACAGAATAGAAGCAACTCGAGTTAAGCACATACCTGACACAGGACTAGTATGTAGAATGAATAAAGAACTTGTAATATTTAACAGTATAAAACCTAAATACTTCAGTTAGAAAATGGGAAAGACATGAAGAAACATTCACCAAAGAGAATATTTGGATAATAAAAAAGCACATGAGAAGATATTCAACATCATTAGCTATGAGGGAAATGCAAGTTTAAACTATGAATTATCAGTATACACCTATCAGAACAGCGAAATAAAAATGGTGACAACACCAAATATGGGTGAAGACATGGAAGGTTGAATCAATCACTCATACATTCCTGGTGGGATTTTGAAATGGTACAGCCAGTCTGGAAAATCATTTGCAAGTTTTCTTTTCTTTTCTTTTCTTTTCTTTTCTTTTCTTTTCTTTTCTTTTCTTTCCTTTTCTCTTCTTAGAAGAGGAGGCAGAGGGAGAGGGAGGCAGAGGGAGAAGCAGGCTCCCCACAGAGCAGAGAGCCCAGCTCGGGGCTCCATCCCAGGACACTGGGATCATGACCTGAGCCCAAGGGAGACGCTTAACCTACTGAGCGACCCGGCACCCCTTTTTGCAAGTTTCTTAATGTATTAAATATACCACTACTATACAACTTACTGATCATATTTCCCTCAGAAATGAAAGACTTATGACCACATAAATACCCACATGCAGAAGTTGATACTAACTTTATTCATAATAGTCAAAAACTAGAAACAACCCAGATGTCTAGCAGTGAGTGAACGGTTTAACAAATAGTGCAACTTCCATACCATGAAATACTGCTCAGCGAGAAAAGGGAATAGACACAGGACAACTTGGATGAATCTCCAGATTCGTGGCAGATTAGGTGGAAAAAATGCAAGCCTAAAAGGTCACACATTGTATGATTTCATTACTATGACATTCTTGAAATGACAAAATTGGAGATGTGGAGAACACACTGACATACATACATAGAGTCAATGTCAATATCTTGCTTATTATGATAGTATACTGTAATTGTTTGTGCAAGTTGTTACCATTGAGAATACTGGGGAAAGAGTATACCCGATCTCTTGGTATTATTCCTTATAACCGTGTATGAATCCACAATTCTCTCAAAATAAAAAGTTAAATAAAACAAAACAAAACAAAAACCCCTGTTAAGGATACACCTTTTTCTGTGTCAGAAGTCCCACAATAAGGCAGGTCCACAGTAAAAGAACATGGGGACTCCATGTCAATCTATAGACAATCATTTTGGACCATCACCCTCAAGATTTGGGTTTAGACTTGATTTTTGTTGTTGTTGTTGTTGTTGCTGTTAAAGATTTTACTTATTTATTTGACACACCCAGAGAGAGAGAGAGAGAGAGAGAGAGAGCATGAGCAGTGGGGAGGAGCCAGGGGGAAAAGGGAGAAGCAGACTTCCTACAGAGCAGAAAGCCTGATGTTGTACTTGATCCCAGGACCTTGGGATCATGACCTCAGCTGCAGGCAGACACTTAACTGACTGAACCACCCAGGTGCCCAAGGACTTAGGCTTGATTTAGGAGAGGCTTAATTTGTGAGTTTTGGACAGGTGTCGACAGCCCACTTCCTCTCTTCCCATTTGTTAACCTACTGTCCAGAGTAATTTGGTTTGTAGTCGCTGTAGGATTAGTGGAATGTTTTTGTTCAATTTATATTCTGTCATTAATAAATCTGTCTGCCCATACCACCCCAATACTAAAACAAAACAACTTTAACTGGAAGCAAAAAGGTGCTATTTTTATATTGATAAAATAGGTTATATGAATCTTCCCAACCTGGTTGTGTGGGAAACAGTACCTGTGAGTGGTTTACCCTGAACTGTCATAAGAAGAAGTATGGGCTCATTTAGATGTTAGAACAAAAGTACCGTAAAGCAAAATAATTTAGGAATTTAATTGAAAAAAAAAAAAAAGAAGAATTTCTATTTTGCAAAGGACATACTGAACAAAATTTAGAAGTAGATGAAAGTCTAAAGAAAGATAATTTGCAACTCTTCAACAGGCAAGGGACCAACATTTGGCATACATCTGCATATACAAATCATTCAGAAAATTCCAGGGAACATACAGAAAACGGGCAAAGGATATGACATACTACTTACAGGAACCCAGGTTCCTAACACATATATAAAGAGCTGTCCACACTGTCAGTAATCAGAAATGTGAATTTTATTTTATTTATTTTTTTTAAAGATTTTATTTATTTATTTGATAGAGAGAGATCAAAAGTAGGCAGAGAGGCAGGAAGAGAGAGAGGGAGAAGCAGGCTCCCCGCTGAGCAGGACCCTGAGACCATGACCTGAGCTGAAGGCAGAGGCTTAAACCACTGAACCACCCAGGTGCCCCAGAAATGTGAATTTTAAATCAATGAGATACTAGCTTACACCCATGAGAAAGGCAAAAAAAAGAAAGATAAAACAAAATTTGGTGGGGATTTTCAGTAATAGGAACCCTATTGCATTGCTGGAGGGGATGGAGATTGGCTCCGCCACTCTAGGCAGTGATTTGGCAGTATGTGATGAAATTAGGTACCCACAGCTCAGTGATGTGGTCAGGACCATAATGGGACAAGCATGAGGTTGTGGAGGAATCAGGATGCCCATCACTTCCGGGAATAAGGAGCGAAGTGTCACAATTGCACATCTTGGAGAAATGTGTAACATTTAGAAGTAATGAACTTATGTACATATAATAGCACAGGCAGGCCTTAAAAACATGGTAAGTAAGAAAAGTAAGTCACAGAATGGACCATGAGTATGAGTATGTGCATATATCTAAAGTTTTAAAAATATATACTCCAACAACGATACTGTTCACGCGGTTGTGTACAAACTCAGGAAAACATATAAACTATATTCATGTTGTTGCCTGTGGCAGGAAAGAAAACAGGGATAGTGTATAAATAAATAACCAAAAAGGGTCTTTTTATGGACTCTTGACACTGATGAGATTCAGCTTCAGGATGAGTAGGGTTAGTTCAGCCCTCGGCATCTGTAATGACAGAAGGAGGACAAGATGAAGCAATGGAAGGCTGGTGGTACTTGAAATTAAAGCTGTAAACATCTGCTCAGTGGGATGGTAAATTAAGACACACTAGGAATGCACAACTCAGCTCTTTCCTTCTTAGAAGGGAGCCCTTATCCCACAGCCCTTATCCCTTCAGGGCTGTTGAGGATCGAGTGGGAAAATCTTCCTAATACTGTAGTTTCATCAGTAGACCTGGTTGGGTCTCACACTTCCAACCAACGACTGTTGGCAATGGTTCCATTTTTCCTTTATTACTTGAATTGTGTATAGCTGGATGGGCGAGAGGAGTCCTGTTTATCGAGATCCACTCTCGGCGACTGCAGCTGTCATAGGCACACGAATAACCTAAACTGGGTTGTTTTTATTATGTGGTGACCGATTTTCCTACCATCTCACCCACCTAGATCAAGGGACAGACTGGACTTGACACAGAGCAGCGTACTGAGTTGAGGGGTAATGGTAAACCACTTGAGTGGAATGAAGTCCTTATCAGAGTTTCCTATCAGAGTCTTTTCAACTCAGGCTTGAGTGTAAAATTAAGTGTACAGATTAGGCAAGCTTGCTTATCAGGTTTCACTGGTTACTTTCATTTATTACTAAGTTCTTAGGGTGTGGCGTATTAGAAAAAAAAATGAAAAGGGAGGCTGCAGGCATGCTGGGAAAAACAGACCACAGATGAGCCAAACCACCTCTAAAAACCTTAGTAATTGTGAAGTGTCTCATGTAGTGTGTAACTGATGTCCCTGACCCCCAGAACAAAGGTAATTTCTGCTCCATATATTCTGCTCAGCTAGGTGAGAAAATGACGCAATTTTCATAGATTGTTGTTGAAAATAAAAGACATTTGAAATGGTTAATTTCGGCTATTTGAAAAATTGCTCGTGTGCCACATCTAATTTCCAGTGTTTGATAAATGAGTTATGATCCGACGTTACTATTTTAAAATAATTAGTAGATTCATAAAATCTAGTTCTTGTACTCTTCAAAAACGTGCACCTTATTCCTCTCTGCAGTTATCTAAGCAATAAACTCAAGTTATTATTATGGGTTCCAAGGTCTTTTCTGAAACTAGTTAAACAGGTAAGAGCTTTAAATGCAGAAGTGTTTCTAATTCAAGCCATTATTTTGAAGGCTCTGTTGCTTTACAGAATGTTGTGAATTTGCAGTATGTGTGTTGTGTAGAATGTAATTGTAGACTTCGATCAGAGACACACGGTTAAATAGTAATCTGTAGTAAATTTATTATAGGGGCACCTGAGTGGCTCAGTGGGTTAAGCCTCTGCCTTGGACTCAGGTCATGGTCTCAGGGCCCTGGGATCGGAGCCCCACAGCAGGCTCTCTGCTCAGTAGGGAGCCTGCTTCCCCTCGCCACCTCTGTCCACACCCCCATCTCTCTGTCCACCCCCCCACCTCTCTGTAATCTCTGTCAAATAAATAAAATCTTTAAAAAATTTGTATTACATAGATAACTAGGTTTGCAGAATTGCTTTCCAACTCACGATAATAATGGCCTTTAATTTCTTCAGTTCCAGTTTAAGGAAACCGTGACCTTGTGAAAACTTTGGCTGGCAATAATGTTTCCACTATGGCGATAACACACAGCTTCTAGTGTCTGTGCTCTGATCTCTGCAGTCTTATATTCATTGAGATGGTTATGTCTTTACGCACAATGAATGAGAAAGGATTGATATGAATATGAGTAGACATCTTTATAATATAGACTAGAAATCTTCTGGGAATAATTTATCACATAAACTCCAGAAGCCAAATGTAAACAAAATTTTAGATTATTTTTTTCTGCTTAAAATGCAAGATGCGATTATTGTGAAAAGATAAAACATTTCAGAAACATAGCACAGAATGTCTTCTGTCTTCTTAATTTCTTTTCCTCACCAGATAACCATGGTTACATTTTCATGTGTCTTTCTTCAGAACTTCCAAAACTGAGCCTTGATTTTGCGACAGGAATGTTGTTATTCAAGCATAATTATTATATCACATCTATATTGACCATCACATAGAGAAAAAATTCCAAATGTAGATAAAATCAGGTTTAACATGTGTAAAATTGCGATCAGGACTTTGAGAAATCACTTTATGGTGTTAGATTTGACTCATTTTAGATCCCATTCCTTTGTACAAGAAGAGCTAGTTAGGCCTGTTTTTCTCAGGTCCCCACAATCTTTTATTTGCTCAACCCAGCTTTGTGCAAAAGTTGTTATATACCCAATTAAAACTTACTTTGGACTACCTTTATATTTTTATTTTTAAAAATTCTAGGATAAAAAATAAAAATTTTAGGATAAGTTACTTTTTGACCTGTCTAATGTGTAGGGAAAATGTCAGGACAGGTGCCAGTTACTTAACCTTGTTACTTAACAACAGCTGCCATTGTCAAAATAAGAAAAGTTTTGGGGATGGTTAGTTCTTTTAGTCCTGGATAGATAGATACAAACGCTTAACAGTTTGTCATGTTATACTTTTCAGTAGATTAAAGAGGTAGATAATCGATCTCTATTGATTTGTAACCAAAATTCTTGACATATCAAGTGGGGACGGGCCAGTGTAAGTAGGAGAGTAATTTTCAATTCTATACTTCTAATTACCAATGCTCAGTTGAAGTAAGAAAATACTAAATAAGTGGATAAAAGTGCTCATTAAATAAATGGATAAATGGTTCTAACAAGATTATAATATTTTCTCATCAACAATTGAAAAGACAAATGGTTCTAAGTTCATTCATTAATTCAGTCACTCATTTGTTGTTTGGTTAGTGCACCCAACCATCCATCCATCTAGCCCTTTTCCACCCACCGTCTTCTCCAAAAATACTTTTTTGAATACCTTCTCTGGAGATGACATTGTGAGAGAATAGAAAGAAAAAACAACAACAACAAAACACCAATAAACAGACCGAAAAAGCCCCATAAAACATCAATGACATTTCCAGGAAGCTAAACATCAACATTCTGTTTAAAATTCTGAGGGGATTTTTTGGGTAATGTTGTACCAAAAAAAAAAAAAGAAAGAAAAGAAGAAAAGAAAAAGAAAGAAAGAAAGGAAGAAAGAAGGAAAAGAAAGGAAAAAGAAAAAAAAGAAGTAAAAAAATGGATTTATATGGGCCTGACGAGAATTGTCTCAGAAATTAAAATTAGAGGTAAAGATCTACATACCCATTCTGGAGGGTCTTGATTAAGCAGGTCTGGATCTGCCAGTTATTATGAGTTCTTGATCAGATCACTCTATTTCTCAGTGCTGAATTCCTCATCTATAATAGAGAAATAATGAAACCTACCTCTCAAGCTTATCAGGACTATTTAGTGAGATACTACACACAACAGCCTCTGCAATTCCACAGTATAATACAGTTCCAAGGTATTAGTCACTTTTAATGTAACACAATGATGTAAAAATATTTTCAGATGTATGGAGCCCTTTTCTTGATTTTCACAAACACTGTTAAGTGCTGATGGCTTCCAGTTCCGAGGTAGTCAGTCAATTTTCATGAGTCAAGATACGTCTGCATCTAGCTATTCTTTCTATTTGATTCAAGTGTAGGGTGGGGGGAGGTCTGGGAGTAGGGAAGGATGGGGAGAGGAGGTGCTGGGATGTAGGGTGAGAAACCAGGAGTGGGTAGTGAGAGAGGGCAGAGTGGTACCACAGTTATCTACTCTACTCTTCCCATTTTTGGAAGAAGTAGTATCTAGAGGTTAAAGTGACTTGGTCAAAGTCATGTAGCTTGCTTGTGGGAGGGACATATAATAATTTGACATAAGCGGGTTTGATATGGGGCCATTTTAGAATTCTAAAAGATAAATTGCTCAATTTTATCCTTTCTTATTTTTAAATAATCTGTACAACAGACCTGGGGCTCATCCAATGGCCAAATCACCCTGGTGTCGGGATCAGTGAGGGGCTGGTGTAGGTGGGGGTCAGGTACATGTTGCCAGAGCATGCGACCAGCACTAGCACACTGACCACACTCGCTTCTCCAAGAAGGGCCCTCTGTCTGTGAGAACTCTTATCTCTCCAGTAGATTACAGCTCACGTTCTACAATTTCACTTTTTATGGTACAATACTTATTTTTATTTACTTTCAATTAATGAATATATTTGTCTATTTAACAGAGGAAGCCATTCTGACTTTCACTTGGTATTCTAATGAGTGCCTTAAATGACTGTAGGTTTCCCGACAGTGCTAGCCTGACTGGATTGGTCATAGGTAAGATCGATGACAGCAGGAGGGATATCTGAATCACAGTCGCATCTCTTTATCTCAGTCCCAGACTGTTCAGAAAACCCACAATTCAATGTCATCCTGTATACTTAAAACTACCAAACCCTCTTCAGTGTTGGTTTTGGGCAAACTTTTTGAAGCAGATTTTTTTAAAAGTATATTTACTGTCTTAAAAATTATAAAAGCAATAGATTTATAAAAATTCAAGCAACATAGAAATGAGTAAAATAGAAAAAGCCTTAGGGCAGGGCTAGAGAAGGAGAAGAGTCAGGGATATCCATAATAAAGAATAATGTCGCTACTATAAAAACAAAACAAAACAAAACAAAACAAAACCAGAAAATAACAAGTTTGGGTGAGCATGGGGAGAAATTGGAGACCTTGTACTCTGTTGATAGAAATACAAAATGGTGGAGCCGCTATAAAAAGCAGTATGGAGTTTCTTCAGAAAATAAAAAAAAGCAGAATTACCATATCATCCAGCAATCCTGCTGCTGAGTCTGTATCCAAAAGAATAGAAAATGGGATCTTGAAGAGATATTTGCACGCCTAGTTCATGGCAGCATTATTCACAATAGCCAAGAGGTGGAAGCAGCCTAAGTGTCCATGGACAGATGATTAGATAAAGAAAATGTGCATTATAGAGGCACTAGCTAACATGACGGTGGAAATCATACCACAATGTATAAATGTATCAAATCAACATGTTGTATACCTTGTTATATGTCAATTATATACCATGTTATATGTCAATTATATCCCAATTTTTTAAAATGTGGTATAATACGATGGAATATTATTCAGCCTTTAAAAAGAAGGAAATCCTATCATATTACAGTATAGATGGACCCTGAGGACATTATGCTAAGTGAAGTAAGCCAACTACAGAAAGACAAATGCTGCATGATTCCACTGTATGAGTTGTCTAAAGTAGTCAAACTCTTAGAAAACAGAAAGTAGAATAGTGGTTGCCAGAAGTCAGAGCAAAAAGGAAAGGGGGAATTGTTGTTTAATGGGTATGGAGTTTCAGTCCTGCAAGAAGAAAAGATTCTAGAGATCTGTTGTACAACAGATAACACTATTGAACTCTTCCCTTACAAGCACTGAGGATGGAAAATTTTATGTTAGTGTCTTTTTTTTTTAACCACAATAACAAGGTAAATAAGGGAAACCCAGTTACCCTACAACAGCCAAATCCCCAGTGATTTTGTTTTCATGGAGGGTAAGTGTTCTGTCTTCGTAGTTCTAGGACTGGGGCTGCAGTCCCACTGTCTAACTTGCAGGGCAGGACCTGTGACCCTCTGCCACTCTGCCTCTTGGGGCAGAGAAGCAAGTGTTTCCCAGACGAGCCGCCTTCATCCCTTGTGGGAGGAGCCCCAGGACAGCCGTGTGCTACAGGGGAGTCAGGCCTGGGATCAATGCACGCACGCTCTGCACCGGGTTGGTCCCTGAGTGTCCCAGCCTCAGTTTCTTCAGCTGCAACTGTGAAGAAAGTCTGCTTGGCAGTGCTGGGAGGATTAGGAGACTAGCCTTGTTAGTCAAGCATTCAGTGAATGCTGTCAGGACTGACACCTTCGGGCCATTCTAGTTTGATACCCAGGGTCTCTCTGAACACAGCACAGACTCTAATGGTCGGAACAGCGGTTGCCAGAGACAAATCTTGATGAGCTCAGAAGGCTGGCTTTGCATTCCAGAGCTGTGGGCAGCCGGCAACTGATCTTAAAGGGCCTTTGAGATCTGTCATAAAGGTGAGCAGCCACCCCTGTAAGAAACTTCAAAGACTCAGCTCTCAACAGCGTCATTCATGTCAGAAGAGTGCTTGTCCTGCCTATTCTGTCAAACAGGAAGTTATTCCATAAACCCTGGGATCTATTGAGAAACTCTGGAAGAGGAAGTCCCTGGCCTCTTGTACAAGAGAGAGTAACTGGGTCAGCTAAAGAGCAGCCCATTGCTTCACGTGTGTCAGGCCCTATGATGTAGACAATGTATCCTTCAACATGGACAAGACTTTATTTTTCCAGGAAAGCAGCTTTCACAGTCCTGGCTCTACGTGTTATGCCTCAAAGATCCCCCGCAACCAAGTGGACTGCAGCCCTGGAGGGCACTTGTTAGTATTAAAACAGTATTAAAAACAAACAAAAATGACTCTGTTTGATTCGATTACAATTAATTGGTGGTTGTGTTTAGAAAAGTCATAGAAGGGGCGTTTAGAGTCTCAAAAAAAAAGTTCTAGAACAGGATAAGTATGTAAACATATGCTATCTTCTTCTCTCTTAGGTTAGATTCTCACTGTCTCTCCGTCTGAACTTCAGCAGTGCAGGATGAATTACAGAGTCAGCGTGGGCAAACAGAAGACAAACAACTAAGATTAGGACCAAAGACTCCTAGAAAGAGACAGATTCCAGCATGAAGAGTCTCTAGAGACCAGCCTGCTTTATATTCCATTGACATTGTGACCTGACTTCAGAAAGAAGGAGTCTGTGAATTTATGTCACTAGACTCATATTTCGACTGCATTTTTCTTTTTTCCTCCTTTGCTAATTTATCTTTATTCAGCTCTCCAGTTATACTGCCTCCTTATTAACAGAAAGTGAACACTGGCCCAGAGTGTCAGTTAGAAACTGGAATACTGTTGTAGGAAAACTGTTTTTCTCAGTAATTTTGGTGTTTTCATGAAAGAGAAAGTGTCTTTTTCTTTCTTTCTTTCTTTTTTTTTTTAAAAGATTTTACTTATTTATTTGACAGAGAGATCACAAATAGGCAGAAAGTCAGGCAGAGAGAGAGAAGGGGGAAGCGGGCTCCCTGCTGAGCAGAGAGCCGGAAGAGGGACTTGAGCCCAGGACCCTGAGATCACGACCTGAGCCGAAGGCAGAAGCTTAACCCACTGAGCCACCCAGGCACCTGAAAGTGTCGTTTTCTTTCATGCAAAAGAAACTAGCCCACACTTCTCTTTACCCTTACCTTTAATGATGTGAGCAAATAATAGAACAGTCTCCACATTTCAAGGCTGTTGCTATTTGTAGGAAAAAGTAGACATTTTCTTCTTTTTAAAAAAATAAGATTAATTTATTTTTTTGAGGAGAGAGGAAGGACAGAGGGAAAGGGAGGGAGGATCTCAAGCAGACTCCCTGTTGAGCACAGAGCGGGAGGCGGTGCTGGATCTCTTTACCCTGAAATCCTGACTTGAGCCAAAATCAAGAGTTGGATGCTTGACTCACTGAGCCACCCCGGCGCCCCTCTATGTTCCTATTTTAATGTGAATGCAGAAATATATATAATTTACAAATATCAGGCTTGTAAACATCGGGTTTATGCTACTGAAGCCAAGGGAAATTAAAGGTAATTGTTTTGGGGCCCATTTCCCAGATAGGTAACTGTCGACAACATTCTGAAAGGGAGTTCAGCTTTCAGTGGAAAATTGTACTAGAATCACGTTTGCTCAGTTTAAGAATGGTAACATACGTCTGTTCACACTGGGTATAGAGCATGTTAAAGTGATCTCTTCCTTTTTTTTTTTTTTTGAGTAATTTATTTCTAAAAATCAAGTATTGAAACTAGCAAATGACTACCTTAAAAATAAAGAAGATTTGATATTATCCTTATAGTATTCCTGTCACTCACCTGAATTTTAAAATCCTTGCTTAAGAGAAGGAAAAGGGGTAAAGTTTCATTCCATGAAATGCCATGGGCATGTCTAGTATCTGAAAATGTGACCTATTCAATGTTTTTGGGTTGGTTTTTTTTTTCCTGTTGCAGGAAAAAAGGCAGAAAACATTGAATTTTGTGATTTCTAAGGCTCCTAATTCTATAATTCTATCAGTTGCAATTTAAAAAAAACCTAAAGAATATTTGAATCAATAGCCTTTGAACTATTCAATTAAATTTGTATTTTTTGTCTTAAACTTGTGGTTTGGAGACATCAGTGGTTAACCATAGGAGGCCATTAGCCAGAATACAAAGCCATGGATCTCACAAGTAGTTGGCTGGGCTTATTCAGTTTCCTATAAAACCACACAGTGCCAAGCAAAGATTAGGTTTTATTAATACATAACAGCCTCTTCATCAGTTCTATTTGGGTTTATGGGTGTTACACTGCCACCCTGTGGACATGAGGCTTTTCAGCTTTTAGGGAGGTATTTTAAACAATAAGCAGGGCTTATCATTTGTAACAAAATACCACTCTAGTGGGGGTTGGGGATAGTGGAGGAGACTGCGTGTGTGGGAGCAGATGGTATATGGGAAAAAGCTGTACCTTCCTCTTAATTTTGTTCTGAACCTAAAATGGCTCCAAAAAATAGTCTTAAAAATATCACATGCAAATATATATATATATACATATATTTGTATATATATATATTTTTATTTTTATTTATATATATATTTCCTACATTATATATATATATGTATATATATATATATATATATATGCTTTACCCTTAAAATTAGTATTTGCGAAATTTTCAGACATTGTTCATTGTGTAGAAATTAAAAGAATAATTGTTTTCCTCTGAAATAAAAGTATGTAAAGTGATCATTACTGCATAAGCCAGTTTAAAAAATATAACTATATTTTCACCAGAAACCATAAAACTCATCTCAGGAGACAGACTCTTCTA